>NC_092780.1:39343170-39943170 GCF_047496795.1 Chiloscyllium punctatum | reverse complement strand
GTGGGAATTGAACCCGGGTCTCCTGCGCTGTGAGGCAGCAGTGCTAACCACTGTGCCGTCATGCCGCCTACAATGTTTGATGCAATGGCCTGATGTTCTATTGTGGGGTCATGTTCCGGGGGAGACAGGAGGAGGTATCTGAGAGCTGGTGCTCAGCATCTGCAATGCAGAGGTCAGTCTGCTAGACTACGCTTAATGGCAGGCTTAAGAACAAAGTCAGGGTTGGATCTGAGAACATGTCAGTTCACAGGAGGATAGGTTGGAATGGGTGAGGGGCGCAGAGAACTTGATGCCACCAATGGCATGCCAACAGTTCTCAATGAACAGGAGGAGTGCAGGTAAAAGGCTAGAGGGAGGAGCCCAAGTGGAGGGTGAGTGTTGGAGGTGGGAGAAGGGATCCATGGGACTGGGAGAGGACTCTTGTTGAAAGAGATGGTCATGGAGGCGGAGGTGATGGAAGAAGAGTTCAACGTAATATCAGCCTGAAATTCATTAAGATGGGGATGCAGAGGGATAAAACCGAGACCTTGCTGAATACAGAACACTTGGCATCCAAGAGCAGAAGGTCAGGAGGGATGGTGAATATGCGAGTGGAGGTGGGGTTGGGAGAGGGGATGGAGTCAGAGGGAAGGGGAGAGAAGGAAGGTTCCAGAGGGCCGTGGGTATCTCTAAGTTGTTACATCTTGTTGCCTTGTTGGCTGAAAGGCAAAAAAAAATGGTTCTTCTTAGCATATCGAATGAGCCTGAGGATGAAGTGAAACTGGAGAGTGGTGTAATCCTGAGCCAGCATGATGTGATGCTTTCGGAGTGAGAGATCAAGACTGTGTGTATGATGCTGCGTGACACTGAGTGTGGATTTCAGGGTCTGGCAAGAGCAGCTGACTGGGGACTATTGAAATTTGCAAAGTTACCTGTGATCCTGAGTGTATTCAAAGCATGAGGGATGAAACTTGAGTTGGAATCCACGTGGGGTGAGTCTAAGCCAGAGCAATGTGATGTGACTGTGGAAGTGGATTTTAGCAAATACCTGCTCAAACACCAGGAGAGACGGTGAAATTAATGATGGTGGGCAAGAAAAAAGATTGGAACTGAAATCCTGTCGGAGAGAGGAGCAGAATTCCTTCAAGCTGGGAATACCGAGAAGAGAAGTGGCATTGAGTTAATTACTAAATAAAAACTGAAAGAACTGCTGATGCTGTAAATCAGAAACAAGAAAACATAAATTGCTGGAAAAGGTCTGGCAGCATCTGTGGAGAGAAATCAGAGTTAACATTTTGGTCGAATAACCCTTCCGCTGAACTGATGGTAGCTAGGAAAATGTTGGTTTATGCGCAGAAGGTAGGGAATAAAGCTTTTTCTTTACTTTGACTAAACCCCCATAGTGTGAACACAGTGGAGTGTGCTTACTGCACTTGATCAAAGTCTAGGCTTTTTGGATCCTGGTATAACAGTGTAAATGATTCATCAGAGTAATTGGCTGACCTGACTCCAGCAACCATCTATGTAGACTTGCTTTGCTTCTTTCTAGCTAAACACTTAAGTGGATAGTGACTCTGCTTTTTGCAGTTTTAGCTTTGCTTTCTCCATGCGGGCATGCTTTCTTTTGCATATAAGCTTGCTGAGCTGGAAGGTTTGTTTTCAGATGTTTCGTCACCAAGCTCTGGTGGTAGGTCCCACCTCTCGATTTATAGGTCTTGGTTTCTTCAGGTGGGTGATGCCATTTTCAGTTCTTTTTTTCAAGGGAAGGTAGATAGGATCTAAATCGATGTGTTTATTGATGGAGATCTTGTTAGAATGCCATGTCTCTAAGAATTCTCATGTGTGTCTTTGTTTCGCCTGTCCTAGGATGTGTGTGTTGTCCCAGTCAAAGTGGTGTCCTTCTTTATCTGTATGTGTGGAAACTAGTGATAGTAGGTCATGTCTTTTGGTGGCTAATTGGTCTTCCTCTAGGCAAATTTCCTGTTTGTTTGTCCGATGTAGAGTTTTTTTACAGTTCTTGTATGGTATTTTGTACATGACGTTAGTTTTGCTGGTTGTATCTAATGGATCCTTTAACTTCATTGGTTGCTGTTTAAGTGTGTTGGTAGGTTTGTGGGTTACTGTGATGCCAAGGGGTCTGAGTAGTCTGGAAGTCATTTCTAATATGTCTTTTAATGTAATGTAATGTGGCTATAGTTTTTGGTTGTGTTGTGTCTGCTTGTTTGGGTTTGTTTCTGAGGAATTGATGGATGGCGTTTATTGGGTACCCGTTTTGCTTGAAAATGTTATATAAACATGTTTCTTCTGCCCTTTGTAGTTCTTGGGTGCTGCAGTGTGATGTCGCTCATTGAAATAATGTCTTGATGCAGTTCCATTTGTGGGTGTTGGGATGATTGTGTCTGAAGTCAAGTATTTGGTCTGTGTTTGTTGTTTTTCTGTAGACGCTGGTTTGAGGCTTTCCATAAATGTACTTTCAACCGTCACACCTAGGAATAGCAGTCTGTTGTCATTCTCCTCCTCTTTTGTGAATTATATGCCTGTCAGGATATTGTTGATGGTGTTGAATGCTTCCTCTAATTTGTTCTGTTTTGTGATGATGAAGGTCTTCATAGTGGACCCAAAGTTTGGGTTGGATAGATGGGAGGGCAGCTTGTTCAAGTCTCTGCATTACTGCTTCTGCTGTGAGCCCTGATATTGGTGATCCCATTGGTGTTCAGTTGACTTGTTTGTAGATTTTGTTATTGAATGTGAAGTGGGTGGTGAGCACAGACCCACGAGCTTGAGGATGTTGCCTTTGCTGATGAAGTTGGTGCTGCTTGGTGGTTGTGATCCCGGTTTTCCTAGTAGTGATGCCAATGTTTCTTTGGCCAGATCAATGGTAATTGATGTGAAAAGGGCTGTAACATCAAAGGAGACCATTATTACATCCTGTTCTATTTTGGTGTCTTTGATGGTGTTCAGGAGTTCTTGGGTGGAGTGAATGGAGTAGGGTGAATCTGCAAATAGGTCTTTTAGTTTTTGGTGGAGTTCGTTGGCTACTCTGTATGTTGGTGTACTAGGTAGGGAGACTATGGGTCTGAGGGGTGCCCCAGGTTTGTGTATTTTTCGTAATCCATAGAAACCTACATGCATATCATTGACCCAAGCTGTAAATCTTCTCAAAAATGCTTTTTTTTATTCATTATGCAGTATTTATATCTTTCCCTCTGACTCTAGTCTTTCATTGGGCTCTTCTGCAAACATTTCTTCCATTTTTCCAATATGTGGCTTTCAATCAATCTGAAATTTCTTTCATCATATGGCAAGGCCTCATTTTTCTCATATTAATGTTCCCTAGATGATGTTTGACAACCTCAAAGCTTCTGCATATGTTGATACCTTTCTAGAGAATAAGCATCTTCTCTCTCAGCAGACATGCTCTCACAAGGGAATCTCATATGCCTAAAATAATCCAATCTTTGATTTCATCAGCTTTCAGTTGTTCAAACTCACAAGGTTCAGCTAGATATGCCAATGTTGTCACTTATTGAGCAATAGTCTCTCTCTCTCTCTCTCTCTCCACTGAGCTCTGACGTGATCTATTAGAATCATGGGTAATGTTAATAGGGGCTTCAAAGCCATCAACACATCTCTTGTCTAGATTCTCTGCTCTTCAGTGATGTTCAGGGTCAATATAGCTTGAAGCACTCTTTTCGATGTCACTGATAATAGGATTGAAACTCTTATTTATTCAGTATTTTGATTTAATTCTGTAGCTATTTCATAGCTTTCTACTGAGACCAGAATATGTTCTAATTCTGTCTCAAATTTCCTTTCATTTTCACAGCAGCAAAGATCACAGCAGAAAAATCCCAACCATTCTGACTCACCAGCACTTCAGAATAGCAGATTACGATTGTAATTCTTCCTTGCTATTAGTCTTAGTAGCTAACTCTCTACAGCTCTGCAAAGACACATGTTTATAGATGGCTATTTCTGACATCAATGTATTCAATGGCTACAAACCATAGGGAAAGCATTTACAGCAGAAGTAGATGACATATGATTGTGTCAAGCCAGCTTGTGTACAAATTCATTTTTCCATACAGATTCACAAAGGTAAATGCACCCTGTCACTCTCAGCATGCTGGATACATGGGCTGAGAAACAGGAAATATTACACCCACAGCATTCAGTTCTGGTCTCCCTCCTATAGGAAGGATGTTGTGAAACTTGAAATGGTCAGAAAAAGTTTAGAAGGATGTTGCCAAGGTTGGAAGGCTTGAACTATAGGGAGAGGCTGAATAGATTGGAACTATTTTCACTGGAGCGTTGGAGGTTGAGGGGTGACCATATAGAGGTTTATAAAATCATGAGGGAAGTGGATAGGGTGAATAGCCAAGGCTTTTTCCCCAGGGTAGGGGAGTCCAAAACTAGAGGGCATAGGTTTAAGGTGAGATGGGAAAAATTTAAAAGGGACCTAAGGGGCAGTTTTTTTCACACAATTCATGGTGCATATATGGAATGAGCTGCCAGAGGAATGGGTTGAGACACCTGGATGGGCATGTGAATAGGAAGGGTTTAAAAGGTTATGCTGCAAAATGGGACTGGATTAATTTAGGATAGCTGCTCAACATGGACGGGTTGGACCGAAGGGTCTGTTTCTGTGCTGTACAGCTCAATGACTCTATGCTGTAAGGATTTTCTGAATGCTTCAGCAAAGTATGTCACTGGACCAGGTAAGGTTGCCACCCCTATCTCTCAAATTTACCAAGTCAACTCCTTGGATACTGTTACCTATGATAAAAGTAATGAGGGCAATAAACAAAATTGTGTTTTATTTATTTTCTCTGCTAACTTCTTTTTTAATTGGTGAGGGAGATGTTGACAATGAAAATTGGATGGTGCATTGACAGGTGTGAAGACATCAGGTAAAAACTCCAGAAACATGTCCAACTGGACTTAGCAATCTTCAATAAGAGTGAACTTAACTTTGCAAATAGATTTTGCTCTACATGACCAAGGAGAGCTTACCGCTGACTCAAATGGGTAGAAATTGGTGATTGTGCACTGATTTATTTGAGTCTAAAGTGGACCACAGTATGCCACAGTTTAGTTGTAGATGACTAATACTCAATTTGTACAGGCTTTCAGTATATTGTCAAATTTGTTGTTCCATTCATAGAACAGGCTTGGTCTCTTGCAGAAGCTAACTAGTGGCCTATTAACCACTAATGGGTTCCTGGGTGGATTGTGTTCTGGCACTGGGATCACACCTCTTCAACAGTTTCAGTAGCTGGCAGCTACAGTCACGTTTTGTTTAATGCTAAAATAATTGTTCTGTGGAGTCAGAAGGAGCAGGAGAGACCATTCCCCTGCCCACCCATTGTCAGAGCCACTAGATGTCTGGTTCAGTAAACCTTTAGCCAGCTTGGTCCCTGCCCAATATTGGATAGCTTCAAACAAAATATTCCAACCCGTGGTAAGATCACTGAGGTAAAGCAATGACAGGCTTCTGTGCTTGTTCCTGTCCTTGCCTCCAACAAATTTAATGAAACAGGGACACAAAAAGAACTGGTGTTTTCTCATACTTCAGCGAATAACTCACCTCCTGGATCCCCAAAGCCTGTCCATCAAATTCATTGTGTCCTAGAAAGGTTTGCCTATAGAGCAATTCTTGCCTTTCCTAAACTTTACAAACATCCTTGATTTTTAAGCAGGTATCTTCAATAGGCTTGGCCATAGGAACCAGTGTACAATTCTCTTCTGAATTGCCAGCCCACATACATCCCATAAAGGCTTGTGCACCATTAAACAGCAAGCATTTTGACTTTTCGTATACCTTTCACTGTATTGCTCCCTGAAGACCCCCTCTTTTTGAGTAACATGGATCTTCCACTGCAGCAGTTCCGTGTCACTGAAGGGGCTGGGTTTCTTGGGTGTACCATACTAGTGGTGTACCACAAGGATCTGTTTTGGGGCCACTGCTGTTTGTCATTTTTATAAATGACCTGGATGAGGGCGTAGAAGGATGGGTTAGTAAATTTGCGGATGACACTAAAGTTGGTGGAGTTATGGACAGTGCCGAAGGATGTTGCAGGTTACAGAAGAACATAGATAAGCTGCAGAGCTGGGCTGAGACGTGGCAAATGGTGTTTAATGCAGAAAAAAGTGGGGTGGTTCACTTTGGAAGGAGCAACAGGAATGCAGAGTATTGGGTTAATGGTAAGATTCTTGGTGGTGTGGATAAACAGAGAGATTTCTGTGTCCATGTACCTAGATCCCTGAAAGTTGCCACTCAAGTTGATAGGGTTGTTAAGAACTGAAAATGTATTGCTGGAAAAGCGCAGCAGGTCAGGCAGCATCCAAGGAGCAGGAGAATCGACGTTTCGGGCATGAGCCCTTCTTCTCCTGCTCCTTGGATGCTGCCTGACCTGCTGCGCTTTTCCAGCAACACATTTTCAGCTCTGATCTCCAGCATCTGCAGTCCTCACTTTCTCCTCGAGGGTTGTTAAGAAGGCATACACAGTGTTAGCTTTTATTGGTAGAGGGATTGAGTTTCGGAGCCACGAGGTGTACAGAACTCTGGTGCAGCAGCACTTACTGTATTGCATACAGTTCTGGTCACTGCATGATAGGAAGGATGTGGAAGCATTAGAAAGGGTGCAGAGGAGATTTACCAGGATGTTGCTTGGTATGAAGGGAAGATCTTAAGAGGAAAGGCTGGAGGACATGAGGCTGTTTTCGTTAGAGAGAAGAAGGTTAAGAGGTGAATTAATAGCGGCATGCAAGATGGTCAGAGAATTAGATAGAAAATGTGTTGCTGGAAAAGCGCAGCAGGTCAGGCAGCATCCAAGGAACAGGAGAATCGACGTTTCGGGCATAAGCCCTTCTTCATTCCTGAAGAAGGGCTTATGCCCAAAACGTCGATTCTCCTGTTCCTTGGATGCTGCCTGACCTGCTGCGCTTTTCCAGCAACACATTTTCAGCTCTGATCTCCAGCATCTGCAGTCCTCACTTTCTCCTCAGAGAATTAGATAGGGTGGACAATGAGAGCCTTTTTCCTCAGATGGTGATGGCTAGCATGAGAGGATATAGCTTTAAATTGAGGGGTGAAGATGTAGGACAGATGTCAGAGGTAGGTTTTTTTATCCTGGGTATTCTGAAATATCTCCTCAAAGATTTGCCTCTGCTTCTGTATTGATATATCTCTGAATCTAAATCACAGTTCACTTCAGCTAACTCAGCTTTTAACTGCCCTTATTCAGATTTAAAATTTCAGTCTTAGATTCTCTCTTCTTTCTTTCAAACTGGATATAAGATTCAATCATATTGTGGTTGCTTCTCCCTCAGGGTGCCTTAACTCTTTAATTAACCCTGTGTTATTACACGCTACCAAGTATAATATAACCTGCTCTCGGGTCACTTCAAAGATGTGCTACTCTAAGATATGATCACAACTACATCCTCAAAACTTCTCATTCAGGCTACAACCACCAATATGACTTTCCCAGTTTATACATAGATTTGTATCACCCATGATTGTTGTTGTCCCTTTATCACAAGCTCATATTATTCATTCTTGTAAACCTTGTCCCTCATTGTTCTCACAACCAGAGCAGTTACAATGGAGGCAGTTCAGAAGAGGTTCAGTGGTTTGGTTTAAAGAATGAGGTGTTTGTTTTATGAGGAGAGATTAGGCCTATACACTCTGGAGTTCAGACAAATGTCAGGAGATCTAACCGAGAGATATAAGATGCTAAAAGGGATTGATAAAATAGACATAGAGAGATTGTTTCCTGTTGTGGGGCAATCCAGAATGAGATGCTATAGTTTAAGGATTAAGAGTAGCAGATTGAAAACAGAGATGAGGAGAAATTATTTCTGTCAAAGGATCGTGGATCTATGGAATTCATGATCCAGAATGTGGTAGACACCAGAACCCTCAAGTTCATTCCACTCATGAACCACCCTCTGTGTAAAATATTTGCCCCTCATGTCTTTTTAAAATCGCTCTTCTCTTACCTTAAAACTATGCCCCCAGTCTTGAAATCCCCAATATTAGGGAAAAGGCAACTACTAAACTCTATCTATACTCCTCATTATTTTATAAACTTCTATCAGATCACCTCTCAACATACTTCGCTCCAGTGAAAAAAGTCCCAATCTATCCAGCCTTTCTTTATAACTTAAATCTTCCATACCTGGCAACATCTTGGTAAATCTTGTCTGAATCCTGTCAAGCTTAATAGTATCCTTCCCAAAACTGGGTGATCTGAACTGGACAGTGTACTCCAGAAAACACTTTGTCAATGTCTGTACAACCTCAACATGACTTCCCAACTCCTATATTCTGAGCAATGAAGACAAAGTGTGCCAAGTGACTTGTTCACTACCCTGTCTATATGTGATGCAATAACCTTTGCACATTTGCCATCGTTCACTTTTACCTATCTTTCTGTTTTCCTTGAATGTCATATGTCCCTCAATATTTAGGACCTAATCATACAGCCACTGTAATGGCTATCAGATTTTATATATCAGATTTTTATTTTTGTCAGTTCATTTACTCACTGAATGCAACACACGTTCAGATATAAAGCCTTTAGTTTTGTCTTTTTGTTATCTTTGTAATAACAGTTTGGTTTCTCGATGCATTCCCAAGCTTTTTCTCTCTGTCGCATTCTGCCATTCTCTGATCCTAATTTCCGATATTACTATTTTCCGGTCTTACCTTGTTGCTACTCTTTGATGCGGAACTTTCCACATTTGTTCTCTTGTCCCCACTATTTAGTTTAAAACCTTCTTTCTTATTTATTTGGTTTGCAAGAACTGTAGCCCCATCATAGTTCAAGTGTTGACTGCCCAGTTTTCCCAGTACTGATGCCAGTTGCTCATGAATTGGAACCCATTCACTAGTCTCTGCATTCATCTCTTTAAGTTTACCTATGCTGATTTGGCTCAAGTAATATTCCAGAGATTATAATCCTTGAATTTTTGCTTTGTAATTTAGTGCTAATTTTCTCATAATATCTATACAGAACCTCTGTTCTAGTGCTCCCTATGTTGCCAGCACCTACATGGACAATGAGAACTAGTTCCTTCCCCTCCCCAGCAATCTCCTTTCCAGCCTTGGGCAGATATCCTGAACCTTGGCGTTGGACAAGCTGCACAAGCTGCATATCCTTCTAGACTCTTGCCCTTTGTTGCAGGGAATGGTGTCAAGCCCCATTGTTATTCTGTCCCCTATTAATACATTGCCCACTGCTCTCTCAATGTGAGGGACTTCCTCTGCCATGTGCAATGGCCATTTAACTCAGCCACCTTTGCTTCCATCCGAAACAGGTTGACAGAAAGAATCCAGGTCATTCCCCCTCCTAGATGTACTCGTGCCTCCATCCACTCTAGTTCACTAAAGTCATTAAAGGGGGATAGGCAGCAGATCACTTTGGAAGCCCACTCTGCTTCCAAATATTGGGTTATCAATTACTCCAAATGCCTTTGGCTCCTATCATGATGAATTCTTTCTCATCTGCCTTTGAGTTGGCTGGAATGGAGAGTGACGGTGGGACATGGCAAGGCGCAATATGGGACTCTTGCTATTTGGTATGAATCCTTGACTGAGCAAACGTATGAAGAGTATCATACCAACCTGCCAGGTCACTATACAGAGCCTTGTCTAGAAATAGAGATCTTGGTATCATCTAATCTGTGCTGCTGATCATGTGGCAGCCCCAATCCATTCGTGTAACAGATCCCAGCTCCTCTCTGAAAAAGAGAAGACTAAAGGATGGCTAGACAGTGGGCTTCAAAATACAGTATAAAAGGATTTATAAAGATTAGATTTCCTACAGTGTGGAAACAGGCTTTTCAACCCAACAAGTCCACACTGACCTTCTGAAGAGAAACCCAACCTCCTATGTTTATTCCTGACTAATACACCTAACACTATGGGCAATCTAGCCTGGCCAATTCACCTAACCTGCACATCTTTGGACTGTGGGAGGAAACCGGAGCACCTGGAGGAAAGCCAAAGGCAGACACGGGGAGTACGTGCAAACTCCACACAGACGGTTGCCCGAGGCGGGAATCAAACCTTGGCCCCTGGCGCTGTGATGCAGCAGTGCTAACCACTGAGCCACCATGTCACCCACGTAAAGGTACACATTGAGGAGATGGCCCTTTCAAATGGCCCAGCAATGTGGTTTATGGACAATCGGGCATGAACAACAAGTGCTGACCTTCCAATGTTGAGTGAAAGAACAAAAAATTAACTTGCCACTTTGAACTAGAGTACTCTGGAGTCAACTACAGAATAATTCAAAGGCTTTTCACTCCAGTTTATTGGTAAATGGCAACTCCAAGATTAGATAATCAGGGGAGGAATTAACCCGGCAAGGGGTTTGATATCAGCAGCAGACAGGTAAATAAATAGAATATGCCACATTGTTCTAATACTAACGGTCTGCACTTTGGTTTCTCTTTCTCAACTAACATTTCCAGGTTTTGTTATTCATAGACAGTATGCTGTGAACTGTTAATGTACACACATCAACAAGCATGAAAAGATTGCACATGGATTCACTTTAACAGTCAACAAACGGGTTTGTTGTGCTTCCTGGGACTTACAACAAACCTAACACTACTCTTTAAACTAATCAGAACCCTAATCTTAACCTGAAAATAACCCTAATTCCAAACCTAACCTTAATCCTAAAGTGACCCATAACCCTAACCTAACCCTAACAATAACCCAAACCCAAACCCAACCCATAACTTTTACCCTAACCCTAACCATAACCCTAAGCCTAACCCTAACACTACCTCGAATGCTGATCCTAACCCTAAACCTAACCTTAATGTTACCCCTAATGCTAGCCCTAACCATAATGCTAAATCTAACCCCAACCCTAATCCAAACCCTAACTGTAACCCTTACCCTAAACCTACCCTGAATTCTAACCTTACTCCTACCCCAACCCTAACCCAAACCTAACCCCAAACCAAACACTAGCCCAAAACCTAACCCTAACGCTGATTCAAACCCTAAAATTAACCCACCCCCTAAACCTAACCTGAACCTTCACCTCAATCCTACCCATAACTCTAACCCTAAGTCTAACCCAAAACTAAATGAGCCCTAATCTTAATCTTATCCCAACCCTAACGCTAATGCTAACCCTACTGTAATGCAAACCCTAAATGCCCTTAACCCTACCCCTAACCCTAACCCTACACCTACACATAATCCTAACTCTACAACTAACTCTAACCCAAATTCTTACCCCAACCTTAACCTTAACCCTACTCCTAATCCTACACCTATCCCAAACTCTAACCTTAAACATAAACCTATTGCACTGTGTGGGTGTCATTGCTGCCTCACAGCATCAAGGTCCTGGGTTTGACTCCCCCCTCGGGCGACTGTCTGTGCAGAGTTTGCACGTTCTCCCTGTGTCTGCATGCGTCTCCTCTGGAGGCTCTGATTTCCTCCCACAGTCCAAAGATGCAGAGGTTAGGTGGATTGGCCATGCTAAATTGTCCACAGTGTCCAGAGATGTACAGGCTAGGTGGATTAGCTATGGGAAATTCAAAGCTATAGGGATAAGGTTGGGGGTTGGGTCTGGGTAGAACATAGAACACAGAACATAGAAAAGTACAGCACAGAACAGGCCCTTAGGCTCACGATGTTGTGCTAAGGTTTAATCCTAATGTAAAATATAATAACTTAACCTACACACCCTTCAACTCATTGCTATCCATGCGCATGTCCAGCAGTTGCTTAAATGTCTCTAAAATAACCCTTATTCTAAAACTAACCCTAATCCTAACATGACCCCTAATCCTAACCTGACCCCTAATCCTAGCACTGACCCTAACAATAGCCCTAACCTGAGCCCAACCCCTAGCCTTTGTCTTTACCCTAACCCTAACCCTAACCATAACCTTAACCCTAACGCTAACCCTAACCCTAACCCTTGGGTGCTTTTTAGGGGGCAATGTAGACTCAATGAACTGAATGGCCTGCTTCCACACTGTAGGGATTCTGTGATTCTATGATGTGGAATGGATGGAGAGGATGGGTTTTTTTGGTGGGTTGCTGACAGGGATGAGTGTGACATCATAATGATGAGTTAGAGAGGCACCACTGCAGGGTGTCATGGTCTGAAGACAGCTGTGCAGAAACCCTGGGATGTCAGAGTGTATCAAAGTGTACTTTAATGTCATACCAATCACTGGTCCTGCCTTGGTCAGGTCATTGAAAGTGCTTGTGGCCAGTCCAAAACAGCACACTTCTTTGCCACTTCCATTTACCCGTGCTTGTATTCTGAAGTCTTCTCCTTCCCTCTCTCAGCTGGGAACAGAAATTCCTTGTAGGGTCCTACAGCTCACAGCATGAAGCTCATGGGTGTAGCTGAGGCTAAAGGATTTCCTTCCCTTGTTGATATCAGCTGCCTGTAAAGTATATTGTTCTCTCTTCACGTGTATCAGGCTGAGATCTGGCAAGGTCTCTTTAAATAGAGTCACAGAGCCATGGAGTCATACAGCACAGAAACAGACCCTTCGGTCCAACCAGTCCATGCCGAACATAATCCCAAACTAAGCTAGTCCCACCTGCCTGCTCTTTGGTCATATCACTCCAAACCTTTCCTATTTATGTACTTACCCAAATGCCTTTTGAACATTATAACTGTGCCCGCATCCACCTGTTCCTCAGGAAATTTATTCCACATGCAAACCACCCTCTGTGTAAAAAAAATGTCCCTCATGTCTTTTTAAAATCTCTCTCCTCTCACCTTAAAATATGCCCCTTAGTTTTGAAATCTCCCCTCATGATTTTATAAACCTCTACAAGGTCACTCCTCAACCTCCTATTCTCCATTGAAAAATGTCCTAGCCTATCTAGCCTATAACTCAAACTTTCCATATCTGGCATTATCCTGGTAAATCTGTTCTGAACCCTATCTGGCTTAGTAATATCATTCCTATAGGAGTTTCAGCTATCAGGTGAGATTGCTCAGTATATCCATTGACTCCAACAGGGTGAATGTCCCAGAAGTGGGATGTTAATATCATGGCTGTGTCAGAAATATGTTGAGTACTTGGATGCTCAAACATCTGTGATCCCAAGGACAGGTCAAAATGGTAAAATACAATCTCTTTTTAAAAATGTTATCATGGGATTTGGGTGTCGCTGGCTGGCCAGCATTTATTGCTGTCCCCAGTTACCCTTGAGAAGAGGTTGTGGTGAACTACCTTCTTGAACCACTGCAGGCCACGTGCTGAAAGTTGACCCACAATGCCCTTAGGGAGGGAACTTCTGGATTTTGAGGAAGCCTCGTTGGACCCGAAATGTTAACTCTGATTTCTCTTCACAGATGCTGTCAGAACTGCTGAGCTTTTCCAGCAATTTCTGTGTTTGTTACTTCAGGAAAATGGTGTTGAAGTAAAAGATCAGTCTTGATTTACTTGAACAGGATCAGGAGGGTGTCTGGCCTATGCTTGCATTTATTTCCAATGTTCCTTATGGTAGGAAGGCTTGGTATGTATCTACACGACAGAGGGAGTAAATTGATTGATGTAAAAGCCAAGGCCTAGAAAGAAATAAGTCAATATCATTAGCCTGTCTTCTCTTTCTCACCAAAAAGGTTAGTTTCACGAACTCAGTGGGGTCGCAGTGCATAAATTACATACTGAAATAGGGCACAGTGCATTAAAACAACCAGCCAAAGGTTTTAATTATCTGTTTGAGACAGGAGTTGATTATTCCTGGCTTGCTTAACACCATGAAGCACTAATGGCTAGTTTGGAGTCATGTCCTTTATTTGGATGCCTCACACTGCTCTGGGAAATTTTTAATCAATTTCTCTGACTGTGAAATCCTATTGGAAATTAGTGTGACTTCAGTGATGAGTCATCCAGTACTATTTTAATAAACTATTAAACATATTTCAGGACTCACTTACTGTCAATGAACTTGGACAAAATAAAATGAGCACTTTCTTAAGTTGCGTTTTTAACATGAAAACACTGCAAGAGTTGAAGGCCAGTGCACTTGTCCAACTGAGAGCTTTGGCATTCCAATTCTTCCTTCTTGACAATGCACATTGGTAAAACATGCTTTACGTTGACATCCATGCTGGATCATCCAGATGGAAACACAAAATCAACTTACAATGAGATCGATTGATGGATGCTTCATTTGTAAAGACGTAGGGTGTCCAGGACTGTACAGTTCATCACTGACTGAACACTAATGATGCCTGTTAACTGGGAATGTGTAAGGGAGGAAACAAATCAGAAACTTGGTCTATTTGGGGAATTAGTCTCTAATTGAGGAGCTGGGTTTTATGATGACGTGCAATGCTGTGTCTGAAAGGTTGTTGTTACAGGGTTATCCGGAAAGGGCACAGGAGTGAGACTAATTGAATTGCTCTTTCAAAGAGCTGGCAGAGATGGTGAGCTGAATGGCCTCCTGTGCTGTTTAACTCTGACTATGTGCAGTGTCTCTTTTTTTTTGGGCTTTTGTTGCATTGTTGAAGAGAAAGGTAAGAAGGAATCGGCCTTAATTTTTGACAGTCGCTAATGTTTTTTGACACTTTGCACTTGTTAGTTTAACACTGACCGTACTCGCCAAAGAAAGCGGTTTATGTTAGAAGATTCTCTTATTGAAACAGGTCAGCCATAGGATTAACGTTGCGAATTGTACATTGACATGCAGCTTTGTTCCTTCAAATCAGAGTTTGGGTCAACATGGCTATGACTTCTCTCATAGGATCATGCAGCATGGAAACAGACTCTTCAGTCCAACTAGTCCATGCCGACCATAATGCCAAACTAAACTAATTCCACCTGCCTGCTCCTGGCCCATATCCCTCCATACCTTTCCTATTCATGTCCTAATCCAAGTACCTTTCCTATTCATGTACTTATCTAAGAGTCTTTTAAACTTAAACTTCCTCGAGAAGTTCATTCCACACATGACCCACCCTCTGTGTAAAAAAATTACCCCTGATGTTTTTTTCAAATCTCTGTCCTCTCACTTTAAATATGTGGCCCCTCGTCCTAAAATCCTCTGCCCTAGGGAAAGGATACCTACCATTAACCCTATCTAAGTTAATGATTTTATAGACCTCTATGAGATCCTGTGCTCCAGTGAAAAAGTCCCAGCCTATCTAGTCTTTTTTTTATCACTCAAAACTTCCACACCCGGCAACATCCTGGCAAATCTCTTTTGAACTCTCTGTAGCTTAATAACATCCTTCCTATAACAGGGAGACCCAGAGCTGGACATAGTACTCCAAGAGTGACCTCACCTGTACAATTGTACTTTTAGAGTCTCATACTCTAAAACAAACAGACTACTTTTGAAACTGCGCAGCTACAACTATTGTTGTTATGTAGGTATTTGCACGTCACAACCTCCTGCCTAAAAGTATATTTCTTGCCCTTTTTCCTGAATCTTTCACCATTAATTGTGTATCCATCATTCATCATTCTAGCTACCTCATTCATTGGAACAGACTGTATCAATGACTTTGGGTCATAACTCAGTTTCTGTAGGAAGCATCCTGTAATTTCCTCTGTTGCAAAAGGAACAGCCCATTATTTATATCTCCCTTTGTACTTGGTACTTTTTCATAGCCAGACACAGCATCCCATTGAATCTCGACTTTAATTGGACAAATAGGGAAGGAAGGTTTTCGAAAGAGAATATGACCCACTGTACAGATTATGTGCTTAAGTCTATCATCATGTTTCAACTCACAACTTACTGGTTTTGAGATGAGAATGCTGTGATAGTCTTTTATTGCACAAACTGTTCTTGGTTTTATTTTAAATTGCATCACAACATGTTAACTACAAAAATAAGCTTTAAAACATCAAGCATTATTTATGTTTATAAAGATTATAATCAAATTTGGGAATTTGTGTATATTGAAAATAAGGAATATTTTTCAGTTTAATAGATGTATGTACAGAAAAACAAACTTTAGTTGTATTTACTGAAATGAATAGTATTTTGGTTGTGAAAGTTATAGTGATTTGTCACTACATGGATCTCCCTTAGGGTGGTAAATCAGAACCTGGAGATCAGATACAACTTGGTATCTCTTTAACAGTTCAATGGGTCATCCATGACTGATCTTCAGAATATTTAAGGAAGTTCTGAGTGATTTGGCATCAGTTCGATTCCCAAGACTGACTGAATCAAGCCTTTTTGTCAACTGTTCTTGGACTGATTGCCTAATATAAACTTCTTTGTACCTTCAAAATTTGATTGACTTATTCAACATCAATGTCAGTGACCGTGATCCTATAAAGTAAACCTCAGTGCAGGGTGACTGTACAGTATCATTTACACTACTTTGTACAGCAGGTGAATGGTTTTCACTTGTGTAAGATGGTGTTGTGAAAAGGACACCATCTGAAGACTCATGTTGTCACTCACCTTCTGCAAAGAGATCTTGACCTCATTGATATAATTGAGGAAAAATTCTTGAGAGAGATCTTGGTCTGGTTGTTAATCCTCCTGCCATTTAATGACCTCAGCACTGGATCTCCTGGCCTGAGAGCTACAAACTGACCTTTGCGTTCTGAAACGTTGTACCAGTATGACATCACTTTGAAGACTGAAAATTGCTATGGTCTCAGGAGGACTGTGTGAGTGTCTGCAATGGGGTACAACTGTTATAACGTGGTCTGAACTGCCTCGGATTCCACTATCCCAAAGCTTTGGCATCCTGACCCCACAGCTTCTAAAGCCTCACTCTGTAATTAATGCCTGATTATTAGGGGCAGGAAACATTACTGTGGCACAAAGCTGAAATCACAGCAGATTCCAGGATTTCTTTGCTCCTTGATGTTAATCAAGAGTGGAATCATCTCTGCTTGTATGAGAACTAATTCCTCAGTGGCCTTTCATGCATAGGAATGTTTTATTTAACTTTAGTTTAATTTCAATGGCAGCTCATATCCTTTCAGACTGTTCAGAACCTTGGTACTCATCCACTTGCCCTTAAACTGAGCTTCCCATCCCATCTCCCTTCCATTACTATGCTGGTCTACTTTAATCACTTCAATATTACCCCCTGCTAGTCTAACTCTGTCCAACTCTGCTCATCTGTCAAAAGCCTCATCCATGTCTTTCCTATCTCCAAGTCCCATCATTCCAGTGCATTCCTAACCAGCCTCTCATCCTAAATCCAAAACTCTGCTACCACTTTTCCAACTTCCACTAAGTTCCATTCTTTTACTTTTTCATTTCGCAAGCCCAGTATTTATTTCCTATCCTGTATTGGCTGTGTGTTAATGATCTGCCTTCTTGAACCATTGCAGTTTATGTGGTATAGGGACACCCACAGTTCCGTTAGCAGAAGAGTTCTGTCTTATTGACCCAGTGTTGGAAAGGAATGGTGATATAATTTCAAATCAGAATGGTGTGTCTCATGGACAGGAACTTAGAGCAATAGAGTCAGAATTGTACAGCACGGAAACAGACCCATAGGTCCAACTCACCCATGCTGATCTGATATCCTCAATTAATCTAGCCCCATCTGCTAGCATTTGGCCCATATTCCTCTAAACGCTTCCTATTCATGTACCCATCCAGATGTCTTTTAAATGTTGTAATGGACCAGCTTCTGGCAGCTTATTCCATACACAGATACCACCCTCTGCACGAAAAAGTTACCCCTTAGGTCCTTTTTAAATCTTTCCTCTCTCACCTTAAACCTATGACCTCTAGTTTTGGACTCCCCTACCCTCAGACCTTGGATCTTCATCCTATCAATGCCTCTCATGATTTTATAAATCTCTATAAGATCATCCCTCAGCCTCCAATACTCCTGGGAAAAATGTCCCAGCCTATTCAAGCTCTTCCTATAGCTCAAACCCTCCACCCTCGGCAACATTCTTGTCCTGGGGCTGGTGGTGATGATCATGGATCTGGTAGATGCCACCAAAGGAGGCTTGGTGAGTTGCTACAGTGCATCTTTCAAATGGGACTCACAGCTACCCACATCCAATTGCCGTGCAAAGAGTGACTGTTGATGGTGGTGGTTGGTGTTGAGTTTCTTGAATGTTGTTTGCACAGTATAAGTCCAGGCAAGTCAGGAATATCCAATCACACCCTTGACTTGTGTAGCTGCTGGATAGGATTTGGAGGATTAGGAGGTGAGTTACTTGCCTCAGAATTCCCTGACTGCGACCTGCTCTTTCAGCCACATATTAATGTGTACTCTTGTTCAGTTACTCTTGTTGATGACACATTACTTTTTCCTGAAGTAGGCAGATGTGTTTTATTGCTTGATGGCAGCTTTCTGTGAGGGGAATTCAAATTAGTATGATGCCAGATATGTAGGCTTTATGTCCCAAAACTTTGGTGGAGCATATCAAACACCCTACCCCTTCAGCTATTCACAATAGAGAGAGTGGAGATAGTAGTCAAACAGGCAGGCTGTAAAACTCAGAATGTAGATGGGCCAGATTCTCAAGGAAGTGTCAATGTTTGGCCCTTCTTTACAAAAGAAGGAAGTTCCACATTTCTGAGAGGAGATTCTGCTCTATGCTCCTTGAGAAATATAGAGCTATGCTTCCATTCTGACAGCTTCTTTGTAGCATAAAACTGTCAGAGGATAGCAAACTACACTCGTTATTCACAGTCAGCTGTAGTCTCCTGATATATAAAGGTCTTGAAACCCAATTTGACATCTGCTGTCAGTGCAAGGTTCAGGGACTGAGAGAATGGGGTTCCTGGTTAGGTAGAATTCCATCTGGGGATTGGGTGTGGTCCAAAGTGGTAGGATTCCAGGTGAGTTGGATTGATGGGTCTGTTTCTGTGCTGTACATCTCCATAACTCTATGAGTATTGGTCAGGGTTCTTGGTGAGCAGGATGCCAGTGGGATGGTGGGGTGGGTGGGGTGCAAGGGGCCAGTTGGGTAGGATGCCATGGAAAAGGGTTAGGGTGCCAAGGTGCAAGATAGAAAGGGTATGTGGGGATGAGTTGGGGAAATTGGATCCTTTGGGTTTGGGGGAATGTGGGGATGGTATGTATTGAGTCTGGGGTGTGCGGCTTGGGTCAGGTGGCAAGGACGTCTGGTGGGGTGTGATGGTGGGGGGATTGGGAGCAACAGGTTGAGGTGATGGTCAGGAATTGGGGTCGTTGGTGTTGGAGGGGATGTTGGAATCCAAAGCAAGCAATGTAGGGAGTGAGAAAAGGGAAAGGAAGATCAATAGGGAATAAGTAGAGGGAATGGGAGGTGTAAGTATGGGGTCAATGTAACAGTCACTGAGGTGTTTGACTGTGCATTTAATAGTCTAATTTTTCCTGAATAATTATATTACTATCCAAAGTCCCCAATTTTAAGGGAGGTTTTCATCGGGATCCTTGATTAGTGGAGTTGCATGGAGGAAAACTCAATATCCTGGGAATTCCATTAGATTGTGGTACAACAGGAATTCTTTAGGATTCCCATATACATGTTCAACGTACACTGGCCAGCATAAAATCTAACCCATAATCTAAGCCTGCAGTTGGACAGCAGATATTGAACAATGGACTATGCCAGGAATTACCCGAACAACTTGCTCATGTCAATCAGGCTCACAAAATGTACACTTGATCAAGGCTAAATACATTCACACATAGGGAACTGACCCCTGTAGGATAAAGGGATATCACCTGCAATCACACTTTACTTGAATCAAATAAAAGTGTGCGGAATAATAATTCCATGGCACATTCTCCATGGCACAGTGGCTTGACCAATCAAAGCCAACTCACCATCCAATTAGGAACTTTTTCTCATGCAGTATAAATTGCTGTTCCCTTTGAAATTTGACATTCTGGTCCTTGTTCTGATGAGGGCAAGATACCTTCAACAACAGGCCTCTCTTTCCCAGCTTTATAAGCACTGTGCTACCAAGTGACTGAACTTGTCAAACATGATTTTCATTTGAAAATAATGTTGAGTTTTGTCTGATCATACTATAATTTTCTAAACACGTTGTTAATATTTCATTAATAACCAATCTCATGACTTTCCCAACATCTGATGTCATGGCTTAACTGGTTTGCAGTGTTCTTTCCTCCATTTCTTGAACTTACTGATATCCAACCTCCTCTTTCTTTAGGATCTCTTCGGGTACTCCATCTCCTCATTCAGAGTTATACCCTTTCCTCAGCTCATTCCCTGTTGATCCTCCTGTTCCTATTCTCACTCTGTGTGTATAAGCTTTGCCTTAGCTGTTGGTGTAGTGTTGAAGTAGGGGGGAGGAGAGGGTTCAGTCAGTGGGAGCATCTTGACACTTGCATGGTTCACTGTACGTGCTGGTCTCTGACTTTTAGAAGTTATCTGTGGAATTGGTCTTGCTCTTCTGGTTGATTGGAATTGGCACTCCCTAAAGCCTGGGATATTTGCAACACACGCTCTCAATCGGAGTGTGTTCAGTTTCTATGGCAACGCTTAGCACTGAATGTTTGACATCAGATTCCAACACTACAGAAAACTGGAACAGAAATGTAAACATCATTTTGTGTGTAATATTCTCTGAGAATGATGATAATGTGTTAAAGGACTGTTTTAAACGTTTATAATGATGTATGATTCCTTCCCAATACTTGATATGATTCTTTCGGCCTGGGGCCTATCAGCCTAAGTCCTAGTTACATTATCATTGCAAACTGACTTGTAGCTTTCTTACTGACTGTAAAAATGTTGAAAGGTGTTATGCAAAACCCCTGGTTTCACCTTGGTCATGATCTCTTTCCATGAATTTTTAAATTCATTTCTAAATGAATTCTATCCTATCTGATTTAAGTCATCACTTTCTCCTCCATACAAATGGTTTACTCGGGAAGTCTGAGTTGCTATGGTAACGTGCACTTTTATAAATACAATGTAGTCTGCAGCTATGGACAGTGATGGTACCCCAGGAAGGAAAAACCAATAAAACTTGCGAATGTGGCAGGCTTTACATTAGAGCTCCAGTCTGATTTTTTCCAAAGTTGACCACTTTTTACTCCTCTAGGGAGGCTTTAACTTTCCTCCCATCCCAGACTACACAGGAGGCTCTCCCACTCTTAAATATTCATAGAATCCCTGTGGAGGCAGGCCATTTGATCCAACAACTCCACACCAACCTTTTGAAGATTATTCCACCTAAACTCATTCCCCTACCCTACTACTTTACATTTCCCCGATTAATGCAGCTATACATCCCTGAACACTATACGCAATTTAGCATGGCCAATTCACCTAACCTGCACATCTTTGGACTCGGGGAGGAAACCAATGCACTTGGAGGAAACCCACACACACAGGGAGGATGTACAAACTCCACACAGTCACCTAAAGTTGGAAATGAACCCAGGTGCCTGGAGCTGTGAGGCAGCAGTGCTAACCACTGAGCCACCGTGCAACTCTTACTGCCAGCCATTGATATGTTTTGGAAGGATTTAGAAGTTGATGCTCAACATGTTTGGTTATGTTGTAAATACATCTTTATTGAGTAAATGAGGATTATACTTATTGGAATATAGAAGATTAAAAGTGGATCTTATAAAAACATATAAATTATGTAGACAATAGATTAGATAGAAGCAGGGAGGTTGTCTCCCATGGTGGGTGAAACTAGAACTAAGGGGCATAGCCTCAAAATAAGTGGGAGCAGATTTAGGACTGAGTTGAGGAGGAACTTTATCACCCAAAGAGTTGTGAAGCTATGGAATTCCCTGCCCAGTGAAGCAGTTGAAGCTCCCTTGTTGAATGTTTCTAAAGATAGGTAGATTTTTGAACAGTAAAGGAATTAAGCATTATGGTGAATTGGGGGGGGGGGGGGGGGGGGGGGGGTAAGTGGTGTTGAGGCCACAAACAGATCATCCACGATCATATTGAATGGCATAGCAGGCTTGATGGGCCAAATGCCCTGCTCCTGCTCCTAGTACTTATGTTCTTAATTATCAAGTACTGGAGTGGGACTTGAACTCCCGGCTCAGAAGTAGGGGCACTACATACTTTGCCACATAACCTTGGTCCTCCATCCCAGATGCAAGCAACACAAATTAACTAACCAGTGAAATAAAGACCAATTATGATACAGCAGTAATCTTGCATCTCTGGCCTGTTGCAAACAGCTTGAAGGCAGTTTCAATCAATGCTTTCAAAAGGAAATTTAATCATTTTCTGAAAATGAAATACGTTAAGGGAGAAAGTATGAGATGACCTGCTCTTGTAGAGGGCTAGTACGGATATCACAGGCAGAATGACCTCCTTCTGTGTTGAAACCTATTTTATTATTCTGTTCTATAACTGTAACTTGTTAACTGTGAAACCAGTTGATTAACTGTGAAAAAAATTGCAAACAAGATGATTATTTTCCAAACAAATCATGACATTTCTTTTTATGATTTAAAGAGGGGAATTTTAACCCCATAAATAAAAGAATTTGTGTTGGGTATAGTCGAATGGGCAATCTTTCCAAAAACTCGATATGTGATAAATGTGCCAAAGTGTCCAAAATAAGGTTTGAGCTAAATGCGTTCAGTTAACGTTTTGATCTTTTTGAAGTAACTGACGTCACTTTGAAGCTCTCTAGATCTTTTCTAATCAACCTGTTTAGAAATGTAATTCCACATCTCTGGAGCAGTTGGAACTTGAATGTAGGCCACTTGGCTCAAAGGTAAGGACATTATCACCACACTACAAAAGCCCTTCCTGGAAGGTCTCTAAGTAATTGATTGCAATATAAAATGGCTGCCAGTCCTCACTGAAGTGGTGAACTAGAATTTTGGTATCTAACACCTCCACTAAATCTCTTTAACAGCAATCAGCTGCTTGGATGTCAATACAGTGGGCCAGATTTTGCAATCCAGAGAAACAAAATCTGCCCACTTATACTCCTCTGAGTTTCCTGACCAAACTTGGAGTCCGGTTACTCGTGGTGCAGTACAAGGATCTGTTTTGGGATCATTGCTGTTTGTCATTTTTATAAGTGACTTAGACGCAGGCATAGGTGGATGGATTAGTAAATTTGCAGATGACACTAAAGTCAGTGGAGTAGTGGAGAGTTTGGAAGAATGTTACAGGTTGTGGGGGGACTTGGATAAACTGTAGAATTGGGCTGACAGGCAGCAAATGGAATTCAGTGCAGCTAAATGTGAGATGATGGCACTTTGGGAAGAATAACAGGAAGGCAGAGTACTGGGTCAATGGAAAGATTCTTGGTAGTGTGGATGTGCAGAGGGATCTTGGAGTCCATGTACATAGATCCCTGAAAGTTGCCACCCAGGTTGATAGTGCTGTTAGGTTTCATAGGTAGAGGGATTGAGTTCCGGAGCTGCACTATCATGCTGCAACTATACAAAACGCTAGTGCGGCCATTCAGCCCATTGAGACTACATCGACCCTTGGAAGAACATCCCACCCAGAACCATTCCCCTACCGTATCCCTGTAACCCTGCAGAAGGAACTGAGGATGAGATATCAGCACCTTCGTTTCCTTCTTTCGCTACATATATTTACAATTCCCTTCCTTTCCAGCCTCACTCCTGTCTGAATCCAGGATGGTGCCAGAACATGGCGACATTGTACACATTGTGCACAAGTGACAATATTAAATAAATCTAAATTTACGCACAGGTTTCCATCTTGCTGCCAAGGGAGTTGAAACACTCCCCAACAACACTGGTGTGGCTCCCACTACCATATTGGTCCTGCCCCAGTGCAGGTGCAGCTCATCTAGCCCGTAAGATCCCTCTTCCTTTTGACTCCACAGAATTCAAAAGCCCTCTCTCCCGAACCATCTCCCCATTCATCTGTTGTATTTTCCAATTTCTGTACTCACTTGTGTTGTAATGACAAAATAAAACCAAGAATTGCAGATGCTGGAGATCATGAAATGTACAAAATGCAGAAATTACTGGAGAAATTTAGCAGGTCTGACAGCATCTGTGGAGAGAAAAACAATTAATGTTTTGCTTAGAGTGGTGCTGGAAAAGCACAGCAGGTCAGGCAGCATCCGAGGATACTTTTCCAGCACCACTCTAATCTAGACTCTGGTTTCCAGAATCTGCAGTCCTCACTTTTGCCTAGAAGGGCCAGTCACCCTTCTCAAGAATGCAAAGTAGCTAGGAAAGGAGGCATTTATGCTGATACTCGTATTTATGTTCCCAACACCAACCCAAACCTCATAACATTTTCCCACTCAATTGCAGAAGGTGTAATTTCTGCCCATTTACCTCCTCACTATCCAAGCCTCCAGGCACACCTTCTAGGTGAAGCAGCAATTTACCTGGACTTCACTCAGTCTAGTCTACTGTATGCGCTGCTCACAATGTGGCCTCTTCAACACTGGGGAGATGAAATGCAGACTGGTTGATTGCTTTGTAGAACACCTACATTCTGTCTGTAGAAATGACCCTGAGCTTCCAGTTGCCTGCCACTTCATCACACCACCATGTTCCCAAGCCAACATCTCTGTCTCAGGCTTCCTGCAGTGCTCCAGCAAAGCTCTGTGCAAGCTAAAAGAACAGCACCTCAATTTCTGCTTGGAAACTCTTTAGCCTTCAGGACTCAATATCAAGTTTAATATTTTCAGAGCTTGAACATCTCCTTCATGTCCTTTACCCACTCTCACATCCCAGGCCCTGTCATAACAAAGGTTGCTTTCAGCACAGTCAGTCCCTTTTCACCTACTCATAGCAGACATTATCACCCATCTGGATTAGATTAGATTACTTACACTGTGGAAACAGGCCCTTTGGCCCAACAAGTCCACACTGACACTCCGAAGAGCATTCCACCCAGACCCATTCCCCTACATTTACCCCTTCACCTACACTACGGGCAATTTAGCATGACCAATTCACCTAACCTGCACATCGTTCGACTGTGGGATGAAACCGGAGCACCCAGAGGAAACCCACGCAGAGACGGGGAGAATGTGCAACTCCACACAGACAGCTGCCTGAGGCAGGAATTGAACCCAGGTCTCTGGCGCTGTGAGGCAGCAGTGCTAACCACTGTGCCACCGTGCCCCCATTTAGTTTCTCTGTTTCCCTACATTGCCATCAACAAGCACTCTTTGTCTGCCTAACTCTTTTCTCTCTCACTTTCTCTCTCTCTCTCTCACTCTCTCCCTCTATCTCTGTCTTTCTTTCTCTCTCTCGCTGGGCTCTTTCTCCATCTATCTGCTCACTCCTTTCCCCCCCTCACTCCCTATTATCAGTTTAAATACCAATATTTTCTAGCTGCTATCAGTCCTGAAGAAGGGTCTCTGGACTCAAAACATTGATTCAGTTTTCTCTCCACAGATGCTGCCTAACCTACCAAGTTTCTCCAGCACTTTCTGTTTTTGTTTGTTTCATGGTTAGAGATGTCCGGTTTATTCTTGCAACCATTTTGGTACAACCTTTATCACCTGCAAAAGGGAAACCTAAACAAGACATCTCTGGAACCTTCCACACACACGTACACACACACACACCTTCCAGTTCCATGTGATCTGACATCACCTAATATTAACATGTAGCCATTAACCTAACACTCAACAATTGGAACATGGCACTGGAACTAATTCAGAGATGATTAAAGGTCTACTTTTTAATTCATCTCTAGCTCCCTGAGCTCTAACTGCAGGTCCTCATCCCACTTTCTACTGATACTGATATGGATTAGGATCTCTGCTCGTTTGTCTTCTCCCCTTAGGGTTCCCAGTGCCAGCCTTGACCCTGGCATCCAAGGTGGCAACATGCTATCTTGGACTCAGGTTTATGATCGTAGAAATGACCACCTGCTTTTCCAACAATTGAGTGTCCCTCTGCTGTTGATTTTCTGAACCCTCTCCTGGCGTTTCGTACCCAGGGGATTTGGATCTGGATGCCCTCCCTCGAGGATCCATTGCCTTCCCTGGTATTTAGAATTGATAGCTTGTTAAAAGATAAGGTCCAGTCAGGTCTCCTGCCCTCTCTGCCTGGCCCTCCTTCACTCGTGTAATTCTTCGTGTTACACGTCTGCGGCTACACTGATGCCAGCTGCCTCTCAAGCTCTGAATCCCGAGGCTTGAGCTCCTCAGATCAGGGCACTTCCTGCACATGTGTCCAGGATTCCCACAGAATGTCCATTCACACAACCACAGGGCTGTTATGGTGCAGGAGCTGGCTATTCAGCCCATCATGCCTGCATCAGCTCTCCAAATGAGCTTCATGACAGTGCTATGCTCCAAACCTTACCCCATACTCAGTAAATTGATGATCATCGATTACCACAATTGAACCTGTCCCTTCCATGCAGAGCCTTCCAAAGCTGAACTGCCCACTATGTGAAAAAAAATTTCCCATCTTATTTTCCTCTGTTGCAAATTGATTTAAATCTGTGAACTCTAGATTTTGATCATTTTGCAAATAAGAACTATTGTGTCCAGACCCCTAATGATTTTCCCAAAATCTCCTCTGAAACCTTTACTTTTCCAAGGGATGCAGACCCAACCTTTCCTGATAACTGAAGTTTCTCATCCTTGGAACCACTTCTGTAAACCTCGTCTGCTCTCTCTCCATTCATTCTGGAGTGTGGAGTCTAGTACTTTACACAATACTCCAGCTGAGGTCAAAGTAGTGTCTTACACAAGTTCAGCATGATCTTTCTGTTCTTGTATTCTATGCCTCCACTAATGAGGTCTAGATTATTGTAAGCTTTATTAATAGCTTTCTTCAACTGTCCTGCCACCTTTAATGATTTCATAGAGTCATAGAATCCCTACAGTGTGGAAGTAGGCCATTCAGCCCATTGACCCTCCAAAGAGCATGCTATCCAGACCACCAGGACCCCCGCCCTATTTCCCCCAAACCCTACCCTATCACTGTAACCCTGCATTTCCCATGGCTAATCCATCTAGTCTGCACATTCCTGGATACTATGAGAAATTTAGCATGGAGCAATCCATCTCTATTATGGGAGGAAACAGGAGCGCCCAGAGGAACTTCACACAGACAGTTGTCCGAGGGTGGAATTGAACCTGGGTCCTTGCTGCTGTGATGCAGCAGTACTAACCACTGAGATAATTTGGCGTCCTTTATATTCAGACATAACCAGGTCTCTCAGCTCCTGCACATTGTTTACAATAATATCCTTCATTTTGCACTGTCTTCCCATGTTCTTTCCATCAAAGTATGTCACCTCACACTTCTTCACATTGATCTTTATCTGCGACCTATTCCCCCACTCCACCAAGTAGTCTGTATCTTTTTAAACTTCCACAATGTCCTCCTCACAGATTGCAACACCTCAACCAGAAACTTTGAAATCACCACCTGCACACCAAGATCCAGATCACTAACATCTTTCAGGAAAAGCAAGGGTCTTGGGGAACTCTACTACAAAGCTTTCTTCAACCTGACAAGTATGCATTAACCATTACTCTCTGTTTCCCAAGTCTCAGCCAATGTTTTCTTCATGATGCTAATTTCAATTTTAGTCCATGAGCGGTAACTTTGCTCACACATTTGTGTGTGGCACTGCATCAAACAACTTCTGGTAGTCCATGTACACCACATCCACTGCTTCCTCCTCATTAATCTTCCCTGTTATGACTTCAAAAACTCCAGGAAGTTAGTTTTGTTTGCACTGAGCTATTCTATTAGACTAAGTTTACCTGGAAATAAATTTGTCTCTGACTTGGATTTAACAAAAGCTTCACCAACTAATCACCTGAAGTTCCCCTCGCCTCTGAGCTCTCCAAGTAAAGGTCACTTCTGTTAAAATGAATTCCTCAAAGTTTACCTACCCTATGTACTCACCCTCAGAGCCCCTCCTCTCGATTTGCTGTGACAATGTGCGAATGGCCACAGGTCAGAAACTTCAGTACATTTTTAACATGTAATTCCAAAATGTGTTTTTTAAAAGAGAACTTGATACACCAAAAATAAACTGCAACTATAAATTAAGTGGCTATCTGGAGAAAAAGAAATCAGAATATTCCACCTTCAGACGTAAAAAGAGCTTCAAATGACAGCCCTTCAAAGGCTGTTTAAATAGACAGAACTTTGATTTCATATGAATCCAAAAATGAGGAGGGGCTGAAGACTCACTATTCATCAGCAAACCACTCCCTACAGACTGTGTCTCAAATTGCAGACATATTTAATATTTTTACCTTTGCGAATACCAGGATTAAGAAGCCTGTTTCAACTCTACTGGAGTGTGCTACTGTGACTGGATTCTCTTGTGCGCTAGGCTGGATTTTGGCATTAGTGTACTACGAGGTCATTGTTGAAGAACTATCCCTAGTTACCCCTGTGTTGCACATAATGTCCTCTCTCACACTTAGTACTGGACGCTGGCTAGCTAATAGCCAGGCAACAGGAAAGCAAAACAACAAAAGGACTCTTTTTTTACCCCGAATACAGGAATTCAAAGTGGTCAAAAGGTGTCAGAACCTCAGAATCTCAACCAATCTGCAAAGCTAAGGATAGTGAATGCTGCTGTTTAATGACAAACATCAACGCTATTGGTAAACTCCAGTCCAGCTATTCCTGTCTTTGTGAACTATTCAGAGAATGATCCTTGGGCACATGCACCTCATTGATTCTGTGGCACAGGGTGGGGGGTGTAGGGGGAGGGGTGGATTGTGACAAGAGAAATCCCAGGTCTGGCAGCAACAAATCACAGCTTTAGTGAAGCAGCTCATCAGAGGGAGACAAGCAACAGAATAAAAAATAACTGCTAATTAGTGGGTGATAAGAAGAACATTTGAGTCAATCCACCTGTAACCTCATCGTTTGTAAAAACAGTGAAGAAATAAAGAAAAATGGCAATATAAAATATTGAGATGTGCCAAGAATGTGTGTTTAGATTAAGGTGCAGTCTAGTGAAGGCAATGACCTTTTACTGGGGTTCAGTCACATTGTAAGAATCAGTCATTTTTCCCTAACAATTGAAGCAGAAAATTCTAGAAACACTCCAAGGGTCAGGCAGGATGTAGTGAGGGAAGCAGTTAATATTCTGAGTTAATAGTGCCTGGTCAGATGGGAAGATATTTGAGAGTGACAAACACAGAGTTGGGCAGGAGAGTAAAAGAGAATAAACTTCAGAGTTGGGGGGACATGGAGACCCTCTATTATTTAGAAGGAGAAGGGCAACAGAAAGATGGGAATACCATCACCTATAAATATGCCCTTCAAGCCACACACAAAGAAACATAGTCAATAGGAGCAGGGGTAGGCCGTTGTCACTGAAGGTTGGCATGCAGGTACAGCAGGCGATGAGGAAAGCTAATGGCATGCTGGCTTTCACAGTGAGAGGATTTACGTATGGGAATAGGGATGTCTTGCTACAGTTGTACAGTGCCTTGGTGAGGCCACACCTTGAGTATTGCATGCAGTTTTTTTCTCCTTGTCTGAGGAAAGACATTCTTGCTATTGAGGGAGTCCAGCAAAGGTTCGCCAAACTGATTCCCGGGATGGCGGCAAGACAAATGAAGAAAGACTAGATCAATTGGGCTTATACTCACTGGAATTTAGAAGAATGAGGGAGGATTTCACAGAAAGAGTGGCACAGTAGTTCAGTGATTAGCATTGCTACCTCACATTGTCAGGGACCCTCGGGCAACTGTCTATGTGGAGTTTGCATGTTCTCCCTATGTCTGCATAGGTTTCCTCCAGGTGCTCCGGTTTCCTCCCACAGACCAAAGGTATGTAGGTTAGGTGGATTGGCCACAAGAAATTGCCCCACAGTGAATTGAATTGAATTTATTGTCATGTCTATCGAGGCACAGTGAAAAGCTTTGTCTTGTGAACAATACAGGCACATTACATAATTAGGTAGCATAGATAGTAAATAATAGGTCAACAGCAGCCAAAACAAACACAGATACAGACGAATATTAAGAGTTTGTGAGTCCATTCAGCATTCTAACAACAGTAGGGTAGAAACTGTTACAAAACCGGCTGGTGCGTGTATTCAGGCTTGATGGTAGAGGTTGTAGAAAAACATTGCCGGGGGGGATGGATCTTTCAGAATGCTGGCGGCCTTTCCTTGACAACGGGCATGGTAGATGGATTCTATAGATTTGTGATTGTATGGGCCAAGTTCACCGCTCTATAACTGTCTCTGGTCTTGAAAGACAGTTGCCATACCAGGTAGTGATATGTCCAGGCAGAATACTCTCGATGGCATATCTATAAAGTTGGCAAGGGTATTCGCTGTCATGCCAAATTTCCTCAGCTGCCTGAGGAAGAAGAGACATTGTTGGGACTTTGTAATCAGTGCATTCACATGAAGAGTCCAAGAAAGCTTCTGGGAATGACCACTCTCACGAGCTTGACACTCTCCATTTAGAGTCTTAGAGTCATAGAGATGTACAGCATGGAAACAGACCCTTCGGTCCAACCCGTCCATGCCGACCAGATATCCCAATGCAATCTAGTCCCACCTGCCAGCCCCGGCCCATATCCCTCCAAACCCTTCCTATTCATACACTCATCCAAATGCCCCTTAGATGTTGCAATTGTACCAGCATCCACCACATCCTCTGGCAGCTCATTCCATACATGCACCACCCACTGCGTGAAAAAGTTGCCCCTTAGGTCTCTTTTATATCTTTCCCCTCTCACCCTAAACCTATGCCCTCTAGTTCTGGACTCCCCGACCCCAGGGAAATGACTTTGTCTATTTATCCTATCCATGCCCCTCATAATTTTGTAAACCTCTATAAGGTCACCCCTCAGCCTCCGACACTCCAGGGAAAACAGCCCCAGCCTGTTCAGCCTCTCCCTGTAGCTCAGATCCTCCAACCCTGGCAACATCCTTGTAAATCTTTTCTGAACCCCTTCAAGTTTCACAACATCTTTCCGATAGGAAGGAGACCAGAATTGCACACAATATTCCAACAGTGGCCTAACCAATGTCCTGTACAGCCGCAACATGACCTCCCAACTCCTGTGCTCAATACTCTGACCAATAAAGAAAAGCATACCAAACGCCGCCTTCACTATCCTATCTACCTGCGACTCCACTTTCAAGGAGCTATGAACCTGCACTCCAAGGTCTCTTTGTTCAGCAACACTCCCTAAGACCTTACCATTAAGTGTATAAATCCTGTTAAGATTTGCGTTCCCAAAATGCAGCACCTTTCATTTATCTGAATTAAACTCCATCTGCCACTTCTCAGCCCATTGGCCCATCTGGTCTAGATCCTGTTGTAATCTGAGATAACCCTCTTCGCTGTCCACTATGCCTCCAACTTTGGTGTCACTGCAAACTTATTAACTGTACCTCTTATGCTCACATCCAAATCATTAATGTAAATGACAAAAAGTAGAGGGCCCAGCACTGATCCTTGTGGCACTCCACTGGTCACAGGCCTCCAGGCTGAAAAGCAACCCTCCACCACCACCCTCTGTCTTCTACCTTTGAGCCAGTTCTGTATCCAAATGGCTAGTTCTCCCTGTATTCCATGAGATCCAACCTTGTTAATCAGTCTCCCATGGGGATCCTTGTCGAACGCCTTACTGAAGTCCACATAGATCTATCTACTGCTCTGCCTGCGTCAATCTTCTTTGTGACTTCTTCAAAAAACTCAATCAAGTTTGTGAGACATGATTTCCCACGCACAAAGCCATGTTGACTATCCCGAATCAGTCCTTGCCTTTCCAAATACATGTACATCCTGTCCCTCAGGATTCCCTCCAACAACTTGCCCATCACTGAGGTCAGGCTCACCAGTCTATAGTTCCCTGGCTTGTCTTTATCGCCCTTCTTAAACAGTGGCACAACGTTTGCCAACCTCCAGTCTTCCGACACCTCACCTGTGACTATCGATGATACAGATATCTCAGCAAGAGGCCCAGCAATCACTTCTCTAGCTTCCCACAGAGTTCTCGGGTACACCTGATCAGGTCCTGGGCATTTATCCACCTTTAACCGTTTCAAGACATCCAGCACTTCCTCTTCTGTAATCTGGACATTTTGCAAGATGTCACCATCTATTTCCCTACAGTCTATATCTTCCATATCCTTTTCCACAGCAAATACTGATGCAAAATATTCATTTAGTATCTCCCCCATTTTCTGTGGCTCCACACAAAGGCCGCCTTGCTGATCTTTGAGCGGCCATATTCTCTCCCCTTTTGTCCTTAATATATTTGTAAAATCCCTTTGGATTCTCCTTAATTCTATTTGGCAAAGCTATCTCATGTCCCCGTTTTGCCCTCCTGATTTCCTTCTTAAGTATACTCCTAATGCCTTTATACTCTTCTAAGGATTCACTCAATCTATCCTGTCTGTACTTGACATGTGCTTCCTTCTTTTTCTTAACCAAACCCTCAATTTCTTTAGTCATCCAGCATTCCCTATACCTACCAGCCTTCCCTGTCACCCTGACAGGAATATACTTTCTCTAGATTCTTGTTATCTCATTTCTGAAGGCTTCCCATTTTCTAGCCGTCCCTTTACCTGTGAACATCTGCCTCCAATCAGCTTTCAAAAGTTCTTGCCTAATACAGTCAAAATTGGCATTTCTCCAATTTAGAACTTCAACTTTTACATCTGGTCTATCCTTTTTCATCACTATTTTAAAACGAATAGAATTATGGTTGCTGGCCCCAAAATGCTCCCCCACTGACACCTCAGTCACCTGCCCTGACCTATTTCCCAAGACTAGGTCAAGTTTTGCCTCTTCTCTAGTAGGTACATCCACATACTGAATCAGAAAATTGTCTTGTACACATTTAACAAATTCCTTTCCATCTAAACCTTTAATACTATGGCAGTCCCAGTCGATGTTTGGAAAGCTAAAATTCCCTACCATAACTACCCTATTATTCTTACAGATAGCTGAGATCTCCTTACAAGTTTGTTTCTCAATTTCCCTCTGACCATTGGGGGGTCTATAATACAATCCCAATAAGGTGATCATCTCAACTTGTTCTACGTCTGTGCTGTTAATGTGTAGGGGGGCATGAATAACATCCCGCTGAAAGTCAATAATGAGTTCCTTGGTTTTGCTGGCATTGAGAGCTAGGTGGTTCTCAGTGTAACATTTTTCCAGGTCTTCCATCTCCTGTCTGTAGTCTCTTTTGTCGCCATCTGAGATTCGACTGACTATGGTGGTGTCATAAGCAAACTTGTAAATGGCATTAGTCTGGTATTTGGCGACGCAGTCATGGGTATACAGTGGGTACAGTAGGGGGCTGAGTATGCACCCTGGGGGGCTCCAGTGCTGAGTGTTGGTGATGATGAAATATTGTCCCCAATCTTCACTGATTGTGGCCTGTGGATCAGGAAACTGAGGATCCAATTGCAGAGATCTGAGATCTCTGGCTTAGTCTAAGATCACTAAGTATAGTCATCAGTCTTGAGGGGATAATAGTGTTGTAGGCTGAACTGTAGTCAAAGAGTAGGATTCTTATGTAGCTGTTTTTGGTGTCAAGATGTTTGAGGGAGGAGTGAAGGGCAAGTGATATGGCATCTGACGTGGATCTGTTGGCCCGATAGGCAATTTGGAGTGGGTCAAGAGTAGTGGGGAGGCTGGAGTTGACAATGCTATGGCCAGCCTTTCAAAGCACTTCATGGCCACTGGGCAGTAGTCATTGAGACATACTGCATGAGTCTTCTTCGGCACAGGGATGAAGTTGACCCTCTTGAAACAGGCAGGGGCAGTGGCCTGTTGCAGGGAGAGGTTGAAGATGTCTGAGAAGACCACTGCCAGTTGATCTGCACATACTCTGAGTGCACTGCCTGGTACTCCATCTGGTCCCATTGCTCTCCTTGGATTCACACAAAGGGAAAATAATCTGACCTCTGATGCAGTGACTGTTGGGATAGGTTCGCCAGGACTTATTGGGACAGGTGTTACCTCTCCGCCAAAATTCTGCTCAAAGCGAGTACAGAAGGCGTTGAGAAGGTCTGGGAGGGATATGTCATCGCCAGTGTCCAGGGATGTGCAGGTGAGGTGCGTTAGCCATGGGAAATATAGGGTTACGGGAATGGGGTGGCTCTGGGTGGGATACTCTTCAGAGGGTCAATGTGGACTCAATGGGCCAAATGGCCTGTTTCCACACTGTACAGGCTAAATGCCTGAAGGATATCCCCAGTGTTGGGGAAGTCCAGAACTATGGGTCTCAACTCAGGACTGAATTGAGGAAGAATGTCTTCACTTAGAGAGTTGTGAATCTGTTGAATATTCTCCCACAGAAAGCTGTTGCGGCCAGTTCATTAGATACATTCAAAAGCAAGCTGGATGTGGCCCTTGCAGCTAAAAGGATCAAGGAGTGTGATGAGAAAGCAGGAGTGGAATACTGAAATTACATGGTCAGCCATGATTATTTTCCATAGTGGTGCGGGACCAAATGGCCTGTTCCTGCACCTATTTACTGTGTTGCTATTCAGCCCTTTGGGTCAGTTCTACCATTCATTATGATTATTATTGATCATCTAACTCAGTCCCTGACCCAGCATTTTCCCCATACTCTTTGATCCCTTTAACCCTAAGAAATGTATCTAACTCCTTTTTGAAAACAATCAATATTTTGCCCTCAACAACTTTCTGCGGCAGAGAATTACATAGGCTTACCACTGTCTGGGTGAAGAAATTTCTCCTCATCTCACTTCACCATCCTGACTTGGAAATATACCGAAGTTCCTTACTAGGTCAAAACCCTGGAACCTCCTCCTAAACACACTCCTTCCAGCAAATGACCTGTCGCAGTTTAAGAAGTCAGCAGTGAGGGATGGGTAATAAATACTGGTGACAGGGACCAGTTTATCAGCCCAGACACTTTGATCCAACAGCAGATCAAGAGACCAATGCTTCAGGAAAACCTAGAGACCCTCACTGCCTGCATAGACGCACAAGAAGCCACAGTTAGATCTTACCTTCCCAACACTGATTGGCTTATTTTGAAGGCCATTTTTAATTTTTCAAAACCATTGGAGAGAGGGCATCTGCACTTTATGTGCCTGCTCCTGTCCTATCTTTGACTGTATTTGATTTGAATTATTATTGTTCATGTACCAAATACAGTGAAACGTTTTGCTTAGTGTGCAGTACAGGCAGATCATACCATACAAAGTGCATTAGGGTAATAGAATAGAGTGAGGAATACAATGTCATGGCTGCAGAGAAGGTGCACAAAGAGCGAGATCAACATTAAATTTAAAAAATTTGAGAGGTGCATTGAGAAGTCTAATAGCAGATGGGAAGAAGCTGTTCTTGAATCTGTTGGTACATGTGTTTAAACTTTTGTTTCTTCTGCCTAATAGATAAGGTTGGAAGAGAGTATAAGCAAGGTGGGAGAGGTTTTTGATTGTATTGGCTGCCTTCCTGAGGCAGTGGGATGTGTAGATGGAGTCAGTGGATGGGAGGTTGGTTTGTGTGATGGAGATTTCCAAGCAGGAAGGCCTCTGACTGAGATAAAAAATAAAACAAAATATTTCAGAGGCTGGGTATCTGAAATGCAATCTCAAAGTGCTGGAGAAACTCAGCAAGCCTGGCAGCATCTGTGGAGAGAAAGACAGAGTTAACTTTTCAAGTCCAACATGAATCTTCATTGGAACAGTTCTGAAGATGACTCATATTGGACTGGTAATGCTCCATTTGTTTTTCATTTCACAAATGCTGACAGACCTGCTGAGCTTCACCAGCAACTTTCTGTTTGTATTTTAGATTGGCCCTATAGCTTTGAGAACCTACCCCATGAGTTACCCTTTGACTGCTCCAGAGAAAGTCAGAGTGGGTGACTGTTTCTCACTGTGCAGCCTTCTCACCCCTAATCAAGCCTCATGGTGGGAATTGGAAACTCTTACCTCTCTTCACAGATGTCGGTTGGACTGTTGAGTTACTGATGACATTTTTCTACTTTTATCCCAGTGTCCACAGTTCTGCGATGAAATCTAAAGTGTGTTTCTCATTTAAGGAAACATGTCTTGGAGGGATTGACACAACTGGATCCTGAGGAAGAGGCTGAAGGACTGTTTGAAAATGTTGACAAATACAAGGAGGATGAATGGAATTTAAAGAGGGTGTTCTAGTAACTGGGATGTAATAATTACAAACAAGAAATAAAACAGAGTGGGAAGAGGGGAAGGAACATGGTAGGTTGAATGGATGGAGAAGGCTGTTGACTTACTTATAGGTCTGAATGTTCACAGTGTTAGGAGTGAAACCTGACCAGATCAACCAACTCATGGGAAGTCTCACTCATTTGCAGTCTTACTTGCAGTTCTTAAATGCTGGAGCAAGATCCTACGTCCAACCCTCCAACTCAGCATCACCCTCTTGAACTGTCCTACCGGTCTGTCATCCTTTGCACCTATCCATTCCACACTCCTCTCGGACCTATCACTATCACTCCCTACATTCATCAAACTATCACCTTCCAAACTACCTTCCCCCCCAGCCCCACCCCCTCCCATTTATCTCTCAGCCACCTTGACCCCACCCCCCCACAATTCTGATGAATTGTTCATTCATTTTACACTCATATGCAGATGTGCACATATACATAAAGCAAAAACCCGTATATATACCTGTATGTATGCCCGAAACATCGACTGTCCTGCTCATTGATTTGCTGGGCTTTTCCAGCTTCTTTTGACCAAGCTCATGTCGGGACATGAATCCATTTTATATTGGAGGTTTAATCAGAAACATCATGTTTCTTTAGGGAGTTGAAACAGCGTGCAACACATCTAATGAAATTGGGATGCATGGAAGAAGGTTTTTGCTAGAACATACCGGGTATAAGCTGAATAGCTTATGTATTTATACAGCGTAGTTTTCAGCCTGCAATATCTGTGTTATTTTGACTTTCTCCTACAAATATACAAATGAGGAGCAATGCAAACCATTCAGTCCCTCCAACCTGGTTGATCTGATTGCAACCTCAAATTCACATTTCCATCTACTCCTGATAAGCTTTCACCCCATTGGTTAACAAGAATCTACTGCTTTAGAAATATTCATGGAATCTCTTCCACCAACTTTGAGACCCAAAGACTTACGACCTGCTGAGAGAAAAAGATTATGCTTCATTTCTGTTTTAAATGGATGACTCTTCATTTATACAGGGTGCCCTAGCTCTATCCCCTGAAAGGTCCGCAGGGAAATGTCCCTCCCAAATCCACAACTTCAGCTGCAATACATGTCAAGAAATACCAGTGTGGGCACAGGAAAGGACCGAGGCCAGTTTAACCCATTGTGTGTATCAACAGTGAAGCTAAAAGTGAGTGTAGATGCGCTGAATTGCTCGAGATACCTTTCTTTTGATCTGTTCACCATCTGCTCCTGCAAAGATACAGACAAGATTAAGGATACTTCAAGTAACTGCAAATTATTTAGTCATAATCTTCAGAGACATATTCCATTTCCATTCACAGCACTTTCTACATATTTGATGATAACCAAACATAATTTCAACAGGCAAAGGTATGAAAGAAAACCATCATTCATTCTTTTTATTCTGTTTAAAGGAATTGTGCACCACACACTGCATATCAGCAGCTCATTACTGCCATAGCAACAAGACTTACAAAGATAACGGCTGCAAATGTGAATACAAACACTCATACGCATATGCACACACACACATAAAACAAAGACACATATTTATGCAAATTCACAAGCACACACACATTAACAAACACACACACACTTTCATATACACTTGTACATATTCAAGCAGACACATATTTACACATGCACACATTAACACACAGTGTGTGTATATATATATATATATATATATATAAATACACATACCAAACATACATAAAAATATACATTAACACCAAGACATTAATGTACACACTCACATACAAAACACACACACATTCAGACACCAAACACATTTTAGACTTTTGGTTGTTGGAGGAAATGGCTTAGAGATAACATCACTAGATTATTAATCATGACAATCAGTTAATATTTTGGGGATCAGTGTTTAAATCCTGCCATTGCAGGTGGTGGCACCTGAATTCAATTTAAAATATTCTGGAATTAAGAGTCTAATGATCACCATGAATTGATTGTTGGAAAGCCCTATCTGGTTCACTAATGTCTTTTAGGGAAGGAAACTGTCATTCTTATCTGGTCTGACCTACATGTGACTCCAGACCCACAGCAAGGTGGTTGACTCCTAACTGCCTTCTAAGCAATTAGGGATGGATAGTAAATGCTGGTTTAGCCAGTTACACCCATATCCTGTGAATGAATTGCTAACTGTCTCTCTCAATGGAAAACAGTCAGCAGTCTTTTCGTCAGGCTCAACAGGTTAAGTGCCCTTTCAGCCTATATCTGTGCTGGGATCTGGAAGGTCCTGACAAATTGGTTCAGGAATTCTCTGAAATGAAGATCCTTGTTCTGCAGTTATCTCAATTACCCTGGATTCCCCTTATTGATTAAAAATCTGTCTATCTCAGCTTTGAATATTCTTAATTGACCCAGCCTCGACAGCCATCTGCAATGAAGAACTCCACAGATTCACAATCCTCTGAGAGAAGAAATTCTTGCTCATCTGTCTTAAATGGATGATAATAAATGTTACATGTAAAGCTGAGCTTATGCCTAGCTCTGCTTTCAGAGTTGTCGAGAATGGAGAAAGATTTTTGCTTCTGTTCTCAGTGAAGGAGGAGGAAAACTGAGTAGAGGTTGATAAAGCAGCCTGTTCTACACTTAACAAGGTGTCTTGTTCCATATTGACTTGTTCAGCAATCTGCCTCTGCACTTCAGTTATAGAAATGAATTGGAGAGACTGCATGCTTAGTGGGGAGGGGAAATGATCATGGTGACAAATTTGCAATGTCTGCATTGGTTATCTTATTCTTTTGAAAGCGCAACCCACCCACATTTTAAAAATTCTTCTATGGGTTGCAAGTATTTCTGGCAAAGCCAGCAATTGTTTTGTATCTACCTCCTTGAGCCACTGCAGTCCTTAGGGTATTTGGATGCTCACAGTGCTATTCAGAAATTTGTTCCAGGATTATGACCTAGAGACAGTAAAGGAATGGCAATATAGTTCCACATTAGGAGGGTATGTGATTTGGATGAGAAGTTGATGGTGCTGGTGTTTACAAACATGTGCTGCCCCATCCTTCTGGGAGATAGAGAACACTGGTTTGGAAGGTGACACTACAGGATCCTTGGCAAGTTGTGGCAGTGTATCTTTTTTGTGTGCATAGAACATAGAAAAGTACAGCACAGAACAGGCCCTTTGGCCCACGATGTTGTGCCGTTGTGTGGGTAGTGCAAGGAGTATTTAAGTTGTTAGACAATGTTTAAATCAGATAAACAGCTTTGTTCTAGATAGTGTTTACCTTTTTGACTATGTTAGAACTGCACTCATCCAGGTACATGGAGCATAGAACATAGAACATAGAACAATACAGCACAGAACAGGCCCTTCGGCCCACGATGTTGTGCCGAACTTCTATCCTAGATTAAGCACCCATCCATGTACCTATCCAAATGCCGCTTAAAGGTCGCCAATGAATCTGACTCTACCACTCCCTCGGGCAGCGCATTCCATGCCCCCACCACTCTCTGGGTAAAGAACCCACCCCTGACATCTCCCCTATACCTTCCACCCTTCACCTTAAATTTATGTCCCCTTGTAACACTCTGTTGTACCCGGGGAAAAAGTTTCTGACTGTCTACTCTATCTATTCCTCTGATCATCTTATAAACCTCGATCAAGTCACCCCTCATCCTTCGCCGTTCCAACGAGAAAAGGCCGAGAACTCTCAACCTATCCTCGTACGACCTACTCTCCATTCCAGGCAACATCCTGGTAAATCTTCTCTGCACCCTCTCCAAAGCTTCCACATCTTTCCTAAAGTGAGGCGACCAGAACTGCACACAGTACTCCAAATGTGGCCTAACCAAAGTCCTGTACAGCTGCAACATCACCTCACGACTCTTGAATTCAATCCCTCTGCTAATGAACGATAATACTCCATAGGCCTTCTTACAAACTCTATCCACCTGAGTGGCAACCTTCAAAGATCTATGTACATAGACCCCAAGATCCCTCTGTTCCTCCACCTGACCAAGAACCCTACCATTAACCCTGTATTCCGCATTCTTATTTGTTCTTCCAAAATGGACAACCTCACACTTGGCAGGGTTGAACTCCATCTGCCACTCCTCAGCCCAGCTCTGCATCATATCTAAGTCCCTCTGCAGCCGACAACAGCCCTCCTCACTGTCCACAACTCCACCTATCTTTGTATCATCTGCAAATTTACTGACCCACCCTTCGACTCCCTCCTCTAAGTCATTAATAAAAATTACAAACAGCAGAGGACCCAGAACTGATCCCTGCGGAACTCCACTTGTAACTGGACTCCATGCTGAATATTTACCATCTACCACCACTCTCTGACTTCGACCGGTTAGCCAGTTTTCTATCCAATTGGCCAAATTTCCCTCTATCCCATGCCTCCTGACTTTCCGCATAAGCCTACCATGGGGAACCTTATCAAATGCCTTACTAAAATCCATGTACACTACATCCACTGCTCTACCCTCATCCACATGCTTGGTCACCTCCTCGAAGAATTCAATAAGACTTGTAAGGCAAGACCTACCCTTCACAAATCCGTGCTGGCTGTCCCTAATCAAGCAGTGTCTTTCCAGATACTCGTAAATCCTATCCCTCAGTACCCTTTCCATTACTTTGCCTACCACAGAAGTAAGACTAACTGGCCTGTAATTCCCGGGGTTATCCCTATTCCCTTTTTTGAACAGGGGCACAACATTCGCTACTCTCCAGTCCCCTGGTACCACCCCAGTTGCCAGTGAAGACGAGAAGATCATTGCCAACGGTACTGCAATTTCCTCTCTTGCTTCCCACATAATCCTAGGATATATCCCGTCAGGCCCGGGGGACTTGTCTATCCTCAAGTTGTTCAAAATGTCCAACACATCTTCCTTCCTAACAGGCATCTCTTCTAGCTTATCAGTCCGTTTCACACTCTCCTCTTCAACAATACGGTCCCTCTCGTTCGTAAATACTGAAGAGAAGTACTTGTTCAAGACCTCTCCTATCTCTTCCGACTCAATACACAGTCTCCCACCACTGTCCTTGATCGGACCTACCCTCGTTCTCGTCATTCTCAGGTTTCTCACATACGCATAGAATGCCTTGGGGTTATCCTTGATCCTATCCGCCAGGGATTTTTCATGCCCTCTCTTAGCTCTCCTAATCCCTTTCATCAGGTCCCTTCTGGCTATCCTGTATCCCTCCACTGCTCTGTCTGAACCTTGTTTCCTCAACCTTATGTAAGCCTCCTTCTTCCTCTTTACTAGACATTCAACCTCCCTCGTCAACCAAGGCTCCCTCACACGACCATTTCTTTCCTGCCTGATCGGTACATACATATCAAGGACACGTCGTATCTGCTCCTTGAAAAAGTCCCACATTTCCACCACATCCTTCCCTGACAGCCTATGCTCCCAACGTATGCTCCTCAAATCCTGTCTTACAGCATCGTAATTTCCCTTCCCCCAATTGTAAAAACTTCCTTGTTGTGCGCACCTATCTCTCTCCATAACCAAGGTGAAAGTCACAGAATTGTGGTCGCCATCACCAAAATGTTCACCCACTAACAAGCCCACCACTTGTCCCGGTTCATTACCGAGTACCAAATCCAATATGGCCTCCCCTCTGGTTGGACAATCTACATACTGCGTTAGAAAAGCTTCCTGGACACACTGCACAAACACCGCCCCATCCAATCTACTTGATCTAAAGAGCTTCCAATCAATATTTGGGAAGTTGAAGTCGCCCATGACTACGACCCTGTGGCTTCTGCACCTTTCCAAAATCTGTTTCCCAATCTGTTTCTCCACATCTCTGCTGCTATTGGGGGGCCTATAATAAACACCCAACAAGGTGACTGCACCTTTCCTATTTCTGACTTCAGCCCATACTACCTCCAGAGGCAGATCCCCCTCAAACTTCCTTTCTGCAGCCGTTATACCATTTCTAATTAGCAATGCCACCCCCCCTCCTTTTTTACCACCCTCCCTAATCTTACTGAAACATCTGTAACCAGGAACCTCCAACAGCCATTCCTGTCCCTCATCTATCCATGTTTCCGTGATGGCCACAACATCGTAGTCCCAGGTACCGATCCACGCCTTAAGTTCACCCACCTTATTTCTGATACTCCTTGCATTGAAGTATACGCACTTGAGCCCATCTCCGTGTCCGCAAGTAGTCCCTGTCAGTGCTACCTTCTCCACAGCCTCCCTACAGTCTTGAACATCCTGACACACAGCTAGCTTACTTGCTGGACTACAAGTCCGGATCCCATCCCCCTCACTCCTGATCATATGTTGTACCATACTTATGGTATAGAGACCATACTATTTTTCTTTTATCTTTTGGTTTGGAACCGTGAGTTGAAGTTAAGAATTGAACTTTGAGCATCAGCTTATTTTAAGGGAGAAGAGAACAAAGACAATGACCTAGAGAATAATGCAATTTCATTATTGATCTAAATATACTATCGACAAACCTGCATTGAGCTGTTTCTATGGTCAGGGCTGGTTGGATGTTGAGTTGGCCAATGAAGGGAAGATGGATGCTCTCTAGCCAATCACAGGGAAGGTAGATTGGAAAGCAAGAAAAAAGAACTGGTTAAGACTGAGTTTATATTAAAAAGTGAATTTGGAATTCAAGCAAGATATATAATTCCTCTGCTTGTGAACGACCCACTGTCCAATGGTTTCAGTACAGCCTAGTATCCATCTTTTGAAACTGTTTATTGAACTGGCAAAATTACCATTAATTATTTTAGTTTTAATTTATCCCTTAACTGTGTCTGTGTGTGAGAGTGAGTGGAAGTTATGATAGGGCTGTAGATTGCAAATATTCATTAGATTATCTTGTTGTTTATCTGTGTTTTGCTGAAATTACATTATTAAATTAAATTGTTAATCTTTACGTTATGAACTTGGTGTTAAAGGCCTGTTATTTGAGAAGTCTGGTTAGGAACATTTGGAGAGTTTGGAGGATCACTGAATGTTTTAATTTCATTGTGTTGCCAATACAGTGATAGTGTGGCTGATTTAGTTTGGCTTGCATTTCCTGGGTTGGAACAATGGTGGAGAGGCTTTGCGGAGTCAGGAAGTAAGATATTCACCATACAGTTCCCAGAGTCTCACTTGTAAATAGACAATTTGTGTATCTGTGGCCAAGACCAGGGAGGTCAATTATGGATTTTGATGCTTCTCCAGTTTCTAGCCCCTTATCTTCCCAAACCCTTATCTTCTTTGGTTTCCCAGAATTGTGAGGCAGAGTCACAGTGGGGTCAACTGTTTTATAGAAATTTAGAAAAACCTTGAGGCTTTTATACTCCATGCCTGCACACAATATGATCACTCATATAATCAAATCATCTTCAAAGACGTACAAGTTAGGTGGATTAGCCATGGGAAATGCAGGGTTACAGGGATATGGTAGGGGTGTGTGTCTGCGTCGGATGCTCTTCAGGTGGACTTGTTGGGCCAAATGGCCTGTTTCCACACTGCAGGGATTCTGTGATGATTTTGAACCTTGTCCAATGCATTGCCCAGACAGCAACATTCAAAATACTCAGGTTTTGTTAAAGGAAGTATTGCGCATTGTATTGAATGATAACTGGTTTCTCATTTTAAATTGAAATGAACCACATTTGCAAATGCCCAGCATGAAGCATGTAACAGGAGAGCTAACTGTTGCTGGAAATCTGAAATGGAAACAGAAATACTCCACAGATTGGGCAGAGGTTTGTGGAGAAGGGAACAGAGTTAAAGCTACAGGTTCATGACATCATTCTGAGGAAAGGACACCAACCTCTACCTGCTTTCTGCTTTGGAAACTGGCCATCCTGATTGACAGGCTATTTGGCCACTGAGACTGAACTGTACGTAAACCTTGCCTACTCTCAAATTCTCCTCCACTCAGGAAGGACAGGGACTGGTCCTGTTGATTGACCATCCACCCACTCCTGAACCCCTCCACCCCACTTCTGGGCCATGACTGTAACAAGGACAATCTGCACTGCAGCTAGCTTCCAAAGTTAATCATCAAGAAACTGAATAATTCCATTAAACATGGCTTCTGCCAATATGTGATTGACTCCTATACTGATAAAAATGTACTGTAACCATGTCATCTCATCGCATATGGATGTCAGGGCCATTGAATAGTTTGTCCCTTGTGTTACTTGGTATTTTGATAGCATCAGTGTGTAGGTGGTAATTAAACTGCTTGAAGAACAGAGCTATTTGATTTCAAATCAGACAAAGAAACAAAACAGCACTGCTGGAGTGGTCAAACTGTGCTGATAAGCAGGGTGCAGAGCAAATTATGACAGAAACTGGAGGAAAATTCCCTTTGAGTCATGAAGATCGATGAGTTGCTCTTTCCCAAGTCAGCAGGAGGTAGACATATATAAAATTCTTTCCACTGGGGATGTTGGTGTTAAGGCCTCTTTTTCCCAAGAAGAAGAAGTTTGCTTCCTTGCTGCTCATTAATTGAGAGATGGACAGGACTGGCTGCTCAATGTTTCAGCGTTTCAATGTTTTAGACAAGATAGAAAGATGGAGGAGTTTCATTACTAATCAAGAGAATGTCACATCTGCACTCAGAGAGGACATACTGGAAGGCACATCCACTGAGGCAATATGGGTAGAGTTCAAAAATAAGAAGAATGCAATCACTCTGATAGAATTATACTATAGGCCCACTGAGAGATTGAGAAACAGATATGTCGGCAGATTGGAAAGATGCAATAATAACAGGGTTGTCATAGTAGGTGACTTTAACTTCTCCAATATTGACTGGCACGCCCTTTCAGCAAGACGTTTAGATGGGGCAGAATTTGTTAGATACATCCAAGAAGAATTCTCGAAACAATATGTAGGTAGTCCAACTAGAGTAGGGGTCATACTGGACCTTATATTAGCTAATGGGTCTGGCTAGGTGACTAATTTTCAGTAGGACAGCATTTTGGAAACAGTGGTCACAAAACTACTTAAGTATTAAGATAGCTTCGAATAAGGATAATTCAGAACATTGCGGGAAGGTACTAAATTGGGGGACGACAAATTACATCAATATTAGGCAGGACCTAGGGAGTTTTAATTAGGCACAGCTGTCTTCGGGCAAGTGCACATTTACATGTGGGAGTACAGTGGGACGGTGGGTGGCACGGTGGCACAGTGGTTAGCACTGCTGCCTCATAGCGCCAGAGACCCGGGTTCAATTCCCGCCTCAGGCGACTCTCTGTGTAGAGTTTGCACATTCTCCCTGTGTCTGCGTGGGTTTCCTCCGGGTGCTCCGGTTTCCTCCCACAGTCCAAAGATGTGCAGGTCAGGTGAATTGGCCATGCTAAATTGCCCGTAGTGTTAGGTAAGGGGTAAATGTAGGGGTATGGGTGGGTTATGCTTCGGCGGGTCAGTGTGGACCTGTTGGTCCGAAGGGCCTGTTTCCACACTGTAATGTAGTGTAATGTAATGTAATCTAAAAAAAGTTGTTTAAAGACCTACTGATCAGAGTTCAGGGCCAACATGTTCCAGGAAAGAGGAAGGACAAGGATGACACAGTAAGAGACCCTATGATAACGAGGGAGGTTGTGAATTGAGTCAAAAGGGAAAAGGAAGCATGTGTAAGGTTTTAGGAAGCTTAAATCAGACAGGGTCTATGAGGAATATAAAGAAATCAGGAAATAACTCAAGAGAATTAAGAGAGCAAGGTGGGGCCATGAAATTACTTTGGTAAGTAGGGTTAAAGAGAATCCCAAGGCATTTTATACGTATATTGCAAATAAGCCAATATACGGGAGAGAGTAGGACCACTCAAAGATAAAGGAAAGAACTTGTGCTTGGAGACAGAGGATGTGGGCGAGATTCTAAATGAGTACTTTGCATAGTATTAGTCCAGGAGAAGGACATGGGTGATAGTGAGATTTGTGTGGAGCATGCTAATACGCTAGGGCAGTTTCAGGTTAATAACGAAGTAGTGTTGAGTCTCTTGAAGAGCATTAAGGTGGTTAGGTCTCCATGGCCTAATAGTATCTACCCTAGGTTATTGAGAGAGACAAGAGAGGAGGTTGCGAGGGTCTTGATTAAGATCTTTGTATCCTCACTAGGCACTGGAGAGATCCTGCAGAACTGGTGAGTAGCTAATGTTGTTCCTCTGTTTAAGAAGGGAATTGGGATAATCCAGGAAACTATAGACCAGTAAGTCTCACGTCAATGGTTGGAAAGCTATTGGAGAGAATTCTTAGCGATATCTATAAGTGCGTTTGAATAAACCTGGCCTAGTTAGGGACAATCAGCATGGCTTTGTATGTGGCAGATAATTTCTTACTAACTTGATTGAATTTTTCGAGGAGGTGACGAAGGTGATAGATGAGGGTAGAGGAGTGGATGTTACCTACATAGATTTTAGTAAGGCTTTCAACCAAGTTCCTTATGATTAGATTAGATTAGATTAGATTACTTACAGTGTGGAAACAGGCCCTTCGGCCCAACAAGTCCACACTGACCTGTCGAAGCGCAACCCACCCAGACCCATTCCCCTACATTTACCTCTTCATCTAACACTATGGGCAATTTAGCGTGGCCAATTCACCTGACCTGCACATTTTTGGAGTGTGGGAGGAAACCGGAGCACCCGGAGAAAACCCACGCAGACACGGGGAGAGAGGCGGGAATTGAACCCAGGTCTCTGGTGCTGTGAAGCAGCAGTGCTAATCACTGTGCCACCTTGCTGCCCAATCACTGTGCCACCGTGCTGCCCATACAGCTCACTATCACCTTCTCCAGGGCAATTATGGTGAGCAATAAATACTGTCCCAGCCTGTGACACCCACACCCTATGACTGAATAGAGAAAAACTATATGGTAGACTCATCAAGAAGAATAAGATGCATTGAACCCATGGTGACTTGGCTGCTTGGATTCAGAATTGGTTTGCCCATATGAAAGCAGAGGGTAGTGAAGGAAGGATACTTATCAAGTTAGAGGTTTGTGACTAGTGGTGTTCTGCAGGGATCCATACTGGGATCTCTGCTATTTGTCAAATGTATAAATGACTTGGAAGAAAACGCAGATGAGTGGGTGAGTACATTTTCCAGAAGCAAAGATCGGCGGAGATGTGGATAGTGTAAAAAGTTGTCAAAGGTTACAGCAAGATACAGATCAGTTGCAGATATGGGCAGAAAAATGGCAGGTAGAGTTTAATCTGGACAATTGTGAAGTGCTGCAGTTTGTGAAATCAAATGTTAAGGACAAGTATATAGTTAATAGCAGGACTCTGAATATTACTGATTTACATAGGGATCTTGGGGTTCAAGTTCATAGCTCCCTGAAAGTGGCCACATAAGTAGGTAGGGTGGTGAAGAGGCATACAGCATGCTTGCCTTTTTTGGTTAGGGCATTGAGTGTAAGAGTCAGGATGCCATGCTGCAGCTGCAGCTTTATAAGACTTTAGTTAGGTCACACTTAGAGTATTGCACCAGAAGTATTGCTTTATGTTCTGCTGTAATTCTGGTCACAACATTACAGGAAGGATGTGGAGGCTTTGGAGAAGGTGCAGAAGAGCTTTACCAGGATGCTGCCTGGATTAGAGGGTATGATTTATAAGGAGAGGCTAGATAAATTAGGGTTGTTTTCTCTGGAGCGGTGGAGGCTGAGGGGTGATCTGATAGAAGTCTATACAATTTATGAGATGCATAGATAGGATTGGTAGTCAAAATCTTTTTCCAGAGTTGCATTTAGAGTGAGAGGGGGAAGTTTTTTCACAGAGAATAGTAGCAGCCTGGAACATGCTGTCAGAGTAGTGGTGGAAGCAGATACTATAGAGACATTTAAGGGGCTTTTAGATAAACACATGAATATATAAGAAATGAAGGGATATGGACCATGGGAAGGCAGAAGGGATTAGTTTAATTTGGTGTCATGTTCAGCACAACATCCTGGGCAGAAGGGCCTGTTCTTGTTCTTGTTCTAAATGGCTTTCTTCAGGTTAAGGACAATCCCCTCAGATAATGTGACATGTTGTCTCTTTGCTTCAATGACTTTTGACTGCATTTCCTTCTTTTGGTCTGTGCCTACTTTAATCTGATTCTGTCTGAGTGAAGCTATCCCATGTTTTTGTGTGATAACTATACAAGGCACTAAAAGAAAAAATGGCCAAACTAACACACAACAGAGAGGACACCACAACGCACACCTGGGTTAGAAACCTCTCCCACAGACAACTCATAGACACGGAAAGAACAATACTGGCCAAGGGACTCAACTACAACCACAGGGATGCCAAGACAGCAGACTTCCTAGCAGCACTAGATTGCACACTCAGGAACAATGGACTGACAGAAGAGACACAACAAACAGTGAGACAAAGTATCATACCGCTGATAACAAGGAAAAGACAAACACATAACCTCAACACCAAGGAGAGGGAAGCACTAAAATCACTAAGAAACGATAAGAACATAATCATACTACCAGCAGACAAAGGCAGAATGACGGTCATCCTGGACAAAGCAGACTCCATCCAAAAAGCGCAACAACTACTTTCAGATACCAACACCTACCAAAAGAGGGAGTTTGACCCCACCCCACAGCTCACCAATAGGATAAACAACACACTGAGGAACCTACAAAAAAATGGGCAGATAACCAGGTTTGACCTACAGAGAATGAAACCTGAAAGCAACAACACCCCCAGATTCTATGGACTACCTAAAGTGCACAAACCAGACATCCTGCTCAGACTATGGTATCACGACCAGGGACACCATCACACAAACTGGCCAAAGAACTACAGCAGAAACGGAAACACCTGATCAGAGGATCCCGACAATCTATACAGTCAACACAGGAATTCTTGGACATTATCAGAAATATACACATAGACAAGGAAGAAACTATGGTCTCATTCAATGTAACAGCACTGTTCACCTCTATCGACAAAACCCTAGCCAGAGAAACAATAGCCAACCTGCTGGACATACAGAACAGAGAACAAGACGGGGAACCTATCAACAAAGACGGCATACTCAAACTACTGGACCTGTGCCTCACAACACACTTCACATTCAACAACACAAATATGAACAAATCAACGACACACCCATGGGCTCACCCATCTCTGGACACCTAGCAGAAGCGGTAATGCAAAGGTTAGAACGAACGGTCTTACCGCAAATTCAACTCTGGGTCGGATATGTAGATGATACCTTTGTAATCATTAAAAACACAGAAATAGAGAACACCCACCGGATCATCAACGCCACACTCACAGGAATCCAATTCACTAGAGAGGAAGAAAAGGACAACCAACTCCCATTCCTAGACGTGATGGTACAGAGAACACCGAACGGAGAATTCACCACAAAGGTAGACAGGAAAGCCACACACACAAGTCCTAAACCAAGAAAGCAACCACCCCAACACACACAAAAGAAGTTGCATCAAGACACTGTTCAAAAGGGCCACAACACACTGCAGCACACCAGAACTGCAAAAAGAGGAAGAAGAACACCTATACAACGTATTCAGCAAAAACGGATACCCCCGCAATTTCATCAACAGATGCCTAAGGGGAAGACACGGAATGAGGACATGCCACAACCCAAAGGACTAGCCACACTACCATACATCAGTAGCATTTCCGAACTGACAGCCAGACTACTGCGACCACTAGGACTCGTAACAGCACACAAACCAACAGCCACTCTCAGACAACAACTCACCAGGACGAAGGACCCGATACCCAGTATGAGCAAAACCAATGTAGTGTACAAAATCCCATGCAAGGACTGCACAAAACACTACATAGGACAAACAGGAAGACAGCTAACGATCCGTATACACGAACACCAACGAGCCATGAAACGACACGACCAGCTATCCTTAGTAGCCACACACTCAGATGACAAGCAACATGAGTTCGACTGGGACAACACTACTATTGTAGGACAAACAGAGAACAGCCAGGGAATTCCTAGAGGTATGGCACTCATCCACAGATTCAATCAATAATCACATCGACCTGGATCCAATATACCGGCCACTGCAGTGGACAGCTGGAACTGACAACCGGAAGCGGCAGATAAAAATCACTATAAATGCCGGAGGAAAGATCACAGAAGCGCTTCACAGGAGGCTCCCAAGCACTGAGGATGTCACCTAGACAGGGGACGAAACGTCTGCAACACAAATTCCCAGCTCAGCGAACAGAACCACAACAACGAGCACTCAAGCTACAAATCTTCTCCCAAACTTTGAATACAAGGTTAATGCTAATTGTTGTTATTGGATTTGTTTTATTAGTATTTTTGATCTTGTTGTAGCTGGGATAAGTGTGGATGTGGAGAAACTTCAATCTAAATCTAACTCTCAAGTATTCACTGAGCTACGAATTCTCACTGCTTGTGGAGTTGGTCCTAGGGCAGTGGCCAGTACCAGATATCTGGGACTGTGCCCGTGCTAAGGGGCATAGACAAGATTAATGGTAGTTGCTTTTTCCTTGGAATGAGGGATTTCAAGACTAGGTGGCACATCTTTAACATAGAACATAGAACAGTACAGCACAGAACAGGCCCTTCAGCCCATGATGTTGTGCCGACCATTGATCCTCATGTATGTACCCTCATATTTCTGTGATCATATGCATGTCCAGCAGTCTCTTAAATGTCCCCAATGACCTTGCTTCCACAACTGCTGCTGGCAACGCATTCCATGCTCTCACAACTCTCTGTGTAAAGAACCCGCCTCTGACATCCCCTCTATACTTTCCTCCAATCAGCTTAAAACTATGACCCCTTGTGTTAGCCATTTCTGCCCTGGGAAATAGTCTCTGGCTATCGACTCTATCTATGCCTCTCATTATCTTGTATACCTCAATTAGGTCCCCTCTTCTCCTCCTTTTCTCCAATGAAAAAAGTCCGAGCTCAGACAACCTCTCTTCATAAGATAAGCCCTCCAGTCCAGGCAGCATCCTGGTAAACCTCCTCTGAACCCTATCCAAATCATCCACATCTTTCCTATAATAGGGCGACCAGAACTGGACGCAGTATTCCAAGTGTGGTCTAACCAAAGTTTTAAAAAGCTACAACAAGATATTACGACTCTTAAACTCAATCCCCCTGTTAATGAAAGCCAATACACCATATACTTTCTTAACAACCCTGTCCACTTGGGTGGCCATTTTAAGGGATCTATGTACCTGCACCCCAAGATCCCTCTGTTCCTCCACACTGCCAAGAATCCTATCCTTAATCCTGTACTCAGCTTTCAAATTCGACCTTCCAAAATACATCACCTCGCATTTATCCAGTTTGAACTCCATCTGCTACCTCTCAGCCCATCTCTGCATCCTGTCAATGTCCCGCTGTAGCCTATAACAGCCCTCTATACAATCAACGACACCTCTAACCTTTGTGTCATCTGCAAACTTGTTGACCCATCCTTCAATCCCCTCATCCAAGTCATTAATAAAAATTACAAACAGTAGAGGCCCAAGGACAGAGCCCTGTGGAACACCACTCACCACTGACTTCCAGGCAGAATATTTTCCTTTTACTACCACTTGCTGTCTTCTGTTGGACAGTCAATTCTGTATCCAGACAGCTATGTTCCCCTGTATCCCATTCCTCCTGACCTTCTGAATGACCCTACCATGGGGAACCTTATCAAACACCTTGCTGAAGTCCATATTCACCACATCCACAGCTCGACCCTCATCAACTTTTCTAGTCACATCCTCAAAGAAGTTAACAGAGAGGATGGATCGCATGTGGAATGAACTTCCTGAGGGAGTTTTGGATGGGGGCATAATTACAATGTTTAAAAGATATTTGGATAAGTACATGAATAGGAAAGGTTTGGAGGGTTATGGGCCAGGAGCTGGCAGGTGGGACTAGCTTAGTTTGGGATTATGTTCAGCATGGACTGGTTAAACCGAAGGGTCTGTTTGACTCTATGTTTCTATGTTGGTTAACACTTTGTCACTTCCTTCCCAGTGATCTAGTATATTTGTGGAATCCCATTAAATCCCATCAGCTCCTGCTATTTTTCCTGACCTGGGAGGTATCAGAATATTGTCCTGTTCCTCTTGTGTTTATGGGTTTCAGAATGATACTCACAGAAAAGCTTGAGGAACACTTTCCCACACTTTCATCTCCCCTGTTGACCCTTAACTTCCAGTTTATAAGGAGTTGTGAACTGATGATTGTGGATTATTGCAGTTACTCAAGTGACTTCGGAGTTTCCACAAATCCAGCTGGAAGAATGTGCAGTGTATCTTCTTCAAAACTCTACATGGGGCTCTGTTGACCCAATACCATCGGAGATCAACACAGGACAGGGCCTCCTCATACAATGCAAAGCTTGGGTGCTCTTCAAAGCAGAACTCTCCATTCTACCTGGTGTGTATTATAATGAGGGTTGGAATGGGGTGAGTTGTATGGAGAAAGAGTTTAATCCAAGGATTCAAAAATAAAGGATACAGAAATAATGAAAGGGTATGGAGATAAGTCAGAAGAAAAAAAAGATAACTCGGAAAAAGAGCAAGAGAAATACAAACAGATTGTGATTGAATTCTCATACTTTAGGTTCTGCAATGAATTAACAGAATCTGGTTTCCATGTGAAATGTCTGAACAATACTCACAAGTTCAGGCAGGTATAAAATTATACAAAAGAATAAATTAAATTTTCCCTATTGTACAGAGTTTGATGGGTTCTCTAATTGTCTATTACCCTATCATTTGAGCATTTTGGCAGGTGAGTATTGACTGTTAGAATTTGAAGTGTCACATTTGCCTTTGGACCCGATTGTTCTTTGTACAAAATGCCTGTTGAGCAGTGAAGCAAGATAATGAGAAAACACGTTAACTCCCTTCCCCATGCTGGGTTATATTTGTGTTGTTGTCAAGTCTGCTTTCTGTTTTCCCTTCAGTGCAGCTCCTGATACTGGCCTGGACCCTTGTTTCAACACCCTCTGATAGAGGGACCCCCACTACAACACTCTCTGATAATGGGACCCTCACTCTGACACCCTCTGATAGAGGGACCATCACTCCTACACCCTCTGATAATGAGACCCTCACTCTAACACTCTCTGATAATGAGACCCTCACTCCTACACCCTCTGGTAGAGGGACCCTCACTACATCACTCTCTGATAATAGGACCCTCACTCCTACACCCTCTGATAGAGGGACCATCACTATATCACTCTCTGACAATGGGACCCTCACTCCTACACTCTCTGATAGAGGGACCCTTACTCCAACACCCTCTGATAGAGGGACTCTCACTCCTACAGCCTCTGATAGAGGGACCTCCACTACAACACTCTCAGATAATGGGACCCTCACTCCTACACTCTCTGATAGAGGGAACCTCACTCCAACACCCTCTGATAGAGGGACCCTCTTACATCCTCTGATAGAGGGACCCTCACTCCAACACCCTCTGATAGAGGGACCCTCTTACATCCTCTGATAGAGGGACCCTCACTCCAACACCCTCTGATAGAGGGACTCTCACTCCAACATTCTCTGATAGAGGGACCCTCACTCCAACACTCTCTGATAGAGGGACCCTCACTCCTATGCCCTCTGATAGAGGGACCCTCACTCCAACACTCTCTGATAGTGGGACCCTCACTCCAACATTCTCTGATAGAGGGACCCTCACTCCAACACTCTCTGATAGAGGGACCCTCACTCCTATGCCCTCTGATAGAGGGACCCTCACTCCTATGCCCTCTGATAGAGGGACCCTCACTCCAACACTCTCTGATAGTGGGACCCTCACTCCAACATTCTCTGATAGAGGGACCCTCACTCCAACACTCTCTGATAGAGGGACCCTCACTCCGATGCCCTCTGATAGAGGGACCCTCACTCCAACACCCTCTGATAATGGGATACTCACTCCAACACCCTCTGATAGAGGGACCCTCACTCCAACACCCTCTGATAATGGGATACTCACTCAAACACCCTCTGATAGAGGGACCCTCCCTCACATATCCTCTGATAATGGGACCCTCACTCCATTACTCTCTGATAGAGGGACCCTCACTCCAACAATCTGAAAGTGGGACCCTCACTCCTATATCCTCGGATAATGGGACCCTCACTACAACATTCTCTGATAGTGGGACCCTCCCTCGTATGCCCTCTGACAGATGTACCCTCACTCCAAAAACCCTCCGATAATGGGACCCTCACTCCTATGCCCTCTGATAGAGGGACCCTCACTCCAACACTCTCTGATAGTGGACCCTCACTCGTATGCGCTCTGATAGAGGGACCCTCACCTCAACACCCTCTGATAATGGGACCCTCATTCCAACATCCAATGATAGAGGGACCCTCACTACAACACTCTCTGATAAAGGGAGCCTCACTCCAACACCCTCTGATAGAAGGACCCTCACTACAACACCCTCTGATAATGGGACCCTCTCTCCTATGCCCTCTGATAGAGGGACCCTCACTCCAACACCCTCTGATAATAGGACTCTCATTCCTATGCCCTCTGATAGAGGGACCCTCACTCCAACACCCTCAGATAGAGGGACCCTCACTCCTACACCCTTTGATAATGGGACCATCACTCCAACACTCTCTGATAGAGGGACTCTCACTCCTATACCCTCTGATAATGGGACCTTCACTCCAACACTCTCTGATAGAGGGGCTCTGACTCGTATGCCCTCTGATAGAGGGACCCTCACCTCAACACCCTCTGATAATGGGACTCTCACTCGTATGCCCTCTGATAGAGGGACCCTCATTCCAACACCCTCTGATAAAGGGACCCTCACTCCTATGCCCTCTGATAAAGGTACCCTCATTCCAATACCCTTTGATAAAGGGACCCTCACCCCAACACTCTGTGATAATGGGACCCTCACCCCTACACACCCTGATAATGGGACCCTCACTCCTACACCCTCTGATAGATGGACCCTCACTAGAACACTCTTTGAAAGAGGGACCCTCACTTCTACACCCTCTGATAGAGGGACCCTCACTAGAACACTCTCTGATATAGGGACCCTCACTACAACACTCTCTGTTAATGGGACCCTCATCCCTACACCCTCTGGTAGAGGGACCCTCACTACAACACTCTCTGATAGAGGGACCCTCACTCCAATATCCTCTGATAGAGAGACCCTCACTACAACACTCTCCGATAATGGAAGCCTCACTCCAACACCGTCTGATAGAGGGTCCCTCACTCCTACACTCTCTGATAGTGGGACCCACACTCCAACACCCTCTGATAGAGGGACCTTCACTCCAACACCCTCTGACAGAGGGACCCTTACTCCAAATACCCTCCGATAATGGGACCCTCACTCCAACACTCTCTGATAGAGGGACCCACACTCCAACACCCTCTGATAGAGGGACCTTCACTCCTACACCCTCTGATAATGGGACCCTCACTCCTATGCCCTCCGATAGAGGGACCCTCACTCCAACACTCTGATCGTGGGACCCTCACTCATATGCCCTCTGATAGAGGGACCCTCACCTCAACACCCTCTGATAATGGGACCCTCACTCCAACACCCACTGATAGAGGGACACTCACTACAACACTCTCTGATAGAGGGACCCTCACTCCAACACTCTCTGATAATGGGACCCTCACTCCTACACACCCTGATAATGGGACCCTCACTCCAACACCCTCTGATAGAAGGACCCTCACTACAACACCCTCTGATAATGGGACCCTCACTCCTATGCCCACTGATAGTGGGACCCTCACTCCAACACCCTCTGATAATGGGACCCTCACTCTAACACTCTCTGATAGTGGGACCCTCACTCCAATACCCTCTGATAGAGGGAACCTCACTCCTATGCCCTCTGATAGAGGGAACCTCACTCCTATTCCCTCTGATAGAGGGAACCTCACTCCTACACCCTCTGCTAATGGGACCCTCACTGAAACACCCTCTGACAGAGGGACCCTCACTCACATATGCTCTGACAATGGGACCCTCACTCCAACACTCTCTGATAGAGGGATCTCACTCCAACACTCTAATAGAGGGACCCTCACTCCTATACCCTCTGATAATGGGACCCTCATGACAACACTCTGATAGTGGGACCCTCCCTCGTATGCCCTCTGACAGAGGTACCCTCACTCCAAAAACCCTCCGATAATGGGACCCTCACTCCTATGCCCTCTGATAGAGGGACCCTTACTCCAACACCCTCTGATAGAGGGACTCTCACTCCTACAGCCTCTGATAGAGGGACCTCCACTACAACACTCTCAGATAATGGGACCCTCACTCCTACACTCTCTGATAGAGGGAACCTCACTCCAACACCCTCTGATAGAGGGACCCTCTTACATCCTCTGATAGAGGGACCCTCACTCCAACACCCTCTGATAGAGGGACCCTCTTACATCCTCTGATAGAGGGACCCTCACTCCAACACCCTCTGATAGAGGGACTCTCACTCCAACATTCTCTGATAGAGGGACCCTCACTCCAACACTCTCTGATAGAGGGACCCTCACTCCTATGCCCTCTGATAGAGGGACCCTCACTCCAACACTCTCTGATAGTGGGACCCTCACTCCAACATTCTCTGATAGAGGGACCCTCACTCCAACACTCTCTGATAGAGGGACCCTCACTCCTATGCCCTCTGATAGAGGGACCCTCACTCCTATGCCCTCTGATAGAGGGACCCTCACTCCAACACTCTCTGATAGTGGGACCCTCACTCCAACATTCTCTGATAGAGGGACCCTCACTCCAACACTCTCTGATAGAGGGACCCTCACTCCGATGCCCTCTGATAGAGGGACCCTCACTCCAACACCCTCTGATAATGGGATACTCACTCCAACACCCTCTGATAGAGGGACCCTCACTCCAACACCCTCTGATAATGGGATACTCACTCAAACACCCTCTGATAGAGGGACCCTCCCTCACATATCCTCTGATAATGGGACCCTCACTCCATTACTCTCTGATAGAGGGACCCTCACTCCAACAATCTGAAAGTGGGACCCTCACTCCTATATCCTCGGATAATGGGACCCTCACTACAACATTCTCTGATAGTGGGACCCTCCCTCGTATGCCCTCTGACAGATGTACCCTCACTCCAAAAACCCTCCGATAATGGGACCCTCACTCCTATGCCCTCTGATAGAGGGACCCTCACTCCAACACTCTCTGATAGTGGACCCTCACTCGTATGCGCTCTGATAGAGGGACCCTCACCTCAACACCCTCTGATAATGGGACCCTCATTCCAACATCCAATGATAGAGGGACCCTCACTACAACACTCTCTGATAAAGGGAGCCTCACTCCAACACCCTCTGATAGAAGGACCCTCACTACAACACCCTCTGATAATGGGACCCTCTCTCCTATGCCCTCTGATAGAGGGACCCTCACTCCAACACCCTCTGATAATAGGACTCTCATTCCTATGCCCTCTGATAGAGGGACCCTCACTCCAACACCCTCAGATAGAGGGACCCTCACTCCTACACCCTTTGATAATGGGACCATCACTCCAACACTCTCTGATAGAGGGACTCTCACTCCTATACCCTCTGATAATGGGACCTTCACTCCAACACTCTCTGATAGAGGGGCTCTGACTCGTATGCCCTCTGATAGAGGGACCCTCACCTCAACACCCTCTGATAATGGGACTCTCACTCGTATGCCCTCTGATAGAGGGACCCTCATTCCAACACCCTCTGATAAAGGGACCCTCACTCCTATGCCCTCTGATAAAGGTACCCTCATTCCAATACCCTTTGATAAAGGGACCCTCACCCCAACACTCTGTGATAATGGGACCCTCACCCCTACACACCCTGATAATGGGACCCTCACTCCTACACCCTCTGATAGATGGACCCTCACTAGAACACTCTTTGAAAGAGGGACCCTCACTTCTACACCCTCTGATAGAGGGACCCTCACTACAACACTCTCTGTTAATGGGACCCTCATCCCTACACCCTCTGGTAGAGGGACCCTCACTACAACACTCTCTGATAGAGGGACCCTCACTCCAATATCCTCTGATAGAGAGACCCTCACTACAACACTCTCCGATAATGGAAGCCTCACTCCAACACCGTCTGATAGAGGGTCCCTCACTCCTACACTCTCTGATAGTGGGACCCACACTCCAACACCCTCTGATAGAGGGACCTTCACTCCAACACCCTCTGACAGAGGGACCCTTACTCCAAATACCCTCCGATAATGGGACCCTCACTCCAACACTCTCTGATAGAGGGACCCACACTCCAACACCCTCTGATAGAGGGACCTTCACTCCTACACCCTCTGATAATGGGACCCTCACTCCTATGCCCTCCGATAGAGGGACCCTCACTCCAACACTCTGATCGTGGGACCCTCACTCATATGCCCTCTGATAGAGGGACCCTCACCTCAACACCCTCTGATAATGGGACCCTCACTCCAACACCCACTGATAGAGGGACACTCACTACAACACTCTCTGATAGAGGGACCCTCACTCCAACACTCTCTGATAATGGGACCCTCACTCCTACACACCCTGATAATGGGACCCTCACTCCAACACCCTCTGATAGAAGGACCCTCACTACAACACCCTCTGATAATGGGACCCTCACTCCTATGCCCACTGATAGTGGGACCCTCACTCCAACACCCTCTGATAATGGGACCCTCACTCTAACACTCTCTGATAGTGGGACCCTCACTCCAATACCCTCTGATAGAGGGAACCTCACTCCTATGCCCTCTGATAGAGGGAACCTCACTCCTATTCCCTCTGATAGAGGGAACCTCACTCCTACACCCTCTGCTAATGGGACCCTCACTGAAACACCCTCTGACAGAGGGACCCTCACTCACATATGCTCTGACAATGGGACCCTCACTCCAACACTCTCTGATAGAGGGATCTCACTCCAACACTCTAATAGAGGGACCCTCACTCCTATACCCTCTGATAATGGGACCCTCATGACAACACTCTGATAGTGGGACCCTCCCTCGTATGCCCTCTGACAGAGGTACCCTCACTCCAAAAACCCTCCGATAATGGGACCCTCACTCCTATGCCCTCTGATAGAGGGACCCTTACTCCAACACCCTCTGATAGAGGGACTCTCACTCCTACAGCCTCTGATAGAGGGACCTCCACTACAACACTCTCAGATAATGGGACCCTCACTCCTACACTCTCTGATAGAGGGAACCTCACTCCAACACCCTCTGATAGAGGGACCCTCTTACATCCTCTGATAGAGGGACCCTCACTCCAACACCCTCTGATAGAGGGACCCTCTTACATCCTCTGATAGAGGGACCCTCACTCCAACACCCTCTGATAGAGGGACTCTCACTCCAACATTCTCTGATAGAGGGACCCTCACTCCAACACTCTCTGATAGAGGGACCCTCACTCCTATGCCCTCTGATAGAGGGACCCTCACTCCAACACTCTCTGATAGTGGGACCCTCACTCCAACATTCTCTGATAGAGGGACCCTCACTCCAACACTCTCTGATAGAGGGACCCTCACTCCTATGCCCTCTGATAGAGGGACCCTCACTCCTATGCCCTCTGATAGAGGGACCCTCACTCCAACACTCTCTGATAGTGGGACCCTCACTCCAACATTCTCTGATAGAGGGACCCTCACTCCAACACTCTCTGATAGAGGGACCCTCACTCCGATGCCCTCTGATAGAGGGACCCTCACTCCAACACCCTCTGATAATGGGATACTCACTCCAACACCCTCTGATAGAGGGACCCTCACTCCAACACCCTCTGATAATGGGATACTCACTCAAACACCCTCTGATAGAGGGACCCTCCCTCACATATCCTCTGATAATGGGACCCTCACTCCATTACTCTCTGATAGAGGGACCCTCACTCCAACAATCTGAAAGTGGGACCCTCACTCCTATATCCTCGGATAATGGGACCCTCACTACAACATTCTCTGATAGTGGGACCCTCCCTCGTATGCCCTCTGACAGATGTACCCTCACTCCAAAAACCCTCCGATAATGGGACCCTCACTCCTATGCCCTCTGATAGAGGGACCCTCACTCCAACACTCTCTGATAGTGGACCCTCACTCGTATGCGCTCTGATAGAGGGACCCTCACCTCAACACCCTCTGATAATGGGACCCTCATTCCAACATCCAATGATAGAGGGACCCTCACTACAACACTCTCTGATAAAGGGAGCCTCACTCCAACACCCTCTGATAGAAGGACCCTCACTACAACACCCTCTGATAATGGGACCCTCTCTCCTATGCCCTCTGATAGAGGGACCCTCACTCCAACACCCTCTGATAATAGGACTCTCATTCCTATGCCCTCTGATAGAGGGACCCTCACTCCAACACCCTCAGATAGAGGGACCCTCACTCCTACACCCTTTGATAATGGGACCATCACTCCAACACTCTCTGATAGAGGGACTCTCACTCCTATACCCTCTGATAATGGGACCTTCACTCCAACACTCTCTGATAGAGGGGCTCTGACTCGTATGCCCTCTGATAGAGGGACCCTCACCTCAACACCCTCTGATAATGGGACTCTCACTCGTATGCCCTCTGATAGAGGGACCCTCATTCCAACACCCTCTGATAAAGGGACCCTCACTCCTATGCCCTCTGATAAAGGTACCCTCATTCCAATACCCTTTGATAAAGGGACCCTCACCCCAACACTCTGTGATAATGGGACCCTCACCCCTACACACCCTGATAATGGGACCCTCACTCCTACACCCTCTGATAGATGGACCCTCACTAGAACACTCTTTGAAAGAGGGACCCTCACTTCTACACCCTCTGATAGAGGGACCCTCACTAGAACACTCTCTGATATAGGGACCCTCACTACAACACTCTCTGTTAATGGGACCCTCATCCCTACACCCTCTGGTAGAGGGACCCTCACTACAACACTCTCTGATAGAGGGACCCTCACTCCAATATCCTCTGATAGAGAGACCCTCACTACAACACTCTCCGATAATGGAAGCCTCACTCCAACACCGTCTGATAGAGGGTCCCTCACTCCTACACTCTCTGATAGTGGGACCCACACTCCAACACCCTCTGATAGAGGGACCTTCACTCCAACACCCTCTGACAGAGGGACCCTTACTCCAAATACCCTCCGATAATGGGACCCTCACTCCAACACTCTCTGATAGAGGGACCCACACTCCAACACCCTCTGATAGAGGGACCTTCACTCCTACACCCTCTGATAATGGGACCCTCACTCCTATGCCCTCCGTTAGAGGGACCCTCACTCCAACACTCTGATCGTGGGACCCTCACTCATATGCCCTCTGATAGAGGGACCCTCACCTCAACACCCTCTGATAATGGGACCCTCACTCCAACACCCACTGATAGAGGGACACTCACTACAACACTCTCTGATAGAGGGACCCTCACTCCAACACTCTCTGATAATGGGACCCTCACTCCTACACACCCTGATAATGGGACCCTCACTCCAACACCCTCTGATAGAAGGACCCTCACTACAACACCCTCTGATAATGGGACCCTCACTCCTATGCCCACTGATAGTGGGACCCTCACTCCAACACCCTCTGATAATGGGACCCTCACTCTAACACTCTCTGATAGTGGGACCCTCACTCCAATACCCTCTGATAGAGGGAACCTCACTCCTATGCCCTCTGATAGAGGGAACCTCACTCCTATTCCCTCTGATAGAGGGAACCTCACTCCTACACCCTCTGCTAATGGGACCCTCACTGAAACACCCTCTGACAGAGGGACCCTCACTCACATATGCTCTGACAATGGGACCCTCACTCCAACACTCTCTGATAGAGGGATCTCACTCCAACACTCTAATAGAGGGACCCTCACTCCTATACCCTCTGATAATGGGACCCTCATGACAACACTCTGATAGTGGGACCCTCCCTCGTATGCCCTCTGACAGAGGTACCCTCACTCCAAAAACCCTCCGATAATGGGACCCTCACTCCTATGCCCTCTGATAGAGGGACCCTCACACCAACACCCTCTGAAAATGGGACCCTCACTCCTATGCCCTCTGATAGAGGGACCCTCACACCAACACCCACTGATAGAGGGACCCTCACTCCAACACTCTCTGATAGAAGGACTCTCACTACAACACCCTCTTATAATGGGACCCTCACTCCAACACCCTCTGATAGAGGGACCCTCACTCCTACACCCTCTGATACTGGGACCCTCACTCTAACACCCTCTGATAGAGGGACCCTCACTCCTTCACTCTCTGATACTGGGACCATCACTCCAACACCCTCTAATAGAGGGACCCTCACTCCTATACCCTCTAATACTAGGACCCTCACTCCAACATCCTCTGATAGAGGGACCCTCACTTCTACACCCTCTGATACTGGGACCCTCACTCCAACACCCTCTGATAGAGGGACCCTCACTCCTACACCCTCTGATACTGGGACCCTCACTCCAACACCCTCTGATACTGGGACCCTCACTCCAACACCCTCTGACAGAGGGCAGCTCATTCCTATATCTGATATTGGAACCCTCACTCCAATACTCTCTGATCGTGGGACCCTCACACTGACACCATTTGATACAGAGACCCTCACTCCAACACCCTTTGATAGAGAGACCCTCACTCCTACACCCTCTGACAGAGGGCCCCCTCACTCTGACACCCTGGATAGTGGGACCCTCACTCTGACACACTCCAATAGAGAGACCCTCATTCCTACACACTCTGCCAGAGTTATCCTTACAGCAACAACCTTCTGTCAACCCTCAGTCACCGTCCCCTTATATAAAGACCCTTAACCCCAGCCGGAATTTGGAAAATGACTCACAGATATCTAAGTATGGAGCCTGACTCCTCTTTTTGACCCAGTCTGGAAAACCTCCCAATGAGCTGGAACTGGGCTGGCCCTGTACTGCCCTTGTCAACAGGCACTAAGAAAAGATGAGTTTATTAAATATTTATTTTAAGTTGATTCTGCTGATCCACAGCTGTTAAAGCAGTGTTCCTCAAACTCCACTGCATTCTGAACTCTAATACACTCCTGTTCCCCCAAATTTGCTCATCTCCCTCTCTCCCTCCATGAGGTAACTGGGCTGAGAAATGGTGGTTTAAGAACTGGTGTTGTTAGCTCTGCACCCAAACACCATTCAGTAGGGACAAAGCCCTGCATTAAGCCTGCCGAACTCTCCTGTTTGATACACACAGTCCTTTATGGCTTCAGGTTAGCAAACAATCCACTCTCAATCTCCAGCTCAATAACTTTTTTATTCATTGGAAGTTTGTGCCTATCATGATGAGGGGAGTTCATATTGCATCATGGAATTTGCCCATTTACTTACACACACACACACACACACACACACACACACACACACACACACACACACACACACACACACACACACACACACACACACACACACCCCTCCAAAGCCAGAAACAAGAGTCCATATAAGGCTTGGAAATTTGAATTTCCTGAAGCCATTCCCAGGGTAAGCCATTGTATTCAATGCAGATTTGCAGCCCAACAAGGCCCCATGAGATGAGCAAAACATGAACTATATTACAAGCCTCATTCAGGGATAGGTAACGGAGGCTGACCAGGAATTACTGCTGTCCTCCGGTTTCTTGAAATAAACTGTATAGAAGTGGGCACCCAGTGACAGGTTTTGGGGGGTAGGCAGACAGGCTCAGTGCTCTAGACAGACCTCAGGACCCTCCTTGTCTGTGTGAGCAAGGATAGATCCAAACACTCAAAGACCACCACCTCACACAGTAGTGGCCTGACCTTTTAAAAATTCATTGACAGAATTGCTGGCTGGGCCAGCATTTATTACCCATCCCTTGCTGCTCTTGACAAACTGATAGTGCGCTGCTTTCTTGAACAACTGCAATCCATTTTCTGTAGGTAGACCCAGAGAGTTCCAGGACTTTGACCCAGCAACACTGCAAGAGCATTGGCTGCCTTTTGCACTGTGTAATTAAATGTTTTAAGAAGTGACTGTGAGGGCACTTTTCTGCTGAAGCCTTTGCTACAGCCGACTGCTTCTCTGAACATCTCTCATTGTTTGTCCAACTTCCTGAGGTTGCCTGCTGTCCTGACTTGGATGGGGTAGGGAAAACGTCCAGACCACTTAAAAGGACAGTCTGGTCAAAATCCCAAAGAGTGCCTATTGAGTCTCTCAGCTCCAGTCCCATTGCACACTCAAACCTCCATCCCTACCACTGCTATTAAGTCTGGGTTCAGTACCGAGAAAGAGCCTTGTTTCACAAACCGCTCAGACAATACTTCAGCTTCCACTGTAAGCCATTGGACAGTCCCGGGCTATCTACGTTGACCCCACATTTTCTCTAAGCAGCCACAACTCTGAAGAGTATTCCCTCATCTTTAATATTCCTGTCCTCAATGTGCTGTTAAGGAGTATTTACAGCCTGTTGAGAAAAGGAAAACACTAACTTTCTTTCAGAAAGAGGGAGACATATCATGTGACATTATATCACTTCCTGTGATGATGTGTGCTATACCTCATGAGTTGGTGCGACCACACTTGGAATATTGTGTACAGTTCTGGTCGCCCCATTACAGGAAGGATGTGGAAGCATTGGAAAAGGTGCAGAGGCGATTTACCAGGATGTTGCCTGGTCTGGAGGGAAGGTCTTATGAGGAAAGGCTGAGAGATGTGGGTCTGTTCTCATTGAAAAGAAGAAGGCTAAGAGGGGAGTTGATAGAGACATACAAGATGATCAGAGGATTAGATAGGGTAGACAGAGAAAGACTTTTTCCTAGGATGATGACGTCAGCTTGTACGAGAGGGCATAACTACAAATTGAGGAGTGATAGATTTAAGACAGATGTCAGAGGCAAGTTCTTTACGCAGAGTGGTAAGGGCATGGAATGCCCTACCTGCTAATGCAGTCAACTCAGCCACATTAGGGAGATTTAAACAATCCTTAGATAAGCACATGGATGATTTTTGGATAGTGTAGGGGGACGAGCTGAGAATAGTTCACAGGTCGGCGCAACATCGAGGGCCTGTTCTGCGCTGTATTGTTCTATGTTCTATGTTCTATGTTCATATTGCACAGTCTGACTTAACCCCTCATACTACATCTCTACCCCAAGTTTCTGCTTCTACCCATTATGTTACTTTTTCTATTGCTCACTATGGCCTCTCTGAGTGACACACAATTCGATGTAGTTGCGTATTTTAGGACCTTGCCCCGAGTGGGGTAGTATTGAAGTGTTACAGGTCAATTCTTACATCCATTGTGGTCTTCCCTCACATTAGTCTAAACCGAATTTGAAAACAAGTTGTAGAGATTTATCAGTCCCAATTATCAAATCCCATCTTCCCTGTGCCTTGCTATTGATGAATTAGCTGGTTGCCAGAAGCATTAAAGATCTGGTTTTAAAAGCGAGGCTGGGCTGTCAAATCCTAATTACAGCTGAGCCTTAGGCAGCTCAACAGAGAAAGATGGGATTGGGGAGAGGCAGAAACTGGGTCTTTACTCCTGACCCACTTCCTACCTCTGGGACTGCTTAGTGCTGTTGCTAAATCAAGAGCGACAAATGAAACAGCAGTGTAATCTCTCACTTTGACAATGTTAAGAACACACAGGAACAGATCAAGACCACTTATAAATGGTCCCAGTTGTCTTAAAACAAAATTGCTTATTGCTCCAGCAAAAATCCCTGAATCCCACCTGTGCAAGACAATCACATTAATAAAAGAGTCTAATTAAAACAGACTGTGCTGAAGAAACTCAGCAAGTTCAGCAACAACTGCAGAGAGACAAACAGGGTTAATAGTTTGAATCATATTTCTTCAGAACTGAAGGAAGGTACCTGTGACATTTCCCAGATGACCTCTCATGTACTTTGGTATATTTGCTCCCTTATCAGTACATGGTACTGAGCACGAGATGTTTGAGGCAGTTTGTTACGACCAAACTTCCTCTCGCTTGGACCTATCTAAGTGATGAGTGACAGAAGATACAGGTCTGGGGAGTGCCTCGAGAAACAGATGCTAGTCTTTGGTAAAAAGAAAACTTTAAAACAGTAATTCACAAGCTGAGAGTGTCACTGGCTGAATGATCATTTATTGCTCGTCCCTAATTGCCCAGAGGGCAGTTAAGAGTCAACCACATTGATGTGGGTCTGGAGTCACTTGTAGGCCAGACCAGTTAAGGATGACAGTTTCCTACCGTAAAGGACATTAGTGAATCAGAAGGGATTTTCCAGCATTTGACAAATAGAATTTTAATTCCACATTTAAAAAAAAATGAATTAAATTTCCACCATCTGCCATTGTGGGATTCATGCCCAAGTCTCCAGAATAGTATATGGTCCTTTGAATTAACTGTCCAGTGGTAATACATGAGGCTTTTGCCTCCCCAAGTTTATTGTATATTAGCATTAAGTACAACAACATTTGATCAGGGATAATTACTGGGATATAGCTGAGAGTGAGACTCGAACCCATTGTTTCCACCCACAGATTGTGTGTGACATCATTGGAATGGATGGAGCTAATGCAGTATCAGCACAAACCCCTTCAGAACCATTAACTCATACAATAACAACTTACTCATTTATTTCAGGTTTCCAGCAGCCCCAGTATTTTGCTTTCAGTTGAAACAGCAAGTTCCCTGAGTTTAGTTGCTTGAACATCTGATGTAGATTGTAGATTGCAAATTGCAATTTTAAAATCCAAGTGTAGAATCTTTATAGGCGTGTGAATGATATGGGCCATGGTACGAGAAGTCTGATGACTCCTAGCTTAATGTCAGGAACAAGGCTTTGCATATTTTATGCATATGCTGAGCAGTGAGGCAGGCTTCTTGCTTGGCAGCAGTGATGTTCCCATTAAGGGTGTTTCTTAAACACCTTAGTGAACACTTGTGCCAACACAGTGTCAGGCAATGACAATCTCAAATAAGAGACAATCTAACTAACATACCTTGACTTTCAGTGGTGTTACCATCATTGAATCCCCCATCATCAACATCCTGAGAATTAGCATTGACCAGAACCTCAACTAAACTCAACACCTAAACACAGTGGCTACAAGAGCATGACAGATGTTTGTGGGCGGCACGGTGGCACAGTGGTTAGCACTGCTGCCTCACAGCGCCAGTGATCCGGGTTCAATTCCCGCCTCAGGTGACTAACTGTGTGGAGTTTGCACGTTCTCCCCGTGTCTGCGTGGGTTTCCTCCGGGTGCTCCGGTTTCCTCCCACAGTCCAAAGATGTGCAGGTCAGGTGAATTGGCCATGCTAAATTGCCCGTAGTGTTAGGTAAGGGGTAAATGTAGGGGTATGTAGGTAATCTAACCTGAAAATGTAGGCTGCCATAACATTCTTCAAGGTCTCAAACAGAAACTGAGAAATTGTACTCCACAATTGAAAAGGACACTCTCGTAGTGACATAACCATGCTGGAAGGTTTGCATAATGGCACGGGACTAAGGTTTAGACTGAAACTGATCGAACGCCATTAATTTCTCTTCTGAATACAAAGAAAACTGTGACTATGCAACCTCCCATTCAACATTTCACACTGTGTTTGATGAGATACAACTCGACCGTGTCCAAGGTAAGTGCTGAACAAAGGCTCATTCTTTATCTATGATGCCAGTTGAAAAGGCTGGGAGAGAAGCTTTGAATATGATAGCAGAGGTGAAACTACATATCATCAATAACAAAACTCTTACCTGCACCAGAGGAAAAAATTGCGAGTGATTAGAGAAGCTCAGAACTGAAATAACAAATGTTCTACAGATTTGCTGATAATGTCAGGATGGATGGCCAACATGCGTTCTCAGCAATGCTAGACACGAGACTGGTCCGTACAATGAAAACATTTGACAATCATAGATGATAGTCTCATTATCCAAAGGTTACATGAAGGTTAGGTCAGATTATCAAAATGTCAAGCAAGAGCCCAACAGCTGTATGGTGGCTGGTATTTCTCAATCAATTGAAGAAATGATATATATCTGTAAAACCTGAGCTATCAACACTTGGGAGGAGAAAGAACATTTTACTGTTGTCAGTATTTCCATCATGATATTGGAAAAAGTTAACCTTCAAATTGTTTGCACTTAAATGAAAAGTTTTTTTATCCTTATTATTGGTTCTCACTGAAACTGAATTGAGATAAATTATCCATACAGTATCACAGCAGAGATTGGGATAAAAGCATTAAATCTGTTCAATTCATGGGATTCCCAAATTGGCTGTATCTAATTATGGACCTCGGTTCACAAGCAGCCAGTTTATGGCATTTGTCAAGGATTAAGGATATGTTCCTGTAATGACTTCACCTTATTATCCACGAGTGAATGGTGAAGAAGCATAGCGAGTCAGAATAATAAAGGAAATTCTAAAGAAAAATAATGGCATTAACTTGGCTCTATTGAGTTCTAGATCACAGCCATTGAAAACATGGATTATCACCAATGTTCCCTCCAAGCTGTGCATGTTGTAGTTACTCCTTAATTCCACACACAGTACTCGGCAGCATGCATGCCAACCGCGACATTGACTTCTGATTACCAGAGACCCTGGAAACTCCCACAGCCTGAAAGAAAATTAAGGGGAGTCAGTGGGGTGAAGGCAAAATGCTGCTTTCATCATAGAGTTACAGAGATGTACAGCGCTGAAACAGACCCTTCGGTCAAACGTGTCCATTTCTACCAGATATCCTAAATTAATCTAGTCCCGTTTGCCTGCATTTGGCCTATATCCCTCTAAACCCTTCCTGTTCACGTACCCATCCAGATGCCTTTTAAATGTTGTAATTGAATTGATATGATTTGGTTGGATTTATTGTGGTCACATGTACCTGAGTACAGTGAAAAGCTTTGTTTGTGGGCAGTACAGCAGATCATAGCAAATGCAGATCAGAGGGCAACAGTTCAGGCAGCATCCGAGGAGCAGGAAAATAGACGTTTCGGGCAAAAGCACGTCGATTTTCCTGCTACTCGGATGCTGCCTGAACTGCTGTGCTTTTCCAGCACCACTAATCCAGAATCTGGTTTCCAGCATTTGCAGTCCTTGTTTTTACCTAGATCAGAGGGCATAAAGATCAGAGGATGCTTAGGTAGAATGAGGCAAGCAGGTGGTGCACAAAGCAAAATCAACATTAACAAAATCAACATGAATTGAAGTTAGGAGTCCATTCATCATTCTGGTATTGGCAGGGCAGAAGCTGCTTTTGAACCTGTCAGTACATGTGTTCAAGCTTTTGTACCTTGTCCTGACAGAAGAGGTTGGAAGAGAATATTACTTGGGTATGATGGGTCTTTGATAGTGTTGGTAGCCTTTTCATGGTAACGAGGAGTGTAAATTGAGTGAGTCCATGAATGCGAGGTTAGCTTCTGTAATGGCCTGGGCTGTGCACACCCTTCTGTAGTTTCTTACAATCCTGGGCAGGGCAGTTGCCATACCAGGTTGCACCCAGATAATGTGCTTTCTATGGTGCATCTGAAAAAGTTGGTGAGGATCCTTATGGACATACTGAATTTCCTGAGCTGCCTGAGGAAGAAGAGATATTATTGTGACTTCTTGACTGTCGTATCTCTGTAGGAAGTCTAGGACAGGTTGTTACTTATCGTAATTCCTAGGAATTTAACACTCTTGACCCTCTCCACTTCAGCTCCATTGATGTAATTGGAGGTGTGTCCTTGTCCTTTCTTCCTGAAGTCAATGATCAGTTCTTTTGTTTTGCCAACATTAAGCGAGAGGTTGCCATCATTGCACCACAACACCAAGCTCTCTATCTCCTTTCTGTATCTCAGACTCATTGTGGTTTGATCTATGTCCTGCGATGGTGGTGTCATCAGCAAATTTAGCCACACAGAATTTGTTCAGAATTTAGCCACACAGTTGTGGGTGTACAGAGAGTACAGTAGGGGGCTAAGAATGCATCATTGGGGGTTTCAGTGTTGAAGGCTACTTTAGAGGTGGTGCAATTGTCTATTTTCACTGCTTGCAGTCTTTGGGTCAGGAAGCTAAGGATCCAGTCGCAGAGGTCTTGGAGTTTTGAGATTTGTAGTTGTACCAGCCTCCACCACTTCCTCTGGCAGCTCATTCCAAACACACTCCACCCTCTGAGTGAAAAGGTTGCCCGTTAGGTCTGTTTTATATCTTTCCCCACTCACCTTTAACCTATACGCTCTAGTTATGGACTCCTCTACCCTGGGAAAAAGACCTTGGCTATTCATGCTATCCATATCCTGCAATTTTATAAACCTCTTTCAGGTCACCCCTCACCCTCCAACATTCCAGGGAAAATAGCCCCAGTCTGTTCAGCCTGTCCCTATAGCTCAAACCCTCCAGCTCCCCCAACATCCTTGTAAATCTTTTCTTTACCCTTTCAAGCTTAACAACATATTTGGTATTGCAGGGAGACCAGAATTGAACACAATATTCCAAAAGCAGCCTAACCAATGCCCTATATAGCTGCAATATGATATTCAGTGCACTGACCAATAAAGGCAAGTGTACCAAACACCTTTTTCATTAACCAGTCAACCTGTAACTCCACCTTCAAGGATCTGTACCCCAAAGTCTCTTTGTTCGACAACACTCCCCAGGGCCCTACCATCAGCTGTATAAGTCTTGTCTTGATTTGCCCTACCTGAATGTAACACCTCACAATTATCTGAATTTAACTCCATCTGCCCTAATCAAGGTCCTGTCGTACCCTGAGATCACCTTTGCTGACCACCATACTACTAATTTTGGTGTCTTCTGCAAACTTACTGACCATTCCTCCTATATTCACAATCAAATCACTTATATAAATGACAAAAACCAAGTAAACCTAGCACCTATCCTTGCGGCACAGACCTCCAGTCCGAAAAACAATCCACCACCACCACCCTCTGTCGCCTACATTTTGTATCCAAATAGCTAGTTCTCACTAGATTCCATGTGATCTAATCTTAATAACCAGTCTATCATGTGGAATCTTGTTGAACGCCTTGCTGAAACCCATATAGACAACATCCACCCCTCTGCCTTAATCAATCTTCTTTGTCACTTCTTCAAAAAACTCACTCAAATTAATGAAGCACGATTTCCCATGCACAAAGTCCTGTTGGCTATCCCTGAACAGTACTTGTTTTCCCAAATACATACCTTCCCAATACAAGATCCTGACCCTCAGAATCTCCTCCAACAACTTACCCACCTCTGACATCAAGCTCACTGGTCCACAGTTCCCTGGTTTTTCCGTGTCAACTTTCTTAAAGAATGGCACCACATTAGCCAGTCATCTGGCACCTCACCCCTTGCTGCAAACATCTCAGCAAGGGGCCCAGCCATCACTTTCCTAGCTACCCATAAAATTCTGTGATACACCTGATCAGGTGCCGGGGATTTATCCACCTTTATATATTTTAAGATGTCCAGCACTTCTTTTTCTGTAATATGGGAATTTTTCAAGATTTCACTGTTTATTTCTCCAAGTTCTCTAGTTTACCTATCCTTCTCCACAGTAAATACAAGACATAAAATATTTGTTTAGAGTCTCAGCCATCTCCCGTGGTTTCACACAACGACAGTCTTGTTGATCTTTAAAGAGCCCTATTCTCTCCCTAGTTACTGTTTTGACTTAATGTATTCTTTGGATTTTCCTGAACCCTATTTGCCGAAGCTCACTATCTGCAAAAAGAAAAAAGCATAAAAGCTGTCTTTCCCTTATCCAGCACTTTGGTTTTTCCAGTGCAAAACCTGAAGAACTTGCAGTTTTGCAGAAATGTACTGACAAATAAAGAGATCATCTGCCTTCTATAAAATAATTGCTTTTCATCATGTTTGATGTTTCACAAGGCTTCTTTAAATGTGTTTGAAATCTATCATATTTATGTGACAGGTGACATCCAGTGTTCTGGCAAATTATATAGTCCCACAAATGCCCAGTTCAAAGGTTATGGGATTAAGAAGGTACAACATTCATGTAACATTCAGTAACAAAAACAAGAAGTAACATTCATGCCATACAAATGCCAGGCAATGACCAATTCCAATAAGAGGCAACCTAACTAGGAGCGAGATTTCCCTAACCTGAGACAAAGTCTCAGGGTCAGACAGGATATGGGCACATCATGGACTTTTATTCAAGCAAAAGTCAGCTAATGCAGCAAGAGGGCCAAATGATCTTCCCCAAATCTAACTTTGAAATGAAAACACAATTGTTTTCTTAATCTTCAGCTCAGATTGGAAGAGAGATCAATGACACACTCTGATTTTACAGTAAAAACACATTTTGTGTTACAATGATCACACACAATGTGGTTACTGTACCCTCCCCTTCCCTTCTGTGGGACCAATCTTATAAAACACCTGATCAATGATGGGCATTCCTTTAGACAATCCGAGGTTCTTAGCTTTTTTATGATGTTTAACAAATATTGTAACCTCTTGGCCTTGGGATCTTTCCAAACTTACTGGCTTCCTCTTTCAGTCATGCTTATCTCTAAGGACTGCTTGAATTCCATTATCCATTGTACTGGCTATCTCTTATCAAATTCCATTACCCCTTTTTATATTAAAAACAGTTTATTCTGTTATGCAAACATGTAATATTAGTCATAGTTATGAATTTTATAATTATTTCCATTTTTAACATTTTTTTAGCCAATCAGACAAGAATTTCAGGCATCTCTTTAGTGTTTTATAATTAGGTGTCTCCCCAAAACTCAAGATGGCCACCCCCACCCTCTCAGAGTTTAATTAGCTCCTTCACTCTTCCATTGATTAACTGTGACTGTGTATAAGACATACATGACTGTGATATACATGACTTTGTGACAATACCATGAGCTGTGGAGGTGATTGGCAAGGCACTACCTGTAAATTTCTGTGCACCCATATGCAGCACAGGTTATGACCAAGATGTCGAATCTGTGTCTTCTCCTGCTTCACATCCTGCTCCCACATTCTCCCAACCTCCCTGCGGCTTCTGTCAGTTCATGATCCATATGCATTTGAATTTCCAGCCCAGCTACATGCTCCAGGCTGTTACTCAACCCAGAACAGTGATGGAAGGCTGGTATGAAGTGCCCCCTGGCAACTCATTGTGACCTCCTACTTTATGCTGCAGTTGTCTTCAATGGTGTGGAAAATTTCACAATGAACTGTGATTGTAGCAAACAAACAGGAATCAACAACAAGCCTGTAGTGAAAGCCAGCATGAAATTCAGTCCAATGTGGAACTAAACTACTTACACAGGTCCGAAACACCAACATATTATTGACAAACCAAAGATTATCAATATCAATTTAAAATATTTCAATAGATTCCCAGCTCCAACAATACTTTTTGAAGGGTAGGGAGGTGCAAGCTGGGAAGGGAGATTTCAGATTTCCTCTGACCCCATGTGTAGATACAGTATCTGGCATTAACCTCAGTCAGTATATTTGAAGGTCAGCATTTCAGTGTTGTAAATGCCCTTCTTTTCTTGATTTCCCAGCTAAGGAGTAGTTTTTCCCTCAACTGACTTGTCTCTTCTGTTAACCATCCTAAACACCTTAATCAGTTCACTCATCAAACCTCTAAAGAATGCAAGTTTTTCTGTGCAACCTGTCCCCACAATATGACCTTTCCATCTCTGGTGTCATTTGGCTTATTGTGATGAAATTTCCTCCAAGCTTTAACATAATTCTTCCTGAGATGTGGTGTTCTGAATTGAACTCAGTTACTCCCAATGTGGCGTAACTGGAGCTTTATGCACTTGATTATACAAAACCTGTGCTCACACCTCCCCCCTTCATCTCTGTCCAAAGTCCCAGAGGATCATTCCAAATCTGGCAGAGATTTACTTGCATATCCTCGAATCTTATTTACTGCATCTGCTGCTCTTCTACATCTCCTCTACATCAGAGAGACCGAGCACAAACTTGCGGAATGGTTCAGGGAACATCTGTGGTCTGTTTGCACCAACCAACCCCACATTTCCATTACTATACACTTCAACTCCCCCTCCCACTCCCCTGATGACATGTCCATTCTGGGCCTCCTCTACTGTCTATCAAGGTCACCCGCAAACTGGAGGAGGAACACCTCATCTTCCATCTCGGGAGCCTCCAACCATACATCAACATTGAATTCACCAGTTTCCAAATGACCTGACTCCCCACTCCATCCCAGATCCAACTCTCCAACATGGCACCACCTGTCCATCTTCCTTCCCACCTACCTGCTCCACTCTTCCCAACGACCTATCACAATCACCTCCCACCCATATCCACCTATCGCTATCCCACCTATCTATCCACCAGCCCATTCCCCCTCTGCCTATTTATTTCTCAGGCCCTTTCCCATTCCCAGTCCTGATGAAGAATCCTGCCCAAAACTTTGACTCTCCTGTTCCTCAGATGCTGCCTGACCTTCTGTGCTTTCTCTAGCACCACACCCTATCTACTCTGACTTTCCTGCATTTGCAGTCCTCAATATCTCCACAATTATTTATATCACTTCCAATCCCCTCACTAACCTCAGTAAGTTTATAGAACACTAATTTGGTCTCAACTGGAATATTGTGCCAAATTCTGGACATCGCACTTTTGGAAGAACATGATGGTCTACAATCCCAACAGAGTTCAATAAAGTGTAGCCTTGAAGTTGCCCGAACAGCTGGCTAGCTGTCCGGTCAAGATTTGAAAGGCTCTAAAGATGGATTTTAGTCAAAGAAGCTCTTCATCAATGTGAAAGAACATTAAATCCATATTTTTAAAAAATCAAAGTGCAAGGTTGAGGCGATACATTAGTATCTCAATTACGAAAAACAGAGGGAGCTGGACAAACTCAGCAGGTCTGGCAGCATCTCTGAAGAGAAATCAGAGTTAACGTTTCAGGCCCAATGACCTTTCCTCAGAACACCAGACCCAAAACGTTAACTTTGATTTTTCTCCACAGATGCTGCCAGACCTTCTGAGCTTTTCCAGCGATTTCTGTTTTTGTGTCTGATTTACGATATCTGCAGTTCTTTTATGGTTTTTATTTAGTATCTCAATAACTTTGAATATAACAGAATGTTTTATCAACTGCACCTCAAAACTTAAAAAAAGTCAATTTAACAATCACTTATTATTTAAGAAAATAGCTCCATGAGCAACTGCAGCATTAAACACATACATTTACAGCAACAATAAAAGTATTACAGCATCTAATTGTGACAGTTGAAGTTGGTCAGAACTTTTAAACTTGCTTGTCAAAAATGCTTCCTCACTGCACAACAGATGTCCTTCAAGATTCATGAACTGACAGACATGATGTGTTTCACACAGGTTTCAAGATCCCACCCATCTCTCTGAAGATTCCAAAATTAGAGAAATTCAGAATGAAGGCATGTTTTTGAAAGGTACAGACTTTGTGTTGAGTCACTCTGTGACACCTTTCCCATAATGGATACCTTGTGGCTGATGGGAAGTAGATCTTGGTGCTCTGCCTCTATTTTTGTCTGTGCAGTGAGGGGTTTCTTACCTGCAGCGAGACAAAATTCAACCCTTTGAGCATCAAAATACATTGTTCTCTCAAAAGCTTTTGCCCATCAATAAAGTCCATGTCCATTCATTGTACTAAACATTTGTAATCAACTAACCATGGTAGATAGCATAATATAATGTACATGAACATAAATCTTTTCAGTCACATTTTATTCAGTTTGCTCCGAGCCCCATTTGCTTATTTCAGCATCTATTTCAGAAAACTGGAGAGGCAAACAGAGAAATGATGTAGTCATTCAGATAGCATTGGAGGAGAGTTCTTCTTCACTTTGTTCCTTACGTTGTACATTCATTCAGTTAAGGGGAGTCAAATCCTGATCTCATGATGTCGGCTCTGTTTATGGGATGCCAGTTGACTAATTTGATGGAATCACTAAGGCATTTCTGAAATGTATGTCACACATCTAAGATTTAAATAGTACCACAATATCTGCCAAGACTTCTTGAACTTATCTCTCAGGCTGAACACTAAATAAACGTTTCACATCTGAGAGAGAAACCTTCTGTCAGCTCTAGCAACTAACTTCTGTCTGCCACAATTTTTCTTGATTTGGAGATGCTTGTGTTGGACTGGGGTGTACAAAGTTAAAAATCACACAACATCAGGTTATAGCCCAATAGGTTTAATTGGAAGCACACTAGTGCTTCCAATTTGTCTTGGTTTCCTTGATCATTATGACAATTCTATGCTGATACCTTTGAACTGTCTGTACTTCTTGCCCTGAGTTCTGAAGATAGATTGCTTGTTAGTAATGTCATATCTAGCTTAGCTAATTCCATACTGTGAAGGGTCCATTGTTCTCCTTTATCTTTGATTCAGTTAGCTCAGCATGGTAGAAATGCAGCCTTTAGCAGGGTGAGAAGCCATTTTAAACACAGTGTTAATTTGTAGCCTGAAGCCACTTTATTATGCTACTTTATGTTACTTGCATTGAGAAGCCATTTTGTAGTTAGTAAAAGCATGCATAAAATGGTTGCTCTTGACAACAGTCTAAATCCAGATTTTAGATCCTCACTTTCAGGTATAAGATATAGAATATGAGGAATTTGATCAGGAGGAGCAAGTGATGTTGGATTTTAGCTTTTGGAGTTGGGACACGAACATGGATGCCATGATCGCACAATTTTTCAGAGTCACTCAGAAGTGGTTTTACTGCTTTGGCCAATCAGTGTTCAGAACGCCGGTTTGTTCTTCTGCTAAGGGGTGGCATGTCGGTTCTTGAGGGCTGTTGGAGTCACAACCATCCAGGCAAGTGGAGAGTATTCCATCACACTCCTGACTTGTTCCTTGTTGATGATGGACAAGCTTTGGGGAGTTAGGAGTTGCTGGAGGCTTCCTAGCCTCTGACTTGCTCATGTAGCAACTGTAATCATATGGCAAGTCCAATTGAGTTTGTGGTCAATGGTAACCGCGCTCCCCCCCACCCCATCCAGGAAGTGGCTGTGAGTTTGGAAAGTCTAAAGAGCCTTGGTGAATTGTAGAGGATGACCTTGCTACAAGGCAGCTGAAACCAGGAAGAATAAGAGTGTCCCAAAGTCTGCTTGGCTCTCTTGGCCCTTGAACTCCCAACTGGGAGGATTTATCCAGCCTTTTGGCTGAATTTCTGATGTTTTAGAGACTGTGAAGCACACAGGTGAAGGGTTATTTTATGAGGAAAGCTTGAATTTTTATTTACTTGTGTTTGAAAGAATGTCAGATGATCTTGTAAAACACATAAGATGTGACGGACTTGACTGGGTGTAAGCTGAAACCATGTTTCCCAATTTGGAGGACTCTAGAACATCTTAAGATGGAGATGAACTAAATATTTTTTCCCTCAGAGGGTTGTTAATCTGTGGAGAACCTCCACCCCCCACCCCCACCACCATCACCACCACCAACTGCAGAAGATGGAAACCTGAAGCAAGAACAGAAATTGTTGGAAAAACTCAGCAGGTCAGACAGCACCAGTGTAGAGAAAGCAGAGTTAATGTTTTGAGTCCAATGACCATTGTTCAGAACTGAAAAGGTTGATATATGTACTGAAAATAGGGTGGGTCGGGGTGGGGGGGGGGGGGAGGAGAAGGAGTATCGACTTCAAAAGAGGGGTCTCCAAAATGTCCAGCTTTTTCTTCAACCAAGGATAATCCACCACCGTCATTGACAGGGCCCTCAGGCATATTGAACCCACCAACACTTCAGCCCTCAACCTCTCTTTTCCCTCCCACAACAGCGATAGAGTCCCCCTTATCCTCACCTACCATCCCACCAGTATCCACATCTAAAATTTCTTAGCTACCATTTCTGCCATATTCAGTGGGATGCCAAGACCAGTCACTTTAACTCCTGGCTTCCCTTGTCAGCTTTTCAGGACCCCCTGGTCACTCCTTCTTCACTTCCAACACCTGCCCACAAGCCCATGGCACCTTCCCCTGTAGCTGCAGAAGGTGTAACGACTGCCCATTTACTTCCTCCCTCCTCAGCATCCAAAGCTTCAGACATACCTTCCAGTTGAAGCAATAATTTGCCTGCATTTCGCTCAATCTTGTCTACTGCATTCACTGCTCACCATGTGGTCTCCTCTACAATGAAGCACAGACTGGGTGACTGCTTTGCAGAACACCCACGTTCTGTCTGCAAAAGAGGCACTGAACTTGCCTGCCACTTCAACACACCACCTTGTCCCCTGGCCAATATCTTTTTCTCAGAATTGCTGTGATTATCCACTGAAGCTCAGCACAAGCTGGAAGAACAGCATCTCATTTTCCGCTTGGGGACCCTGCAGGCTTCAGGACAATATCGAAAATTGGTGGAGTTGTAGATAGTGAGAGAGGATATCGGAGGATGCAGCAGGGTACAGGTCAGTTGGAAAATTGCATGGAGAAATGGAAGGTGGAGTTTAATCTGGATTTTGGGAGGTCAACTGCAAGAGAAAAGTATATAATAAATGTCAAGACCCTTAAAAGCTTTGATTTTGCATAGGGACCTTGAAGTCCAAATTCTTAACTCCCTGAAACATAAGAGGAGAAGGTGGTAAAGAAGGTATTAGGCATAGTTGCTCTCACTGGTTGGAGCATTGAGTATAAACATTAGCAAACTATGTTGCAATTGTATAGGACTTTAGTCAGGACATCTCCCATTTATCTCTCCACCCTCGAGGCTCCCAGCCTGACTCCTGATGGAGGGCTTTTGCCCAAAACATCAATTTTCCTGCTCCTCAGATGCTGCTTGACCTGCTGTGCTTCTCCAGCACCACTTTAATCTTGACTCTAATCTCCTGCATCTGCAGTCCTCACTTTTGCCATGTTTGGAGAATACGCAGTTCTGGCCACTGGACTATGGGATGGGTATGGAGGCTTTGGAGAGGGTGGAGAGGAGATTTACCAGGATGTTGTCTGCACTGGATTGCATTAGCTTTCAGGAGAGGTTGGACAAACTTGGATTGCTTTTGCTAGAGTGTTCGAGGCTGAGGGGCAACCTTCTCGAAGTATATAAAGTTATTAAGATTTATAAGGTAGTCAAAGTTTCTTTTCCGGGGTGGAAGTGTCAAATCCTAGAGAGCATAGATTTAAGGTGAGAGGTGGAAAGTTTAAAGATGCATGAGGCACAGTTTTTCATACAGAGGGTTGGAGGTGCCTGAAATGTGCACCAGGGGATGGGGTAGAAACAGATACATTTGGAAAGTTTAAGAGGCACTTAGACAGACGTGTGAACAGGCAGGTAATAGAGGGCTAAGGACTATGTGGTTAGGTTAGAGTAGGATCATGGTTGGCACAGACATGGTGGGCTGTAGGCCCTGTTCCTGTGCTGTACAGTTCTACATTCTAAAGCCTTCTGATATATCTATGGTGCTTGGGAAGCGTGGGATAGCATCCTGACTGACCAGAACCAAGCTGTAGCGGCAACACAACAACCTTCCAGATGTTAAAAGTCCCCTCTTGCCAAATATCATCTTCATTCTAACACTTCCCTGTTAAGAAATACTATGACAGAAGAGGTTAATAATCTCCCATGTCACCATCACTTGGAACAATCATGCTGACAACGATTGGATATGCCATGGAATAATTAAAGGCAGACCAAATTATCCTTGGGAAAAATGTATTCAGTCTGACAGAGGAATGTTTATATCTCATTAGAAAAGCCTAACAAGTTATAATTAATGTTTAATTTCCTCAAATATTATAATTGCTCTCCCACCCCCACAGCATTCAAAGATTTCATGATTTGTGCCAGAAGTGGCCAATCAGAAGCACTGTATCCAATTTTGCCAAAAACACTCTGCACAGACAGGGGATGTATTTTCAGCTGCACAGCTTTTGTTACCATAGCAACACCTGCATTTCATGCTCAAAAAGTGGCAGATTGTTTTCAATAACTTTCTTTGCCATATTAATGCTCTAGACATGAATATATTTAAATACTGAATGTGTTGAATATGATTTTGCCTGTTTTGTAATTTATTTTTGTTTGGATCTCTCTGGTCATATCACATATATTAAAATTTAGTTTTCATAGAAGCTCACAATGTGGAAACAAGCCCTTCAGCCCAACAAGTCCACTCCGATCCTCCGAAGAGTATCTCACCCAGACCCATTACCCCAAACCTATAACTCTACATTTACCCCTAACTAGCTGACACATCCTTGAACAGCATGGCCAATCCACCTTACCTGCACATCTTTGGACTGTGAGAGGAAACTGGAGCACCTGGAGGAAACCCACACAGACACGGGGAGAACATGCAAACTCCACACAGACAGTCGTCCAAGGCTGGAATTGAACCTGAGTCACTGGCATTGTGAAACAGCAGTGCTAACCACTGAGCCACTGTGCCATCCTTAATCTATCAGCACTTTCTGTGAATGGGAAATACGGTCATATTTTGCTTGCTAATGTAAGAAACTACACTTGGCTATTGTTTGTTGCTCCTGGTCAAGACATTCTCCAGGTTAATCTCTGGCTTCATTTTTTCGGCAACAGTTGGAGTGGGAGAAGTGACAGCAAGGACCAGAGGCCCAACAGGAAAGGAAATTTAAAATATATAAAGACTTACCTCGTGTATAGGCAGAGCGCACACTGAGCAAGAGCAGACACAGGTCTGCTGGGTAAGTGGGACTTTATCTTTGGGGGGTTGCATTACCTGAAACACTCCTCGGGTAGTGTCTCCCACCCATCCTCCTCCTCTCATCAAAATATGAGGTTCTGTGTGCCGGATTGGTAAGGTGACTAGTTTCTTTAATTTTGTTTTAGTTTTTCAGTAGTCTCATTGGGAATTTAGAACAGTGAGAATGGCGGTTAGGACAGTTGAATGTTACTCCTACAGAATGTGGAAGGTAAGGGTCATCACTAGTGTCCCTGCTGACTGCATCAATGGGAGGTGCCCCCAACTCCAGCTCCTTGAAAACTGCGTTAGGGAACTGGAGCTGGAGCTGGATGAACTTCAGATCATTCAGGAAGTAGAGGGGGCTCTTGAGAGGAGTTACAGGGAGGTAGTCACACCTCAGGTACAAGAAGAAGGTGGGTTACTCTCAGGGGATGGAAAGGGAATCGGCAGGCAGTTCAGGGATCCCCTGTGGCTGTTCCCCTCAACAGCAAGTATACCGTTTTGGATACTGCTGGGGGGTGGTGTGACTTACCAGGGGTTAGCAATGGGGTACAGGTCTCTGGCACAGACTCTGTATCTATTTCTAAGAAGGGAAGGGGAAAAAGGAGTCATTAGGGACTCCATAGTTACCGGAACAGATAGGAGGTTCTGTAGGAATGAGATAGATTCATGGTTGGTGTGTTGCCTCCCAGGAGCCAGGGTTTGTGATGTCTCTGATCATGTTTTCGGGATCCTTGGACGGAGCGGGAGCAGCCCCAAGTCGTGCTCCACATAGGCACCAACGACATAGGTAGGAAAAGGGATGGGGATTTAAGGCAGCACTTCAGGGAGCGAGAGTGGAAGCTTAGAGCTAGAACAAACAGCATTGTTATCTCTGGTTTGTTACCTGTGCCACATGCTAGCGAGGTGAGGAATAGGGAAAGAGGGGAGTTGAACACGTGGCTACCGGGATGGTGCAGGAGGGAGGATTTTGGATTCCTGGATAATTTGGCCTCTTTCTGGGGAAGGTAGGACCTCTATAAACAGGATGGTCTTCACCTGCAACCAGAGGGTTACCAATATCCTGGTGGGGAAATTTGCTAATGCTCTTTGGGTGGGTTTAAACTAATTCAGGAGGGGGATGGGAACCTAAATTGTAGATCAAGTGTATAGGAGGTTGAGAGTGGTGAGGTCAGAACTAAGGTTTCAAGGTTGCAAGGAGGCACCGGCAAGCAAGAAGTTAGTTTGAAGTGTGTCTACTCCAATGCCAGGAGCATATGGAATAAGGTGGGTGAGCTTGCAGCATGTATTGGTACCTGGGATTTTGATGGGGTTGCCATTTCAGAGACATGGGTACAGAAGGAACAGGAATGGTTATTGAAGGTTTCAGGATTTAGATGTTTCCGTAAGATCAGGGAATATGGTAAAAGAGGGAATGGTGTGGCATTGTTAGTCAAGGACAGTATTACAGTTACAGAAAGGACATTTGAGAACTCATCTACTGAGATAGAATGGGCTGAGATTAGAAACAGGAAAGGAGAGGTGACCCTGTTATGTGTTTCTATAGGCCTCCGAATAGTTCCAGACTTGTAGAGGAAAGGATAGCAAAGGTGATCCTCGTGAGGAGTAAGAGTGACAGGGTAGTTGTTATGGGGGCTTTAACTTTCCAATTATTGACTGGGAATACGATAGTTCAAATACTTTAGATGGGTCAATTTTTGTCCAATGTGTGCAGGATGTTTTCCTGTACTTGGACAAGCCAACAAAGGGTGAGGCCACATTGGATAATGAACCCGGCCAGGTGTTAGATTTGGAGGTAGGTGAGCACTTTGGTGATAGTGACCACAATTCGGTTATCTTTACTTTAGCGATGGAAAGGGATAGGGACATACCACAGGGCAAGAGTTCTGGCTGGGGAAAGGCAATTACGATGTGATTAGGCAAGATTTAGGATGCATAGGATGGGGAAGGAAACTGCAGGGGATGGGCACAATAAGAGATGTGGAGCTTAATCAAGGACCAGTTACTGTGGGTCCTTGATAAGTATGTACCTGTCAGGCAGGGAGGAAGTTGTTGAGCGTGGGAGCCATGGAAGTTGAATCTTTTGTCAAGAGGAAGAAGAAGGCTTATGTTAGGATGAGATGTAATGGCTCCTTTAGGGTGCTTGGAAGTTACAAGTTAGCTAGGAAAGACCTAAAGAGAGAGATAAGAAGAACAAGGAGGGGACATGAGAAGTCGTTGGCAGAGTAAAATAATGTCTAGAGTAAGGTTAGGGCCAATCAAAGATAGTAGTGGGAAATCGTGTGTGGAGTCAGAGGAGATAGACGAAGTGCTAAATTAATACTTTTCGTCAGTGTTCACACTGGAAAAAGACAATGTGGCTGAGGAGAATACTGAGATATAGACTACTAGACTAGACAGGATTGAGTTGAACAATAGGAGTTGGGAGGTCATGTTGTGGCTGTACAGGACATTGGTTAGGCCACTGTTGGAATATTGCGTGCAATTCTGGTCTCCTTCCTATCGGAAAGATGTTGTGAAACTTGAAAGGGTTCAGAAAAGATTTACAAGGATGTTGCCAGGGTTGGAGGATCTGAGCTACAGGGAGAGGCTGAACAGGCTGCAGCTGTTCCCCTGGAGCGTCAGAGGCTGAGGGGTGACCTTATAGAGGTTTACAAAATTATGAGGGCATGGACAGGAAAAATAGACAAAGTCCTGGGGTCGGGGAGTCCAGAACTAGAGGACATAGCTTTAGGATGAGAGGGGAAAGATATAAAGAGACTTAAGGGGCAACTCTTTCACGTAGAGGGTGGTACGTGTATGGAATGAGGTGCCAGAGGATGTGGTGGAGGCTGGTACAATTGCAACATTAAAGAGGATATTGAATGGGTATATGAATAGGAAGGGTTTGGAGGGATTTGGGCCGGGTGCTGGCAGGTGGGACAAGATTTGGTTGGGACATCTGGTCGGCATGGACGGATTGGACCGAAGGGTCTGTTTGCATGCTGTACATCTCTATGACTCTATGACTCTAAGGAGGACGTGTTAGCAATTCTGGAAAGCGTAAAAATAGATAAGCCCCCTGGTCCAGATGGGATTTATCCTAAGATTCTCTAGGAAGCCAGGAAGGAGATTGTTGAACTTTTGGCACTGATCTTTATGTTGTCATTGTCTACAGGAATAGTGCCAGAAGACTGGAGGATAGCAAATGATGTCCCCTTGTTCAAGAAGGGGAGTAGAGACTACCTGGAAATTATAGACCTGTGAGCCTTTGGTTGTCGGTAAAGTGTTGGAAAAGGTATAAGTGATAGGATTTATAATCATCTAGGAAGGAGTAAGTTGATTAGGGATGGTCGTGCCTAACAAACCTTACTGAGTTCTTTGAGAAGGTGACCAACAGGTGATGAGGGTAAAGCATTTGATATGGTGTATATGGATTTCAGAAGGTGTCAGATAAGGCTATTGCACAAAATACGGAGGCATGGGATTGAGGGGGATTTAGTGATCTGGATCAGAAATTGGCTAGCTGAAGGAAGACAGCGGGTGGTGTTTGGTGGTGATGGAGGGTTGTTTTTCAGACTACAGGCCTGTGACCACTGGAGTTCCACAAGGATTGGTGCTGGATCCACTAACTTTTCGTCATTTATATAAATGATTTGGATGTGAGCATAAGAGGTATAGTTAGTAAGTTTGCTGATGACACCAAAATTGGAGGTGTCGTGGACAGTGAAAAAGGTTATCTCAGATTACAATGGGACAAGTTGGATGGAAGTGTTTTTTTCCATGCTGTACATCTCTATGGAAGGAATAGCACATGAATTATGAAAACTTGATGAACAATTTGCATCACTCCACTCTTAGAGTTATAGCACGGAAACAAACCAGAGGTCCAACACATCCATGTTGACCAGATATCCCAAAGTAAACTAGTATCATTTGACAGCATTTGGCACATATCCCTCTAAGCCCTTCCTGTTCATGTACAGGTCCAGATGCCTTTTAAATGTTGCAATTGTAACTGCTTCCATCACTTCCTCTGGCAGCTCATTCCATACACGCACCACCCGTTGCCTGAAAATGTTGCCCTTTAGGTCCCTTTTAAATCTTTCCCTCTTATCTTAGATCTATGCCCTCTAGTTTTGGACTCCCCTACCCTGGGAAAATGGCCTTGGCTATTCACCTTATCCATGCCCGTCATGATTTTATCAAACTCTATAAGGTCACCTTCAGCCTCGACGCTGCAAGGAAAATGACTCCAACCTCTTCAACCTCTCCTTGCAGCTCAAACTCTCATAACATTTAAGAAGTGTTTAGATGTGTACTTGCAATGTGATGGCTATGGGCCAGGTTCTGGAAAATGGGATGAGAATAGTTAGATGGTTATTTTTCACCAGTGTCGACTTGATTGGCTAAAAGGTATTTTCAGTGCTGGATATTTTTATGAGTTCTCCTGGATTAGATTTCATATTGATTCAGTTAATTGTAACTCAAGTTTTCTCAACCCATCTTGTTTCACTATCAACTCCAGTCTCATTGGTTAAGATGATACACTGTTGGTGCTATCAGTCTGGAAGATCCCAGTTGGTATTTGTCCATACTGTCCACTATTATCCCCTGCTTATAGCCAGTTAGTGAGCAAACAATTTATTGAAGTAAAGATCGTAGGAAAAACATGCATTTGACAGGACATACAGTGAGAGGTTCTGCTAAAAACAAATCTGGCCCAATATTTAAAAAAAACTTTCCTTTATATCCTCAGGGAACTGCCAGTTTGTGTGAAAACCCCTGATCTATGGCTTCAAAATCCTTATTTTTTCATAAATCGTGTGTATCAATCGATTGTCAAATTTTGACACAAAATCCTTCATTTTTGTGAGATCTTGTACTATTTTGGGGAGAAGGGTTGATGGGAAGAGTCTACTGAGCATTTTTCACTATTTTTTTCTCATTTCAATGTCAGAAACTCTGATAGCTAAGCTGGGACAACAAGTCCCGTAGAATTCAGAGCCAGGGACCGTGACCAGTGTTGTGTGGCTCCGCCAGCAGTTCAGCAGTCTAAAGAGGTGGCGTAGATTACAACCCCCTCAAAAGAATTACTAGTGTAAAAGTGTTGCTCTCACAAACTAGCCTTCTACATGCGCATTATGTCAACCTTGGATTATTTCTTCCAGCGCAAAGACTTTTACTCAAGTCAAATCATAGAAATTCATAATTAGCTTTAGAGTCATTGTTTACTTCTATTCTAAGTCAGATCCCAGAATGAATCTGATATCTGTTTTGTTTAGTTAGTTACCATAGTGGCTAGTCACTCAAAAATATTCAGACAAGGCTGTAGGTTTACTCCACAAAGGAAGAATGAGTAAACTAAAAGGTAATCTAAATAGTGAAGGCAGGGAGATCTCATGCACACAGCAAAACTACATTTAATTTTGTTTTCTAATACTATCCAATACAGAGACTGTAGTCCAGAAGAATTATATCCTTATCTCAACATTTTAAATTTCTACTTAACAGACTCCCAACAATTTATTTACCACAGACTATGGGCCAGTCCTTTCCAAATCAGTCAACATGAATTTTTCATAAATCTGAGAGCCCAAACTTTCCTAAACTTCTAATGACCTTAGGATTCCGAACAGAAAACTCTCCTGGTCTGGAACATTTATTGGCCAAACCCTTCCACTGATGTGACTTGCTCCCTGAAAACTTTATTTGCTTCCAAACTCCATCTGGTGTCTTTTGAACCAAATTAAAAACTTGCTCAATCCTAGATTCTTCTGACCTGATAATAAAACTGATGGCTTTGGATATTTATCATGCCTGTCATAAAGCCAACAGTGTAAACCATTAACCACAGAAGTCTAAATTCACCCGCTCTCTAAAATATTCTGGATTTAGTCGCTCTTCTAGATGGACTATTCGATCTTGCTTTTTTTTAAGAAAGAGAAAACCCTTCACCAAAATAAGCAAAACCCATCTATTTCAAAATCCAAATTCCAAACTGATACAGATAAACAATGTGCATCTTTCATCACATGTAAGACATTGATTCAGCCAATACAAAATATTTGGAATATAATAAGGCATTTCTAACATTGATATACTCCTCTCAATCAATGGCAATACTAATCCTCACTGTAAAATAGATGCCATATTCACAACAATCACCATGCTGCACAAGTCAGTCAATGAATGGAAAGAACTCCAGACCACAAACACTAAAATGTCTCCAAACATTGATGACAGACATCATAATTTTCAAAATATTCTTTGAGGCATATTTGTCATGGTTTCATTTTTGAATGTATTACAGTGGTTACACCTTCATAGAATGTGTGCGGTCTGAAATAGAAGTTGTTGCTTGTTGGCAATTCATGAGGTAAAATAAAATGTTTGTCAAACCTAGCTTAACAGTTACCCAATTCCAAATGCAACCTACTCTAATCTCCCCCTAGCTTATTGCAATTTCTTCTCTTTGTTATCTCTTATCTTACATGAATCTCATTATTCCTTTGGCCAGTGAGTCATTAAATGCAGAATTGTTTGACTAAATTGGGATTGTCTCCATATTTATAATGAGTTTCTTAATTTAGTTTAGAACCTTACAGAATAGGAGAAGATCACTCAGACCATTCTACTCAGTGTCAGTTCTTTAAGAGACATCTAATTGGCTCCATAATCATTATTCATTCCCTTTAATCCTGCATTATTCCCCTTTTTAACAAAAATATCTAGTTCCACTTTGAATGTTATCGCTGAATGTGTTTCCAGCACCTTTTTTTAGGCAACGCACGCTTGATCATAGCAACTTGCTGAGTAAAAATAAAATCCACATCTTCAATCTGTTTTTTTTTCACTGTATATCTTTAATCTATGTTCCCCTGGTTACCGTCTCACCCACTTGCAGAAACAATTTCTCCATACTTAATTCATCGAAGCTCACAGGATTTTGAGTACAGTTGTTTAGTCTAGTTTTAAAGTAGTATGGTCAGAGGTGAATAATCAAAGATTATCCTTTTTTCTCACATAAATAAAGTTCCTCATCCCAGTACCATTCAACTCAATATTTCTTTGAGCTTCTCCAAACACTCATCCTCAAGCTGAAGCTTATCCAATATTCTTCCAATTTAGTCAAACAATAAAATTAAACTTCCTTTTGTATTCTACGAGCAGGATTTAACGCCTTCCCCATTGACGAAGGCAATTGGTGTGTTGATCTTTATAATAAGCAGGTTCGAGTATAGGAGTAGAGATGACTAACTGTAATTATACAGTGAGTTGGTGAGACCATATCTGAGGTATTGGGTGCTGTTTTGGTTTCCTTATTGGAAGAAGGATGTTCTGGCTATGGAAGGAGTTCAATAAGAGTCACTAAAATGATTCCTGGGATGGTAGAACTGACACATGAAGAGATGCAGCATCCATTAGAATTTCATTGACTGGGATTTCAAGGAATGAGAGGGATCTCACAGAAACTTATCAAGTTCTAACACATCTAGACAGGAGAAATGTAGGAAGGATAGTCTGATGCAAAAACAGAAATTGCTGGTAAAACTCAGAAGGTCTGGCAGCATCTGTGGGAATAAAAACAGAGTTAATGTTTTAAGTCTTGTGACTATTAGAACTGGATGTTTTGATGACAGGGAGTGCTGAACTAGGGGTCAGTGTCTCAGAATACAGGGTGGGTCCTTTAGGATTGAGATGAGGAGAAATCTCTTCACCAAGAGAGTAGTGGAAATCTCTGCCACAGAAAACATTGGGGCCAAAACAATGAATGATTTCAAGAAGGAGATAGATCTAGGTCTGAGGGATAAAGGAATGAAAGGCTTTTGGGTGCAAGTGAGAACAGGGGACTGAATTGGAAGATGATCCATGATCATATTGAATGATGGAACAAGTTTGAAAGGCCAACTTTTGCTCCTATTTTCTGCAGTTCTGTGGTGAGATTGATGGCATGATAGTGGTGGTGGTAGGGTGTGAGTGGGGGGCTTTGGGCAATAAATTAGGCAACAGAGTGGTCTCCACCTGATTTGCTTTAATGGTCCATCCATGGGACTGGAAAAGTCAGTGTTATGAGATTGGTCAGGATTTTATTGGTTTCAGAAGGCACCGCTCCTATCGTCCACCTCTCTCAGTACTCAACAGTCCCATCATCCACCTCTCCCATTGCCCATCTCACTTAATGCCCACCTCACTCTCCTGGTGCCTAACTCTCCCCAGTGGTCTGATCAAATCTGTGGTGAGTGGATCTCTGGTTATCCTTCTACCCACCAGCATTGGAGGCCTTTATATGGCCAATTAGTAGGAGGTGGACATGTTTTTGATCCTGCTGGTCCAGTCACTGGTCTGTCAACTCTGAATTCTGATCAGACCACTGGGGAGAGTTAGGCACCAGGAGAGTGAGGTGGGCATTAAGTGAGATGGCAATGGGAGAGGTGGATGATGGGACTGTTGAGTACTGAGAGAGGTGGACGATAGGAGCGGTGCCTTCTGAAATCAATAAAATCCTGACCAATCTCATAACACTTACTTTTCCATTCCCATGGATGGACCATTAAAGCAAATCAGTAATGACTGTCAATGCAGGGGTACCTATGATTATCAGGCAATGGAAATTGATAGATTGTGGAACACTCATTTTCCATTTATAACTCTATTTCAGCTTTGGGACTACGACAGGTGTGTAAGGAAAACTATACCATTGTGAAAAAAGCTTAGAGATGTAAATGTCCCAAAGCAATATATAGAGAGGACTAATGCATATTTTGGTGAACCACCTCCATAGCTAAGTCAACATTGTTACTCCAGGCAGCCCTCTGGTCACTGAATAATGAAAGTCGGTCTTCTGAGGGTTATTTTCTCACCAATTGCTGCCTTTAACAGCTAAATCCCAGTGGACCCCGTTTCCCAACCCCTTGACAGGGAGTGGCACAGGACCTGAAGAGCTCTGAGTAATAATCACAATATCTTTGAATTGTTTATGTACCTAGTGACAGACATGAATCAGTGCTGACACCCTTGCATCTCCATTTATTTATTAAAGAGACTTTGCCTTACCAAGAGGCAGCACTCCAAAAGCGTGCTGAGGGAGTTTTGGATGTAGACTTGCTCGCTGAGCTTGAAGGTTCATTTTCAGACATTTTGTTACCCTACTAGATAACATCTTCAGTGGGCCTCAGGCGAAGTAATGTTGAAAATTTCTGCTTTCTATTTATACGTTTGGGTTTCTTTGGGTTGGTGATATCATTTCCTGTGGGAATGTTATTTCCTGTGGCGAAGTCACTTCCTGTTCCTTTTCTCAGGGGGTGGTAGATGTGGTCTAACTCAATGTGTTTGTTCATAGAGTTCTGGTTGCAATGCCATGTTTCTAGGAATTCTCGTGCATGTCTTTGTTTGGCTTATCCTAGTGATCTCTCACTAGTATCCTTACATACAGTAGTGACTTCAACACAGGAAATAACATCACCATAGGAAATGATAACACCAGCCCAAAGAAACCTAAACATATAAATAGAAAGCAGGAATTTTCAGCCTGAGGCCCATTGAAGATGTTACCTAGTAGGCTAACGAAATGTCTGGAAATGAACCTTCCAGCTCAGCGTGCAAACCTGCATCCAAAACCCCAACCTGAGCTACAAATCTTCTCAAAGCTCACTGAGGGAGTCTGCACGCGTGGACTAGTTGGATCAAAGTGTCTGTTTCCATGCCGTATGACTCTGTATAAGAAAAGCCTTCTTTCAGAATTAAGGCACCATCTGCCTCTGGATGATGTAAAGGATGACACAATTTAAAAAAAAGATCACAGAGTTCTCCTCAAGGTCCTGAGAAACATTTGGCCCTCAAGCAAATCATTCAGCTGTTAACATCTTGTTGGCTGTGACAGCTTGCTATGATTGGCACATTTCCTCCCTTGCATCAATGGCAAGTTCTTCATTAGTTGTTAAATGTTTTGGGGCACCCTGAGGTCATAAAATGCAAGCTTATTTCCCTGTTCAGACATAGCTAACTCCAGTTTTATTATCTCTCAGTCTCATTAAATGCACAGCAAGGTTTTCATCCTGATTCTAACAGAACCTACAGACCAGATACAAAGAAGCACCTTACTGGGTGCTGTTCCTGAGCATCACTTCCTGTGCCTTTATAACAGGTATACCTCATTATAACTGTAGGGGTGCGGATAATGAGATAATGTGAGTGAATGTGAGACTCGATAGTGGAGTGTGTGATTCAGGGGTAAAGTATTCTTCAAAAGCACTGCTGCTTCCTGAGCAGCCAGGTAGGCAACAGATATCCCAATATACTGAATTGAAGAATAAGGAGGTATCTTTCAATGTCAGGACAGTAGTTATTCCTCAATCAACAACAACAAAACCAGTGTTCTGGTGTTAATCATGTTGCTGTTTGTGGAAACTTGATGTGCTGAAATTAACTGCATACATTACAACCATGGCTACACTTTTAGGAAGACGTCCATGACTATAGAGGACTTTGAGAGATCCTGTGGCTGAAACACATAAAAAAGCATCACAAGAGCCAAAACATTGAACCACGTCTGGAGTTATCAGACAGGTGATCAATCTCCTGTTTAATAAAAGAGGTAGGGTTTAAGGAGTGCCTTGTAAGAGGAGAGAGGTGTGGAGAGATGCTGGATTTAAGGAAGGAAATCCAGAACTTAGGATTCAGGCTGCTGAGGGCAAGGCCATTGGTTTCTTGTTGTTGGAAATCAGACATGTGCTTCTCTGTCTGATGTTTTTCCTGTGAAGCATCTTTTCCAGCAATATAGGCTCTGTGTAAAAGCAAGCTGTTGTAGCCTCAGGTTGTTAATGCTGGTGCTAATTCCTTGATATGTGGGTAGGCATTAAAGAACCTGCAGCCAGTTCTGACCAGATCCTCACTTAATCTGTGTGAGCTGGCCCTCTTCTGTGACCCAGTAAATACTGACATCAATTGCAGTCTCGCTCACCCATCATTGGTTCCCCAGGGCAGAACCATACAATGCTGGGCATTCTGATGCATTATACCGTAGCTTGAAATTATGGTTCCATTGCTTCAACTCATTGCTTTGAAGAGGCCACCAGAATCTACAATGAGATGCACAGTCAAGCTGATTGGAATACATACATAGTGGAATTAAAGGGCATGATTGAAAGTTCAAGGTGTAAGTATCTTCTAATCAATTTGTTCAGAGATGTTATTACTCACCTTTGGAGCAGGTGAGACTTGAACCCTGGCCTCCAGGTGTTGGAGTAAGGAAACAGTTTGTTAGAGTGTGCCTGGTGTTGTCTTTCTGCTCATTACACAATTCATTCAGAGTACAGAAATCTGTAAGAGAGACAGTGAGAGCAACCTTCCACTTACACCCCCAACCTTCCACTTCCCAACATCCCCACCCCCCACCCCCCAAATATTTCACTGAAGTGTCTTTTGGTGCATTCAAATATTTTATTCAGTGTAACCAAATTAAAATGCTCACAGCTGCTGCAAAATTGATGTGATTGCAGCAAATGGACTTGCTTTTACACAGTACTGCGTGTGCTTTGTAATGTGCACTGGCTGATGTCACTGTTCATCAGACACGATGGTTACAGCAGACTGATGCAATATTCATGTAAGTCTTGTAATGCTCATGAACTTGATGGTCTCGAATTAAATTAAGACCCTGATTTGTGGACTTTGCGCATGTTGAAAAGTTATTTTTACTGCAAGTACATTGGACTTAATAATGTCTCAAGTCAGTAATGGTTTAGTGAAGGAGGTTGGCCCAACAACTGGTCCTGTTTTATGGTAGTCATGGGATTACACAGGGGAGTCAATTTCAACTCCTGCTGGAGTGTAAGTGAGGTGATAGTTAACATTTTGAGTCTGATATATATCTTCTGTAGAAGAAAATAAATGGCAGCTCTGCCAAATCTGCTGAGGTTCTCCAGCACTTTCTGTTTTAGCTTACTGTGGAAATTGACTTGTGACGGATAGTGTTCTGCTTGACCAGGAGACACTCTCCTAATGCCTATATCCCCAAACCTGCCCTTGGACAGACAGCAGTTCCTGAAGTTTGATATTGGTTATGAAAATGGGAGCAAAAGACTCTCTGGCAATACCTTACCGTTGCTAATCACCAATAATAGAATGCATTATATCCCTCTTGATCTTTATTTCCATTGACACCAAACTTTGCAATTTACCAGCTTTTTCGCATCTTCCTTCCATCATTATAGTAGAATCAGCAGAACATGGTACCAAGAGAATGAAATAATATTTGAAATAAAACAAATGGAATAATTACATTCTTTCATTTATCCATGGGATGCAGGGGTTGGCATTTATTACCAAACCATAATTGCATCTTCTGAAACTGGTGATGAGCTGCCTTCTTGAATTGCTGTAGTCTGTGTGGTACAGGTACACATCCACAGCATTGTTACACAGGTAGTTCCAGCATTTCGACCCAGTAATAATGAAGAAATGACAATATATTTCCAAGTCAGGGTAGCGTGTAGGCTTGAATGGCAACTTATAGGTGGTGCTGTTCTCAAAAATCTTTGCTTTTAGTTTTTACGGATCATCGGTTTGGAAGGTGCTGTCTAAGAAGCCTTAGCAACTTGCTTGGTGTGGCAAAGTTGGGAAGATGTGAATATTTAAAATTGCTGCCAATCAAGCAACTGCTTTGATCTGATTGATATTGAGCTTTTTGGAGCTGAACTCATCCAGACAAGGGGAAGATAATTCCATCACATTCTTGACTTGTTTCTTATCGACGATGGACAGACTTTGGGGAGTCAGGAAGTGAATTACTCATGGCAGGCTTCTTAACCTCTGACCTGTTCTTGTTGAACATTGTAAAACTGTCAGCTGTGTTCCTCCAGCATTCTCTATATTTGTTTCACAGTATTTTGCTTTCAATTGAGAAAATATTTTAATACCTGTATTGTTCAACAATGTGCCATTAGCATAATATTGTGATCCGATGAACCCAAATCTTTAACATGGTACTAAGTAATTTAGTATTGTTAACACAGATTAACAACACAGGCAATACAATGTGCTGATACTGTCAAATGTAATAGGCTAATATGGTACTATCAACACAATATTGCAATTCTTCATGATATGGAAAATATTAAATTTAGCACATCAGGCCAGAAGATGCCAATATTTCAATTACTCTCTACCTTTGAGGTATAATATTGCTTTATATCAGCACTGAAAGGACTTGAATAAAACAGCAGCACGGGACTCCGGTATGGTTCAGGAAATTGACATGCTTCCAGCTCTGAACTGTCAGAACCTACTCTGGAGTATTTTCTGTGCAGCTCACAAGATTATTCAACCAATATTCAATTGGTAACTTGCTCAATGTTACTTTATGCTACTGCAAGCCAAAAGGACTGATGGTTGGCGCAAGTGGTTTGTATTCATTTTTCCATTGTTCTAGTCTCCTGTCTGGAAACCAGACAGATGGGGATTAACATTTGCAGTCCCACTGGGCAGCCAACTTCCACACTAATCATCAAGTCCAATAACTAGTATATGCAGTCCACGATAAATGTCAGTGTACTTAAAGATTCCTTTTACGTGTAAATAAATATTTAATGATCCACTTGCTGACTCCTGACTGATTGATCATTTGCTCAATTTGGATGGTATTCTGGTAATAAAACATATTATAAACAAGACACATACTGTCGGCAAGGAGGCTGTGTATAGTCAACTGGTCAGAAATAGCTTGCGATAAATGCTAGCAAATTGTAAAGGAAAGCAAGTTGAGTTTTGCAATGATTGTATATTGCAGCAATTTGCATTTGTTCCAAGGAAAGGTACTGATGGCCATTTGTTCAGTTGCTGCATTGAAACTGTGGCCTTGATTTTGCCTTTCCCACCTCACTATCTTCCCCAGATGTGCAGGACTGAGGATTGAGCAATTGCCTCAATTCACATCCCTTTAATATTTAACAAATAGGTGGGGAAGACGCTCCTGCAAACTGATGTTCAAAAGCCAGTTGGAGCATCCAGATGCTTGATTGTGCTTCTGTTTGCCAGACAGACTGTAAACCTAACTGGTTAAAGCTGGCAGTTCCAGCTGAGTCCCTGGCATTGAGATCCTTGACTTGCTTTCCCTTTGCCACCATGAGCCCCTCTGTGTCCACAAAATGTAACTCCTTTTTTCAGAAAAGGAGAGAGATGGGAAGCAGGAAACCACAGGCCAGGTACCTGGACGGGTTGTCCTTATTAGCAAAAGCTAAACAGGTTGGTACTTGACTCACTGAACGTTAAAACATCCCACTTTTCTAGCTACCTTTGTGTCATCAGCAAATGTAACACAATAGCTTTGGTCACCTATCATAGGAAACATGTTGGAAAATACTAAAGCTGTTATAACAAGGCACTTGGAAAGGATCAAGGTAATCAATCAAAGCCAAAAAGGCTTTGTCAAAGTGAAATGATGTTAAACTAATTTATTGGAGTTATATCAGACCATAAAATACTAAGAAAAAGGAACAGGTGTAGGCCATTTGGCCCCTTTAGCCTGTTCTGCCACTCAGTCGGATCACGGCTGATGTCCACTTTCTGCCCTTTCTCCATAACCTTTGATTCCCTGGCTGATCTATCTCAATCTCAATCTCAATTTCAATCAATCTATCTCAGCCTTAAATACACACAAGAACTCTGCCCCTACAACTCTCTGTAGCAAAGAGTTCCAAAGGCTCTCAGAAAAGAGTATGCTCCTCATTTCAGTCTTAAATTCGTGTTCCTTTATTCTGAAGCGATGCCCTCTTGTCCTAGACTCTCTCATGAGAGGAAACAACCTTTCCATATTTACCCTGTCAAGCCCCTTAAGATTGCTATATGTTTCAGTGTGATCACCTCTCATTTTTCGAATCTCCAGTGAGTGGAGTCCCAATTTTTTTAGCTTTTGTTAATAATCCCTTCATACCAGGGATCAAGCTCGTGAACCTCCTTTGAACTGCCTCCAATGAAATAATATCATTCCTTAAATAAGGGGATCAAATCTACTCACATTACACTAGATGTCATCTCACTAGCACCTTGTCCGATTGCAGTAAGATTTCCCTATTCTGATACTTCAACCCGCTTGAAGTAAGAGGTGACATTCCATAGGCTTCCTGATTACCTGATGCCCCTCTTTGCCAGCTTTCTGTATTTCATGCACATGTACTCCCAAATTGCAGCTTTCTGCAGTTTCTCTCCATTGAAATAATACTCTGTTCCTTTGTTATTCCTTCCAGAAAGAACATCACATTTTCCCTTATTTCTCCTTCTGTCAACTTCTTGCGCATTTACTTAACCTATCAATGTCTCTCTGTAAACTGTCTTAGAGACAAATGAGCTTTGTAGTTGGTGTGGTTTGTAATTTGTACCTTGGGTTTTGTGTATTGTTAGAGGGCAACAGGTATTTGTTTCTGTCATAGAGTCATAAAGTCATACAGCACGGAAACAGACCCTTCTGTCCAACCAGTGCATGCTGACCATAATCCCAAACTGAATTCGTTCCGTCTGCCTGCACTTGGCCCATATCCCTTCAAATATTCCTTGTTCATGTACTTACCTAAGTGTCTTTTAAATGTTGCAACTTAATCCACATCCACCACTTCCTCTAAAAGTTCATTCCACATGCAAACCATCCTCAGTGTAAAAACATTGCTCTTTGTGGCCTTTTTAAAATCTTTTTCGTCTCACATTAAAAATGTGCCCCTTTGCTTTGAAATCCCCCCCCCTAGAGGGAAAAGACCCTTGCTATTTACCTTATCTGTACTGCTCATGATTTTATAAACTTCTATACAGTCATTCCTCAACCTCCTACTCTGCAGTGAAAAAGTCCCAGCCTATCCAGCTATGGGTCATTGGACTTGAAATGTTAACTCTGCTTTCTCTTCGCAGATGCTGCCAGACCTGTTGAGTTTCTCCAGTAATTTCTGTTTCTTATATTACCTGCTGAATGTGAAACTTCCATTGAAGATATTTAACAGAAACTATCAGGTGTGTATGCCTGAGCTATTCACATTACTTTTTAGGATCCAATCCATTTTAACTCTCTCAAAAATCAGTTCTGCAAGAGTTTCTTAAATTTTATATTTCTTCTTGTTCTCAAACTTAAAACCAATCTTTTCAAAGAGGTTTGCAGGCTTCTCACATGAATGCTGTGTTCTTTTTTCTGTTTCAGTTTGCATCCACCCTGTGAAGTCCTGTCAGAATTTTGTATGCTTCAATAAAATCACTTTCTATGCTTCAAAACTTCAATGGATATTGACCCAGCCTGACAAAACCTTACCTTGGTAAGATAATGCCCCTTCCCAGGTATCAGCTAAGTGAAGCTTAATTGAACTGCTTCTAAAGATATTGATTTGGCTTCAGTGAACCTTTATACAATTATAACTAAATTTCCTCACTTTTATATTCCATTCCCCTACCAATTAATTAACATTCCACCTGCCTTCCTAATTATTTGATGTACTTGTATGCCAACTTCTTGTGACTCATGAATCAGAATACCCAAATCCGCCCCCCACCACAGAGTTCTGAAATATTTCTTCATTTAAATAACATGCGGCTTTTCTATTCTTCCTGCAAAAGTGGATAAATTCACATATTCACACCACCAAATGGTTGGAATGGTGGCTCAGTGGTTAGCACTGCTGCTTCACAGCACCAGGGATTCAGGTTTGATTCCACCCTTGTGCGACTGTCTGTGTGGAGTTTGAACTTCCTTCCCATGTCTGCATGGGTTTCCTGCCACAGTCCAAAGATGTGCAGGTTAGGTGGATTGGCCATGCTAAGTAACCCTATAGTCCCCAGAGATGTGCAAGCTAGATGGATTAGCCATAGGAAATGCATGGTTACAGGGATGGGGGATGGCCGGGGGCATGGTATTTGGTGGGATGCAGTTTGGAGGGTTGGTGAAGAATCAATGGGTCGAATGACTTGCTTCCACATTGTAGGGATTCCATGAAAAAAACATTTGCCCAATGTCTTAAACAATCTGTATTGCGTTGTAGACTCCTTGTGTCCTTCCCACATCTCCATATTACCAGCAAGAGTATGGATGGCAGATCTTCTTCCCTAAAGGACATGGGTGAACCAGATTTTTTTTAATCAATGATAATTGTATAGTTGATTTGACTGAGGCTAGCTTTCAATTATCATTAATTGAATCTAAATGTCACCAGTCACCCATGGGATTTGATCCTATAGCCCTTGAGCATTAGTCCAGACCGCTCAGTGACAGGACTACAATGCTACCCCCTCCTCAACAGCCTGCACTGTTCAAAATTTTAGACTGTGTTGCATTGAAATTCTGAAGTAAGGATTTCAAGGTAAGAAAATGAAAGGTGATATAAAATACTCATACAATGGAAATGCACGTGGATACCATCTGGTCTTGGGTTTAGATTTTTCTTTAAGTCTCATTATTTTATCCACCACATTACTTTTAGTTGTATTGCATCTGATAAAGTCCTCCCCTTCCACGTATATCTGGTGTGTTATCCCCTTCTTGTACTGTGGAGATATGAAGTATTCAGCAAGCCTCTCATGTCCTGTTTCTCAATGACAATCCGAATATTACTTATGTATTATATATTACTTATACTTATATGTTACTTATATTTTATATCTATAGAGTCATAGAGATGTACAGCATGGAAACAGACCCTTCGGTCCAATCTGTCCATGCCGACCAGATATCCCACCCCAATCTAGTCCCACCTGCCAGCACCCAGCCCATATCCCTCCAAACCCTTCCTATTCATATACCCATCCAAATGCCTCTTTAATGTTGCAATTGTACCAGCCTCCACCACATCCTCTGGCAGCTCATTCCATACATGTACCACCCTCTGCGTGAAAAAGTTGCACCTTAAGTCTCTTTTATATCTTTCCCCTCTCACCCTAAACCTATGTCGTCTAGTTCTGGACTCCCTGACCCCAGGGAAAAGACTTTGTCTATTTATCCTATCCATGCCCCTCATAATTTTATGAACCTCTATAAGGTCACCCCTCAGCCTCCGATGCTCCAGGGAAAACAGCCTCAGCCTATTCAGCCTCTCCCTATAGCTCACATCCTCCAACCCTGGCAACATCCTTGTAAGTCTTTTCTTAACCCTTTCAAGTTTCACAACATCTTTCCGATAGGAAGGAGACCATATACTTACACATTTTTTCTGCCACCCTTTTCCACTTAATATAATTGTAATAGTCTTCACTGACCTCCTTTAAAACTATTTTGAAAATACTCTTTTTGCTATAACCTCACACAATGCCACTGTAGGTTTTTTTCCAATTATCAAGCTGCCCGTTGACATGAGGTGATGGCGTAGTGATATTGTCACTGCACTAGTAATCCACAGACCCCAGGCTAATGCTTGGGAGGTGGGTTTGAATCATACCATGGTACATTTCAAAACCTACAAATAATTCTGCAGTTAAAAGCTAGCTTCATAATGACCACAAAACCATTGTTGCAAAACCTCTCCTGGTTCATTAATCCCTTTGGGGAAGGAAATTTGCCATCTCTAAATTGGTTTCGCCTACATGTGACTCCAGGCCCACAGCAATGTGATTCACTCTTAGCTGCCCTCTGAAATGGCTTTAAAAGAAACTCAACTGTTGTAAAGTCTGATAATAAAAGAAATTCAATAGGACAGAACATCAACTAAGGTAGCGGAAGTGCTAATTACACATATGGCTCTGTCTAACCTGAAATTCCAACCTTCTCTATCTGTTTTGCTAAAATTGGGAGGTCTGTACTATAGATTAATCAAGTCTGATGTAGTTACTCCCACTAAATCATGCCCTACAATATCCCAGATAGTACCATCCCAGCCAGGACATACCCACCAGAGATGTCAGGACAGTGGCATTCAGTTGGAAAGGAGTTGTCTTGAGAGTCCTCAAGATTAGTTCTGGACACCGTGAAGTCTCTTGGCATCAGGTCAAGAACAGTCAAAAATCATTGGGCTGATGACTACCTACTTCACGCCCTCAGCTGATGAACCAGTTCTCCTCCATTTTGAACACCACTTGGCAAGGGCACACAATGCACTCTGAATGGGGTCTTCAAAATCCTTAGAAAGACTGACCCAGTAGCTCCACTACTGACTGAGCTGGCTAAATCTTAAAGGACATGGATGCCTCAACCTTGGTCTGCGGCAGGAAGTGAGAAAACCAAAGGGAGAAAAAACCTTGCTGGACTTCAATCTGACCAATGTTGCGGAAGTGGATACATTTGCTTGTGACAGTATCTGTGGGAGTGACCTTACCTATTGGAGATGAAGTCCTGCGTTCACATTGAGAATTACGTGGCACTATAACTACACTGAATGGGATAGCAAATCAAGCTTCGAAGAAGTCAAGGACTATCAGAGGGAATTCAATCCACCCTTGTGATCTGGAGTCATAGACTATTAGATTTATGATTAGATTAGATTCCTTACAGTGTGGAAACATGCCCTTCGGCCCAACCAGTCTACACCAACCCTCCGAAGAGTAACCCACCCAGACCCATTTCCCTCTGACTAATGCACCTAACACTCTGGGCAATTTCCCATGGCCAATCCACCTGATCTGCCCATCTTTGGACCATGGGAGGAAACCGGAGCACCTGGAGGAAACCCATGCAGACACAGGGAGAATGTGCAAGCTCCACACAGCCAATCACCCAAAGCTGGAATCGAACCTGGGACCCTGGTGCTGTGAGGCAGCAGTGCTAACCACTGAGCCGCTGTGCCACCCCATTAAACAACCCAGAAACAGATCCTTCAGCCCAACCAGTTCATGCCAACCATAATCCCAAACTAAACCAGTCCCACATGCCTGTGCTTGGCCCATTTCCTTCCAAACATTTATTATCCATGTACTTATTCCAGTATCTCTTATGTGTTGCACCTGTACCCACATCCACCATTTCCTCTGGAAGTCCATTCCACACATAAACCATGAACCACGCCATGTCTTTTGTAAAGCTTTCTCTTCTCACTTGCCCAATAGTCTTGAAATACCTACTCCAGGAAAATACATCTGCCATTCACCCTATCTATATCCCTTATGATTTTAAAAACTTTTATAGGGTCACCCCTTAGCCTCCTATGCTCCAGTGAAAAATGCCGCACCGTCTCCTGATCTTAAGAATTTTGCTTCCACTGTCTATATTTTTCCACCTGTAATAATTGTGATAATGAGCTGACTTTTGTCTGTCTTAATAGTGTGTCTGTGTATTTTTTTATTAGATTAAGATTAATTACAGCGTGGAAACAGGCCCTTCGGCCCAGCATGTCCACACTGACCCTCCGAAGAGCAACCCACCCAGACCCATTCCCCTATATTTACCCTTTCACCTAACACTATGGGCAGTTTAGCATGGCAAATTCACCTAACCTGCACACTTTTGGATTGTGGGAGGAAACCGGAGTACCCGCAGGAAACACACACAGACACGGGGAGAACGTGTAAACTCCACACAGACAGTTGCCTGAGGCAGGAATTGAATCGGGTCTCTGGTGCTGTGAGGCAGCAGTGCTAACCACTGTGCCACCGTGCCACATCATTTTGTGTTTTTCAGGGGTATAGATTAAATCCATACTGGTAGATTAGTAGTCTTTTCCTTTCTCAGTCATTTGTTAAAATTAAGTGTGTTTACAATAAATAGAGTTATTTTCTCTTGACAATGAAACCTGGTGTGAATTGTTTTTGGCCTGAATAGCAGTCAGTCTGGAAAGTTTAGTCAGTTTGGTGCTCTCTTTGGGATTACATACATTTTATGTTGGATTGTGGAACAGTAGAGATTATTGGCATACTCTTCCCAGTTACACATGTTGGAACACATGGGTCAAGATTAGAGTGGTGCTGGAAAAGCACAGCAGTTCAGGCAGCATCCAAGGAGCAGGAAAATCGATGTTTCGGGCAAAAGCCCTTCATCAGGAATGATAACTGAGTTAAACAGGTGTGGCAAAGTACAGTGAAAAAATTAATGAGGTTCTGACCCTCTGCCATGTCCACTGAGATTGGGACTGTTTTGTTGAAATCATACCTCTAATATGTCTACTATGTCCATGTCTCAGGTCAATTAGCTCAATGTCGCCATCACTCCTATGAATTCTGAAGCAACAAATAATTTGAACAATTTTTTAGCTCAGAATGCAAATTCATATTGAACTTTCCAAATAGATGCAGATTCATCACCCTTTATGTCTTTGCAGTATTTGGTACGACTACAGACCCTCAATATTTTTGAAAGTTGTGATTCTCCTGTCGTCATGAAGGCTCAATCACTTACATCAGTTCTCCCCATTACAAACCTTGTTTCAAATACCAGCATCTGAAAGCTCCCTCTAAATATAAACATTGATGACTGTGCTCTGTGTGGATTTTGTGCATTTCACCAGTCCCAGCCTTGGAAAATTTATCTGTCCCATTTGACCATTCCTGTTAAGATTGTATCAGATCTGACAACATCATTAGTTACACTGACATAAGCTGCAAAATATTTCAAAACTGATTTTCTCCTTGATACCATAGCAGATTGAGAAGGTTTTATGAAATTATGTCAGCCCAATGAATTAAGAAATAGGAACAGGAGTCGGCCATTCAGCCCCTCAAGTCTGTTCCACCATCCAATAAAATCGCAGTTGATCTGATATTCCTCACATCCACTTTCCTGCATTTTCCCCCAAACCCTTGATTTACCTACTCATCAAGAATCTATCTATCACAGTCTTAAAGGTACATCTGGAATCTGCTCCCACAGCTCTCTGAAGCAAAGAGTTTCAAAGACTCACAACCCTTGGAGAAAAGAAATTCCTCTTCATCACAGTTTTAAAGTGACACCCCTTTATTCTGAGACTGTGCCCTCTGGTCCGGGGCTCTCCCATTGGAGGAAACATCCTCTCAGCATTGAGAGGATGACCAACCCCTTAAGTAGCCTACCTGTTTCAATTATTTGAATAAAGCAGGTTTTAACCCAAACTATGGACAGAACACTGAAGGACAGGAATGGAACATTTTGCATTCAAATCCAAGATTCAGCAGTTGCGGCAGTGAAGCCAGAGAGAAGGAAATAAAGCATATACATGATGGACGTCTCTTTCGGCATTCAACATCAGCATCAAATACTCTGGTTAGAACCATAACAAAGCCCAGATCACAAAATCTCAGGTAGACACCCTTGGCTGAACCAGAGTGACATCATTCTGTTTCCCACCAGAATACACCCAACCAAACTACAACCAGGTTAATGCTGTGACATTCAATCTAGTAAGAAATGAACGGTAACTGCCCAAATCTTTATTGATGCTTTCAACAGGAAGCTAGGTAAACACATAAGGAAGAAAGGAATTGAAGGCTGTTCAGATATTAAATGGAAGAGGTGGCAGGGCATGCAGTATAAACATCAGTACAGTCAGCTAGGCTGTATGATGTTGTAAATTAGAGCTTGTAATTCAAAGAACAAAGAATAGCACAGCACAGGAACAGGACCGTCAGCCCATCAAGACTCTGCTGACACATCACGCCTTTTTAAATGAAAAACCTTTTACCTCCACGTGGTCCATATTCCTCTATCCCTGCCTATTCACATATCTGTCAAGATGCCTCCACCACCTCTTCTGACAGCGCAGTCCAGGCACTTACCACTGTCTGTGTAAAAACCTGCCTCTCACATTGTCTTTAAACTTACCCCCTTTATCCTCAAACTTATGTCCCCTAGAAATTATCTTTTGACTTTGGGGAAAAGACCCTGACTATCCATTCTATCCATGCCTCTCATCATTTTGTCAACTTCTTTCAGATGATTCCTCATCCTTTGATGTTCAAGTGAAAACAAACGAGTTTGTCCAATTTCTCCTCATAGCTAACACTCTCCAAACCAAGTAACATCCTGGAAAATTGTTTCTGTACCCTGTCCAAAACCTCCACATCCTCTGGGAGTGGAGCAACTGTACACAATATTCCAAATGTGGCCTAATTAAAATTCTATACAACTGCAACATTACTTGCCTTTTATTGTGCCCTGACCAATGAAGGCAAGCGTGCCATATGCCTTCTTGACCATCTTATTCACCGTCTTGTCACTTTAAGGGAACTGTAGACCTGTATGCCTGAATCCTTCTGTATGCTGATGCTAGTAATGGTTCTGTCATTTACTGTATACTTCCCTTCTGCATTAGATCTTCCAAAATGCATCACCTCGTAATTGTCTGGATTAAAGTCCAGCTTTTATTTCTTTGGCCAAGCCTCCAACCTATCTATATCCCACTGTATCCTTTGGCAACGCTCCTCACTATCCTAGCTCCCCCAATCTTTATATTGCTCATAAACTTATTAATCAGGTCACTCACATTCTCCTCCACATCATCGATACATATGACAGGGGTCTCAGCACTCTTCCCTGCAGAAGACCAGTGGTCACAGATCTTCAATCAGAAAAACACCCTTCCACCGCTGTCTTCTATGACTAATCCAGTTCTGTTTGCATCTTCCTAGCTCACAGTGGATTCCATGTATCAGCCTGCAATGAGAGACCTTGGCAAAGGCCTTGATAAAGTCCACATAGACAATATCTACTGCTTTGCCCTCACTGAACATCTTTGTTTCTTCCTCAAAAAGCTCAATCAAGTTTGTGAGACACAACCTTCCCCACACAAAGTTATACCTATTGCTAATAATTTCATACTTTTCCAAATGTGCATAAATTCTAACTCTAAGATAATAATTTCCTATTTATTAACATAAGGTTTATTGGCCTAATTTTCTGGATGATCCCTATTACCTTTCTTAAACAAAGTAACAACATTGGTTATACTCCAGTCCTCTGGGTCCTCTCCTGTGACTAAAGAGGATACAAAGATTTTGAACAAAGCCCCAGTAATTCCCTCAGTGCCTCCCTCAGCATTCTGGGTTAGCTCCCATCAGCTCCTGGGGACTTGTTTACCTTAATGCTTTTCAAATCACCCAACACTACCTCCTTTTTTTTATATTAACGTGCCCCAGAACATCAATATGTCCCTCAATGGTGATACTCAGATTTCTGCTTTCAGAAATGAGATATTATTGGCCACTTTGCAGACAGACCACATTACTTTAGGTGAGTATAGTGCAAATTGCAAATATATCCCATGTGTGCAGTTGAAAGCAGTACAGCAAGGTCTATAACAAAGTAATGTAATGCACAGGAACTAAAACTAGTCAATGAACTTCCCATCTTCGCTCCTGAAATATCAAATGTTATGAAGATAAGTAGATCCTGTCCTGGTGATATTTACTCAACAGGTTGCAGCTGAGAAACTTTTGCCATTTTTCTGTTCAAATACAATTGGTGGAAATGCTGTGAGCGGTCTGAAAGTTTCAGCTGACCACAGGAAAGCTGAGAGAACAGCATTGCCTTGTATAAGTATGAGATCAGTAGCTGCAGTAGCATTTGCTCTGCAACATCAGCAGGACAGGCAGGTGAGGAGACAGTGCGAGGGACTCTGCACAGAGAGGGGAGGTGAAGGTACATATAGGTTGTATCCTGAGAGGTAGTCTTACAAAACTCACACTGTAAAGAACCTGAGCTATGTCGTGGGAGTCTGCACGGCCAAGAGATATCTGTACGGTGTTATCGTGATTAGTGATCTTGATTAACTAGATTAGTGATCTTGAAGTCAGCACTAATATTCCAGACAGTGTGAACTGAAGGACCATCACAGACAGTTTAAAGAATGCAGAAATAAGAATCTAGTATCAGAGATAATGTGAGCCTGAAGTTGGTTCATTAATATCCTTTAAAGTAGGTCTAATTCCAAAGTGGAACTGCCAAGCCACACAGTTGTATTAAGATGCAGCAATAATTAACTGCATTGTGTGAGCATCTTCACCTCACAAACTTCTTCAAGAGGACAGGGAATCACCATATTTCATGGCAGTCAGTGATGATGAGCATATGACCGTCTTACCTGTGATCCTGAGACTGATTTTAATTGTGAATTGTGTCACGTACTATTTACCAAATTCTATGTTTATATTAATTAAACTGATTTGGTTTCAGCTTTTTCTATTCATTCATGGGATGATTTGGACAATATTTATTGGCTGTCCCTAATTGCCCTTGACGAGGTGGTAGTGAACAGCATCCTTATGTCACAGCAGTCCATTTGGTGAAGGTAAATGTGCAATGTCATTGGGGAGAAAGCTCCAGGATTATGACCCAGTGACAGTGAAGGGACAGCAATGGTTATTTTAATCAACCTGTTCAGACATGTTTTGACACACCTTTGGCACAGGTGGACCTTCTGGCCTAGGGGTAAGGTCACTACCACATGAGCTCTTAAATTATTCTTAATCAGGCTGTTTAGATATGTTAGGTTATACCTCCAGGGTATGCAGAAGTGAATAAATGTTGAGGGGTGTGGATGGAGACTGCTTTGACCTGGAATTTTACTTTATTCAGTCACGGGATTTGGGTGTATCTGGCTAGGTCAGCATTTGTTGCCCATCCTGAGTTGCCTTTAAGAAGGTAGTGGTGAGCTGCCCTCTTGAACTGCTACAGTTCTTGAGCTGCTAGGACATCCACCTGTGTTGATGATGTTGACATCATGAGTATTATTGAACTTACACTCATCCAGGCAACAGAGAGTATTCCATCAGACCAGGTCCTTTAGATGTCGTAGATTCACACAGCACAGAAACAGGCCCTTCGGCCCAACTTGTCCATGCAAGCTCAGTTTCCTAAACTGAACTAGTCCCATTTGCCCGTGTTTGGTCCATAACCCTCTAAACCTTTCCTATCCAAGTAGTTTCCAAATGTCTTTTAAATGTTGTAACTGTTTCTGCTGCGACCACTTTCTCTGGCAGCTTGTTCCATATACGCAGCACCCTCTGTGTGAAAAAGATGCCCCAGAGGTCCCTTTTAAATCTTTCCCCTCTCAATTTAAACCTATGCTCTCTAGTTTTGGACTCCCCTATCCTTGGGAAAAGACCTTGGCTATTCACCTCATCTCTGCTCCTTATGATTTTATAAACCTCTATAAGGTCACCCCTCAGCCTCCTATGCTCCAGGGAAAATAGTCCCAGCGTATCCATCCTCTACTTATAACTCAAACGTTCCAGTCTCAGTAACATCCTTGTAAATGTTTTCTGCCCTTCCCAAGTTTAATAACATTCTTCCTATAGCAGGGCAACCAGAATTATAGGTAGTACTCTAAACGTGGCCTTACCAATGCTTGTACAGCTCTAACATGACATTCCAATAGCTGTTCTCATTGCTGCCTTCTTCACCATCCTGTCTATCTGTGATGCCACTTTCAAGGAAACATGTACCTGCACTCTTGGTCTCTTTGTTTGACGACACTCCTCAGGGCCCTGCCATTGGCTATGCAAGTTCTGACCTGGTTTGTCTTACCAAAATGCAACAGTGTGAGAGCAGGAAGAAGGAGTGCCCAATTAAACATAAACTGCTATCATTATGCTGTATCTATCAAATCGGGTCATAGTCACTGAAGTCCATAGGTAACTGAAAGGATGAAACTCGGCTTCTGAGCTTTGTGCTTTCACACACAAAGCCCTGCCCAGCACAACATTAGCAGGCTCCAGTTAACTTGATCTGCTGCAGATTCTCTGCAGAAAAATCTAAGAAAGGTATTTTGATAAGATGCAAAAAGCTTGCATTTTGTTTGAAATACATTTTTTGTTAAAAAAAAGCACTTTAACTGTACACCACAAAATCAGTATCACGTTGCTGTAAGAAAAAGGACAATGAGATTTCCCCTGAGACCCTTCTGTAGATTGGAATTGCTACACATTCAAAAAACATGAGCCATTCAATTGGAGCTGTATCTTTCCAGTAGTCACATGGTATAACGCACTTACTGAATAATAAAAGCACTCAATCTCTATCGATTAGACTGCAATAAACCCAGACAGAAGGCAGAGGAATCTTTATTTATATTTAGCTTTCAATCTTCCATCTGTTTTCTGCTGACATCTTCAGATAAGGCACTTTATTTTTTTATTTCTTTCAGCCTGTTTCACGACAGAAATTAGAGTGTAGAGTCTTGGAGAGACAGCAAGCTGCCCATGGTGGGACTCAGCTGTACAGGCCACAGACTGTCACGAGTGAGCTGATTGTCATTATACAACACTTGGGCCATTGTATTTGGCCTCAGTATTACTGAATTTAAAAATAAAGATAGTCTGCTCCTGATCTCAATCCACAGATATAATTTAGGAGTGTGTTGCTTCTAAGTGAGGACAGTATTTTTTCAAATGACCACTTGTGTGATATTTGCCACTTCTATCAGTATATGGCATGGAATGAAGCTTTTTCAGGTAATTTGTTGCCGCCAATCTTCCTTTGTCTTTGCGCTTACAAGTTCCTATTGGTTAGTGATAGAGGAGACACCAGAATAGAACATCAACTGAAGATAGACTGTGATAGTAAGAAAGTTAATTCCATGATTGCAATAAATACAACTATTGGGTCATGCATAATTACTAGGGCCTTAAAGAACTGATACAGATACATCTGTTCCCTCTAAAAATCACACTAGCTCTCTTTCTATCCAAGATTCACAGAACATACCTACATCAATAGAATGGATAGAGGCTATATAACAGGAACATTAACCCCTTTAGAGCCATTAACTATTACAACATCTCCCACCAAGCCTTTTTTTTCTCATGGTGTTATGAAGGTACATGATATTATTATTTGAAAATTCACCTTCTAAAGTGGACAGAACTATATACAGCTTTAACTTTGATTTGTATTCCCAAACTGCTAATGTCAAGAAGGATACATTTCTTTTTTGAATTCTAAGTGCGGAGTAAGGTGTAAGGTGTCTGTCAATGTATTAAACTGGATGTAATTGAGGTAAATAGTTTAGTCCTTTAGAAAATAAAGAACAGAAGAGAAGGGCAGCACAGTGGCTCAGTGGTTAGCACTGTTGTCTCACAGCGCCAGGGACTTGGGTGTGATTCCAGCCTTGGGCGACAGTCTGTGTGGAGTTTGCACATTCTCCCCGTGACTGCGTGGGTTTCCTCCGGGTGCTCTGGTTTCCTTGCACAGTCCAAAGATCTGCAGGTTAGGTGAATTGGCCATGCTAAATTGCCCGTAATGTTCAGGGCTATGTAGGTTAGGTGCATTAGTCTGGGGTAAAATATAGTGTAATAGGGGAGGGGAATGGGTCTGGGTGGGTTATTCTTTAGAGGGTTGGTGTGGATTTGTTGGGCCGGAGGGCCCGTTTCCACACTGTAGGGGTTCTATGAAAGAAACTGCATTCCCAAGATTGAAACATAGAAACTAGGGGCAAGAGTAGGCCATTTGGCCCTTTGAGCCTGCTATGCCATTCTGGATGAGCTCCACTGATTCTTGATCTCAATGTCGCATTCCTGCTCTCTCCAAGTACTTGGTGCCGTTAATATCTAAACATATATCAACTTCTCTCTTGAATACACTCAGTGACCTAACCTCTGTAGTTGTAAATTTCACAGGTTGACTACCCTTTGAGAGAAGAAAGTTTTTCTCATCCCATTCCTAAATGGTCTGTCCTGTACTGTGAAACTGGGAATCTTGATTCTAGACTCCCCAACCAGGGGAAAATCTTTCCTGCAACTAGACATTCCCAATCCTTTCAGAATCTTACAGGTTTCAATCAGATCTCCCATTGTTCTTCTAAATTCTAGTGAATATATGCCCAATTGATCCAATTTTTCCTCATACAGCAACCTTAACCATCCCTGGTGTCAGTCCAGTGAACTTCTGTTGCACATCACCTACGACAAGTATATCGTTTTCTAATAAAAACCAAAAGATGTGTGGATTTTGGAAATCAGAAAAAAAGACAGAAATTGTTGGAAAGGATCAACAGGTCTGGTTGCACCTGAGGAGAGAAATCAGAATTAACATTTCAGGTTCAGTGGCTCTTCCTCAGAACAGTCCTTGCTATGTTCTTAACAATTCTTAACTCCTCTCTCAGTGAAGGCTAATATACCATTTGCCTTCGTACAAACTGCTTGCTTCATCTGCCTGTCTGTTTTTATTGACTGGTCTACAAGAACAGCCGAATCATTTTGTCCATCTACCCTTCCCAATATATCACGATTTAAATAATCCCCTGCCTCTTCGTTTATCACACCAAAGTGTATAACTTCACATTTAACCACTTTATACTACATTGCCATGTATCTGCCCACTCACTCAACTTGTCCAGATTACCCTGAAACCCTTGCATTCTCCTCACACAACTCACAACCCCACTCAGTTTAGTGTTGAGAACAAACTGGGAAATATTGCAATTGGTTCCCTCATCCAAGCCATTTTTATACATATGTCGTGATACTGGGGCCAAAACACTGATTTCTATGGTATACTACTTGTAACTGCCTGCTACCCAGTAAAAGACACATTTATTCCCACTCTGTTTAGAGTCTGTCAACTAATTCTTAATTCATGCCAGACTCAACCATTGAGTCTTAATTTTGTCTACTTGCCTCTTATGTGGGTCTTCAATTTGAAATCTAAATATACCACATGCCCTGCTTCCCTCTGATCTATTCTACTCATAACAACCTCCAAAAACTCCAGTAGGTTTGGTAAACATGATCTGCCTTTCATAAACCCATGCTGACTGTATCTAATCCCATTCAGACTTTCCAATGTGGTGTTGTCATGATTTTAATAACATTTCCCCATGTCTGATGTTAAGCGAATTGATTTGTAAGTCTCTGGTCTTTTTCTCTCATTCCCTTTTTAAAATACTCGTGTCATTTTCTCCACCCTCCAATGTCTGGATCCAGAGTCTAGAGAATTTTGGGAGATGAACTCCAATGCATTCAATATTTTCAGGGTCACTTCCTTTGGTGTTCTGGGATGTCTGGGATGCAGGTTATCAGGTTCTGGTCATAGAGTATAGTTAAGAAGAAAATAGATGGATTTCTTAACCTTAAGGGATCAAGGAGTATGAAGAGAGAGTAAGGTATGGTGTTAAGCTACAAGATCGACTATGATAAAATTGAAGAGCAGATGAATGAATCAATGGCTCTCTCTTATCCATGTTTCTGAAAAGTCTATAAGAAGTAGTACAGTTTAGCAGTCTCTAGAATAGTCAGGGCAGGAGAGAAGGTATCCTGAGTGGTGTCAGTAAGAGAACACTGTCAAAATAGAAGGCTGTGGAGGATAAATTTAAGAAGTCAAAATAAAGAAATAATTGAGCTATGTTAGCAGTTTGGATCAGGGTCTGATGAAGGGATAGTAACTAAACAAGATAGAATCAAGTGAATATAGATGGTTGCTGGAAAGAAAACAACTTTAGCCATGCTAACTCAGGAAGGAACTTAAAATGGAAACAAGTGGCCCTTCACTGGGGTTTGTGTATCTGTAAGGATGCTGCGAGGGTAAAAAAATTGAGTCTTTACTTCTCATATTTCCAATGAGACTGCCTTAAATAGTTCAAAGGTTTTTTTTTGGATGTAATAACTACTGATGTTCATTTAATAAAAGCCTGCTGGCAGTCTGTAACAAATTTGTTCAGTGACTGACTTAACAAATTATAAATATAAAACATGAAGCCCATCAAGCAGGTTTCTGAATCTGACTTGTTCGGTACAATTTACCAGCTGGGACCATAACAATGATAGATAATAGTGTAAATATCTTTATTATAATTACCAACAGCCTATATCCTCCCAAGTTTCCAAATTCATAAACACACGTGGTCTGCATGTTTCATGCTTTCCACAGGTTGCCTTCTGTTCACAGTCGCTTGAGGAATATACACCCTGGATCATTTCTCTACTGGAGAACTTTTTATATCTTGAATATCTTTGGCTAGTGTCATTTTTCTTTTGTGGGCAGCATGGTGGCTCAGTGGTTAGCACTGCTGCCTCACCGCACCTAGGAGTTGGGTTTGGTTTCAGCCTCAGGCAATTGTTTGTTTCAGATGCTCCAGTTTCCTCCCACAGTCCAAAGATGTGCAGGATAGATGAAATTGTCCATAGTGTTCAGCGATGTGTAGGTTAAGTGGATTAGCCATGGGAAATGCAGACTTACAGAAATAGGGTAGGGGTGGTTCTGAGTGGGCTGCTCTTCAGGTAGTCACTGTGGACTTGTTGGGCTGAGTGGCCTGCTTCCACACTGTAGGGACTCTATGATTCTTTGTAGACTGTGTTGTTCTTGGTTCATTACTTTATCTGAAGAACCTTCTAACCTCCTCTAATTTATTTTGTAGAAGAATTCTTCTTTGTTAACTCAGGTAGTTGCCCCATACCATCATCTGGGGGAGTTTCAATTCTGTGAATGCTAATCACTCAAGGTAGCCAATCTATATAGCAAAACATATATTTTACCTTGAAGCATCATTTTGTTTATGGATCAGACATCTAATTGAAAATGGGAATGTCTTTATTTTCAATATCCTGGATGAAGAGGCCAGACAGTTTCTCTGCCTGTGCTCTAGATCGGTGGACATTGATTCCCATGAAATCATATTCAACTTCTCCCCCCAAAGGTTGATCAGACTGGACATCTTTAATAGCCAATTGTGGTCATTTGATGGTGAAATAGACCTTGTCAGACTCAGTTGTACTATTATAGGATGGCTGCTCACTTAGCACTGTCTCTGTCACTGCCATTGATCGTTCTGTTTTCTGAAAATGATCAGTGAAAGATTTCTGCCTAGGTTCACGTGGATAGTGCTGTTCATTCTTGTTCTCAGTATTCAATTCATTTTTGTGTGCAAGTTTTACTGAGTTTTAACTTCGGACCTACTTTGGTGATGACAGCAGTATTTCTCCCGAGCTGACAATTCTGAGAATTGCTGCTTTCACAGTGTGATATGGAAGCTTCAATCTGACCACCATATAGCAAGCTAAATCCTGACAATGCCTACCTCTATATCGTCCACTATAACCTTCTGGATGGAAGCTGAGAGAACCAATCTTCTGTCATACACTTGTATTTGTCTATAGTCATGAAATATTATGATCTCTTGGCCAACTCGCTAAACTCTTCATTTGACCATGCTTCAACCAAAACTCACAAATAGTAGGACAGTCTTTGCCACTCCTCTGTTCAAATTTGGTTGAACCGTTTTTGGCTTATTTCTTCCTGGTCATATGAAATACTTCTTTGACGTCACCCTAATTAATCACAACAGATTCTTTTGGGGATCAAAGTATGGAAACTTGGGCAATTGTGAACAGAGAACATACTTTCAATTCTCTTATGCTCCGTGTTGTAGCATGACATGTAGAATTACAAAGCTCTTGACAGTTATTTCACCCATGCCACATTGTCTTTATTCTATAGACTGCAGCTTCTGTTTCTTAGCCATAGTCACTACTCTGTTAAGACCTTGATACTGGCATTGAGCTTGAGATCCATAGAATATCTCTCAGATGGCCTGCAAGAAAACCTATAGGGATGCATTGTTGGAGAATGGGCCTAATATCTAGCCTTTATCCGACAGGTGTGAAAAAGTGGTTAGCACTGCTGTCTCACAGTGCCAGGGACCTGGGTTTGATTCCAGCCCTAAGTGACTGCCTGTGTGGAATTTGCACGTTTTCTCCATGGGTTGGTATGGGTTTGCTCTGGTCTCCTCTCACAGTCCAAAGATGTGCAGGTTGAGTGGATTGACCATAGATATCCATAGTGTCTAGGGATATGTAGGTTAGGTAGGTGAGCTATGGGAAATATAGGGTGGGATGCTCTTCAGAGAGTTAGTGTGGACTTGATGGGCCGATGGCATGCTTTCACACTGTGGAGATTCTATGACATTTCCAGGAGTGATGAGCTGAGGTCTACTGATGCTGTCCAGATGCCTTTTAAATATGGCATCTAGAAATTGATGTCCAGAAGATCCTGGGTGTCTTTAGAACCTCCTGCCAGGCCAAAAGTTGGCCTAAAACACTACCTATATTTGAATATGTAATGAGTTTCAAAGAATTTAATTGCATGGGAAAACCTGCCCCTTCCTGACTGGAGATCCTTTCTGCTTCTCAGGCCCTGCTCTACACACAACCTCAGAAATGAAAATTCTTCCCTATGTGTTGGCGGATCTAGGAGCCATTGCCAGTATTGAACACAGATAAGTGAAGAGTTGGGTATGGGCTGACTAGAAATTCATCTCAGTGTCAAACAGGAGGCCGAGGTTGCAAACAGCCAGGAGCAAGAACGGAATTCTCAAGGGATTAGACTTTGTCAACTATAGTTTTGGTCTCACCAACATTTCATTGGAGGGAATTACGGCTTCTGCATGGTTTGGAAAGCAATCTGATAAACTCGCGAGGGGTGATGATCGGGTGAAACTGGGTGCCATTAGTGTATGCGTGGAAACAGATGTTATATTTTTGGATGATGTTGCTGAGGATCAATATATTGATATATATTGTTGTAGAGAACAAAGGATAACCCCTTGGAGACGACAGAGCCATCAATCGGTGAATGGAAATGGAAGACATTTCTGGCTATTTCTGGATGGATGGGAATAGAATGAGGCAAATTTGGAGCTGGACCAAAAAGGACAGAGTGGTGAATGGGCATAGTGTGGCCAATAGGGTCAAAACACATGCTGGGATTAAAAAGGATGAGGTTAGTAATATCTCATGGTCACATTGGATGTGATTTGTGACTGTTTCAGTCCCAGTACAGAGGGAATCCTTGATTGGTGGGTATGAATGTGTTGAGTGAAGGGTGGTGACAACACTTTTAAGGGCGAGTGATTTGAAAGGTTAGAGGTGTCAAATGTCAGCTATCATGGGAACTATGAAGGGGAGTTGGGTGGTTACTGGTTTAGTTGAATTGGGGTTAAAACAGGCGGAAGTACATGGGACGCTACTGACAGGAAAATTATGGCGACTCTGCTCTGACAGTAAGGCCTAGTCTCAATGTATTGAGATTGCCCAAACTGCCATTCTGTGGCTTCCGAGTTAGATTGTCAATTTGGTGGAATTGGCTTCATCCTAGTACGTTATAGCTCAGTTTGAGAATGAGATGAATATGATAATGAGCCAAATGCACTGGCTTCTAGAAGGTCAAACATCTGTTCCCATAATTTAACAAGAAGCAACTTGAATTTTAAGCCTTGCTTTCCGAACATCCTATTTTTTCAGCCAATTAATCAGACATTTGTATAGGTCAAGGTGAGTTATTCCTTATTAAAATATAATGGCTCATGTTAATCATTAGTGGTCAGATGTGCTGTCCATGACATCAATGCATCAACAATTCAGCAAATATTTTTTCATTCTTTTTCATTAAAATCATTTCATCCTGATATTACACTAAAAATGGTGTGCAACAAGTTGGAAGCATTGTTTAATAGAGCAAGCAAAACCATTTGTTGGAGTGTATTTGCAAAAGAAGTCAATGTGTTTCCATTTTCTTGGGTTAATGGGACAGGGTAATTAATTTGGCTTCAACAAAGGGATGGTTTTACAATATGAATCATCAGATAGATGTTTCCTGTCACCCTTCAGCTCGAAAACTTATCTTCTGATACCAGTATCACTGCTAAGCAGCAAAGAACTGCTGGCCTTTGATTGGTCAGGCGCTCTTCACTCAGTTTAATATGACTATTTTTTTCTCTCTGTATGCTGCACTGAATCATCTCTTGTTTTTCTGAGTTTTGTGTATATACACTTTTTGCGGCTGCTCTCTTTTTACCAGCGCAGCTCTCCAGCATCCTGAGATTGTCCTCATCTTAGAGTAAGGCTCTCTCTATCTCTTCTCTACTGTATCACTCTTTATTTATACTTCTATAAAGTTACTGGTTACAGCTAATGCAGTGCCTGACTCCTGTTCTATCACACGCTTCTCTCTGGCCTCCTCTTCTGCCCTGTTCTGTACTCATCATGACAGAATACCTTCATCAGTGTTGTCATCACATCAGTATAATTTATATCCCTGGATGGTTCATGGACACCACCTCCTCAGCACACCTTACCCCACAATCTCCGTGGCCCGCAAAAGGTCACTGCTCCCCAGTTAAGTGGCTGGTTGGCATAGTTGTTATAGTCAGTCTTCACAAAAAAAGTTGATTTTAGCCCTTCCCCTACTAGTCACCTCTAATAAGTAGCAGCTGGTGGAGGTATGGACAATCTGGGGTGGTATGGTGCCTCAGTGGTTAGCACTGCTGTCTCACAGCACCAGGAACCTGGCTTCAATTCCACCCTTGGCCGACTGTCTGTATGGAGTTTGCACATTCTCCCCCTGTTGGTGTGGGGTTTCCTCTGGGTGCTCCGGTTTCCTCCCACAGTCCAAAGATGTGCAGCTTAGGTGGATTGGCCATGCTAATTGCCCATAGTGCCCAGGGATGTTTAGGTTAGGTGCATTAGTCAGGGGTAAATGTAGAGTAATTCAGTAGGGGAATGAGTCTGGGTGGGATACTCTTCGGAGGGTCGGTGTGGGCGTGTTGGGCCAAAGGGCCTGTTTCCACACTGTAGGGATTCTATGAAAAGGTTTAACCTTTCATAGATCATAGAAACCCTACAGTGTAGAAATAGGTATGATGATGCTGTCACTTTAACAAGGTTATTTTGTCCTTTGGCCTTTTTTTTAAGAGGGATTGTAAAGCCAGAAGTGCCAAGGGGACTAGAAAGAGCCGAGTTTAACAATGGCAGGGGAGTGCCCGGTTCTCCCAGTTCATGTTTTTTCTAGTTTGGTTTAGGTGTGGCAGTCACAAGATACTGGAATCCAGGAAAGTTTGCAAACTTCAGCAGATGATTCCTAATTGACTTTCTTTCCAAAATCTCTTTGGATGTTGTTCCCTCCTGCCTATAAGAATCTGTGTTTCAATTTTTCTTTTTGCCAAGGGGTATATTTATGGGATGTTACTGGACTAGAACAGTTCCTTACTTAAGACACTGTATCGGGTCAGTTGAGGTTTCCAATGATTAAAGTATTCGAAATTCCATTTTCTGTTGTTTATGTTTCAGCTGTAGTGTTTAAATAAATTCTGATCTGTTTAAAGTGGTTTGAGTGGTTTGATCAGCTGGAGCTAAATAAGAAATACTTCAGGTCAAGGTTACCTTCTTAACATATTTTGAGAGGGTCCAGCCTGGTCCATAACACAGACCATTTGGCCCAACAAGTTCACATCAACTCACCAAAGACTCTCCCTTCTACCCTGTCCCTGTAACATTGTATTTCCCATGGCCAATCCACCTAATCTGCACATCTTTGGACACATTTTGAAAAGTCTCCAATAGCAATTTACTATTTATGAATTGAGATTGTTCCCTTTCAGAATCAGTGAGTTTTGAGTGTATTGTCGGACTCGGGTAGTGAAAAAATATGGGCAAAGCTCATAAATAGGAAGGGTGCGGTAATAATGTTGGGGCTGTAGAGCAGGCCTCCCAACAGCGAACATGAGGTAGAGGTACAAATATGTCGAGAGATCATAGAAAGATGGAGGAGCAACAGGGTGGCGGTGATAGGAGATTTTAATTTTCTCAACATTGACTGGGATTCATTTAGAATTAGAGATCTGGATGGAGCCGAATTTGTAAGGAGCATCCAGAAGGGTTTTCTAGAGCAGTATGTAAATAGTCCAACTCGGGAAGGAGCCATACTGGACCTGGTGTTGGGAAATGAGCCTGGTCAGGTGGTTGAAGTTTCAGTAGGGGATTACTTTGGGAATAGTGATCATGGACAAAGACAAGAGTGGTCCTAAAGGAAGAGTGATAAATTGGGGGAAGGCCAACTCTACCAAAATCTGGCAGGAGCTGGGGAATGTATATTGGGAGCAGCTGTTTGAAGGGGAATCCACATTCAATATGTGGGAGGCTTTTAAAGAGAGGTTGATGAGAGCTCAGGAGAGATATGTTCCTGTGAAAATGAGGGATAGAAATGGCAACATTAGGGAACCATGGATGACAGGTGAAATTGTGAGACTAGCTAAGAGGAAAAAGGATGTGTACATAAGGTCTAAGTGACTGAAGATAGCTGAAGCTTTGGAATAATCCTGGGAATGTAGGACCAATCTGAAACGAGGAATTAAGAGAGCTAAATGGGGTCATGAGATATCCTTAGCAAGGAGGGTTAAGGAAAACCCAAAGCCTTTTATTCATATATAAGAAGCAAGAGAGTAACAAGGGAAAGGGTTGACCCACTCAAGGACAAAGGAGGAAAGATATGCGTGGAGTCAGAGAAAATGGGTGAGTTTCTTAATGAGTGCTTTGCATCGGTATTCACAGAGGAGAGGGGCATGGCGGATGTTGAAGTTAGGGATAGATCTTTGATCACTGTCGGTCAAGTCGGCATAAGGAGAGAGGAAGTGCCAGGTATTCTAAAAGGCATTAAGGTGGACAAGTCCCCAGGTCCGGATGGGATCTATCCCAGGTTACTGAGGGAAGCAAGAGAAGAAATAGCTGGGGCTTTAACAGATACTTTACAGCATCCTTGAACATGAATGAGGTCCCAAAGGACTGGAGAATTGCTAATGTTGTCCCCTTGTTTAAGAAGGGTAGCAGGGATATACCAGGCAATTACACACCTGTGAGCCTGACATCAGTGATAGGGTAGCTACTGGAGAAGATACTGAGGGATAGGACATATACCCATTTGGAAGAAAATGGGCTTATCAGTGATAAGCAGCATGGTTTTGTGCAGGCAAGGTCATGTCTTAAAAACCAAATAAAATTCTTTGAAGAGGTGACAAAGTTGATTGATGAGGGAAGGGATGTAGGTCAACAGGAGACCACGAGTAGTAGTGGAAGGGAGTTTCTCAAAATGGAGACCTGTGAACAATGGTGTTCCACAGTGATCTGTGTTGTGACCACTGTTGTTTGTGATACATATAAATGATTTAGAGGAAGGTGTAGATTGCCTCATTAGCAAGTTTGCAAATGACATTAAGATTGGTGGAGTAACAGTTAGTGAAGGGGATTGTCAGAGAATACAGCAGAATATAGATACATTGGCGAGTTGGGCAGAGAAATGGCAGATGGAATTCAGTTTGGGCAAATGCGAGGTGATGTATTTTGGAAGATTCATTTCAAGAGTGAACTATATAATAAATGGAAAAGTCCTGGGGGAAATTGATGTGCAGAGAGATCTGGGTGTTCAGGTCGATTGTTCCCTGAAGGTGACAAAGCAGGTCAATAGAGTGGTCAAGAAGGCATATGGCGTGCTTTCCTTTATCGGATGGTGTATTGAGTATAAGAGTTGGCAGGTCATGTTACAGTTGTATAGGATTTTGGTTTGGCCAAATTTGGAATACTGCATTCAGCTCTGGTGACCACATTATCAAAAGGATGTGGATGCTTTGGAGAGGGTGCAGAGGAGGTTCACCAGGATGTTGTCTGGTATGGAGGGTACTAGCTTTGAGGAGAGGTTGAGTGGATTAGGATTATTTTCATTAGAAAGACAGAGGTTGAGGGGGGAACTGGTTGAGGTTCACAAAATCATGAGAGGTATCGACAGGGTGGATAGCAATAAACATTTTCCCAGAGTGAAGGACTCAGTTATGAGGGCGGCATGGTGGCTCAGTGGTTAGCACTGCTGCCTCACAGCACCAGGGTCCCAGGTTCGATTCCCAGGTCCCAGTTCCAGGGCGACTGTCTGTGTGGAGTTTGCATATTCTCCCTGTGTCTGCGTGGGTTTCCTCTGGGTGCTCCGGTTTCCTCCCACAGTCCAAAGATGTGTAGGTTAGGTGAATTGGTCATGCTAAATTGCCCCATAGTGTTAGGTGCATTAGTCAGAAATGGGTCTAGATAGGTTACTCTTTGGAGGGTCATGTGAACTGCTTGGGCCAAAGGGCCTGCTTCCACACTGTAGGGAATCTAATCTAATCTAGGGGTCATGAGTTCAAAGTTAGCGGGAAAGGTTTAGGGGAGATAGGCATGGAAAGATCTTCATTCAGAGGGTGGTGGGTGCCTGGAACACATTGCAAGCAGAGGTGGTGGGATGGGAACGATAGCGTCATTAAAGATATTTCAAGAGAGATATATGAATAGGGAGGGAGCAAAGGGATACAGACCCTTCGAAACAGGCAGCAGGTTTAGATAGAGGATCTGGATCGGCACAGGCTTGGAGGGTCGAAGGGCCTAATCCCATGCTGTAATGTTCTTTGTTCTTTATAAATCTTCTTACTCTGTTAACTGCTAGCCTTAACGTCTTGTAGGGAACTAATGGGCGATTAATGTGGAAGTGCAACAATCCTGTGGAACTCTTGGGAAGCAGATAAGCAAACTCTTAGGGGCGGCACGGTGGCACAGTGGTTAGCACTGCTGCCTCACAGCGCCGGAGACCTGGGTTCAATTCCCGCCTCAGGCGACTGACTGTGTGGAGTTTGCACATTCTCCCCGTGTCTGCGTGGGTTTCCTCCGGGTGCTCCGGTTTCCTCCCACAGTCCAAAGATGTGCAGGTCAGGTGAATTGGCCATGCTAAATTGCCCGTAGTGTTAGGTAAGGGGTTGATGTAGACGTAGGGGTATGGGTGGGTACGCTTCGGCGGGGCGGTGTGGACTTGTTGGGCCGAAGGGCCTGTTTCCACACTGTAAGTAATCTAATCTAATCTAATCAGAGTGGCTCGTATTGGGCAATAAAGTGTGGTGATTTACAATTTACAGGGTATCTCTGGCTCAGTACGAGTTGTTGGGCCATATACATATTATTAACAGTGCACTCAGTTAAATTCATCATTATTTTGGTGGTTCTTTCATTGCTGCTCACAAGCAGTGAATAAAAAACGGGACCATGTGTTGGCTGGAAGGGAATGAATCCCACAGTTTCTTAAAAAAATTATGTAAGGTATAATATTTAAATATATTTGGGAAGATGCTGTGACGTCTTTCAACCAGTGGAAGGGAATGGGGAACTAATTACATTAAACCAGCTCACATTGTAAAACAGTTGGTGTAATTCTCCAGTAATGTCCTGGAACCTGCAGAAATTAAAAATTATTTTCCAGGGCATTGCTCGAAGAAGCCAGGGAGACATATCATAGGACTGTTAAAATAAGTCATGTTTTTTATTTCCTCATTTATTTGAACTTGTTAGTCTCTTATTCATAAAAGTATGGGAGAAACAAAATAAAGCTGATAGTCAAAGATTATCCAATGAGGTAATAAAATGTTTATTTACTGTGTGTTTGGTTTGGGAAGATGGGACACTGTGAGGTTAAAGGTGCTGAGCGATAACTGTAGACCCTGTAGGTCAGGGTCACTGAGGCCATGAGATCAAATCTTTAACCAACCAGAAATAAAGGCTCAGTGTAAAATCTGGACTGAAGCCGAGATAGTAACCGTAATCTTATATCGCAGATTGCTGCTAAACTCACAACAAGTCTCCTGCTTATGGTTAGAGATTTGGAGTCAGGCCAAGGCATGATGTTAAACGTTGTAAAGGCGACAGAAAACAACAATTTCTGAGTCAGACTGGAGTAGGATTTGTAGTGTAGATATAATTGAATGGTTTGAATATGCCAGAATAACAATTTTCTGTGTAGCTGTCCTTAAGTTATGTGTAACATTGGAAAGGACACATTTATCACCTCTCCCTTGTTTGTGAGATAGTGGTTGTTGTGGAATTCCTATTGTGATGGTTCTAGAACATTGATCCCTGAAAAGGCATTTCAGGCACATCAGTATTACAGCAACTGCTCCATATATATATGTACATATATAGAGGTATCTCCAAGTTCAGATGATGTGTGATATGGAGAGATTATACTGGTGATGGTTGTCTGGATATGCACTGCTGTTACTGTGATCTTGGTAGTCAGGTGATTGAGACTCTACTTGAAATTTGGGATATGAGAAGCTCCTGGCAGAGATACCTGCTAGTAAGTGTATGTCATTAATAAATACATTTTGAAGAAATATGTTGAGAACTGGCCTGAGCAAATAAAGCCAACACTTAAACATGGTGGAGGGACCAATCTAGAGTAGATGATATTTTTCTCAGTAAAATCTGAAGAATCAACAAGGTGAGACTGAGAAACAACAAGGCAAGAATCCTGTAGAGATTTTTTAAAGGCCTGGCATGATGGCCTCCCGGTCTTGCATGGCGCCTTCTTGGTCTGGCCCAGCGTGGCCTCAGAGTGGACTTCCAGTCTTGAGGTGATTCCACAAAATGCAGTCTCACTGTAGCTAAGCATTTGAGAAAGACTGTAACGTTTGAACTTTCAGCTTTATTTCTTTATTTTTTACTTAAAACTAAGAATTTGTTACTGTACTATAATTAGTGTAATGTTTAACTTCTAACTGCATACTTTTTTATTCTACCTTGTTCTTAAGATCTGTACCTTGGTGCTTGTACCTAAGATGGTGCCTTGTGTGGCGACATTATATATTTTTCACTGCACTCCAGTACTTTTGTACTTGAGTACACCTGACAATATAATCAAAACCAAATTTGAAGACTTACCTAAACCAAGGAAACTGAGGTACATGCTGACATGGTAACATATCTGCATCAGTTAAGCAGTCCCTATCCAAAGTGGCAGCTGTGTATCTAATATATGCTCAAAGCAACTCAGCAACTGTTCTCCGACACCACCTTTCGTACCTGCGACCTCTACTATCTAGAAGGAAAAGGACAGCAGATATATCGAAACATTTAAGCTCCCCTTCAAGCCACACAGCATCCTGACTTGGAACTGTGTCACTGTTCCTTCATGGTTACTTGGTCAAATCTCTGAATCTTCCTCTCTGACAACATTTTACATACATGACCTGGACTGAAGTCGTTCAATGTATTATCTAACGACTACCATCTCAAGGGCTTTAAGGGAGGAAACACTGACTACTTGTCCAGTCAGTGATGCCTACAAATTGAGGAGTCCTTTTCCTTGGTGACTGTCAGTTCCATCCTCCCTTTTGCCTCATGATTTGCGATTATGACTATCTATGGCGATCGCATCCTGAACTAACAAAGCTACCTCTCCAAATCTTTCCAAGATTTTGTCCTTCTAAAGTAGTCTACTAACTTCCTTCGCAGTAAAATGAAATTCCTTGGGTTCAAATTTCAGCACATGAAAAAGGAAACAGGGACACAGAGTTGCTATAAATATCAGCACCAACCTTACCTGTAGTCCTCATTTGCTCCTATTATTTCTTCAATTCCATTCTATTCTAGATTCCAATGGTGCAAGCAAGCTTAGAGGTCTTCCCTGCCATTGGTGGATGACACTCTTGAATCATGATGACCTGTGTGCAAAAGTCATTTCTTTATGCATATTTTGAAAAAGCTAAAGAGAGAGGGCACCTCCATTTTGAAGGTTCCTGTCTCTTTCACAAACCCGCCTAGCATAGTGTTATTGTTCATTGCACCATGTAGAACTCTGACCCATACTTCAGGCTGACAACAGGAATCAGAAGCCCAGATGGTAATCCTGCCCTATGTTATTCAGCAGTCGAGGAGTTGAAATGGCTGGTGGGCTAAACCTTTTCTCCTAGTGATGGTAAGATATTGACAGTGTTGGACATGGCACTGCGGGTGTTGTTAAAGGCTGAGGGAAGATAATTGGTCTCATATATGTTCTCTTATATTCCAGACATTTTAAGATGTTAATGTTTGAAAAACTGTGAGACATTCATTTAAGAAACAACACACACCTAAGGCTGTCTTAATATTTCAATTGTCACCTTTATTATTTCTTGAAAAATTGAGTTTTGAAGGATTGTGTAAAAATTTATTTATTTCACGTCCTGTCGAGGTACCTGTATTTTTAAAGTGGGTCAATGAAAGGGGATTGAGCTTTTCTTTTCAGAAAGACCCTTCTGGGAAACACGTGACTTCAGTTAATTGTTTAGAGTTACTTCATAAAAAGAGCTGCCTAGGTTTAATAGCTATCTTCTTTGATCTATAGTTTACTTGGAGTTTATGTGGTTTTCATTTGGGGATAATGCCTGTTGAAGAAATGCTGCCCAGCTGGTATCTCTCTCACTTTCTGAAACATCTTTATTGCATGCCCAGTGGGAAACCTGATTACCTTTATGAAGAGTGTCTGGAAAGCTTTGATACTGTGTTCCCTGAGCAATCTGTGTCTGCCAAGACCTCAGAGACAACTGCACATTGCCTGATCAACAGCCATCTGAATGTCCCACATCTTTAGCCATTATTTTTCCTTAAAACAATTTCTGCAGAGCAAAATTAGTTTTTTTTCCCTTTCCTGGTATATGTTTGTGTTTATAATATTATGTGGGCTAACCATTGATGTTTTCACAGTACAGACCTTGTTTGTTAACCAGCTTTTCATCATTATTAAGATATGTTTTATCATAAATCAATAAGATTGGTTTAAATACAGAACTCTGATGCGGCCACACTTGTAGTATTGCATACAGTTCTGGTCACCGCATTGTAGGAAGGATGTGGAAACATTGGAAAGGGTGCAAAGGAGATTTACTAGGATATTGCCTGGTATGGAGGGAAGGTCTTACAAGGAAAGACTGAAGGACTTGAGGCTGTTTTCGTCAGAGAGAAGAAGGTTGAGAGTTGACTTAATTGAGACATGTAAGATAATCAGAGGGTAGTTACGGTGGACAGTGAGAGCCTTTTTCCTCGGGTGGTGATGGCTAGCACAAGGGGACATAGATTTAAATTGAGGGGTGATAGATATAGGATAGATGTCAGAGGTAGTTTCTTCACTCAGGGTAGTAGGGGCGTGGAACACACTACCTGCAACAGTAATAGACTTATCAACTTTAAGGCTATTTAAATGGTCAATGGATAGGCACATGGATGAAAATGGAATAGTGGAGGTTAGATGGGCTTCAGATTGGTTCCACAGGTCGGTGCAACATCGAGGATGAAAGGGCCTGTATTGCGCTGTAATGTTCCATGTTCTATGCTCTAATTCAAGTAATCTAGTTTGATTCTTGGATGGGTCTTTTTATTCTAAGTCTAACTGAGAAAGTGCATGCTTGGCTGTATTGGGAATTGGGAAAACAACTAAATTTATGTTGTGACCTGTACAATAGTGCTGACTAGAGAGAGACAATATCTTCCTCCCAACTCAGATATAGCATCAGTAGATTGTATTTTGGTAATGATGCATTAAGCGAGCATAGGAAAAATGTTGTTTTGATATGAAAAGCAAATATGTTCAAGGGTGGTCTATTAATGCATCTTGGTTCATTTGTTTTGTCAGTGAACTCATTTTTAACCCTGCACATACTATTATAAGCAAGAGAGTGACCAATAGCACAGCAGCATCAGAGACAAGATTGAATAGGGAGAGCAGGTGAGCAGGAAGTAGAAGGTAGATTATATATTGACACAGAAGTTTAGAATTTGAAGCAGTCTTGCACAGGAGGCAGTAGCCAGTTATCAAAATCCATACAGTGCAGATAGAGACCATTTGGTCTGCAGTGATTCTCTATAGAGGATCCCACTCAGACACCTGGATTTCCCATAGCTAATCCACCTAGCCTTCACACCCATCGACACTATCAGGTGATTTAGCATATATTTGGACTGTGGGAGGAAACCATGCAGATAGGGGGAGAGCATCCAAATTCTACATAGTCACCTAAGGCTGGAACCAAACCTAAATCCCTGACACTGTGAGGTAGCAGTGCTAACCACTGTGCTACCCTTAGCAGTCCTCCAGCAAGAAAACATTCAATTTAAAGGGAGCCAGAGTTTAATGTCCAAGTGATGACATTGGCCATTTGTAATGGACAATTGTCAGATACTGACCATGGTTTACTTTCCAAAATCCCACGATTTAAAAATACCTCTTGAAGCACAACACAGATTTAAGGAAGTGACATCTTGAAATTTCTAGCCAAGAATCAACAGAGGCCACCAAATAGAACATAGAACAATACAGCACAGAACAGACCCTTCGACCCACGATGTTGTGCCGAACATTTGTCCTAGACCACACAATGATAGATATCCATGGAAGTCCATGGAAACAGACCCTTCGGTCCAACTTTTTGGCTTTTCCTTTTCATTACATACTCCAACCCGGGCAAAATTCTTAAGTCTTTTCTGAATGCTTTCAAGTTTAACAATATTTTGCTTATTGCAGAAAGACCAGAAATGAATGCAGTATTCCAAAAGTGGCCTAACCAATGTACTGTACAGCTGCAACATGACCTCCCAAATTCTATACTCAATGCACTGACCAATGAAGGCAAGTGTGCTAAGTACCTTCTTCACCACCCTGTCTATCTGCAACCCCACCTTCAATGAACTATGAACCTGCATCCCAGGGTCTCTTTGTTCAGCAACACTCCCCAGCATTCTACCATTAAGTGTGTAAGTCCTGCCCTAATTTGTCTGATGTTAAATGTGATTTGTTAAGTAATGTATTTTTACAAGCATTATGACCAAGGCATATTTTTTCAGGAAAAGAAATTAACTTGGCTGACCAAGTTAATTTCTCTCGAAGATTCCAGTCAGTCAACTGTAGGTAAACGTGGAGAAAACTCTTTTCAGAGACGTATACATGTAATTTTCCCTATTGTTAATGAAATACCAATGCATCATCTGCTGATGACAGTGAAGGTATTGTACAAAATTTACTCTTTTTGTGTTACACTGCTATCCATTGTTGGGACTACACTAGAAGTACAAATGGCCACCTATTGCCTGACTAATTTCACTGATGGAAATCTCAAATCCTTCCAGTTCTCATAGCAACGCTATGATGTACAAAAAATTTCAGACAGAAATTTTGAGCGGTTTGACAACTGTATACAATTTGTTTTAAATGTGCTCCAAGCAAAGCCTCTCATTATTGCTGACATTCTAAATGGTTTATTAATCTGATGAGGGAGGGGAAGGGGTTTGTGCTAGTATTAGTTCAAAATGCACTTCTGCAGATTTTTAGACACATTTGCTGTGTCCTTTTACTAAGGCAACCAAATGGGAGCTCCTGTCAAAAGGAAGTAAGCGTTGAAATGTAGTTGGAAGAGATATTGACAGATAGTCATAGAGTCATACAGCACGAAAACAGATGCTTCAGTTCAACCAGACAATGCTGAACATAATCCCAAACTAAACTAATTCCACCTGCCTGCACCTGGCCCATATCCCTTCAAACTCTTCTTATTCATGAACTTATCGAAGTATATTTTAAGTGTTGTAACTTAACCCACATCCTCAACTTCCTCAGGCATTCTACATGCAAACCACCCTCTGTGTAAAACGTCTGCCCCTCATCTCTCTCCTCTAGTACTAAAAATGTGCACCCTAGTACTGAGATCCCGTATCTTAGGGAAAAGACAACTACCATTAACTCTGTCTATACCCCTCATGATTTTATAAACTTCTATCAGATCACTGCTAAACTCTCCAGTGAAAAAAGTCTCAACCTATTCAGCCTTTCTTAAAACTCAAACTTTCCAAACCCAGCAACATTATGTTAAATCTCTTCTGAACCTTCTCCAGCTTAATAATTTCCTTCCTATCACTGGGCAACCAGAACTGGACACAATACTCCAGAAAAGACCTCACCAACATCCTGTACAACCTCAACATCACTTCCTAACTCTTATACCCAAAGAACCGAGCAATGAAGTCCTAAAGAAGTTCGTATTTCCAAGAACCCAGATTGGGTGTTTGTGGTGGCAGGTGATCAGGACTCACAGATTCACAGAATTATTACTGTGTAGAAGGATGCCATTTGGCCCATCGTGTCTCACTCATATCATAATATGGACATCACTGTTGTCTTCTGGAAGTTTGTGTAGAGACACTTGAACCTTTAGATGCTGGCAGCTCCAGAGGATTCTGTGCTCCTGGATATTTCAACACCATTTAATGATGAAAAATGCTTTAGTATTCCAGTCATGATACAGATAGCTTTATTATTCTAATGTAGGTGTGATATTATGATATCGTGTGCTGCAACATATTGACAAAACCACGCCTCTCTCTCGCTTCAGTTCCTTTCAAGTTTAGTCTTTCTACCTCATACATCTCTCTATTCTCTGGATCCTTTATCTCTTCCTTGGAATGTCTACTTTGCCAGCATCTCTCACCCTTCCTCAGTTTAGTTTATAATATCTGTCCATTCCATAATCTTGTCAAATTATTATCTCTTCCACAGTCTCTCTCCCAGTACACATCCTTTCCCTCATCATTGTTCATTCTGCAATCTCTCTCCTTGCCCCAGCCTCTTCCTGGGTGTCACGGTGCCTCAGTGGTTAGCATTGCTGCTTCATATTGCCAGGGAGCCAAGTTCAATTCCAGCACTGGGTGACAGTATGGAGTTTGTGTATCCTCCCTGTGTCTGTACAGGTTCCTGCCAGGTGCTCTAGTTTCCTCCCACAGTCCAAAAATGTGCAGGTTAGATGAATTGGCCATAGTCTTCAGGGATGTTTAGGCTGGATGGATTAGCCATGGGAAATGCAAGGTTGTTGGGTGGAAACTTTCAGACGGTCAGTGTGGACTCGATGGGCCAAATGGCTTCCCACTATAGAGATTCTATGATGATCTCTTCTACTTGCACCCTCATCTTCTGATGAACCACTCACTTTGGATTGACATGATTTCTTTTTGTTTTGAAGATCTAAATGTGCACACATTTCTCCCCACCACTGAGAATAGGATTTGTTACTAATTAAAATAATTAAATGATTCCTAAATAGGTCAGACTTTCCTATCTTCAGTACTGACCAGATTGCATTCTGATCCAGTCTCTAGACTCAGTTGGTTGGAAAATGATTCCATTTGATGGAGTTGGAAAGATAAAGAGCACCCCTTCCCTTTAAGAAAAATTGAAGGCTAATTTTTTGAGCATGTAGTGATTCTTGAAAAATCCCAGAAAGTGTTTGTTCCTCTTCAACTGATGAAGTTAGTATTTTCACTTTGATGTTGTGTAGTGGTTAGTTGGTGAAATGCTTTGATTGTACCTGAGGGAAACATCTGAAGCAACAAAACTGGAGCAAGGTCTGTGTGACAGAACTGTGTTAATTATGCGAGAGGATTGAATCATGGAAAATCCAGAGGTCTTCAGTGGTTTGGGCCATTGCCTGTAGATATAGGATCACACTCTCATGTAATTGAAAACTAAGTAAATACACTTTCTTCAGCAATAAAAACAAATAAAAAGGTAATAATAGCACTGCTACAATGCCTTTTTTTAAATAGATTATTACTATGAAAAGCTTTATGGCAAGGTCTACACTGTACAAAAATAAATTTAGAACCTCACTAAAGAGTTTTCATCCCCAAGTTAAGTATGTCATTGAGAAAATGTGGTTATTATTTAAACAAAATTACTCCACATATGTAGAATAGAACAGAAAGCAATCTTGGGATATTTATAACAACACTTATATTATTGTCACAGTTTCTGCATGGTTTAGCTGGCAAGTCCTGCCTATGACTGAGACAGCTATGGGTTGAAATCCCCTCTCCAAACTTGAAAGTATAAGCCAGAACACTGCAGTTATTAGGAACTAATATATCCTTGGTTTAGGCTCCCGAGTATTAATGTATAGTTGTTAAAATTTTAAAAGGTCAAATTAAACTCTGCAGACCTGCCACATTCAGTCGTGAATAGTGGTAGACAATTAAACAACTCACTGGAGGAGGATGCGCCACAGACATCTTTGTCCTCAGTAATGGGGGAGCCCTGTACAATAGTGTAAAGGATAAGGCTGAAGTATTCACAACAATCCTCAACAAGACGTGCCAAGTGAATGAGCTCAGATACCAGTTTTCAGCCAATTTGATTCATTCCACATGATATGAAGAAATATTGCAAAAGCTACAGGCTCTACCAATATTCCGGCAATAGTACTGAAGATCTGTGTTACAGAACTTGCTGCTCCCTAGCTAAGCTATTCCAGTACAGTTACAACACTGGCATCAACTTGACAATGTGAAAAATTGCCCAGGTATGTCTTGTAAATAAATAACAGAACAAATTAACCCAGCTGATCACTGCCCCATCAGTTTACTCCCATTATCAATAAAATGATGGAAGGGGTCATCAACAGTGCTATCAAGCAGTACCTGCTTAGCAACAACCTGCTCTGTGACGCCCAGTTTGGTTCCACCAGGGCCACTCAACTCCTGATCTCATTATAGCCTTAGCTCAAACATGGACAAATAGAGCTGAATTCTAGAGGTGAGGTGATATCAAGGCCTTGACATCAAGACTGCATTTGACTGAGGAGCCCTGGCAAAACTGGAATCAATAAGTATCAGGGAGCAAACCTCTGGTGATTGAAGAGATCTCTGGCACATAAGAAGACGGTTGTGATTGTTGGAGGTTAATTATTTCAGCTCCAGAACATCTCTGCTGGAGTTCCTCAGGGTAGTGTCCAAGGCCCAACCATTTTCAGCTGCTTCAGCAATGAGCTTCCCTCCATCATAAGATCAGAAGTGGGGATGTTCGCCGATAATTGTACAATGTTCAGCACCATTCACAACTCTTCAGGTACTGAAACAGTCTGTCTCCATATGTGGCAAACTCGGACAATATCAAGGTTTGGACTGACAAGTGGCAATCAATGCCTGCACCATACAAAAGCCAGGCTATGATTATCTCCACATAAGGGAATCCAACCATTGCTCTTTGATATTCAATTGCATCATGATCATTGAATCCCCCACTATCAACATCCTGGGGGGTTCTATTAACCAGAACTGAACTGGACTGGTCATATTAACACAGTGGCTACAAGGGCAGGTCAGAGGCTAGGAATGCTGCAGTGCTTAACTCACTTCTTGACTCCCTAAAGGCTGTCCACCATCTACAAGATACAAGTCAGGCCTGTGATGGAATACTCCCCACTTGCCTGGATGGGTAGAGCACCAAGAACACTCAAGAAGCTCGACACCATCCAGGACAAAGCAGCCCAATTGATTGGCACCACATCCACAAACACCCACTCGCTTCACAACTGCAGTCGGGATTTCCTGTGGTTCACAACCCTTTGAGAGAAGACATTCCTCCTCATCTCTGTTTAAAATTGTGGTTTTTATTCTGAGATTTGTGCTGTGTTGACCCACAATGCTTTTGAGGAGGATTTTCAGGATATTGACCCAATGGTAGTGAAGGAATGGCAATATATATTTTCTAAGTCAAGATGACGAGTTACTTGGAGGGAATGTTGCAGGTGGTGGTGTTCCCATGTACCTGCTACCCTAGTCCTTCTGATGTTCAGTCGCAACAGTGTGAATTATCTAAAAGATGCACTGCAGAAATTCACCAAAGATCCTCAGACAGCACCTTGCAAAGCCATGACCACTTCCATCTAGAAGGACTAGGGTAGCAGGTACATGGGAACACCACCACCTGCAACATTCCCTCCAAGTAACTCGTCATCTTGACTTGGAAAATATATATTGCCATTCCTTCACTACCATTGGGTCAATATCCTGAAAATCCTCCTCAAAAGCATTGTGGGTCAACACAGCACAAATCTCAGAATAAAAACCACACATTTTAAACAGAGATGAGGAGGAATGTCTTCTCTCAAAGGGTTGTGAACCACAGGAAATCCCGACTGCAGAGGGCTGTTGAGGCTAGGTCATTAAAGATATCCAAGGCTGAGATGGACAGATTTTTAATCAGGAAGGAAATCAAGGGTTATGGGGAAAGGGCAGGAAAATTATGTTGAGAATAATTGGATCGATCATGATCTCACTGAATGCCAGAGCAGACTTAATGGGTTAATGGTGTTATAATGAAAGAAGGCTCATCACCTTCTCACAAACAAGTAGTGATGGATAATAAATGCTGCAGCAACAGCCAGACACTTTCCAAAACCTAGTTCAATCTCTGCCTACCCCCTTACAGACAGACAGTCTTCTCCATGAGATCCCAATTACCATTCAACATTTGCTTGAGCATAAGGTCTTTTCTAGACTCGCCGGAACCAATTCCCAGATACTGACATCATTACTAACCAACTTCTGCTATCTCTATAACCATAAACAGCTGGGCTGTATCAGTGTAGGTTTCGCTTTGGAAGCTCAGGGAGCCCTCAATGGGCCGCACAGTCTCTTTCTGCACTCCTGTGATTCAATAATACTCTTTCCCAGTAATTAAGCATCTAAAGAATCTTTTGATCAGACATAACTTCCAGGCTTGGCCCCACAAATAGATGAACGCTTGATTGGTCTGTTTTCCTTCTCATACCAGTTGACACCTTTGACACACAGTTCCCAGTTCACAGCTGCAAACAGAATTGATAAAAGGATTAAAGTAGAAATCGTGAAAATTTATAAGGGGGGGTCTATCCTTACTCTTAGGCTTGGTTTATTCTAATGCCCTTTAATGTTGATCTGGTTGGTAATCCTTAGCTGCTCCACTCAACCAGTAATCTAGACATTGGGAAGTGAAAGTAATTCCAAATCTTTATTTTTGGTGTATATGTTACTACAATTTGGTACAGACAATTGTTACTGTCTCAATCTGCATATCTTTTCATTCTGATCGGTGGCTATTGAAATCTTCATTTGTCGTATCACTGACTCACTCTCCTTCTACAAATACATTCTTGGTTTGCATGGTCAATGGCAATCTTCGAAAAATGAGCACATGATTTTATGCGGTCCAGTCTGAATTCCCAAGATTCAGATTCTCTACCTCAGGAAGCCAACAAAATTAAAATTCCTGTCCCCTTTCATAACATATTTTCAAACAAAGATTGCATATATTTTTCTTGTACCTATATCTTTCTGTGAGTATCATGCTGTGAATGTTTTTTTTTCCCTCTGCTCAACAATACTGGTCTCATTGAGGAAGATTAGCCTCAAGTCACATGCTTTGCTTTGATAGCTTTCTAATTTGCTCTGAAACTCCAGGGAGTAAGCTTGTCATTTTTCTTCCTGAGCAACTAAAGTTGGATTTCGAGCTTTGTAACAGCTGCAGGAAATCCTCTTCAGTTACTAATGACCACATGTGATACATGCCCTGCTTTCTCGGTCAAAACATCACCTCAGGGAAAATCTGCAAAACAATTTGAACTTAAGGAGATTTAAGCTGCTGTGACATTGATATAAAGGCATCAATGGGTCAGATAAATCGTGGGTGTTTCTTCAAAAGCCTAGCTTAAACACCAAGACCATGCTTAGCCCCCACATTAACTTTAGAAACAAAAGACTCTCTGAAATATGTATTTACCTATCCAATTTGTTGCTACCATGTCATCAGAAATTGCTATCACCCATACCCAACACTGTCAATTTCCCCTTCCAAATTTAAACAGCCAAGATGTGCTTCATTGAAGCAGCAAAAATCCTCAAGTGGTTGTCCCATTTTGTCTCTGGTGATTCTGTGGCATGATGACTCATTGGTTAGCACTGTTGCCTCACAGCACCAGGGACCAGTTGCCTCAGGCGACTGTATGAGGTTTGCATGTTCTCCCTGTGTCTGCATGGGTTGCCTTCCACAATCCAAAGGTGTGCATGTTAGGTGGATTGGCCATGCTAAATTGTCCATAGTGACCTGGAATGTGCAGGCTAAGTGGGTCGGCATGGGAAATGTAGGGTTACAGGGATTGGTGGGTCTGGGCGGGATCCTCTTCAGAGAGTCAGTGTGGACTTGATGGGCTGAATGACCTGCTTCTACACTGTAGGGACCCTATGACTGGTATGTGATTAGATTGTCCAGCATCATTTAAGCTTTATTGAAAAGTGTGGCACTGGAAAAGCACAGCAGGTCAGGCAGCATTTGAGGAGCAGGAGAATCAACATTTCAGGCATAAGCCCTTTGTCAGGAATGTAGGGGGTAGGGAAAGGGGCTGAGAGTTAAATAGGAGGGTGGTGTGGGCCTGAGGGGAAGGTAGCTGGGAAAGCAATTGGTAGTTGCAGGTGGGGGGGGTGATGGTGATAGGTCGAAGCGGAGGGTGAATTGGATAGGTGGGAGGGAAGATGGACAGTTCAAGCAGGACGGTTCAAGAGGGTGGTGCCTAGTTGGAAGGTTTGATCTGGGATGAGGTCGGGGCAAGGGAGATGAGGAAACTGGTGAAATCGAAGTTGATGCCGTATGGTTACAGGGTCCCAAGGCAGAAGATAAGATGTTCTTCCTCCAGGTGTCGGAAGGCTAGGATTTAGCAGTGGTCGAGGTTCAGGACTTGCATGCACTTGGCGAAGTGGGAGGGGGAGTTGAAGTGGTTGGTTACAGGGCAGTCAGGTTGCTTAGTGCATGTGTCCCCGAGATATTCACTGCAATGTTCCGCGAGTTGGCGTCCTGTCTCCCCAGTGTAGAAAAGACCACATTGAGAGTGACAGACACGGTAAATGAGATATTTGGATGTGCAGGAAAATCTCTGCCGGATATGTCAAGATTCTTTGGAGCCTTGGATGGTGGTGAGGGGGAGGTGTGGATGTCAATTTTACTCCTTTTACAGAGGTGAGGGAAGGTGCTGGAAGTGGAGGGTGGATTGGGTGAGGGTGGGGACCGTGGACCTAACGAGGGAGTCACGGAGGGAATGGTGTCTGCAGAATGCTGATAAGGGTGGGGAAGGAAATATATCTCTGATGGTGGGATCTGATTGTACTTGGCAGAAATGGCAGAGGATGATGTGTTGTATCTGGAGATTGTGGGTGGAAGGTGAGAACTGGCGGGGGCGTGGGGTGGGGGTGGGGTGGGGGGAGGAGGTGGGGGGGGGGGGAAGGTTCTATCCTTGTTGCGGTTGGAAGGGTGGGGTTTATGGGCAGAAATACACTGGAGGGCATTGTTGACTACATAGGAGGAATCTTTCTGAAGCAAAAGGTGGACATTTCAGTAAAAAGAGAAAATGCTGAGCAGTACGTAACACATTCTGATGGCAGAAGCATTATTTGTTTCATTTTCAGCAGATGCTAAACATTTAGCAGTATATTCTGTTTTCCTATCAAGTCATCTTGGCTGGCATGATTCTTTTAATCATTGGATATGGTCGTCGTTGGCTGGGGATTTAAAAGATCACTGCCCAACTTCTTATGAACTGTTCTTGGAAGCTCAGAGGATAGAAAACTATGTTCTAAGTATTACTGTCCTATCTGAGTGAACTGTAAAGGTGACTCAGTGTCTTCAGAAAATCAACTAAAAACCATCATTTATACTTTGCCTCATGAAAACCTTTGAACAATGCAGTAACTTTAGTAAAACAACAATTAACCAAAAAAGTGATTAACTTGCCTCAAAATCGGTTGATAACTGACTAGTTTACCATTTTATTTCATTTATCCTTTAACCATTCTTGTTTGTCTGTCTGTCTGTCTTTTGTCTGGATGGAACTGAAAGTAAAGGCTTTTGGGTTTAAAATATAGACCAATAAAGTTACTTTGTTGTTCACTCTTTTTTTGCTCTGCAAAACTTACTGCATTGTTAATAAATTGTTTATATTTTTGTTAATGACACAAACCAATATCTGGAATTGATAATTTGTTGAATCTTGAATAGATTATTGAAAAATCTGGTTAGGAGCCATTGGAGTGAATTAAGGATGTTTTTGATGGTTGTAATTTTACAGTGCTGTGAAATCTGAGAAGAGCAGATTTGATTTGACTGTCTGTCTCCAATCTGTAATCATGCAAAACCTTACTTCTGTCCCAAACCCAAATTATTATCAATTATTTTTCTTATTGGATGGAGGTTAGTAGACATCTCTCCATAATAGTAGATGTTATGGTAAAACCTTTGAAAATCATTTAAAACTGATATTGGCAAGGTGTTTATGAGACAAAGATATTAAGACATAGGCTGGTCTATAGAGTGAAAGTACAGGATCTAATTAAACAGAAGTTTGAGGGACTGAATGGATTCCTCTACTTTCTCCGTGCTTGTTGTATGTGTGATTTTAAGTTAATGGGCAGGGACAAAGTGCCAGAAGATAAGTTATGATTTACTGCCCAGTATATATAGAGATATGCAGTGGTCACCAGTTCATGTTGCAATGGCCCCACAGTTTGCACAAACTGCAGCTTAACCAGAATGATTTGTAATTACATTCCCATCAAACAAACCTTTCCAGGACACATGACTAGCACAACGTAGCAGATTTTAATCTTTTCTGTGCCCTGTTGTAAGGATTCCAAGAATTGCTTTCACAATATTACCAGAATAAATTATTCACTGGGACTAAACTTCGCAGTCCATAGTAACTCAATAAAACAGCAGCTTACCTGGTGATGACTAAAGTGTTTCAGTTTATTGCATTCCCTCGGGATCTTAACAGTGCTGTTTGTCTCAGTGGAATTTCATCTAAAAAGCAAATAAATGAATATGTTATGAAGGTGCTTATTTCTGTGCTCAAATTTGAAGTTAATCTTTTGATTAACTTTTAACAGGGAGTTTTAAATCACTGTTATGTGGTTATGTGCTGCATTTCAAATGGTTTCAGAAGCCAACTCTGCAAGGTAGACCTGAATCTTCTAAAATTTGGCTATTATTACCCATCTCTAATTGCCCTTAAACTGGAAATGGCTTGCTCAGCTTTTCCAGAGAACAGTTTACAAATAAATTATAGTCATGTTGGTTTGCAGTCACAATATAGGATGCACCATAAATATGCATATTCAGCTGCAACATGGCTTGGTACGGCAATTACTCCGTCCAGGATCATAGTGAGACAGACCGACAGAGAGTTGTGAACACAGCCCAGTCCATCACACAAGCCAACCTTCCATCTAGACTTCTCACTGCCTTGGGAAGGCAGTCAACATAATCGGACACCCCGGTTATAATCTCTTCCATCAGGCAGAAGATACAAAAGCTTAAACACATATAGAGTTGTAGAGTTTTGCACAGCATGGAAACAGACCCAATTGGTCCAACTTGTCCATGCCGACCTGATATCCTAAATTAATCAAGACCCAGATGCCAGCATTTGGCCCATATCCCTCTAAGCCTTTCCTTTTCATATCTGAAAAATGTGTTGCTGGAAAAGCGCAGTAGGTCAGGCCGCATCCAAGGAGCAGGAGAATCGACGTTTCGGGCATAAGCCCTTCTTCAGGAATGAGGAAGGTGTGCCAAGCAAGCTCATTCCTGAAGAAGGGCTTATGCCCGAAATGTCGATTCTCCTGCTCCTTGGATGCTGCTTGACCTGCTGTGCTTTTCTAGCAACACAATTTTCAGCTCTGATCTCCAGCATCTGCAGTCCTCACTTTCTCCTAGTTTCCTTTTCATATTCCCATCCAGATGACTTTTAAATGTTATAATTGTACCAAGCCCCTCCACCTCCTCTGACAGCTCATTCCATACACGCACCACCCTCTACGTGAAAATATTGTTCCATTGGTCCCTATTAAATCTTTCCCCTCTTAACTTAAAACAATGCCATCTAGTTTTGGACTCCCTTACCCTAGGGGAGAGACGTTGGCTACTCACCTTGACTGTTATCATTTGCATTACACAAATGCCAAACTATGACCATCACCAATAAGAGACAACCCAACCACTGCCCCTTGATATTAGATGGTGTTGCCATCACTGAATTCTCCATTATCAACATCCTGGGGGTTACTATTAACCAGAAACTCAACTGGACTCACAGCTTCCAACGTCATAGTTCAGGAACCTTGCACCGCCTGGTCCTACCTCCTACCTAAGATCCACAAGCCTGACTACCCCAGCTGACCCATCGCCTCAGCCTGTTCTTGCCCCATCTAACTCATCTCCACATACCTCGATACTGTCCTATCCCCTCTGGTCCAGGAACTCTCTACATACGTTTGGGACACCACCCACACCCTCCACCTCCTCCAAGACTTTTGTTTCCCTGCCCCCCAACACCTCATCTTCACCATGGCCATCCAGTCCCTCTACACATGACTAGGACCTCCAATTCCTCTATTCCTTTCATTCCTGACGTCCCCATCAGTACCCTTCCACTGACACTCTCATTTGTTTGCCTGAACTGGTCCTCACCCTCAATAATTTCTCCTTTGAATCCTTCCACTTCCTCCAGATGAAGGGAGTAGCCATGGGCACCCACATGGGCCCCAGCTATGCCTGTCTCTTTGTCAGCTATGTGGAACAGTCCATCTTCTATAGTTACACCGGCACCATTTCCCACCTTTTCCTCCGTTACATTGATGACTGTATCGCCGCCACCTTATGCTCACATGAGGAGGTTGAACAGTCCATCAACTTTACCAACACATTCCACCCCAACCTTAAATTCACCTGGACCATCTCAGACACCTTCCTCCCCTTCCTGGACCTCTCCATCTCCATCAAACGGGGACCCACTCAACATTGACATCTTCTACAAACCCACCGACTCCCACAACTACCTAGACTACACCTCCTCCCACTCTGCCTCTTATAAAAATGCTATCCCTTATTCCCAATTCCTCCACCTCTGCTGCATCTCCTCCCAGGAGGACCAGTTCCACCACTGAACACACCAGATGGCCTCTTTCTTTAAAAATCACAATTTCCCCTCCCAGGTGGTCGATCATGCCCTCCAGCGCATCTCGCCCACTTCCTGCACTTCTGCCCTCGAAACCCACTCCTCCAACCGCAACAAGGACAGAACCCCCCCCCACCGTCCTTACCTTCCACCCCGCCAACGTCCGTATGCATCGCATACCACCATTTCTGCCATGTACAAATGGACCCCACCACCAGAGATATATTTCCCTCCCTACCCCTATCAGCCTTCCATAAAAACTGTTCCCTCCACAACTCCCTTGTCAGGTCCACGCCCCCCAACACCCACCCTCCCCTCCAGGCACCTTCCCCTGCCACTGCAGCAATTGCAAAAGCTACACCCACATCTACCTCCTGACCTCCATCCAAGGCCCCAAAGAAGCCTTCCATATCCATCAAAGTTTCACCTGCATTTCCACACATGTCATTTACTGTATCCATTGCTCCTCTACATTGGAGAGACAGGATGCCTATTTGCAGAGCGCTTCTGAGAACATCTCTGGGACACCTGCCCCAACCAATCCCATCACCCCGTGGCTGACCACTTCAACTCCCCCTCCCATTCAGCCAGGACATGCAGGTCCTGGGCCACCTCTATCGCCACTCCCTAACCATCCGACGCCCGGAGGAAGAACGCCTCATCTTCCACCTCGGGACCCTCCAACCTCATGGCATCAATGTGGATTTCACCAGTTTCCTCATTTCCCCTCCCTCACCTTACCCTAGATCCAACCTTCCAACTTGGCACCACCCTCATGACCTGTCCTGTTTGTCAATCTTCCTTTCCGCCTATCCACTCCACCCTTCCCTCTGACCTATCACCAATACCCCTCACCTCCATCCACCTATTGCACTCTCAACTATTGCAGCTCCAACAACACTCAAGAAACTTGACACCATCCAGGACAAAGCTGCCCACTTAGTTGGAACCATATCCACAAACATCCATTCCCTTCACCACCAATGCTCAGTAGTAGCAGTATATACTGTCTACAAGATCCACTAGAGAAATTCTCCAAAGAACCTCAGACAGCACCTTCCAAATGCAAAACCACTTCCATCCGGAGGGACAAGGGCAGCAGATACATGGGAACACCACCACCTGCAAGTTCCCTTTCAAGCCACTTATTACCCTTCACTGCCGCTGGCTCAAAAGCTGGAATTCACTCCCTCAGGGTGTTGCAGGTCAAAGCACAACAGGTGGACTGCAGCAATTTAAAAAGGCAGCTCACCACCGCTTTCTCAAGGGCATCTAGGGATGAACAATAAATGCTGGCCAGCCAGTGATGCCCATATCCCACAAATGAATTAAAAATAAAACCGTATACAGGCCCCTTGTGATTTTATAAACTTCTATAAGATCACCCCTCCACCTCTGATGCTCCAGAGAAAATAGCCCCAGCCTAATCAGCCTCTTCCTATAGTGTAAACCTCCAACCCTGGCAAACTCCTTGTAAATCTATTCTGAACCCTTTCAAGTTTCACAACATTTTTCGTGTAGCAAGGAGCCCAGAACTGAATGCAGTTTCAAAAGTGGCTTAACTAATGTCCTGTACAGAAGCAACATGACCTCCCAACTCCTATATTCAATAAAGGCAAGCATACCAAATACCTTCTTCACTACCATGTCTACCTGTGACACTAAGTCAATATGGCATTGAAGTGTGTTGTAGTACCAACAGATTTAAGAACAGCTTCTTCCTGCTGTTATCAGACTTCTGAATGGAGCTCTCAAATTTTAAATTTAATGTTGATCTTGCTCTTTGTGCACCTTCTGTGCCGCCGTAACATTTTATTCCTTGCTCTGTTCTATTACCGTTATACACTTAGTAAGGTATGATCTGCCTGTACTGGACAAAAAAACAAACTTTTCACTGTACCTAGGTACATGTGATAATAGTAAACCAAATCAAAAAAAAATGTGGGCCAGACCAGGTAAAGATGGCAGACTTCCTTCCCTAAAGGATATATTAGCAAATGGCTGTCATTGTAGCAGATTTTACTTTAAGTTCTAGTTTTTTCTTTATTGAATTTGAATTTCACCATCTCCTGTGCTGGGATTTGAACCCATAGTCCCAGAGCTTTAGCATGGGGCTGTACATTACTAATCCAGTGACACTACCACCTCTCCTCTACAAATGAAAGATAACCTCCAGAACAGTACATTGAATAACTCAGGTGAATGATACCATGGAAGATTATGACTAATGCTTTTCGAGACATTTTCTTTGAACATCTTTATTAGTTATAGAAATATTGGACTTGGCAAAAGGCTTGTTGACTGAAAGATAAAATGTATCCAATTGGGGAATGAAGATTCTCCATTTGAGGCTGGAAGGAAATTACCCTGAAAGTTTGACCTGGTTAGTGACCTGTGCACAGTATGGTGGGAGGAAGTTAGAGGTAGGAGATCATGTGATAAAATCCCCAGGAATCTGCTGAACCAGAGTTGGCAGTTCCAATATTTCTGGCTGTTTTTACCACAAGGAGGATTTGTGCAGGATGGAAACTTAAGTGATCTATTAGAAAATATCCATTCTCTTGTTTTATTTTGTCTTTTTACATAGAAACATAAGAATCAAAAGCAAGACGAGAGTCATGGAGGTTGAGCAAACTGATCATAGCATCAAGGTATAGGGAGCCATTCAAAAGAGGGAGAAAAGGAAAATGTAGTTGTATTAAGGGATAGTATAGTCAGGAGAATAGACATTGTTCTCTGTGTCCAGGATCGTAATAATCTCTGGATTACTACATGAGCCATACGATAATTTGTACAGGGTCAACAAGACTAAAGTGGGAAATGTGTGGCTCAAAGATTGATATGGAAGAAATAGATTCAAATTCAGGGGATGTTGGCACCAGCACTGGAGAAGGAGGGAACTGTTCTGATGGGATGGGCTCCACCTGAAAAACTCTGGTTTTGGTGTCCTGGATAATCACATAGCTCAGGCTGTAGATAGGGCTTTAAACCAAATCGTAATGGGCAGGAGGTTCAGTTACATGGAAAATTTCAAAAAAAAAGTTAAATGTTAGTAAAAACTCAGGTGAGGTTATTGAAGTTTCCTGAACCAGTAATAAGAGAGAGAGTATGGAAAGGGTCAGGAAACTAATTTCAGGCACAGCAGATAAGGGAACAACTATAAGAAGGGGGCTCTCAATGCAGGAGTGAGGGTGTTGTATTTAAATACACAGTGTTAGAAATAAGATAAATGAATTTGTAGCACAAATTGAAATTGGCAGGTACAATGTTGTCAGTATCACTGAAACATGGCTGCAAGGGGATCAGGTCTGGAACTAAATATCCAAGGATACATGTCATATTGAAAAGACAGGCAGAGGGGCAGAGGGGCAGGGATTTCCCTGTCAGTAAGGAATGAAATTAATTCAATAGCAAGAAGCGATATAGAGTCGGGAGGCAGAGTTGAGGAACTGCAAAGGGAAAAAGACACTGAAGGGAGTTATGTAGGCCCACTAGCAATTGTCAGGATGAGGGTCAGAAAATAAATCAGGAGATGGAAAGGCATGTAAAAAAGGCACTATTACAATAATCGTGGAGGACTTCAATATGCAGGTAGACTGGGAAAATAGATTGGAAGTGGATCCCAAGAAATGAAATCTGTGGACTCTCTGTGAGATGATCAGGGACAGCATAAAAGCGAAATAAAAGTACATAATGTGCGAAGATCCGTGGGTATCCAGAGGATTGAGAAGGCTTTAAAAGCCAGCAAAGGATAACTAAAAGAGCAATAAGGGAGGAGAAGATGAAATATGAGGTTAAGCTTGTTAGTAATATAAAAGATGATTGCGAGAGTTTTCTTACACATATAAACAGTAAGAGAGAAGCGAGAGTGGATATTGGACCACCGAAACATGATGCCAGGGATGTAATAATGAGGAACAAAGAAATGGTGGAGGAACTGAACATGTACTTTGCCCCTGTGTTCACAATGGGAGATACCAGTAACATACCAGATGTTCAAGAAAATCAGGCAGAGGTAAGTGTTGTGGCCATCACTAAGAAGGAGGAGCTGGGAAGCTGAAAGGTTTGAAGGTGGCTAAACCACCCAGACCAGTTGGACTACACTCCAGAGTTCTGAAGGAGATAGCTGAGGGGATTGTAGAGGCATTGGTGGTGATCTTTCAGGAATCACAGGGGTCAGGGAGGGTCCCAAAGAAAATTACTAATGTTATACCCCTTTTTAAGAAGCAGGGTGAGACAGAAGGCAGGAAATTACAGGTTGGTTGGCCTGACCTCAGTTTTGGTAAGATTTTAAATTTCATTATTAAGGATGAGATTGCGGTATACTTGGATAGATTGGTAAAATAGGGCTGAGTCAGCACAGCTTTGTCAAAGGGAGGTTATGCCTGTGAAATCTGTTAGAATTCTTTGAGGAGGTAGTGAGAAAGTTAGACAAATCTGTGGCAGTGGCCATTATCTGTTTGGATTTCCAGAAGGCCTTTGACAAGGTGCTACTCACAAGACTGCATAAGAGCCCATGGTGTTAGGGGCAAGGTACTGGCATGGATAGAGGATCTGCTGACTGGCAGAAGGCAAAGACTGGGAATAAAGTGATCTTTCTCAGGATGGCAGCCGGTGACTAGTGGAGTTCCGCAGGGGTTCATGTTGGGACAATTATTCATGTTATACATTAACGAGTTGGATGAAGGAACTGAGGGCATTGTTGCTAAGTTTGCAAAGGACACAAAAAAAAAGATGGAGGGACAAGTTGTATTGAGGAAGTGGGGAGACTGCAGAAAGTCTTGGACAGGCTAGGACAGTGGGCAAAGAGATGGCAGGTAGAGTATAATGTGAGAAAGTGTGAGGTAATGCACACTAGTAGGAAGAATAGAGGTGTAGACTGTATTCTAAATGGGAAAGGCCTTGGAAATCTGAAGCATAAAGGGACTTGGGAGCCGTTGTTCAGAATTCTCTTACGGTTAACATGTAGGTTCAGTTTGCAGTTAGAAAGGCAAATGCAATGTTAGCATTCATTTCAAGTGGGCTAGAATACTCACCATGGATGGCACTGTACCTCAATGGTTAGCACTGCTGCCTCACAGCACCAGGAACCTGGCTTCGATTCCACCTTTGGCCAACTCTCTGTATGGAGTTTGCACATTCTCCCCGTGTCTGTATAGGTTTCCTACAGGCACTCCAGTTTCATCCCACAGTCCAAAGGTGTGCGGGTTACATGGATAGGCTATGTTAAATTATCCTGTAGTCTCTAGGGATGTGTAGGTTAGATGTGTTAGCCACTGGAAATATAGGTTTGTGGGGATTGGTCTGTATGTAATGCTCCTTTGGAGGGTTAGTGTGGACATGTTGGGCCTAATGGCCTATTTCCACACTGCAGAGATTCTATTCTCTGGCATGCAAGAGCAGAGATATACTGTTGAGTCTATATAAGGCTCTGGTCAGCCCCCATTTGGAATATTGTGAGCAGTTTTGGGCCCCACCTTTCTAAAGAAGAATGTGATGGAGTTGGAGAGGAGATTTCCAAGAATGATCCCAGGGTTGAGGGAATTGTCAAATGAGGAGCAATTGAGGACTCTGGGTCTATACTTGATGAAGTTTAGAAAGATGAGAGAGGATCTCATTGACACTTACAGAATCCTGAGGGGCCTGGATAGAGTGGACACGGAGATGATGGTTCTGATAGTAGGACAGACTAGGACCTGAGGGCACAACCTTAGATTGAAGGGAGATTTAGAACTGAGATGAGGAGGAAGATCCCACAAAAAGATTTGCTTTGTGGACATTGTTACATTTTGTTATTTAAGACTGTTAGTACTTGAAAAGGTTAACTGACAGCACAAGATAAAGTTTGCTCCTTGGAATAGTTCCTGGAAGGAGTTTGGTTTGTGTCCAAGGATGTGTTCACTGATGGTGTATTGTGTCTCAGTGACTGTTCTGATTGTTAAAACGTGTAGCTAAAGTGGAATTTAAGACACAGATGAGGAGGAATTTCTTCCCTCAGAGGATAGTGAATCTGTAGAATTGTTTACCACAGAGGGGTGTTGAGATTGGGCCATTAAGTATTTTCGAGGATGAGATGGATAGATTTTTAATCTGTACAGGAATCAAGACTTATCCAGAAACTGCACAAAGGTGGAGTCGAGGATTATCACATCAGCCTTGATCTTGCTGAATGGTGGAGTAGACTAGATGGGCTGAATGGTCTTTGTCTTATGATAATGTGTACTTAATCTGAAGTTGACCATCATGCATCTGAGATTTCATGTAACTAGCTCCTAGGTAAAATGTAATAAATCTGTTTACTGTTCTTCAGGGTAGAGCCCATCTTCTGTTGAAGAATTCATGTGGGCATCCTTCCCCACAAGAAGTCTGTAGCAAGAGGGATTGATTGTAATGAATCCCAGGTATCCCAGACAGTTCCAGCAGAAACCAATACATAACAACAGTTGCTGCAGTACAAAGCAATTCATTATGTATCTGTTCTACAAGTTTCAGGGAGACCAAAGAAGCTAAGATGGCTGGTTCATCGATAAAAGATCGTTGACTTACTAATTAAAAGTCACAACTTACCGCAGCTTCTGAAGCAATATGTATACTGGTTTTCTTCAGGTTGGAAGGGGCTCACTGCAAAGAACAGAGAGAGGTCACCTATGCTGGTGATGGTCCAAAGGCTTCTCTGTATTTTGTTCACAGCCTGAAGTGGTCCAGCTACCCGTGAATGTTATAGACTTGGTAGGCAGGAGGTCTTTGCCATTAATAACTGGTCACTAGTCCACAGTCCAATTGTTACCAAAGGTCCATCTGTATACAAACCCTTGGCTCCAGTTTGTCTGTAACCACAATTTAACTCTGGGCCTTCAATGAGTGTCAATTTACTTCCAATTAAAACTTGCAGCAATCCTTGAAAACAGTTTTTTTTAAACAGTTCTGCTCTCATTCCTGTCCATAATTTTTAAAAAAGCGCCAAAATAAAAAGATACTGTCTCTACAATTAATGATCAATGCTTTAATTATTTTAATCCAAAATAGCATTCAAATGTCATATAAGAAAACATCTTTAAAAGGTAAACCTTTAATCAAAGGAAGGCTGAGATATTTCCTCCAATATCCGCAATGCAACATGAATTATTTAGCACTTAATTTACAGGGGAAGAAAACATGGTCAAACTAAAGCCATTCCTCTCTCACTTACAAATCACCAAATGCCTCACAGACTCATGGACACACATGACACATGAGATAGATATATACAGAGGGATCTATTTCAGTATAACCATCTGACAAAAACAGAGTTTCCAGATGCTTCTCCAATAATTCCACCAGACTCTGCAGAAATCCGTTTCAAATGTGGAGAGAAATCAGAGTCGACATTTCAGATCCAGTGACCCTTCCTCAGAACTCTGCTTTCTTTCCATAGATGCTGCCAGACCTGCTGAGCTTTACCAGCAATTTCTGTTTTCATTTCTGGTTTCCAGCATCTGCAGTTCTTTCGGTTTTTCATCCATTTCCAAATGCTAATCTCTTTTAATGAAGGGCAAGTTCCCAACATCTGGCAACATAACAATGGTTCATGTTATATTGAGCATGACTGACTGATAAAGTGCAAACAAAATACATGTCTAACCATGCCTTCTTTCAAGTTTGCCTTTTTCTGGTTTGGATCTATGCCCCAATCTCCTGATGTAAATGAATTTGAATTATTTCTGTTTTCCGTGCTGTTTATCATCATATTCATCCATTGGGATTCCTCTAAAGTGCTTCCATTCAGGTTTCAACCTCCTTCTGATGCTGCTTGACCTTCTGTGCTTTTTCCAGCTCCACATTTTATTGACTCTATCCCTTTTACCAGCACCATGGCAATCATCGCACTCTCTAGGTGCGAAGGTCATGCCTGTTCCTAGCAGTAATGTTTTGCTAACTTCTTTAGTATCATTACAGACCTGCTTGCCTTATGTTGGGGAAACGTGGTCACGCCAATTACCCTCAGAGATTTTACCTGCTACCTCAGGAGTTTCGTTACAGAGATCTGCAGCTGTGGTGAGAGTCTGCAACACTCTCTGACTGATCTCCATTCTTTACAGAGGGTGCACCTGCCCTGATAAACTCCACCAGTTTGTCCTGTACCCACCAGCAGCTGGCCTGGACAAGCCCTAATTCGCAGCTGTTAAAACACAGAGGCTTCTTGGCCTCATCTTTTATTTCAGCACAAACAGTTCTGTCCAAGGGAGGGCTCTCAGCATTTCCCTTTCCCCCATGGCTGCTCAGTTTCCTATCACTCTCCCCATTTTCAGCCTATTCAGTCCTAAAAGTGAGGGTTTTTTTTCAGAAACAGGAGCGTTTGGATCAGCCAGTGAGGCTGCCTGCCTGGACCCAGTCTCTTTCTATTCCTCGAGGTTTGACTTATGTGAAAAAGCATAAAAGTTTTTGAACGCCTCAAAGAGGATTATTTCATAGAGTGTCTCATCAGTGGCTTCTATCTGAAGTGTCCATACCCACTGAAAAGTTGCTTAAGTCTTTTGAATTCCTGGCATATTTGGAATTTCCAATAGCACACCTTCATTAGTAAATGTTAAGCATAAAAGCTAGCTTTCTATTACTGCCTTATAATGAATGGCTCTGATCCCAGGCAAAGGGGATTAAACGTCATGAACTTTCCCTGAAAGCTTACTCTGGCTTCCCTTCACTACTTATTCAATCTTTGTTCAGTTATAATAAGGCTAATGCAAAAACTATTCCTTCTGTATACCTTTCTCCCAAGCAGAATGCATTTATATTTAAAAGCAACCAATTTAATCATGTCTTTTTAAGTTAAAAAAGGAGTAACATTCTTAAATACTAAATGTGTTTTGACATGGAGGTGAACCTTTTTGTTAATTAAATGAAACACCCAGAAAAGCTCACCTCACCTCATAATCTGTTAAAATATGAGTGATAGAGAGCTCCCAAATTCCATTATTTAAAGAAAATAGTATCAATTTATTTTTAAATCTAAAAATGAACATTAAACAATAACCGTTCACAACTCTAAAGCCCCCATTTCTCTTTACTGCTTATTCTCTGCCTCCAACTCTATAACAATATGCTGTTCCAGTAAGACACTTATTAAAATTATATCAACTTAATTTCAAAACCACACAGCCCCGTCAGCTTCTTGACTTCACTCTTCCAGCTGCTGAATTCTCGGCATTGTCTTCTTTCTTTTTACTATGCGTATGTTTCATATGAAAAGAGACCTTTGAGAGAGAGGGTTTCCTAATTTCTTGGGTCTCTCTTGATGGCAGTTGCTCTCCCTCCAATTTTCAAATTTTTATATCCCCAGCATCAGATCGTCTGATTGGTTTGATGTCGGCAAAACAATAAGTTCAAACTTGATTGGGTTTTGGTATCCAGGGGCATAATTTAAACTGATTGGTTAAATTCCAATCATTGTCAAGCCAGCAACCAACCCAGGTATCCATTGTACAGCCCAATGTTACATATTTTCAATTTTCCAGTACACTCTGGGTCTGCCATCTAGTCAATCAGGTGATTGTAAGCTCTCAGTTCAGAACAGCATTCTCTCTCTCAAAGATACAGTACACACCTTCAACTTCATAACAAATGTAAAAATGAAATAGTACACATATGCATAGATTAGAAGCAAGAGGTAAGTCCAAAAAATGCAGATCAGTCTCTGAATTGTTGACAGGAACAAATGTGAAGACGTTGTAGCCATTACGAATGGCATCCACAGCACTAATGTTGGCAGTTGAGCAGTTGTTTTTCAAATTCTTAGACTTTACAGGTTGGCTAAAATTCTGTTATTCTGAATCCCTTCAATAGTGACAGAATTCCAGCATTCACAGTAAAAGAGAATTTCCTTTTGTTCTACCTGTAATGCAGGGGTGTTTAAAATTGTGGTTGCCAAAGCTGTGTTCCTCACAACACTCTAGTCCTCATACTATAATGTCTGGTCAGTAACACAAACAGACTGGTGTTGCAGTGAATTTTGAATTTTTTTTGTATATTCTTGTAACATCAAACATGTCTACATTTAAGCGACCTTTAAGCGGCATTTGGATAGGTACATGGATGTGTGCTTAATCTAGGTTAGAAGTTCAGCACAACATCATGGGCTGAAGGGCCTGTTCTGCGCTGTATTGTTCTATGTTCTATGTTCTATGTTCTAAGAGGCAGCATCCTGTTGAAACGGGTTGTAGTCAGACCCTGGTTATCACTTCTTGGTAAGTCTCTCACTCATTGAAGTTTCTGTGACACTTTATAGGTGTGACATTCCATGACACAAGATATTTGGTCAGACAATCGCTGAGTTTGCATCTGCAGATATTTTCTTATAGCAGTCCTTTTCTTAACCAAACACTTCTTGAATTAAAATTTGCCTATACCGACTTGAAGGTTCTAATCAGTTATTTAAAAAGAACACTTGGACATGAACACACAAACAACATAGTTTAGTTGTCATTTAATGTAACTATACATCAGGGGCTCATAAATCTATGGTTACCACTTAGAGCAGTGTTTCGCAATCACACATGAAATCTCAGCCTGAAGATAGTTCTTGACTTTGCCTTCTCTTCAACCAGTGTGTCGTTGAAGCCAAATCTATTGTGTGGCATCAGACCACAAAACATTTTTTCTCTGATAACAATATGAATTCTAGTTTCAATCTCTCGTTCTATTCAGCTAACAGTGAACAGTACATTAACCATTGACACAGGGACCATAATAATTTGTAGGAATTAAGGACTGTGACTAGTGACTGTAAAATCCATACTCTCAAAATAGTTTTCACTGTTTGAACGAAATAATAAGATTACGGCTGCTTTCAGTGAAGCATTCACTGATCCTTTCTTTAAATCGCAGCCCTCCTGCTGGCTGTACTCATTCACCAATAGCCCGATTTCCTCAATGCACAACAGGCATCAACAATGCACAGCAATGCACTAGGCTGCATCCACTGCAGCCTAGTGAGCAGGAGCTGACCATTACCAGGGTCCAGTTGAGCTGCTTCACCATGAAGAAAATAGCATACATCTCTGCAAATGTACTTTATTTTATCATTTCTCACAGTGCCTGTGGGTAACTAACAAAGGTACAGATAGCCCACTACCTTTTACATGCCCCCAACTGTGTCAAACCAGCCACATGTTGTGGATGGCCAGGAACAGGTGCTGTGACATTGTATACACTGCCTGTTTATCAAGTGGTCATTGCAAATCGGTTACCAATATGGTCGAGACATTGGCTAATTCAGTAGAGCAAACTGAATTACTTAAAGTAACAACAGGAAACAAATGAGTGGGCAGCTGAATGCACCAAACTGCAGTGTTGAGAGTTTGTTAAAAGTTCTAGCACAGTTCTGAGGTTTGGATAACAGTCATAGACTGACTCAGTGTCATTGTGTTTTACAAACCCATTGTAGCAATGGTTATATTAATATGGATCATGTTAAGAAAGAGAGAGAAAGAAAAAAAAGTAAAGAGGGATAGAGAGGAAGGAAAGAGGGATAGAGAGGAAGGAAAGAGGGATAGAGAGGAAGGAAAGAGGGATAGAGAGGAAGGAAAGAGGGATAGAGAGGAAGGAAGGAAGGAAGGAAGGAAGGAGTCATTTACCATTAATACAAAATTAAGCTGCCTGTCCTTTGACACTGGTACACACTCTCCAAATTAATCTCTGTGTTTGTTTCTCCTTCCAATGTCGTCAGTTAAAAAGGCAAAGCTCACTTATAGGAGGGACACTGAACACAATTCAGCCAAGTTTGTCATTAATGTATAATGTCTTCAGCCAGATAAACAAAATTGCACAATAACTGATGAAGATAGAATAAGATTCTTACTTCCTGAAGTGAACAGATAGCAGTTCTAATGTGCCCTCTTTGATGAGTGGGTCACAATTTTATATGGAAACACTAATATAGGACACAAAAATAGGTAACAAAGGACACAGTCACATTACATTGCCTCATAATGTCCCTGCCTTCCCTCAAGGCTTACTTAGTAACAGACGCAGGCTAAGCCTGGTTAATGAAGTAGAATCAAGCAGCTTTGGTCTCCATAATGCATTTTCCTATCCCAAAAGCACAAATGAGCTAGAGATGCAATCTATGCTCAGAGAGCAGGAGGTACAACTGGCAAAGAGCAAACTTTATCTTCAATTGCTTCCAGCTAAAGGGATTGATGCAAGAGGCCTGATTTTACCAAATCAATCAGATGGCTGCATTACCAGTTGCCACAATTACTGTACCAGACTTCTCAGGCCAAAGAAATGGTGTCTAGAGCCTTTCCCTCACTTTCTTTGCACCAGATCCTGCTAAAGGATGGATAAATATATATACCTTATATCGAAGCACACCAAATCCTCATTATCCACAGACAATAGGGGCATGGACATCCCATAGACAACAGAACATAATGGATACCACTCCTCTGTCAGTCTCCTAACTACCACAAAGGACCCTGTGATCAGACCAAACAAGTCCATGAGAAAACTAAAGGGGTCTGGAGCTGACCTCATGAGTACATATGAGGTTAGCGAATACACAGATAATGAGGAGAGAGGGTAGTGTGAACTCTGAAATGGGGGTTTGTTTCTCACTTTAGATGAACAGACTTGGGGTCCTAATAGAGACACAGAGAGACAGAGACAGAGAAATTAGCCAATCAATGGAGGAGGAGGCCAGATGTGACTTTTGAATGAAAGGAAAATACTGTGGATGCTGGAAACTTGAAAGGAGCCCAGAGAATGCTGGAGAAACTCAGCAAATCTGGCAGCAGCTGATCATCCTCACCTCAAATAGGTCACCCTGTTTCTGTCTACACAGCTGCTGCCAAACCTGCTGAGTTTCTCCACCTTTCTAGGTGTTTGTTTCAGACGTGACCCAGTTGTGTGACATTTCTCCTTAATATCTCTGGGCTGAGGGTATCCAAATGTGCACTTTTCTTATTTCAAAAAAATACTTTCTTCAAAAAAATATTTTTATCTGTATACATGGTCACTGAAGAAGTTTGCTTCTGTGCATAGCATATGAAGGAACAAACAAATATTAGAGTTTGACTCTATTAGCATAAAAACCAAAGGCAATTCTTACTAGTACAAAATTATATTTACATATATTTAAGGCACCAGGAAGGTCTGATAACTGAACCCCCCCTTTACCTTCGGCAGAAAGTCCTTAGACAGTGGTCTTTCTCCATTGTGCCTTGGTGGCAGCTGCCCCAAATTTTCATGCATTCCTCAACACATGGTCCTGGACCTTGGAATGTGGCAGTCTGCAACACTCAGTCAAGGTTAACTCCTTGCTCTGAAAGACCAACAAGTTTCAAGCAGACCAAAGAGCATCTTTCGCCAATTGGATGTTTGTCCAGGCACAGTCGATGTTCGTCTCAGTGTGTGTCCCAGGGAACAGACCATATAGCATAGAGTCCTGTCGCAGAGCTGTTTAAGATGAACTATAACAAGAACCAATGCATCTCTCTCCAGACTTCCTTTGCAAAGATACATTCCAGAAGTTGCTAGCTCCTTATCCTGGAGTGATCCTCTTCCAGTCCTTCCAGCACTTTAACAATCCATTTTTTACAACTGTGCAGGTTACTGAACACAGCTCTCTAATGTAGGGAAAGCTAGTGTTTTGCCCCTCATCTCCTAGGCACCAGATCTAGCTTATATTGAGTGCATCAAATCTAAGACCATTCACTTTACATACTTACCTCTGATGTCTGCTACATATCTGCCTTGTAGATACATCAGAGTAACTTGATCAGTTAAGCTGGGACATTTTTGTTGAGAGGTGACCATGTGGAGGTTTATAAAATCACGAGGGGCATAAATAAGATGAATAGCAAAGGTCTTCTCCCTTGTGTTAGAGAATTCAAAATTAGAAGGCATCAGAGGCTGAGGGATGATCTCATAGAAGTTTATAAAATCAGGTGGTTAGGGGCGTGGTTAGGGTGAACAGTCAAGGTCTTTTCCCCAGGATAGTTCAATCCAAAGCTAGAGGACATTGTTTTAAAGTTTGAGGGGAAAGATTTAAAGGGAACCTAAGGGGCAACTTTATCTGGCAGAGGTTGGTGCGTATATGGAATGAGCTGTCAGAGGAGATGGTGGAGGCTGGTATAATTACAACATTTAGAAGGCATTTTCAAGGTGAGAGGTGGAAAGTTTAAAGGGGATACACATGGCAAGTACTTCACATAGAGGGTGATGGGCATTTGGAACGCGTGCCAGAGGTGGTAGAGGCAGGTACAGTAGATTCATTTAAGATGCCTCTGGATAAATGCATGAGTAGGTGGGGAACAGAGGGATACAGATGCTTAGGAATTGACCTACAGGTTTAGACAGTACATTTGGATTGGCTCAGGCTTGGAGGGCCGAAGGGCCTGTTCCTGGGCTGTCAATTTTCTTTGTTCTTTGTTCTTTGCATCTAGATGGATATATGAATAGGAAGAGTTTAGAGGGATATAGGCCAAATGTTGGCAAATGGGACTAGATTTATCTAGGACATCTGGTCAGATTGAATGAGTTGCTCCGAAGGGTCTGTTTCCACACAGTATATCTCTATGACTCTGCCTGTTCAAATGTCCTTTAAATTGTGTATTGGCTCACCTCTACCATTTCCTCTGGCAGCTCAGTCTGTGTGAAAAGAGGCTCCTTAGGTCTCTTTTAAATCTTTCCCTTGTCACCTTAAACCTATGCCCTTAGTTTTACACTCCCCTACCCTAGGGAAAAGACCTTGGTTATTTACCCTCTCCATGCCCCCCATGATTTTATAAACCTAGCGAGTTTTGAGAAGATTTGTAGCTCAGGTTGAGGTTCTGGATGTAGGTTTGCTCGCTGAACTGGAAGGTTCATTTTCAGAAGTTTCGTCACCCTACTAGGTAACATCTTCAGTGGGCCTCCGGATGAAACATTGTTGATGATTCCTGCTTTCTATTTATAAGTTTGGGTTTCTTTGGGTTGGTGATAATACCCTCACTGGCATAAAATTCACTAAAGAGGAGGAAAACAACAACAACTGCCATTCCTAGATGTCACAGTAGAGCAAACAGTCAATGGGGAACTTCAAACCAGGGTATACAGGAAAACAACACATACTGACCAAATATTGAACTACAGGAGCAATCATCCCAACATCCACAAACAAAGCTGCATCAGAACATTAGTCCAATGAGCCACCACACACTGCAGCACAGAGGAACTACGCAGAGCAGAGGAAAATCACCCATACAATGTATTCAAAATGGGTGGGTACCCAATGAACACAGTCCACAGATTTGTCAGCAACAAACTCAAACAGGCAGACAAAACACATCCAGAAACCCTAAAAAACTCTCCCCTACTTCAAAGACATCTCAGAAATGACTACCTAGACCCCTTGGCATCATGGTAGCCCACAAACCCACCAACACACTAAAACAGCTGCTAATGAACTTGAAAGGTCCTATACAGACAACAAGCAAAACTAATGTCATTTACAAAATACAGTGCAAGAACTGTAACAAACACTACATTGGACCAACGGGCAGAAAACTAGCCACCAGGATACATGATCATCAACTAGCCACAAAACCCACTCTCACTAGTACCCTTTCGTACAGATGAGAAAGGACACCACTTTGACTGGGATAACACATCCATCCTAGGACAAGCTAGACATTGGCACGTATGAGAATTCCTAGAAGCATGGCATTCCAACCGGAACTCTATCAACAAACACATTGACTTGGACCCGATTTACCACCCCCTGAGAAAAAGAACATGAAACGACATCACCATAGGAAATGTCATCACCCCAGGAAATGACATCACCAACCCAAAGAAACTGAAATATATAAATAGAAAGCAGGAACCATTAGCAATGCTTCGTCCGGAGGCTCACTGAAGATGTTATCTAGTATGGTGACAAAATGTCTGAAAATGAGCCTTCCAGCTCAGCAAGCAAACCTACATCCATTTTATAAACCTTTATGAGGTCACCTTCAGCCTCCAATGCTCCAGGAAAACTATCCCAGTCTATCCAGTCTCTCCTTATAAATAAACCCTCCAGTCTCAGTAACATTACTGTAAATCTTTTTGCACCCTTACCAGTTTAGTAACATATTTCCCTTAACAGGGAAACCAAAATTGTACACAGTACTCCAAATGTGGCTTTACTAATATCTTGTACAGCCATAACATGATGTCCAAGCTCCTGTACTCTAGTGCTCTGACCGATGAAGGCAAGCATGCCCTAAGCCTTCTTCACCAGTCTGTCTACATGTGACACCAATTTCAAGGAAAGATCCATCTCCACCCCAAGTTCTCTCTGTTCTATAACACTCCCCAGGACCCGACCAGTAACTCTATAAGTCCTGCCCTGTTTTGCCTTACTAAATGCAGCACTTCACATTTATCTAAATTAAACTCCAGCTGCCACTCCTCGGCCCACTAGCCCAGTTGATTGAGATACCATTGTACTCTTAGATAACCTTCTTCACTGTCCACCACACCACCAATTTTGATGTCATCCACAAACTTACTAACCATGCCGTCTATATTTTCATCCAAATCATTGAGATAAATGACAAACAACAGTGGACCCAGCACTGAGCCTTGTGCACACTACAGGTCACAGGCCTCCACTCCAAAAAGCAACCCTTTACCACCACCCTCCGTCTCCTACCATCAAGCCAATTTTCTATCCAATTTGCTACAAGGCCATATTAAAACAATTACTACACTTCTAGCATACCATCCAGGATGTCTTAGGTAGAAGTTCCATCAGTAATCCTTTTTGCTACTATTAGTTTATGTTACTGATACCACATGGGGAAGAATGCCCATAAACAGAAGAGGGGCTGAGGAGCAGTAAACAGATTTATTGCATATGACTTAATAGCGAGTTACATTGCATCAGAATTACATGATAGTTTCTTTTTTTTTAAGATTAGATTACATTACAGTGTGGAAACAGGCCCTTCAGCCCAACAAGTCCACACCAACCTGCCGAAGCGCAACCCACCCATACCCCTAGTCTAACACTATGAGCAATTTAGCATAGTCAATTCACCTGACCTGCACATCTTTGGACTGTGGGAGGAAACCGGAGCACCCGGAGGAAACCCACACAGACACAGGGAGAATGTGCAAACTCCACACAGTCAGTCCCCTGAGGCGGGAATTGAACCCGGGTCTCTGGCGCTGTGAGGCAACAGTGCTAACCACCATGCCACTGTGCCACCGTGCCGCCCACCAATGTTTCTTGTGAGACATCAGACTTAGCTTATGGCTCACATTGCTGCTTCCTGCTGTTAACACTGAGATAGTTGATGAGGCACTGCTGAAAGCCAAAGACCCTGTGGAGAACATTTAGCATCTTTTAGGAACAGTCCTGTACATCTGAAAGGCAGAACTTATCATGTGATACCAATTCTCCCTTACAGATATTAACTGCTTTATACAGTAAGGTGGCATGGTGGCTCAAGTTAGTACTGCTGCCTCACAGCACGAGGGACCTGAGTTCAATTCTAGCCTGTGGAGTTTATGCATTCTCCACATGTCTGTGTGGGTTTTCTTTGGATTCTCCGGTTTCCTCCCACAGTCTGAAGATGAGAGATTGGTTGGATTGGCCATGCTAAATTGCCCATAGTGTCTGGGATTGAGCAGGCTAGGCGGATTAGCTGTGGCAAATGCAGGATTATAGGATGGGATTTCCTTCGGAGAGTTGGTGTGGACTTAATAGGCCAAATGATCTGCTTCCATGCCATACAGATTCTATGAATTAATCCTAAAAATGCATAAAGTATCCATTTTGTAATGTGAGGAGAATGGCTGAGAGAGCTGGCATGAATACAGCGTTGTGGTGCAATAGCCACAGGTATTTCCCTCACTCAGTATTTTCCCCTGTTTAAATATACAGTTGTGTTGCGCTAAAATGTTCTAAAACATGTGTTCTCTTCACATCAACGTGGAAACATTGTACATTTGCATAATTTCCTTTAAATCAACAGTGTTAAAATAAACAGCGAATAAATTGTTACGACTGTGAGAACCTGTAATATTATCAAGTATTAATGAGATATTAGAGTTACATGTATAACTGCTCAGTTAAAGAGTTGGGACATCTTTGTTACACATGTTCATACTTGCCACTAGTTATGCACAGACTCTTGGACACTATGCAAATTCAGAAGAGGTACCCATCATTGAAGAGACTTGGAGAATTGTAGTGGACCCGATACAAACAGCTTATGAAATGATAATAAGGACAATTCATGATGTCATTGTTGAAATTAGATGGCTGGTTAAAAACTCTGGGAATATTCTCTCATTGCCATCTCTAGAAAGGAAGACTGGGTAGTTAAAATCCACAGTCATGAGTGAACAGGCTGATTATCATTCTCTCGGTTAGTGGGTGGTGAAATTATCAAGAACAGGAGAAATTGGGAATAAAAACTGGCTAACATAAGTGGTTAGACATGAAGGTGGAAAATAGAATTATAGAATTATAGAATCGTACAGTATAGAAGTAGGCCAATTGACCCATCGGATCCCCACTAACCCTCCAAAGAACATCCCACCTAGACCCACACCCCCCTGCCCTACCCGAAGTGCTGGAAAGGCACAGAGGAGTTTTAATTGGTGGCAGAAGGCCCTGTACCTAACCTGCCCAGTAGTCTGTCTCCCCACCCTAACACATGGTTTATATCTGGAATTCAAACATGGGGATAACTTCAGAAAGCATTCCCAGCATCAAGTTCAATATGTACAAAGGAAGCATTTTTACTCATTATGTTCCCAAGTGATTGCAATCCCAGACAGATTAGGATCCAGAGTAAAAGCTGGCTTGATAGGCCTTGAATTTGTTTTATTGTGTTCTGAGGAAGGGTCACTAGAACCAAAATGATAACTTGGATTTCTCTTCACAGATGCTGTCAGACCTGCTGAGCATTTCTAGCCATTTCTGTTTTTGTTTCTGATTTACAGCAACTGCAGTTCTTTTTGCTTTTATTTGGTCATTTTTGCTGTTGGTTACCATGGCGATTATTCATTAAATTCATTTACACAAGACTGCCAACGTTCTCTAACAAAATAACAATTTTATTACACAAAAGATATAAAATGAAAACAAATAACAGTATATACATAGAAAGCAGTTTAGGAATATTTTAATATAAGCTAAAAGAAAGATTCAACTGTGTTACCCGAAATACCCTTTACAGATACTCAATCTCTGTATATTATCACTCCTATCTTAACTTCCTAATTTCTTAATTAACTAAGTGTTTCCAGTTCTAATAGCCTAAAGACTCTTTTCCACCTTTGACAGCTTGAAAATTTCCACACAGACTCTCACAGCTTGGAGATTTCACAAAATAAGTTCTCATGGCCTGGAGATTTCTTCACAACTAATATAATTTGCCTTCTGCTGTTATCAAACTGCTCTTCTGCACAACAGAACTGATCCATCTGATCTGAACTAAAACTACTCACACCCCTTTCACTCTCTGTTGTAAAGTTAAATGTTTTTAGCAGTTCATCAATTAGCTCTACATGTATCTCCTAGGCATTTAACATAAATCACATGCTTCCTTAAAAATGTTGTATTTAGTTCACTGCCCAAATGATGGCTGTAAGAACTGCTCCTTCTTTGAGGTATTTTAGGTGTTGGAAGTGATTTCCTTGAATTCCAGGAGCAACAATTACTGCTTTCTATGCTGTTGCATTGTTTTGGAACTTTGGCAAATGAAAGTCAAAACAAGAGCACTTTTAAAAGGAGAAGGACAGACAAAAGGCAGTGAGCACATGGTCAGTGAGGGAGCGAGGGGAAGAAACCTACACTGCTAACTGACACAGCAGTGAATCTGCATAGTTACAGCCTTTGTTGTTGAGTTCATGTGTCTCTGACATCGAAGTGTGTCTTGGAAATATTAACAAGCGGGAAGTTCACAGCTGATCTTGGAGGAGCTTTTGCAGGAGGGCTCACAGTTTTTAATGTTTAACCTTGCTGTAAGGCTACAGCATTGTGTAGGGTGGGTTCTTTCTTTATTATATGTTTTCGTGAAATCTGTCTGTTGATTAAATTTTTAAAATATAAACAATAAGTACTAAGTTAGTCTGGAGCACTGCTTTTTAGAGCAAAATGATGGCGCTATTTTCTGGGTCTGTAGATTGTGAAGGAGCAAGATGGCCTTTAGTAGAGTGATATGCTCTTCCTGTTGGATGTGGGAGTTTAGGGAGAAGTTCTATGTTACTGATGGTTATGTCTGAGGCAGTGTCTTTGGTTGTGAATCCGATCAGATTGTATGAATCGCTTGGAGCAGCATTTAGAGGCAATGAGGAAGTTACAAGAGGTAGGGGGTGAGATGGATGGCAGTTATAGGAAGGTAGAAAAGTCACAGATACAGTCAGATAGTTGGTTAACAGCAGGAAAGTTAGGAGGGGAAGACTGGTAATGCAGGAGTCTCCTGTGGCTGTCCCCATCTCAAACAAGTATGCTACTTTGGAAAATGTAGGGGGTGATGGACTCTCAGAACACAAACAGCTAAGTTTCTGGCATCATGAAAGGCTCTACTGAAATGAGTGGTATGTCAGGGTCCAAGCAATTGTGTTAGGGGACTCTATAGTCAGAGGCCAGACAGACGTCTCTGCAGCCTACGAAAAATCAGAATGGTTTGTTGCCACCCTAATGCCAAGATCAAAGATACCTCAGAGAGTCTGCTGAATGTTCTCAAAGGGGTGAGGGGCCATCAGGTGGTCATTACAAACATTGGAACTAACGACATTCTGGGTAATCCAAGATGGAAGATGGGAAAAGTTTCTGGCTGTAACAGCTGCTCCTTTTTTGAGGTATTTTAAGTGTTGGGAGGTGATTTCCTCAAATCCCAGGAACAGCAATTACATTGTTTTGGAACTTTGGAAAAAAAAGTCAAAACAACAGCAGTTTTAAAAGGGAGAAGAACAAACAAAGGAAGCACATGGTGAGGTCATTGCAGGAGAGAGAAAGAGAGAACCTGCACAGTTACTGCCTTTGCTGTTTTAATTCATGTATCGCTGGACATCGGAGTGCATCTGGGAAAATTAACAAACAGTGAAATTCACAACTAATCTTGGAGGAACTGTTGGGCGAAGTTCACAACACAGAATCAGATAAGTTAATTATTGTTTTAAGTGTGGCCCACAGAGAATCTGCAGCAGTGAGTAGAGTAGGTTCTTTCTTGATTATATGTTTTTGGAGATGTGTCTCTTGATTAAACTTAAAATATAAACCATAACTATTAATTTAACCTGGGGCAGTGTTTGTACAGGAATAAGATGGCGTTATTTTCTGGGTCTGTAGATTGTGAAGGAGGAAAAAAGGCCTTTAATAGAGTGATACGTACTTCTTGTCAGATGTGGGAGTTTAAAGAAAGTTTAAATGTTACTGCGGATTATATCTGCAATAAATGCTGTTGGCTGCGAATCTTATCAGATCGAATGGATCGGTTGGAGAGACAGTTAGAAGCAATGAGGAATTTGCAACAGCAACAGTATGTGATGGATGGCAGTTATAGGAAGGAGGGAAAGTCTCAGATACAGTCACATAGATGGGTTAACTCCAGGAAAGATAAGAGAGGTAGGCAGCTGGTGCAGGAGACTTTTGTGGATATACCCATTTCAAACAGGTATGCTGTTTTGGAAAATGTAGTCATGATTTAGAGATGCTGGTGTTGGACTGGGGTGTACAAAGTTAAAAATAACACAACACCAGGTTATAGTCCAACAGGTTTAATTGGAAGCACACTAGCTTTCGGAGCGACGCTCCTTCATCAGGTCATCATAATCACCTGATGAAGGAGCGTCGCTCCGAAAGCTAGTGTGCTTCAATTAAACCTGTTGGACTATAACCTGGTGTTGTGTTATTTTTAACTTGGAAAATGTAGGGGGTGATGGATTCTCAGGGGAACATAGCACAAACAGCCAAGTTTCTGGTATTGAGACTGGCTCTAATGCAACAAGGGGTACGGCGGGCTCCAAGAGATCAATTGTGTTCGGCGATTCTCTAATCCGAGGTACAGACAGACGTTTCTGTGGCCAGCACCAAAAAAGCAGAATGGTCTGTTGCTTCCCTGGTGCCAGGATCACGGATGTCTCAGAGAGGGTGCAGAATGTTCTCACAGGGGAGAGGGTCCAGCAAGAGGTCATTGTCCACATTGGAACCAATGACATAGGAAGGGAAAAGATTGAGATTCTGAAAGGAGATTACAGAGAGTTAGGCAGAAATTTAAAAAGGAGATCCCCGAGAGTAGTAATATCTGGATTACTCCCGGTGCTACAAGCTCGTGAGAGCAGGAATAGGAGGATAGAGCAGATGAATGCATGGCTGAGGAGCTGGTGTATGGGAGACGGATTCACATATTTGGATCATTGGAATCTCTTTTGGGGTAGAAGTGACCTGTACAAGAAGGAAGGATTGCACCTAAATTGGAAGGGGACTAATATATTGGCAGGGGAATTTGTTAGAGCTGCTCAGGACGGTTTAAACTAATAAGGTAGGGTGAGTGGGTGGGAGGGGGGAGGGGGGGTGTGGGGGGGATTGTGGTGGGGACCCAGGGAGATAGTGAGGAAAGAGATCAACCTGAGACTGGTACAGTTGAGAACAGAAGTGAGTCAAACAGTTAGGGCAGGCAGGGGCAAGGTGGGATGAATAAATTAAACTGTACTTATTTCAATGCAAGGGGCCTAACAGGGAAGGCAGATGAACTCAGGGCATGGTTAGGAACATGGGACTGGGATATCAGCAATTACAGAAACATGGCTCAGGGATGGGCAGGATTGGCAGCTTAATGTTCCAGGATACAAATATACAAATGGTACATGAAGGATAGAAAGGGAGGTAAGAGAGGAGGGGGAGTGGCATTTTTGATAAGGGACAACATTGCAGCTGTGCTAAGGGAGGATATTCCTGGAATTACATTCAGGGAAGTTATTTGGGTGGAACTGAGAAATAAGAAAGGGATGATAACCTTATTGGGATTGTATTATAGACCCCCTAATAGGGAGAGGGAAATTGAGAAACAAACTTGTAAGGAGATCTCACCTATCTGTAAGAATAATAGGGTGGTTATGGGAGGGGATTTTAACTTTCCAAACTTTGACTGGGACTGCCATAGTGTTAAAGGCTTAGATAGAGAGGAATTTGTTAAGTGTGTACAAGACAATTTTCTGAGTCAGTATGTGGATGTACCTACTAGAGAAGGTGCAAAACTTGACCTACTCTTGGGAAATAAGGAAGGGCAGGTGACTGAGGTGTCAGTGGGGGAGCATTTTGGGGCCAGCGACCATAATTCTGTTAGATTTAAAATAACGATGGAAAAGGATAGACCAGATCTAAAAGTTGAAGTTCTAAATTGGAGACAGGCCAATTTTGATGGTATTGGGCAAGAGCTTCCGAAAGCTGATTGGGGGCAGATGTTCGCAGGTCAAGAGACGGCTGGAAAATGGGAAACCTTCAGAAATGAGATAACAAGAATCCAGAGAAGGTATATTCCTCTCACGGTGAAAGGGAAGGCTGGTAGGTATAGGGAATGCTGGATTACTAAAGAAATTGAGCATTTGGTTAAGAAAAAGAAGGAAGCATATGTCAGGTATAGACAGGATAGATCGAGTGAATCCTAAGAAGAGTATAAAGGAAGTAGGAGTATACTTTAGAGGGAAATCAGGAGGGCAAAACGGGGACATGAGATAGCTTTGGCAAATAGAATAAAGGAGAATCCAAAGGGTTTTTACAAACATATTAAGGACAAAAGGGTAACTAGAGAGACAATAGGTCCCCTCAAAGATCAGCAAGGCGGCCATTGTGTGGAGCCTCAGAAAATGGGGGAGATACTAAATGAATATTTTGCATCAGTATTTACTGTGGAAAAGGATATGGAAGAAAAAGACTGTAGGGAAATAGATGGTGACATCTTGCAAAAATGTCCAGATCACAGAAGAGGAAGTATTGGATGCCTTGAAATGGGAAAAGGTGGATAAATCCCCAGGATCTGATCAGGTGTACCTGAGAACTCCATGGGAAGCTAGAGAAGTGATTCCTGGGCCTCTTGCTGAGATATTTGTATCATTGATAGTGACAGGTAAGGTGCTGGAAGACTGGAGGTTGGCTAACGTGGTGTCACTGTTTAAGAAGGGTGGTAAAGACAAGCCAGGGAACTATAGACCAGTGAGCCTGACGTCGGTAGTTGGCAAGTTGTTGGAGGGAATCCTGAGGGACAGGATGTACATGTATTTGGAAAGGCAAGGACTGATTCAGGATAGTCAACATGGCTTTGTGCGTGGGAAATCATGTCTCACAAACTTGATTGAGTTTTTTGAAGAAGTAACAAAGAAGATTGATGAGGGCAGAGCAGTAAATGTGATCTATATAGACTTCAGTAAGGCGCTCGACAAGGTTCCCCATGGGAGACTGGTTAGGAAGGTTAGATCTCACGGAATACAGGGAGAACTAGCCATTTGGATACAGAACTGGCTCATAGGTAGAAGACAGAGGGTGGTGGAGGAGGGTTGTTTTTCAGATTGGAGGCCTGTGACCAGTGGAGTGCCAAAACGATCAGTGCTGGGCCCTCTACTTTTTGTCATTTACATAAATGATTTGTATGCGAGCACAAGAGGTATAGTTAGTAAGTTTGCAGGTGACACCAAAATTGGAGGTGTAGTGGACAGCGAAGAGGGTTACCTCAGATTACAACAGAATCTGGACCAGATGGGCCAATGGGCTGAGAAGTGGCAGATGGAGTTTAATTTGGATAATTGCGAGGTACTGCATTTTGGGAAAGCAAATCTTAGTAGGACTTATACACTTAATGGTAAGATCCCAGGGAGTGTTGCTGAGCAAAGAGACGTTGGAGTGCAGGTTCATAGCTCCTTGAAAGTGGAGTCACAGGTAGATAGAATAGTGAAGAAGGCGTTTGGTATGCTTTCCTTTATTCATCAGAGTATTGAGTACAGGAGTTGGGACGTCATGTTGCAGCTGTACAGGACATTAGTTAGGCCACTGTTGGAATATTGCGTGCAATTCTGGTCTCCTTCCCATCGGAAAGATGTTGTGAAACTTGAAAGGGTTCAGAAATGATTTACAAGGATGTTGCCAGGGTTGGAGGATTTGAGCTACAGGGAGAGGCTGAACAGGCTGGGGCTGTTTTCCCTGGAGTCTCGGAGGCTGAGGGGTGACCTTATAGAGGTTTACAAAATTATGAGGGGCATGGATAGGGTAAATAGGTAAAATCTTTTCACTGGGGTAGGGGAATCCAGAACTAGAGGGCATAGATTTAGGGTGAGAGGGGAAAGTTATAAAAGAGACCTAAGGGGCAACTTTTTCATACTGAGGATGGCATGTGTATGGAAATAGCTGCCAGAGGAAGTGGTGGAGGCTGGAACAATTGCAACATTTAAGAGGCATTTGGATGGGTATATGAATAGGAAGGGTTTGGAGGGATATGGGCCGGGTGCTGGCAGGTGGGACTAGATTGGGTTGGGATGTCTGGTTGGTGTGGACGGGTTGGACCGAAGGGTCTGTTTCCATGCTGTACATCTCTATGACTCTATTACTCTATGATGATGTAGAAAGGGAAAAGAATGAGATTCTGAAGGGAGAATATAGAAAATTAGGCAGGAATTTAAAAGGAGGTCTTTGAGGGTAGTACTATCTAGATTACTCCCGGTGTTACAAGCTAATGAGGGTAGGAATAGGAGGATCGAGCAGATGAATGTGTGGCTGAGGAGCTGATGCAGGGGAGAAGGTTTCACATTTTTGGATCATTGAAATCTCTTCTGGGGTAAATGTGACCTGTACAAGAAGGATGGATTGTACCCGAATTGGAAGGACACTAATATACTGGCAGGGAGATTTGCTAGAGCTGCTCAGGAGGGTTTAAACTAGTAAGGTGGGGGGGGTGTGGTCGGGTGGGGGCGAGGGGGAGGGTGCGATTGGAGAGGGGTTCTGTTTGGGACCCTGGGAGATTGTGAGGAAAGAGATCAATCTGAGACTGCTACAGTTGAGAACAGAAGAGAGTGAAACAGTCAGGGCAGGCAGGGACAAAGCAGAGAACAAGGTAAGACTGATCAATTAAAACTGCATTTTCTTCAATACAGGCCTAACAGGGAAGGCAGCTGAATTCAGGGCATGGTTAGGAACATGGGATGGGATATCATAACAATTACAGAAATGTGTCTCAGCGATGGACAGACAGCTTAATGTTCCAGGATACAAATGCTATAGGAAGGATAGAAAGGGAGACAAGAGAGGAGGGGGAGGTGCATTTTTGAGAAAGGATGGCATTACTGCTGTACTAAGGAAGGATATTCCTGGGAATGCATCCAGGGAAGTTATTTGGTGGAACTAAGAAACAAGCAAGGGATGATTACCTTCTTGGGATTGTATTATGGACCCCCTAATAGTCAGTTTCAAATTGAGAACTAAATTTGTAAGGAGATTTTGGTTATCTGCAAGAATAATAGAGTGGGTATGGTAAGGGATTTTAACTAAGGGTTTTGATCAAGAGGAATTGTTAAGTGTGTATAAGAAAATTTTCTGATTCAGTCTGTGGATGTACCAACTAGAGAGGGCACAAAACTGGATCTACTCTTGGGAATAAGGCAGGGCAGGTGACTGAGGTGTCAGTGGGGGAGAACTTTGGGGCCAGTGATCATAATTCTATTAGTTTTAAAACAATGATGGAAAAGGATAGACCAGATCTAAAAGTTGAAGTCCTGAATTGGAGGGAGGCTAAGTTTGACGGTATTAGGCAAGAACTTTCAAAAGCTGATGGTGGCAGATGTTCACAGGTGAAGGGACAGCTGGAAAATGGGAAGCCTTCAGAAGTGAGATAATGAGAGTCCAGAGATAGTATATTCCTGTTAGGGTGAAAGGAAAAGGTTGGTAGGTATAGGGAATGCTGGATGACAAGAGAAATTGAGGTTATGTTTATGAAAAAGAAGGAAGCATATGTCAGGTATAGATAGGGTAGATCGAGTGAATCCTTAAAAGAGTATAAAGGCAGTAGGGTTATACTTAAGAGGGAAATCAGGAGGGCACAAAGGGGGCATGAAATAGCTTTGGCAAATAGGGTTAAGGAGAATCCAAAAGGGTATTTATAAATACATTAAGGACAAAAGGGTAACTAGGGAGTGAATAGGGCCCCTCAAAGATCAGCAAGGCAGCCTATGTGTAGAGTTGCAGGAGAAGGGTGAGCTAATAAACAAGTGTTTTGCATCAGTGTTTACTATGGAGAAGAATATGGGAGATATAGAATGTGGTGACATCTTGAAAAATGCCCATATTACAGAAGAGGTGGTGCCGGATGTCTTGAAACGCATAAAAATGGATAAATCCCCAGGACCTGATCAGGCATACCCTAGAACCCTGTGGGAAGCTAGGGAAGTGATTGCTGGGCCCCTTGCTGAGAAATATGTATCATTGATAGTATCAGGTAAGTGCTGGAAGACTGGAAGTTGGTTAGTGTGGTGTCACTATTTAAGAAAGGTGGCAAGGAAAAGCCAGGGAACTATAGGCCGGTGAGCCTGACCTCGGTGGTGGGCAAGTTGTTGGAGGGAATCCTGAGGGACAGGATGTACATGTATTTGGAAAGGCAAGGACTGATTAGGGATAGTCAACATGGCTTTGTGTGTGGGAAATCATGTCTCACAAACTTGGTTGAGCTTTTTGAAGAAGGAACAAAGAGGATTGATGAGGGCAGAGCAGTGGGCGTGATCCATATCGACCTCATTAAAATGTTTGACGAGGTTGTTCATGATAGACTGGTAAGCAAAGTTAGATCTCATGGAATACAGGAAGAACTAGCCATTTGAATACAGAACTGGCTCAAAAGGTAGAAGACAGAGGGTGGTGGTGAGGGGTTGCTTTTCAGACTGGAGGCCTGTGACCAGTGGGGTGCCACAAGGATTGGTGCTGAGTCCACTGCTTTTCGTCATTCACATAATGTGAATGTGAACATAAGAGGTATAGTTTGCAGATGACACCAAAATTGGAGGTGCAGTGGACAGTGAAGAATTTTAGTTTAGAGTACCATGGGATCTTGATCAGATATGGCAGATGGAGTTTAATTTAGATAAATGTGATGTGCTGCATTTTGGAAAAGCATATTAGACCAGGACTTATATACTTAATAGTAGAGTCCTGGGGAGTTCTGCTGAACAAAGAGACCTGGGAAGGCAGGTTCATAGTTCCTTGAAAACAGAGTCACTGGTAGATAAGATAATGAAGAAGGTGTTTGGTATACTTTCCTTTCTTGGTCAGAGCATTGAGTATAGGATTTGGGAGGTCATATTGCGGCTGTACTAGACATTGGTTCGACCACTTTTGGAATATTGTGTGCAATTCTGGTCTCCTTCCTATTGGAAGGATATTGTGAAACTTGAAAGGGTTCAGAAAAGATTTACAAAGATTTACAGGGTTGGAAGATTTGAATGAGAAGGAGAGGCTGAATAGGCTGGGGCTATTTTCTCTGGAGGGTCAGAGGCTGAGGGATGACCTTTTAGAGGTTTATAAAAATCATGAGGGGCATGGATAGGATAAATAGACAAGGTCTTTTCCCTGGCGTGGGAGAGTCCAGAACTAGAGGGCATAAGTTTAGGGTGAGAGGGGAAAGACATATAAAGGACCTAAGGGGCAACTTTTTCACACAGAGGTGGTGTGTGTATGGAAAGAGTTGCCAGAGGAAGTAATGGAGGCTGGTACAATTACAGCATTTAAAAGGCACCTGGATGAGTATCTGAATAGGAAGGATTTTGAGGGATATGGGCCAAATACTGGCAAATGAGGCTAGATTAGGTTAGGATATCTGGTCAGCATGGACGAGTTGGACTGAAGGGTCTGTTTCTGTGCTGTATAGCTCTATGACTCTGTGAATTTCTGATATAGATTCATAGAGTCATAGAGATGTACAGCACAGAAACAGACCCTTTGGTCCAACCTGTCCATGCCAACGAGATATCCCAACCCAATCTAGTCCCACCTGCCAGCATCCAGCCTGTATTCCTCCAAACCCTTCCTACTCATATACCCATCCAAATGTCTCTTAAACATTGCAATTGTACCAGCCTCCACTACTGCCTCTGGCAGCTCATTTCATACACGTACCACCCTCAGTGAGAAAAAGTTGCCCCTTATGACTCTTTTATATCTTTCACTGCTCACCCTAAATCTATGCCCTCTAGTTCTGGACCCCCCGACCCCAGGGAAAAGACTTTGTCTATTTATCCTATCCATGCCCCTCATAATTTAGTAAACCTCTAAAGGTCACCCATCAGCCTCCGACGCTCCAGGCAAAACAGCCCCAGCCTGTTCAGCCTCTCCCTATAGCTCAAATCCTCCAACCCTGGCAACATCGTTGTAAATCTTTTCTGAACCCTTTCAAGTTTCACAACATCTTTCCGATAGGAAGGAAACCAGAATTGCATGCAATATTCCAACAGTGGCTGAACCAATATCCTGTACAGCCGCAGCATGACCTCCCAACTCCTGTACTCAATACTCTGACCAATAAAGGAAAGCATACCAAACGCCTTCTTCACTATCCTATCTACCTGCGACTCCCGTTCAAGGAGCTATGAACCTGCACTCCAAGGTCTCTTCGCTCAGCAACACTCCCTAGGACCTTACCATTAAGTGTATAAGTCCTGCTAAGATTTGCTTTCCCAAAATGCAGCCTCGCATTTATCTGAATTAAACTCCATCTGCCACTTCTCAGCCCATTGGCCCATCTGATCCAGATCCTGTTGTAATCTGAGGTAACCCTCTTCACTGTCCACTACACCTCCAATTTTGGTGTCATCTGCAAACTTACTAACTGTAACTCTTATGCTCGTATCCAAATCATTTACGTAAATGACAAAAAGTAGAGGGCCCAGCACCGATCCTTGTGGCACTCCACTGGTCACAGGCCTCCAGTCTGAAAAGCAACCCTCCACCACCACCCTCTGTCTTCTACCTTTGAGCCAGTTTGTATCCAAATGGCTAGTTCTCCTTCTATTTCATGAGATCTAACCTTGCTAATCAGTCTCCCATGGGGAACCTTGTCAAATGCGTTACTGAAGTCCATATAGATCACATTTACTGCTCTGCCCTCATCAATCTTCTTTGTTACTTCTTCAAAAAACTCAATCAAGTTTGTGAGACATGATTTCCCACGCACAAAGCCATGTTGACTACCCTAATCAGTCCCTGCCTTTCCAAATACATGTACATCCTGTCCCTCAGGATTCCCTCGAACAACTTGCCCACCACTGAGGTCAGGCTCACTGGTCTATAGTTCCCTGGCTTGTCTTTACCGCCCTTCTTAAACAGTGGCACCACGTTTGCCAACCTCCAGTCTTCCACCTCGCCTTTTATATCTGGTCTATCTTTTTCCATCACTATTTTAAAACAAATAGAATTATGGTCGCTGGCACCAAAGTGCTCCCCCACTGACACCTCAGTCACCTGCCCTTCCTTATTTCCCAAGAGTAGGTCAAGTTTTGCCTCTTCTCTAGTAGGTACATCCACAGACTGAATCAGAAAATTGTCTTGTACACACTTAACAAATTCCTTTCCATCTAAACCTTTAACACTATGGCAGTCCCAGTCGATATTTGGAAAGTTAAAATCCCCTCCCATAACCACCCTATTATTCTTACAGATAGCTGAGATGTCCTTACAAGTTTGTTTCTCAATTTCCCTCTCCCTATTAGGGGGTCTATAATACAATCCCAATAAGGTGATCATCCCTTTCTTATTTCTCAGTTCCACCTAAATACTTCCCTGGATGTATTTCCAGGAATATCCTCCCTCAGCACAACTGTAATGCTATCCCTTATCAAAACCACACTCCCCCTCCTCTCTTACCTCCCTTTCTATCCTTCCTGTTACATTTGTATCCTGGAGCATTAAGCTGCCAGTCCTGCCCATTCCTGAGCCATGTTTCTGTAATTGCTATGATATCCCAGTGCCATATTTCTAACCATGCCCGGAGTTCATCAGCCTTCCCTGTTAGGCTCCTTGCATTGAAATAAATGCAGTTTAATTTATTAGTCCTACCTTGTCCCTGCCTGCCCTGACTGTTTGACTCACTTCTGTTCTCAAATGTACCAGTCTCAGACCGATCTCTTTCCTCACTATCTCCCTGGGTTCCATCCCCCACCTTACTAGTTTAAATCCTTCCAAGCAGTTCTAGCAAATCTCCCTGCCAGTATATTAATCCCTTTCCAATTTAGGTGCAATCCGTACTTCTTGTACAGGTCATTTCTACCCCAAAAGAGATTCCAAATGACCCAAAAATGTGAATCCATCTCCCATATACCAGCTCCTTAGCCATGCATTCATCTGCTCTATCCTCCTATTCCTGCCCTCACTAGCTCGAAGCACCGGGAGTAATCCAGATATTACTACCCTTGAGAAGCTCCTTTTTAAATTTCTGCCTAACTCTTTGTAATCTCCCTTCAGAATCTCAACCTTTTCCCTTCCTATATCATTGGTTCCAATGTGGACAATGACTTTTGCTGGCCCCTCTCCCCCGTGAGAACATTCTGCACCCTCTCTGAGACATCCTGTATTCTGGCACCAGGGAAACAACACACCATTCTGTTTTTCCTCTGCTGGCCACAGAAATGTCTGTCTGTACCTCTGACTACAGAATCCCCTAACACAATTGATCTCTTGGAACCCGACATACCCCTCGTTGCATTAGAACCAGTCTCAACACCAGAAACTTGGCTGTTCGTGCTACGTTCCCCCGAGAATCCATCACCCCCTACATTTTCCAAAACAGCATACCTGTTTAAAATGGGTATATCCACAAAAGACTCCTGCCCTAGGTGCCTACCTCTCCTACCCTTCCTGGAGTTAACCCATCTATGTGACTGTATCTGAGACTATTCCCCCCTTCCTATAACTGCCATCCATCACATACTTGAAAAATAATTGCCATCGCAAAGCTGAAACCACAAATCAACTTTACCTCTACTCGAAATCCAAATTCCCCCAAACGATAATGATGTATTATAAATCTTTATCACATGCTGCCTCATTTCTTGTTCCATGCAAACATTTAAGGACCTTTTCCAATGCTAATGATATTTTGTCTTTTGTGCAGGCTTACAACACATAGGAACACCAGATGCTTTAACTATATGAGGAAAGGCAGCCCCGAAAGCTTACACCCCCTTTTAACCCTCCTGATCAGGGTCTCCAACCCCTCACCCACATCCTTTGCTGAGACCCCCACGCCTGGACTTGGAACCCTTGACCTGATGGGACTACATGCAGTCCCATCAGTGGTTACTAATCCTGGCTGGTGCTGCTGAGACTCCAGAACACAGGAAGTATGAACATAGTAAATAGGAGCAGGCCTCTTGCGGCAGCTCCGCCATTCAATAAGATCATGGCTGATCTTTTCATGGACTCAGTTCGACTGACCCACCCGCTTACCCTTAGCTCCTGGGTGGCACGGTGGCTCAGTGATTAGCACTGCTGCCTCACAGCACCAGAGTCCTCGGTTCGATTCCAGCCTGGGGTGACTGTCTGTGTGGAGTTTGCACATTCTCCCCGTGTCTGCGTGAGTTTCCTTCCACAGTCCAAAGATGTGTAGGCCAGGTGAATTGGCCATGCTAAATTGCCCACAGTGTTGGGTGCATTAGTCAGAGGGAAATGGGCCTGGGTTGGTTACTTTTCAGAGGGTCGGTGTGGACTGGTTGGGCCGAAGGGCCTGTTCCCGCACTGTAAGGAATCTAATCTAATCTTTGCCGTAAAATCATTCAATGAGGTAACTTCACTGGGCAGGGAATTCCACAGGGGGTTAACAAGCCTTTGCGTGCAGAAGTTTCTCCTCAGCTCAGTCTGAAATCTGCTTCTCCTTATTTTGAGACTATGCCCCCTAGTTCGAGTTTCACCTTTTGGTGGAAACAACTTTCTGTCTTATCCATTTTCCTCATGATTTTATATGTTTTATAAGATTCTCCCTTCATTCTTCTAAATTCCATTTTTATAGTCCCAGTTTACTCAATCTCTCCTCGTAGGCCAACTCTGTTAATTCTGGAATCAACCTAGTGAGCCTCCCGGATTGTCAATACATCCTTTGTCAAGTAAGGAGACTAAAACAGTACACAGTATTCCAGGTGTAGTCCCACCAGCACCGGATACAGCTGCAGCATAACCTACCTACTTCTAATTAGATTAGATTAGATTACTTGCAATGTGGAAACAGGCCCTTCGGCCCAACAAGTCCACACCGCCCCGCCGAAGCACAACCCACCCATACCCCTACATCTACCCCTTACCTAACACTACGGGCAATTTAGCATGGCCAATTCACCTGGCCTGCACATCTTTGGACTGTGGGAGGAAACCCACGCAGACACGGGGAGGATGTGCAAACTCCACACAGTCAGTCGCCTGAGGTGGGAATTGAACCCGGGTCTCTGGCGCAGTGAGGCAGTAGTGCTAACCACTGTGCCACCGTGCCGCCCATAAAGGTCCGTCCTACTGGCATTGAAGGACAATATTCCTTCTGCTGCACCTGCAAACCAACTTTATGTCAAGAGTGTGGTGCTGGAAAAGCACAGCAGGTCAGGCAGCATCCGAGGAGTAGGAGAGTCGACCAGGAATTAGGCTGCGAGCCAAGGGGGTGGTGAGATAAATGGGAGGGAGGTGGGGCTGGAGGGGAAGGTAGCTGCGAGTGCAATAGGTGGGGATAATAGCGATTTGTTTTAGATTAGATTAGATTCCCTACAGTGTGGAAACAGGCCCTTCGACCCAACCAGTCCACACCGACTCTCCAAAGACTAACCCACCCAGACCTATTTCTATCTGACTAATGCACCTAGCACTATGGACAATTTAGCATGGCCAATTCACCTGACCTGCACATCTTTGGATTTTAGGAGGAAACTGGAGCACCTGGAGGAAACCCATGCAGACACAAGGAGAATGTGCAAACTCCACACAGACAGTCGCCGAAGGTTGGAATCGAACCCAGGACCCTGTTGCTGTGAGGCAGCAGTGCTAAACACTGAGCCACTGTGCCACCCAATGCGATGTTGGGGAAGAGGGTGCAGTGGATAGGTGGGAAATAAGATGGACAGTTAGGGCAGGTCATGAGGGAGGTGCTGAGTTGGAAGGTTGGAGCTGGGATAAGATGGGGGGAGGGGAAGTGAGGAAACTGGTGAAATCCACATTGATGCCAAGGGGTTGGAGAGTCCCGAGGTGGAAGATGAGGCATTCTTCTTCCAGGTGTCGGGTGGCTAGGAGTGGTGATGGAGGAGGCCCAGGACCCACATGTCCTTGGCGGAGTTGGGGAGGGGGGTTTGCGTGTTTGACCATGGGGTGGTGGGATTAGTTGGCGTAGGTGTCCCAGAGATGTTCTCTGAAGCAATCTGCGAGTAGGCGTCCTGTCTCCCCAATGTAGAGGAGACTGCATCGGGAGCAATGAATATAGTAAATGACATGTGGAAGTGCAAGTGAAACTTTGATGGATGTGGAAGGCTCCTTTGGGGCCTTGGACAGAGGTGAGGGGGATGGTGAGGGCGCAGATTTTGCAATTCCTGCAGAATAGGACAGTATCACGGTATGTGGAGATGAGTTCAGTTTTTCCATGGTGAAGATGAGGCTCATTGCCCCATGTCCAAACACTTCAAATCCCACTCCCACTCCGCCAAGAACATGTAGGTCCTGGGCCTCCTCCATCGCCACTCCCTTACCACCCGATGCTTGGAGGAAGAACGCCCCATCTTCCATCTCGGGACCCTCCAACACATGGCATCAATGCAGATTTCATCAGTTTTCTCATTTATCCTTCCCCCTCCTTATCCCAGATCCAACCTTCCAACTCGGCACTGCCCTCATGACCTATTCTACCTATCCATCTTCCTTTCCACCTGAGGGGGGAATCCGTTGCACCCTCCTCTCCAACCTATCACCTTTACCCCCTCCTCCATCTACCTGTCAAACTCTCAGCTACCTTCCCCCAGTCCCAGCTCCCCTCCCATTTATCTCACCACCCCCTCAGCTCACAACCTAATTCCTGATGAAGGGCTTTTGCCTGAAATGTCGACTCTCCTGCTCCTCGGATGTTGCCTGACCTGCTGTGCTTTTTCAGCACCACACTCTCAACTCTAATCTCCAGCATCTGCAGTCCTCACTTTAACCAACTTTTTTTGTCTTGCGCAAGGACACCCAAGCCCCTCCCCGCTACAATATTTTCACTATTTAAATAATAGTCAATTTTACTGTTATTACCATCAAAATAAATGACCTCACATTTACCAACATTGTACTCCATCTGCCAGACCATTGCCTACTTAGTTAACCTGCCTATATCCCTCTACAGACTTTCAGTGTCCTCTGCACACTTCACTGTACCACTCAGTCTAGTGTCATCTGCAAACATTGACAGATTACACTTGGTCCCCAACTCCATGTCACCTATGTAAGTTGTAAATAGTTGTGGTCCCAACACTGATCCCAGAGGCACACCACTAGCCACCCATCTCTCCCCACTCTTGGCTTTCTGTTAGTTCTGTTAGTTTCTAAGTAATTGAATTAGCTGACACCTCTCAAAGTCAAATGTCTTGCCTGGAAAGGGGTCAAAGCCTCGTTTTTAAGCAATCAATGCTGCATTAAGTAGCTGCAGGGGCAGCAGTCTGGGTTAAGGGTGGACATGATGTTGATGGACATGACATTGATGTTTTTGCTGGGGGTGGGGACCACAGTTCTCATCACATCCAGCCTATATAATGCATTTACTAAGATTCCTTCAACAGCGTTTTCCAAATCTCGGAAGGACATTGGCAGCAGATGCAGGGGGGCACTGTCACCTGCACGTTCCCCTCAAGTCACACTCCATCATGACTGGAAGCTACATTGCTCTTCTCTAACAGTCATTGTACCAAATTCCTGCAGCACCCATCCTAACAGGTCTCTGGGTGTCCCTGCACTCAAAAGACCGCAGCAATTCAAGAAGGCAGCTCGCTCCACCTTCACTGGGGCTGACAATAAATGTCCATGTCACATGAATGATTAAAATGTTGGTGCAACTACCTTCCCTGTGGATTAAGTGTAAAGCATTGAAAGGAGGATCAGAGAAACAAATCATTTAGGATGTGCAAAATTAAACCATCTGGTGAGAGGAAATTACTTAATGCTTGCTGTGTGAGCCTGTGGATTGTAAAGTTTATCTTTGCATATATCAGCAATTGTCTCCTAATTATTCATAATGTAGAACATTATATATGAAAGCAGCACAGTAAAGATAGGCCGTCAGCTTGTACTGCACAATTAACACTAGGGAGTCATATGACAATCCCTTGCAATCCCAAAGGTGAGCTATAAAACTTTGCAATGAAAATCCTTTACGATCATATAGTCGGATGTGCATTTGATCATTCCTGGTTATAAGAAATGACTGAATTCTATATCTGAAAGGGGATCATCAACTGACATAAAAAAGCAATATTCTGTATCTTTAAGACCTAACTGGCTGATTATTATCAAGCAAAAGTTCAAAAGATTTGCAAACTTTTAAAAAACATATAATTGTGGAATAATCTAAATTGGTTACCTTCACTGGTGCTTTGACCTGCTCAAATACAGAGAGAATTTTCAGAAGATTCAGATTCTCCAAGAAGAGGTCAGTAAATTGGGAGATAGAGTTAGAACAAAGAGCCAAGAACCTTACAGGACAGGGACAGGTCCTTTGCCCCTCCTTATTTGCACCTATCCAGATCCTCTACTTAAACCTGTCGCCTATTTTTTAAGGATCTGCATCCCATTGCTCCCTGCCCATTCATGTAGTTAATTTTGAACTCCAGTAGGATGTTCATCAACTCACAGAGTGTAAATGGCAATTGAGAGAACAGTGCAACAGGAAAACTATTGACAGCTTGGAAAGAGTCTAAATGGGGTAAAGGTAAAATTTTCATAGTCTTACCAGACCATCGGGTTGCTCTGTCATTAGAGAGAGAGAGAGAGAGAGAGAGAGAGAGAGAGAGAGAGAGAGACTGATAGTGAGTTCAGTCTGAGGGTCAGCATGTGTCAGGTGAAGGGAGAGGTTGAAAAGGAGAGTTCTTCATGGTAACCTCAGTTGGTGCAGGAATTGAACCCACATTGTTAGCATCACAGTGCGTCATGAACCAGCTGTCCAGCCAATTGAGCTAATCCACCCACAAAATGGATCAAAATAATTGGAAGTAGCAACTCAAGTTAAAAGAATACGAATAAAGCTTTTCTAGAGGAATAGGTTTGAAAGCAGCAATGGTTTGTGCAAGTTAAATATAATATTGGTTAATTCACACTTAGAGAACAGAGTAAACTTCTAATGGCCTTGCTAGATGACACCATAAATACCACCACTTCAAAGTCTCGAGCTCCTACCTTTCTGAAATGTCATCTCTGACAATATCTGCCTTCTATTCCTCTTTCATTGGAAACCTGCAGCTCATTTCCAACATTTGCTCTTCAATATCCTGAAGCATGTGACCTCCCTCTCTTTCTGTGTCCATCCATTTCACAACAATCCATTTGTCTTCTTCCAATCACATTTCAACTATTTCAGTGCAAAATCAATCAGCCTTTACCAAAGTCACAAATGACATTCCCTCTAACAGTGACCATAATGCATTATCCCACCTCAATTATCTCCTCAGCATCTGTCCTTCAACACAATTTGTCATTCTAATTCTTCATTATCCCATTACTGATAACCCTCAGTACCAATGAACACTCACATGACTAGAGTGTCTCACCTGTTGGCTTCAGAGTTGGCAAGGCCTTGGCAATACCTCCTTTGAGGAAGGATTCATGAGGGGCTTGGATACAATAAATAGCCAAGGTCTTTTTCCTCGGGTGGGGCAGTCCAAAACTGGAGGTCATAGGTTAAGGTGAGAGGGGAGAGATTTAAAAGGGAACTAAGGGGCAACTTTTTCATGCAGTGGTTGGTACGTATACAGAATGAGTTACCAGAGGAAGTGGTGGAGGCAGTTACAATTACAATATTTAAAAGACATCTGGATGGGTAAATGATTAGGAAGCATTTAGAAGAATATGGGCGAAATGCTGGCAAATGGGAGTAGGGCATGTTGGGATATCTGATCAGAGCTGATGACTTGGATCAAAGGGTCCTTTTCTATCCTGTCTGACTCTATGACTCTATAAAGTACCAATCAATTATTTTCTAGGACAGAGGATCCAGGAGTGAAGGTCATACCCCTGAGAACTGTCAGTTAATCTGAAGATGGCAACTATTGATTGCAGGCAGTGCCAACACTAGCAGATGGCAAATGCACACAGTAAAGGCCCCCAGAGGCAGCAAGGGAGCCAGGCTACAGGTCAATGACAGTAGGATGTGGGTCACAGGGTGAGGATTGTGGTGGGAGTTGGGGGTTGGAAGCAAGGGCAAGGAGGGTTAGATACTAATACACCGCCTCTTTTCTGATTCCAGATCCTTCCATCAGACACTCGGAAGGGGATCCCACAATGGGTTTGCTTTTCAAGGTGCCAGTGTGGCAATTAGCCCTGCCCTGAAAAAGCTGACAGGATAATGTCCTTAAATTATTTTTAGGTGGCCATTTGAGAGCCTCAGGTTGGCAGTGGGTTTGAAGGCTGCCCACAAACAAAAAAGTTAGAGGCAGAGATAGGATTGCAGCAGTGTCCTCACCTGGCATCCTCCTGCTTGATGTAATGTCCTCTGTCACCATGAGTGCCTTAAGTGAGGGCATTAAATTCCACTCTTCAAGACCTTCAGTTAATAACCAAGCCCAGATAATCTCAGTCAATTTCTAAAGTTCACAGACTGAGCTAATGCCTTTTGGAGAGATTAAATGAAAGAGTTGAGAATATATTCTGGCCCTCTACTCTGAATAACTGAGTGCATTAACAGATTATAACCTTGTACTATATTACAGCACTCATCAATTGACAGTACATCACACTTATAATATCAAAATGTACAAACTATGCCTGACTGTCAAAGGTTGCTTGACAAATATGCGTACGTTAAACCAACATGAAAACCTTGCCATATAATGGGAACCACAGAGCTGAACACAAACATTTAATAAGAAATAATTAGGGTAGATTTAGAATGACAGGATCTGTTTTGTAAACTCTGATTTCTTTGAGGATTTCACAGTTAAAATGGAAAATATAGTGGGATTGATTTGGGACTTTCAAAAATGATTTTGATATTGTTTCACCTGAAGGATTTCTAATGACCAGAAGAGCCATGAGGATCTGGAATAGAACATGGGACTCAATAGCAAAATTAGAAATTGCGAGATAAACTCAGCACATCTGGCAAGATCTTTGGAGAGAAAGCAGATTTAACATTCCGGATCCAGTGACTCTGCTTCTGAGGTCAGTAATGAGTTCACTTGAAAATAGAAAAATAAAAAAAACCTGTCAAACTGGGGCTGCTATCCAATGATTAGTATTTGGTTCCACGTGGTGTCCAATGCACGTACCTGACCTGGATACTGGAAGTATTTGTATTGTCATGTCAACCAATCATAGCCCCAGATTAGTTATGGACATATTGAATAGAGATAGTTTGTTTTGATGTTTATAAAAAGACAGACAAGCTAGAGGTGGCTGTGAATGCCATTCAATGACAGTCTTGAAAATTCCTGTATGGATTATACTCAGCCTGGAGAGAGAGCCTGGGATGTCTCATTGGAAGGGTGTCAAGGAATTTCACAGAACCACTTCAAAGAGAGTATACAATGTAAAACCCAAACCATCTTCTGTGAGTTAAAGAAAGCAGTCAGGGCAAAAGGGCAATCTAACTGGAATCACCCACTTAACAGTCAAAATGTTATGCCACCTATCTGCATAGAAATCAAAGACTGATTTGTATACCTTTTAACTGTGTTTGTTCCTACCAGGGAAACACAAGGGAAGTGATTACAAACCAAGTGTACCTTCTGTGCTTGTATGTATCTGCGTGAGTGTGTATGTCTACGTGTGTGTGTGTCTGTGCGTGTGTGTCCATTTGTGTGTCTGTATGAATATGTATCTTGTGTATGTTACTCTGCCTCTGTGTGTATGTGTGCGAATTGTGTGTCCATTTGTGTGTCTGTATGAATGTGTATCTCTGTATGTGAGTGAGTGTACATCTGTGTGTGTGTGTCTGTGTGCATATGTGTGTGCGTGTGTGTGTCTGTGTGCATGTGTGTTTGTGTGTGTATGTGTATGTTTGTTTGCATGTGTGCTTGCGTAAGTGTCTATGTGTATGTGTCTGTGTCTGTGTCAGTGTGTGCCTTGTGCTCTTGGGATACAGTGTTCTGTAAAGGTTACAGCTAAAGAATATCTTTGGCACCTTTGTGCTTGCTGGTAAAATGGAAAAGAATGGGAAGTGTCGTGGTTTCTCTAATTGCTGTAAGTTGTCAGTCAAAATCCACTGTCAAATGGAAAAATGGACAATTCCTCAGTGACTCTGTAGAATCCAGAACCTCCAAACCAAGTACTCAACTGTGAGAGTCACTCTAACTGAAATCACCCACTTAACAGTCAAAATGTTATGCCATCTATCTGCATGGAAATCAAAGACTGGTTTGTATACCTTTTAACTGTTATAACTCCTAATACTCACTACTCATTTCTAAGCTATGTGTCTGTGTGTTTTGTTTTTCCTCGCATTTTATCAACTAATAAACTCTCTCTTTCTTTAACTCAAGAAAACCTGGTTGAATTGTGTCCTTTTACAAACATCAGAACTGGGAAAAGTCCATTTCAATTTTTAAAAAATCTGTAATGGAGAGTCTAATAATGACTATGAATCCATTGCAGATTGTTGGGGAACAAAACATTTGGTTCACTAATACCCTTTAGAGGAGAGTAGTTTAAATTAACCTTATGGTGACTAACAGAGGCAGGCGTAAATAAAAAAGTTCTTTGCCTTTCACTCTGAGTTATAGCAAACTGGGGACCTTCATCTGGTGATTGCACATACCAGTGAATCTGCCTGATTTGCAGGGAACTCAAATAGGCTGAGCAATGGAAATCCAAGTCGCAGGCAAGGTTTACAGAGAGAATTAGGTAGATTATTAGGTAGCTACAAGAGGGAAATGAGAATTTAGTTTTAATTACAATAGATATAAAATATAAGCCATTGTTCAAAATAGTGTGTCATAAGCATGCACTGAATGGAATAAAGTTAGCTTACATGTTTTCAGACTGCTTTCTTTAATCTTACATTAAGTCCACTGATAGAGGATATAACACACAGGAGATAGTTTTGGTTTTTACATTGTATACTCCCTTTGAAGTCGTTCTCCGAAATTCCTTGACATCCTTCCAGGTGAGACATTCCAGGATCTCTTTCAGAAATCTTGCATTTTTCTGTCCCTTAGGTGACATGGTGGATGGGAGAGCTTGTGCTGAGGAAGATTAATTGTAACTTGAGTTTGTGATATGGTCTCAATGGAGCCTAATGGAATTTATTGAATTTTCCATGTGAAGACTTGTTACAGGGAGTGAAGAGAAACCTAATGGATTATTGCAGCAAGTAATGGTTTGCAGTGAGGTTGCGGCTTCCCTCAAGGGAAATTGCCGAAGTATTTCAAGCAGATGTGGAGTGCTGGGAAGATCAGGGTACTAGGATTAGGTTTGGTTAGATTAGGAGAAAATGAGGAATCCAGATGCTGGAGATCAGAGTTGAGAGTGTGGTGCCGGAAAAGCACAGCAGGTCAGACAGCATCCGAGGAGCAGGAGAATCGCTGTTTCAGGCTTAAGCCCTTCATCAGGAATGAGGCTCTCATTTGGTTAGATTAGGTCAGGCAGAAAATTGGCTTAGAGACAATGAGTTGAATGTTTCCACCAACACGGTATACCCCTGTAATTTTATGGTGACATCCTGCATTGAGTTTTTTTGATTTATAAACATCTACAGTACAATCCATTAGCTGGGAAATGATTCAGGAATAATTTTACATTCATATTCAGCACAATAAAACACACCATAGCTGATTTTGCAGAAGTGGAAGAACAAAGAATAGAGTCAGGATTTCACTTGTTAATTATAACAGATCGAAGTAAAACCTGCCTTATTGCTGTGATATGGTAAGTGTTGGAATAAATCACCCACACTGTGTTTAACTCCATGCAATCCTATTGTGACCTGATGAGTGAGAGATGAATCAGCAGTGATGTGCACCATTATGAATCAGTAGGGGCTCCTGGCACTTTGATGCTCAGGGAATATTTTCAGCTCCTGCTGCTACTGTGGCATGGAGATCCTCCTGTTCTCCCTAGATTCCTTGCTTAAATTAGAGTGATTGTCCATAAAACTAAAATGGTAGTCGTAGGAGGCATTAGCCGATTAAACCACATTCTCTGAAAGCTTGTGATTTGAAATAAACCTGTTGGATTATATCCTGGTGTTGTGTAACTTCTGACTTTGTCCACCCCAGTCCAACTCTGGCATCTCCATAACTGTGAGAGTGACTGCTCCTCGCCGTTACTTTCTGATGGGGTCAACTTCCTTTTCCTTCTGTTTGTGCTACCTATAGCTGGCATATACATGGATCACACTGTATTTGAATCACCCAACCCTCCCTCCCTCAGTGAAGCTGGTGGGGAAGGTGGTATCCTGGAATAGGGGTACTTAGCAGCAGCATTTGAAACTGGGTATTTTCTTCTTGCTGAGATCAGGCACAAGCTGGCCACTCCCACTGCACAGGTGATATGTAAGGCAGTGTTTGTTGGATAAAGTGTGTTGAATGGTCCTGTGGGAAAATCCACACCAGTAAACAGGGAAAAAATAAATATCAAATTGAATGAAAACAAAACAAAATAAGGACAGGCTTTGGCCGAGTGATATTATCACTAGACTGTTAATCCAGATAATATTCTGGGGACCTGGGTACGAATCCTGTGATGGCACACAGTGGAATTTGAATTTTTAAAATTTTCAATTAAAAGTCTAATGATGACTATGAATCCATTGCAGATTGTTGGGGAAAACCCCATCTGATTCACTTCCTTTACGGAAGGGATCGGTCATCTGGACTTGGCCTGGCCTATATAGAATCCCAATAGTGTAGAAGCAGGTCATTTGGCCAACTGAGTCCACACCAGTTCACCAAACAGCATCCCTTCCAAAACTACCCCCATGATAACCCTCCATTTGCCATAACTAACCCACCTAGCCTATACTATGGGCAATTTAGCATTGGCCAATCTACCTAACCCTACACATCTTAGGTCTATGGGAGGAAACTGGAGCACCCAGAGGAAATCCTTATAGACATGGGGAGAATGTGTAAACTCCACACAGTCACCTGAGGCTGGAATCAAACCCAGGACTCTGGCACTGTGAGGCAGCAGTGCAAACCACTGAGCCACCATGCCACCCATACATGTTATGCCAGACCTACCAACAATGTGGTTGACTCTTTCCTCTCTGGATAATACATGCTGGTCCAACCATGAAGAACTGCATACGCTCAGCTGACCTGGCTGCATCGCTGAGAGGGAAGCATATTGCACAAGGGTCTGGAAGGGTTAATGTTGAGGTGTGCTATAAAGGAGCACGACCTAACATTGGGTCCTCCTTAAAATATCTGAAAGGACATCTATCCCATCAATGAAACCTGTGTGAACTGCTAACGTTCAATAAACAGATTCCTTTTTCATTTGTTCACAGGATGAGGGCATCACTAGCTAGGCCAGATTTGTGCTCCAGAACTTGCCACTCCTCTAGTCAAGCTGTTTCAGTATAGTTACAACATTGGTATTTATCTGTCAATGTGGAAAATTGCTCAGATATGTCCTGTATACAAAAAGCAGGACAAATCCAACCAAGCCAAATACTGCTCAATCACTTTACTCTTGATTATTGGTAAAGTGTTGGAAGGTGTCATCAACAAAGCTATCAAACAGCACCTGATCAGCAATAACCTGCCCATCCAAAGGGCAGTTAAGAGTCAACCACATTGTTGTGGGTCTGGAGTCCCATGTAGACCAGATCAGGTAAGGATGGCAGTTTCCTTCCCTAAAGTTAGTGGATGAGATAGTTTGTTTTCCCAACAATCCACAATGGTTTCATGGTCAACATTAGTTTCTTAATCCCAGAATTTTATGGAATTAGAATTCCAAATTCCACCATCTGCCATGGCAGGATTTGAACCTGGCTCTCTAGAGCATAACCTGGGTCTCTGGATTAACAGCTGAAAATGTGTTGCTGGAAAAGCACAGCAGGTCAGGCAGCATCCAAGGAACAGGAGAATCGACGTTTCGGGCATCAGCCCTTCTTCAGGAATGAGGAAAGTGTGTCCAGCAGGCTAAGATAAAAGGTAGGGAGAAGGGACTTGGGGGAGGGGCGTTGGGAATGCGATAGGTGGAGGGAGGTCAAGGTGAGGATGATAGGCCGGAGTGGGGTGGGGGCGGAGAGGTCAGGAAGAAGATTGCAGGTTAGGAAGGTGGTGCTGAGTTCGAGGGATTTGACTGAGACAAGGTGGGGGGGAGGGGAAATGAGGAAACTGGAGAAATCTGAGTTCATCCCTTGTGGTTGGAGGGTTCCCAGGCGGAAGATGAGGCGCTCTTCCTCCAACCGTCATGTTGCCATGGTCTGGCGATGGAGGAGTCCAAGGACCTGCATGTCCTTGGTGGAGTGGGAGGGGGAGTTGAAGTGTTGGGCTACGGGGTGGTTGGGTTGGTTGGTTTGGGTGTCCCAGAGGTGTTCTCTGAAACATTCTGCAAGTTGGCGGCCTGTCTCCCCAATATAGAGGAGGCCACATTGGGTGCAGCGGATGCAATAGATGATGTGTGTGGAGGTGCAGGTGAATTTGTGGCGGAGATGGAAGTGTCCCTTGGGGCCTTGGAGGGGGGTAAGGGGGGAGGTGTGGGCGCAAGTTTTGCATTTCTTGCGGTTGCAGGGGAAGGTGCCGGGAGTGGAGGTTGGATTGGTGAGGGGTGTGGACCTGACGAGGGAGTCACGGAGGGAGTGGTCTTTTTGGAATGCTGGTAGGGGAGGGGAGGGAAATATGTCCCTGGTGGTGGGGTCCGTTTGGAGGTGGCGGAAATGACGGCGGATGATACGCTGGACATGGAGGTGGTAGGTGGGGACCAGTGGGGTTCTGTCCTGGTGGCGGTTGGAGGGGCGGGGTTCAAGGGCGGAGGAGCGGGAAGTGGAAGAGATGTGGTGGAGGGCATCATTGACTATATCTGGGGGGAAATTGCGGTCCTTGAAGAAGGAGGCCATATAGGTGGTACGGTTTTGGAACTGGCCCTCCTGGGAGCAGATGCGGCGGAGACGAAGGAATTGGGAATATGGGATGGCGTTTTTACAGGGGGCAGGGTGGGAGGAGGTGTAGTCTAGGTAGCTGTGAGAGTCGGTCGGTTTATAGTAAATGTCTGTGTCGATTTGGTCACCCGAGATGGAAATGGAGAGGTCTAGGAAGGGGAGGGAGGAATCTGAGACAGTCCAGGTGAATTTGAGGTTGGGGTGGAAAGTGTTGGTAAAGTGGATGAAATGTTCAATCTCCTCGTGGGAGCACGAGGCAGCGCCGATACAGTCATTGATGTAGCGGAGGAAAAGGTGGGGGGTGGGGCCAGTGTAGCTGCGGAAGATGGACTGTTCCACATATCCTACAAAGAGGCAGGCATAGCTGGGGCCCATGCGGGTGCCCATGGTTACTCCTTTGGTTTGGAGGAAGTGGGAAGTGGGTTGGTGGAGGAGGTTTTCTCTAGCACAGTCAATTAGCCAGGCCCTGTAGTTTCCCATACTTCACAGGACAGTGGTGGTAACCCTCCTCATAAACAGCAGCTCATATAGTGATGGAAGGGGTCATCAACAGTGCTATCAAGCAGCTTCTTCACAGCAATAATCTGCTCAGTGATGCCCGATTTGGGTTCCACCAGGGCCACTCAGCTCCTGACTTCATTACAGCCTTGGTCCAAACATGGAAAAAGAGCTGAATTCAAGAGGGGAGGTGTGAGTGATAGCACTTGACATCAAGGCTGCCTTCGACCGAGTGTAACATCAAGGAGCCCGAGCGAAACTGGAATCAATGAGTATCAGGGGGAAAACTCTGCGATGGTTGGAGTGATACCTGGCACAGAGGAAGATGGTTGTGGTTGTCAGTGGTCAATCATCTCAGTTCCAAGATTTCTCTGCAGGGGTTCTTTGGAGTAGTGTCCGAGGCCCAACCATTTCCAACTGCTACATCAACGATGAAGTGGGGATGTTCGCCGATGATTGCTCAATGTTTAACACCGTTTGCAATTCCTCAGATACCAAAGAAGTCCATGGTCAAGTACAGCAAGGTTTGGATAATATCCAGGTTCAGGCTGACAAGTGGCAAGTAACACTCAAACTATGCTAATGCCAGGCATTTACCATTTAAACTAAAAGGCAATTTCTGCTCGCCCCCACCAACCCCTTGACATTCCACTGAATTAACCTCACTGAATCCCCCACTATCAACATCCTGAGGGTTACCACTGACTAGAAGCTCAACAGTGGCTACAAAAGCAGGTCAAAGTCTGGTGAATAATTCACCTCTTGACTCTCAAAAGCCTCTCCATCATCTTCAAGGCACGAGACTGGAGTGTGATGGAATAAAGGAGAAAGTGAGGACTGCAGATGCTGGCGATTAGAGCTGAAAATGTGTTGCTGGAAAAGTGCAGCAGGTCAGGCAGCATCCAAGGAGCAGGAGAATCGACGTTTTGGGCATGAGCCCTTACCACTTGCTTGAATAGGTACAACTCCATCAACACTCAAGAATATTGACAATATCCAGGACAAAGCAAATCCCCCCCTCACTGGCACCACGTCCACAAGCTAATGCTCAGTAGCAGCAGTGTACACTATCTACAAGATGCAGTGCAGAAATTCACCAAAGATCCTCAGACAGCAACTTCCAAACTCATGACCACTCCCATCAAAAAGGACAAGGGCAGTAGATACATGGGAACACCCATTTAAGTACTCCTCCAAGCCACTCATTATTCTGATTTGGAAATATATTGCCATTCCTTCATTGTTGCAATCTCAAAATCCGGGCATTCCCTCCCTAATTGCATTGTGGGTCTACCTACAAAACATGGACTGCAACGGTTCAAGAAGGCAGCTCACCACCACCGTTTCAAGGGCAACAAGGGACAAGTCATAAATACTGGCTCCATCCTGAAAGAGAGTATAACAAAACCCCTGCTGATTACCGCCTGCTGCCCTCCATTAGCTGACAAATGAGTATCCGTCCTTGTACCACTTCCATATTGAGAAAGGAATTAGTAAGTGGCAGGGGCAGACAGCACAATTTGGGTCGTGCTCTTCAGTACATCACCAAGCATGGCTTGGTAGCCTTAAACTGCCTGAGTCTAAAGGACAAGTCATGCCATCAGACTGGGGCTTCAGTAGACGATAAGAGAACCAACAAGAGATAAACATCAACTGGATGTTGCACTCACCAACCTGTCAGTTGTCGGTGCCTCTGTACATGATAATATTCATAGCATTGGCTGCTGTAGCTTCCCCCTGAAGATGCAGTCCCATTTTCATATTGAGTGTCCCTTCCATTGTGTTGTGTGGTGCTCCCACTATTCTGAATGGAAAAGATTCAGATTAAATTAGATTCCATCCAGTGTGGAAACAGGCCATTCAGCCCAACCAACCCACTCCGACCCTCCGAAGAGTAACCCACCCAGATCCATTTCCCTCCCACTAATGCACCTAAGGCTATGGGCAATTTAGCATGGCCAATTCACCTGACCTGCACATATTTGGACTGTGGGAGGAAACCCATGCAGACACGGGGAGAATGTGCAAACTCCACACAGACAGTCGCCCGAGGCTGGGATTGAACCTGGGCACTGTGAGGCAGCAGTGAGGCACCTACTGATCCACCATGCCACCCCAATCTAACAATCTGACATTGTGCTGGGATTGGGGATGGATAATTAAACAACCAATAGAAGGAGGACTATGCAAACATCCCCAGCATATCTAAACACAAAAGACATAGAGCTAAAGCATTTACAAACATTTCAGCCAGAAGTGCCAAATGAATGATCCATCTCAGCCCCTCCAGAAGTTGCCAGGATCACAGATGCCTATCTGTGTCCAATTGGACCCATTCCACATAGCATTAAGAAATGGCTGAGGGCACAGACAAAGTCTACAGGCCCTGACAACATTCCAGTGATTGTGCTGAAGACTTGTGTTCCAGATCTAGCCATGCCTCGAGCTAAGCTGGTCCAACACAATTGAAGCACTGGTATCTACACAGTAATGTGAAAAAGTGCCCAAAAGGCAGCACTAATCCAATCCGACCAATTACTACCTGATCAGTCTAAGATCAAAAATGCTCACTGCTCTCAGTTTGGATTCTGCCAGGGCTTTTCAGCTCCTGACCTCATGACAGCCCTAACCCAAACAGGAACAAGATGTGAAGTATGTAACAGTATTATGGATTTAAGAGATGTATTTTGTCCTGGTATAATTTTATGAAGAAAGGTTGAGGTAAAGGTGGTGGTCGGTCTCCTCAGAGCTACAAACAGCTTGTGAGGCCTTGCAGTTTTTTTTCTAAGTTTGGAACAGGTGAAGCAGCCTGAATGGGCATGGTCAAACTCCCCCAGAGCTAGGATTTTTAGTTTTAGCTTTTCTGTAGCAGTTGCTGGGTTTGGAAGCTGCATCTCTCACTGCTGGTCTCTCTCTCTCTCTCTCCCTGAGTTTTCTCTTGATGTTTTTCCTCTTAGACTAGAGAATTGCCTGCGAGTCAATCTATTTTTCTGAATTTGCCTTTGCTGGTGATTGGTTAGGGGATGTGTAACAGTGTTACAATGAGGAGGTTGCCTCTGCTAATAAAACTAAAATACCCAGAGAGTATTGCCTCACCTCAAAATCTGTTAAAAACATGAAAATGAAGGTAGATTCCTGATTTCCACTGTATAAATAAAGTAACAATTTATTTATTTAACCCTAACAGTGAACACTAACAAAACTATTAACAAACTGAACACTTTTTCCCCAACTAACCATTATCCTTTAGCTGACCACAGTTCTATTAATATGCTGTTCCAATAGCACAGTTATTAATAATGGTAAATTAGCACTTAATCCATTAAAGTCCACACAGATGGTCTTCTCTTAGAACATAGAATGTTACAGGCCCGTCAGCCCTCGATGTTGCGCCGACTTGTGAAAATAATCTGATGCCCATCTAACCTACACCATTCCATTATTATCCATATGTATGTCCAATGCCTGTTTAAATGCCCTTAACGTCGGTGAATCTACTACTGTTGCAGGCAGGCCGTTCCACAGCTCTACTATTCTGAGTAAAGAAACTACCCCTAATATCTGTCCTAAATCTATCACCCTTCAATGTAAAGCTTTGTCCCCTCGTGTTAGCCTTCACCATCCGAGGAAAAAGGATCTTACTGTCCATCCTATTTATCCCTCTGATTATCTTATACGTCTCAATTAAGTCACCTCTCAACCTTCTTCTCTACAATGAAAACAGCCTCAGTTCCCTCAGCCTTTCCTCATAAGACCTTCTTTCCACACCAGGCAACAATCTAGTAAATCTCCTCTGAACCCTTTCCAAAGCTTCCACATTCTTCCGACAATGCAGCGACCAGAACTGCACGCAATACTCTAGGTGCGGCCTTACCAGGGTCTTGTACACCTGCAGCATGGCCTCGTGGCTCCGAAACTCAATCCTACTACCAATAAATGCCAACACACCATTTGCCTTCTTAATAACCCTGTCAACCTGGATGCCAGCTTTCAGAGATCTGTGCTCCTGGACACCGAGATCTCTCTGTTCATTTACACTGCCAAGAATTTTACAATTAGCCCAGTACTCTGCATTCCTGTTACTTCTTCCAAAGTGAATCACCTCACACTTTTCTACATTAAACTCCATTTGCCTTCTTCTTCCTTCAGCTTTCTTTCCTCTTCTTCCGGAATCTGTTGTTTTCTCCTGGGTCTTTTTTAATGAGTATTTTTAGCTATTAAATTATTAAATGCCTTGGTACCTTTTAAATAGATGGCGCCTTCTTAGAGATTTCTTTGAGAGTTTTTCATGTTAGGTGGGCAGTTATTGCTCCATTAATTTTCAAGTGCCCACATCTGTTATGCCTGTGATTACATATTAAATTCTTATAATTGGATTGGCTTCCAGGCGTCAAAATAATCCATTTTTAATTCAATTAGTCCTTTGTCTCCAAGTGCCTTTTTAAATTAATTGGCTGAATTTAAGCTGTTAGCTGGTAAAATCGCTGCTTGGGCCTTCTAACTGAAAAATCTTTTGATGCACTTGTTTCAATTTTGAGCACCTGCAGTCGCTTACCCACAAACACATTTTTTCTGCATAAATCTTTAAGCAGTGAAAAACATTTTAACTTCTAAAGGGACATCACAATGCTTTCCCCGATTTTTAAAAATCACACTAGGCCAGGTTATAGTCCAATAGGTTTATTTGGAAGCACTAGCTTTCGGAGTGCTGCTCCTTCATCAGGTGGTTGTGGAGTGTAAGATTGTAAGACACAAAATTTATAGCAAAAGTTTACAGTGTGATGTAACTGAAATTATATATTGAAAAAGACCTGGATTGTTTGTTAAGTCTCTCATCTTTTAGAATGACCATGTTGGTTTCAGTTCTTTCATATGTAAATCACAAAACATTTTTGAAAAGTTACATTCTCAAGTGATTTTACCATCAATTTTACCATTTTTACACACTAACTTCATGACACAGCTAATTAATAACAATTAATGCATATATTTGGTTAAACATTTTGGTAGAATTTCAGTTAAGCCAATGATTTTATTTTGTCTGTATTTTAACTGTAGTCTAAAAGTAAATTGTTTTGCCCAATGTTGAGGAGTTTGACTGATCAAATTGCACCGTATACTTACCTTTAAAATAAGAAAATGTTAAGGGTCTGGACTATCTTCTGAATATATTTTGAGGAGATTTGGTCTCATCCATAACAGGTGAGAGTGCCTGTCCTTGATACCAAGGCAGCTTTTGACTGTATGTAGCTTTGAGGAGCCCTAGTTAAGTCAATGGGAATTGGAAGAAATCTCTCCGGATTGGCGTCATTGGAGTCATGAAGGAAGATAGTGGTGGTCATTGGAGCCAGGGCCCAGGACATGGGTTACTAAGGCCCAATAACCGAGGTCTTTGGCTCCAGGTTCCCTATTGGACTCAGGTCGGGGAATGGAGCTGAGGGCATGGGACCCGGTCAGAATGAGCACTGAATGTCACTCACAACTGCCCCACAACATTACTGTAAAGTTTCATATGGTATTCCCTTAGCCCAACCATTTTTAGTTGATTACTCAATGACCTTCCTTGAAACATGAGGTCGGGATGGTTGATGATTGTACAATATGCAGCATCATTCATGACTGTTTAGTCCACAACCGTACATTCAGACCTTAGTTTATAATTAGCAAGTAGTGTTCACATCAGGCAAGTGCCAGCCAATGACCATCTCCAACAAGACAGAAGCTGACCATTTCTCTTTGAGATTCCATGGTTTTGTCACTATCAAAACTCCCATTATTATCATCCTGAGGATTAACATTGATCAGAAACTGAACTTGACTGCCCATATAAATACTGTAACTACAAGAATAGATCAGAACCTTTCTTCGACGTGGATCTCCTACAGCCTAAAACTGTTCCACCATCTACAAAGCACAAGTTATAAATGTGACGAAATAATTACTAATAGCCTGGATATGTGCAGCTCCAATGACACAAAACATTTGACATCACCAAGAACAAAGTAAACATTCACTTCCTCCACCACTGACGCTCAGTGGCAACAACATAGATCATCTATAACAGGAAGTGAAGCAATATGCCAAGACTTCTCCAATTGCACCTTCAAGCCCACTTCTACCTATAAAGACAAGGACAGCAGATACATGGGAATATCGCACCCCGCAAGTAGCCCTCTAAGCCACTCACCATCCTGTCTTGGAACTATAATCGAGCTGTTTCTTCAGTGTCACTGGGAAAAGATCCTGTAACTCCCTCCCTCGCAGCACTGTGCTCTTCAGATGGACTGTAGTGACTCAATAAGTTGTCTTAGCAACACCTGCACCAGGTCAATTAGGGATTGGTAACAACCGCTGGGTCATAATAGAATAAAAAAGCAAGGACTCAGTGAGAGAGGCCTACTATATCTAACAGATACATTAACAATGTTTTCCTGTGAATTTTCATTTTTTATTCAAGGGATGTGGGTGTTGCTGACCAGTCCACTGCATATTGCCCAGACCTAATTACTGAGAGGACAGTTTTGAGTCAGTCACATTTCTGTGTGTCTGGGGTCACATGTAGACGTGATAAAGAAGTAGTCAGTCAGGGTGAAAAACCTTTCCATCCGCTCCTATCAATTGCCTGATAAAGGTTGATGTAATATCTGCTGCAGCAAAAACAAAATCAGCCTTGTGTATTTGAAACTTGCTATCAGCATGATCCTGCAAATGTTTCCTGCAGACCCCTGGCACCACCTAAGGCAGTGAAACTGGAATAATAGCATCTCTACGGTGTGGTAAGAGGCTATTCAGGGCAGTTCAGATTCCTGATGAAGGGCTTTTGCCCGAAACATCGATTTTCCTGCTCCTCGAATGCTGCCTGACCTGCTGTGCTTTTCCAGTGCCACTTTGATCTAAGTTAAGAGGCTATTCAGCCCATTGAGTCTGCAGTGACCCTCTGAATAGCATCCCAGCCAGCGCCAGCCCCTATCCTTGTAACCTTGCATTTCCCAAAGCTAATTTAGCCAATCTGTACATCCCTGGACACTGAGGGACAATTTAGCATGATCAATCCACCTAACCTGCTGGACCGTGGGAGGAAACCACAGCATCTGAAGGAAACCCATGCAGACATAGGAAGAAAATACAAACTCCATACAGACAGTAGATCAAGATTGGAATCATACCGGATCCTTAGCGTTGTGCAGCAGTAGTTCTAACTACTTTGCCACGGTGCAGGCAAAACCCAAATTGAGGGAAGTGACAGTCAACTGTAAAGTTCACTTACTTTCACTGATGAGTTCCAGGGAACCCATGGATACGTTGTCTAAGTTAAAAACCCATGTTAATATGGCTCTAACTAAGTGATTAACATTGGTTACATAGCAACTGCCATCAGTTGCCATAGTGACCATTGGGAGCTCGAGGATGGGATAGAATGCTGCTGACAATCCCCATTTGTACTGCTTTACAAAGCAAGTTATACCAAATTGTACCAAATTAGGACTGACAGCATTAGAAGAAAAATTAAAAATTCCAAAGGAAACATAATGCTGAGGGAGCCAATATTTCCACTGACTGGAGCGATTCAAAAAGACAGATAGCCATCTCCTTCTCCAGAGCAATTAGGAACAGGCAATAAATACCAGTGATACCTACATCCCTCAGACAAATATTAAAAACCTTATCATTTCAAATTTAAGCATCATTTTGGGGGCTCATCTTGTGGTACCCACCAATCACAGAAAGACCTGAAGTGCACCATCAGATGCTGCATACTAATCTTCCTTTCTATTCTGCATCCGGGGCCTATGTAAAGTGCAGTGGTCAAGGATAGACTACTATTGAGTCTTAGCAAGAAGCATTATGTACCTCAGAAAGCAAGATGCACTTGACTAGTTAGGTATCATTACAAAGACTATCAGGAAGTTGAGATGACATATCTGCTTCAAAAGAAACCTCAAGCTAGACTGTTTCTGAAATAACTCCATGGAGGCCTGTATCACATCACCAAGTCACCTATTTATATATGAATGGTACATGGCAATGATCCAGCTAGGTCAGAGCCTGCTCCGAGAGTGAACAGAACCCTTCACACTCCTGATTATATCTGTCAGCCAGGACTCCCGAGTTGGACCAGGTTAACAGCCCCAGTCAGCGACCTCACATTATATGCGGTCTACCTGGCTGACCTTGTTCCAGTCACTACAGTTTCTTCTCTACCAAAAGATTTTGTGACATCATTATATTGTAAAGTGCCCAATGCAATCTCCAACAATGATCTTTTCAGAACCATTAAACAACAAAAAAGAAGAGAACTGCTAATGCTGGAAATCTGAAGAAAATCAGAGGTTTGCTGGAGAAATTCAGCAGGTCTGACAGCAACTGTGGAGAGAAAGAGTGTTAATGTTTCAGGTCTGGTAAACTTTCTTCAGAACTGATTATGGATGTGAAAAGGTTGGTATATACGCTGAAGACAGAGCAGGGGTAGTGAATGAGGGGAGGGGTTAACATTAGATGGAGGTGGAGCTCAATGAAAGAAGGTGGCACAGTGGCTCAGTGGTTAGCACTGCTGCCTCACAGTGCCAGGGGCCTGAGTTTGATTCCCACCTTGGGTGTCTGTGTGGAGTTTGCATGTGTCTGCTTGGGTTTCCTCCAGGTGCTCTGGTTTCCTCCCACAGTCACAAAGATGTGCAGGTCAGGTGAACTGGCCACGCTAAATTGGCCATAGAGTTAGGTGCATTATTCAGGAATAAATTTGGGGAGGGGAATGGGTCTGGGTGGGTTACTCTTCAGAGGGTCAGTGTAGACTTGTTGGGCCGAAGGGCCTGTTTCCGTACTGCAGGGAATCTAATCGAAAAAAAAACATAGAATTTATAGCAAAAGTTTACAGTGTGATGCAAATGAAATTATATTTTGAAAAAGACCTGGATTGTTTGTTAAGTCTCATCTTTTAGAAGAACCATGTTGGTTTCAGTTCTTTCATATGTAAACCCCAAAACTGTTTTTAAAGTTACATTTTCAAGTGAACTTTAACAATAGGTGCCATGTTGGCTCAGATAAAGCACTGAGGGTGTGAAGTACCCAATGTGAGGCTGTCTGTGCCTCATTGTTCAGACTGATTCTAATTTTAAAAAAGGGATTTACAGAATCTTACATGGATTCATGTAGTTTTTGAGCAAAATAAAACATAATTCTGCAAGTACAAATTCACCCCAAAAACTAAATTTTGTGAGTGTGCATGTGTGTGTTTGTGTGTAGGGCAGGGCGCGTGAGTGTCTGTGACAGAGTGTGTATATGTGAATGTGTGAGACTGTGAGTGTAAATCCATCCTATAACTCATCCACGTCAATCTCAATCACAATGTTTTCACTTTTGGCAACCAGTTCTTCATCCAAACACACAGAAAGCCACAGGGACTAACCCTATGCCAACATTGTCAAGCACAGTTTTGAACAAGACTTCTTCTCTATGCAGGACCTCCAACCAACACTATACACCAGATATATTGACAACATTTTCTTCCTCTGGATCCATAGCGAGGAGTACTGAAACAACTACACAGTGATATCAACGAGTTTCATCCCACCATCAAACTCACCATGGACTGCTCTTTAGTATCTGTCTCATTCTTGGACACATTAAGTATGGACACCTCAGCACCTCACTCTACCGCAAGCCCACGGATAAGCTCATGATGTTACACTTCTCCAGCTTCCACTTGAAACATTAAAATAGCATCCCCTACAGACAAGCCCTATGCACAGGATCTGTTCAGATGAGGAGGAATGTGACAGGCACTTGGAAGTACTCAAGGATGCCTTCATAAAGAAGAAGTACGATGCTCAACTCATCGACCGCCAGTTCCGACATGCCACAGCAAGAAACCGTGATGATCTCCTCAGGAGACAGACTCAAGATGTAATCGATAGGGTGCCCTTCGTTGTCGAATACTTCTCAGGAGCCAAAAACCTATGCCATGTTCTTCGCAGCCTGTAACACATCATCAATAAAGATGAGCACCTTGGCAAGACCTGTGCCACACCTCCACTTCTTGTCTTTAAACAACCACCAAACCTCAAACAGATCATTGTTCACTGCAAATTGTCCAGCCTTCAGGACAACACCATACAACCCTGTCATAGCAGAAGCTGCATGACGTGTCAGACTGTAGACACAGATGAGACACACATTACACATGGGGACACTACTCACCATGTACGTGGCAGGTACTCATGTGACTCAGCCAACGTTGTCTATCTCATATGCTGCAGGCAAGGATGCCCTGAGGCATGGTACATTGGTGAGACCAAACAGAGGTTACAGCAACAGATGAATGGACACTGCACAACAATCCACAGACAGGAGTGTTCCCTCCCAGTCGGAGAACACTTCAGCGGTCTGGGACATTCGGCCACGGACCTTTGGGTGACTCTCCTCTAAGGGAGACTTTGGGACAGGCAACAACACAAAGGGGCCGAGCAGAGACTGACAGCCAGGTTTGATACTCATGGGGATGGCCTCAACCGGGACCTTGAGTTCATGTCACACCACAGGTGACCCCACTGTACTATACACACAGAGAGACACTCCTACAGAGAGACAGACACACACACACACTCCTACAGACCCATGCACTCACACATATATACCCTCATACATACACAATCACAAAATACTGAGAGGAACATATCAGGAAGATTTGAGTTTAAAGTATGTCTGAACCTAAGCCTGAATATTATATAATGAAATCCTGCTCACTTACAGACTTGATTTGGAGGTGTCAGTGTTGGACTGTGGTGTACAAAGTTAAACATCACACAACAGCGGGTCATAGCCCAACAGGTTTCCACTCATAGCCTTGGTCTGTTCATGAGCTTGTTCAACTGTTCAACAATACTGTTCAACGTTCACTTAGAGTTGGGAAAAACATTAACCAGAAAACTTATTATAATACAACCAGCTAGGACTGTCCATTCCAATATTGATAAAGTAACACAACACCGGGTTACAGTCCAAGCTTGTTTATTTAAAATCACAAGCTTTTGGAGCTTGTCCCAACCCATTCAGGCTGCTTTTATTTTTCCAACCTCAGAATAACCACAGAGCCTCACAAGCTGTTTACTTTGAAGCTCTGAGTAGACTACTTGTCACCTCTCTCGCAACCTTTCTTCATGAAAAAGAAGGACAAAATACATCTCTTAAAGCCATTGTTTAAATAAACCTGTTGGACTATAACCTGGTTTCGTGTGACTTCTGACTTTGTCCATCCCAGAACAACACCTCCATATCGCCGACACCTCCACATCACCGACACCTCCTTATCACCAGAATCTCCACATCATTGGTTCCTCCATGTCACTGGCACCTCCATATCACTGGGACCTTCATATCACCGGCACCTCCATGTCACTGGCACCTCCATATCACTGGGACCTTCATATCACCGGCACCTCCATATCACTGGAACCTCCATATCACTGGAACCTCCATATCACTGGAACCTCCATATCATCAGAACCTCCATATCACCAGCACCTCCATATCACCAGCACCTCCATATCACTGGGACCTTCATATCACCGGCACCTCCATATCACTGGAACCTCCATATCACTGGAACCTCCATATCACTGGAACCTCCATATCATCAGAACCTCCATATCACCAGCACCTCCATATCACCAGCACCTCCATATCACTGGGACCTCCATATCACTGGAACCTCCATATCACTGGAACCTCCATATCACTGGAACCTCCATATCATCAGAACCTCCATATCACCAGCACCTCCATATCACTGGAACCTCCATATCACTGGAACCTCCATATCACTGGAACCTCCATATCATCAGAACCTCCATATCACCAGCACCTCCATATCACTGGAATCTCCATATCACTGGCACCTCCATATCACTGGAACCTCCATATCACTGGAACCTCCATATCATGGCCAATGTTGATAAAACTGACATTGAGTACTTCACAATCTAATTTTGAAAATATACTTTGATCACAGCTTGATGAATTTATGCAGGTTTGCTAACTTTGCAGTTGAGAGTGTTTTAATATGTGATATAGAGAGTCGGAGACAGAACAATCTGACTAAGGATGAAGTTACCTTTGACAGTAATTAGCATTTTTTTGTTTTGATAGTTTCTGAGCTCCTCATAAGTTTGGTAAATATGCCCTTTCCAGACAAATCTAAAATTGGAAAGCAAACAGCAGATGTGAATACATTGGTAGCCTCTTCCCTTCTATTCTCAGGTCACTTTGGCGCTCTATGATCTTTGTATGTTATGATCTACCTGTGCTGCACACAAAACAAAACTTTTCACTGTACAGATACATGCGAGAATAATAAGTCAAATCAAATCAAATCAAATCAAAGGTATCACATGAGCTGCTACAGTATGTCCCTCACACGCTAATTCCAGGCAATAATGGTTGCATTCATTTCTCTCTATTGATGCAAGTTGGTTTTAAATGGTTGGTATCTTTCATTTTATAAAATGTCTCTAATACTGATGAGAAGATAAAGAAGTCTTATCAAAAGTATGAACACCATGAAGGGCACAGTTTTTAAATGTTTTGCAAAAGAAGCAAATGTGAGGTGATAAAAAACGCTTACACAGTGAGTAGATCAGGTCTGAAAGGCACTGCCTGGAAGTGCGATAAATGCATGTTCAACTGAGACTGTCACATGGGAATTGGATGCTAATTTCAATAGAAACAATGGATAAGGTTACAGGGAAAATGCAGATCAGCACTAAGTTAAAGTGCTCGGGGAGCCAGTTCAAACACAATATAGCTTCTTGGGCACATAGCCTCCTGCTGCACCATCACAATTACCTGATCGTATGAAGGCAAAATCATTTTGTGTTTTGCAATTTTAGTGAAAAAGAGAGATTGGATGTTTTCAAGCAACATATGGGACATATCACTTCTTTGAAGTTGGAAGTAATGAGATAGCATTTGGATGGGAGTTTGACAGCATCAGAATTCATCTAAAAAGAAGTCTATCTTGTTTTTTGATATCATTAATCTTAAATGAATGTCACTTCATACCACAAAAAATACTGGAACAATCTGTGGTTGCTGTGAATCAGCAACAAAAAGACAAATTGCTGGAAAAACTCAGCAAGTCCAGCAGAACTTGTGGAGAGAAATCAGAATTAATGTTTCAGTCTGAATAACCCTTCATCAGTGCTAATTAAATCTGAAGTCTCTCCACAGATACTGCTAAGCTTTTCCAGCAATTTCTATTTTTGCATTGACTGAAAATACTTGGTTTCTAGCTGTTATGTTTTACTCCTGCGTAATTTAAATTATCTCAATCCAACTATCACAATCTCCAATGTTTTAATGAAAAATGACACACTTCCAAATACAGCACAGAAGGAGGCCATTCAGCCTATCATGCCTGCTGTACTGGTGGATCTACCCAACTAATCCCATAACTCTGCTGTTTCACCATAGCCTTACAATTTTTATTACTTTTGTTTATGGATTTATTTTAGGAGCAAGGTTGGTTGCTACATCTAGAAGCTTTTTTCTCAACATGGGTTCGGCAGGAAGTCTTGCACCAAGAGATACCATTGTTTGTTGGTTTTGGTGCATCCACAACATTGGGATGATACATTTGAGAGCGAGATTTCTGCTTCACTTACATTGACCAGAGAGGAAGAGTTAGGGAGCTAGAAAAGAGGTTTTCTGCACTAAAGGCAGGCTGCACTTTTAGGAGTCTCCCATGTGAAAGAAGGAAAGGCTCACATTTAATAAACCTACTGTTCTAGATCACCCACTTACCTCTTCTACATCTTCACAAAAATCTGGGACAGACTAAAACCTATAAACCTGTCTGGTAACTAGGACAGTCTTTGTGCATTCATTTCTGCCCTTCCCTGAATTAGGCCCTGTCATAATTCTCCCCTTCTCCTATCTTCCCTGAACTAGGCCTGTAAATATTCTCCCATTCTCCTATCTCAGCCTCCCATTCACTCTCTGATCTCCCAGATCTTAACCCCTACAGTGGATCTGCCCACCTCTGATCTCCTCTTCCTTTGGTATTTATTTACTTGAGAGTGCTGTGATGCTAGCATGTGTCCAACCATCACATACTCCATAGCCCAACTGTTTGTATTTTGTTGACTCAATATTATTAAAGCCTGAGGCCTATCCAGGGAGTCTCAGTACAAGGCCTCATCACATGAATCTTACCATTTCTAATAAATTGTTTCGTGGTATGTGGGCATTGTTAGCTGGGCCAGCATTTATTGCCCATCCCTAATTGCCCTTGTGAAGGGGGTGAGCTGCCTTCTGCAACTGCTGCAGTCCATTTGGTGTAGGCCCATCCACAGTGCTGTTAGTAAAGAGATGACAAGAACTTAACCCAGCAACACACTAGGAACAGTGAAATATTTCCAAGTGAGGATGTGTGGTTTGAAAGATTTACAGGTTGCGGTTTTCACATTTGTCTACAGCCCCTGTTCTTGTAGGTGGTATCCTTCATGGATTTGAAAGGTGCTGCCCAAGGAGCTTTGATAAGTTGTTTCTTATGGAACACATTACCCTTAATGTGGAAAGGTTGAGAGATTTGGATCTGTTCTCATTGGAAAGAAGAAGGCTAAGGGGGGATTTAATAGAGACATACAAGATGATCAGAGGATTAGTTAGGGTGAAATACCTTTTCCTGGGATGATGATGTCAGCTTGTATGAGAGGGCATAACTACAAATTGAGGGGTGATAGATTTAAGACAGATGTCAGAGGCAGGTTCTTTACACAGAGCGCGGTAAGGGCGTGGAATGCCCCACCTGCTAATGCAGACAACTCAGCCACATTAGGGAGATTTTAAAAATCCTTAGATAAGCAGACTGACTGAACGATGAAAGTGGTGGATGGTCTGCCAATTGAGCAGATGCTTTTCCTTTGATCGAGTCGAGGTACTTGAATGTTATTGGAGCTGCACTCAATTAGGCAAGTGCCGAGCATTCCTACACATTCATGACCTGTGCCTTTGTAGACAGTGGACAGGTTTGGAGGAGCCTGTACCCATTGTGTGAACACTCCCAAATTTCTCATGCTCCTTCTCTTTCAGTAGTCAGGAGACCGTACCCTGGGGCTAGCTTTAAAGCCCTCAGCCAACTCCAAGAATGCTCAGTTACTTCATGCTAGTGGGTCCCAGGAGGCCCATTACAATCATGCAGTGACGATTGTGCAGCTTCAGCACTGCAGAAAATAGAACGGATTGTGAGAGATGTCACCATCATTCTTTGCCACAACTTCAAACTACTGACAGTGGCTTCAAGAAAAATTGTATTGAAATCCAGATGCTGTCAATCAGCTGTGCTGCAATTCAATGCTGCTCTGAGACAATAGTGCAGTTCTCTTACAGATCTGCACATTGTTCCTTGTGTCATGACCAAAGGGTGGAATTTATATCAATAATACAAGGATGCCAATTTGGTGAATGTAAAATTTACTCTTCTCTGTCATAGAAGTTAGATAAAGTCAACCTCATCTTTCATTTGTACTCGGTAAGAGTTGATAAATTGATCAGCCTTAGAGATGCTCTGCACAGAGTTCATAAAATATAGAACATAGAAGAATACAGCGAAGAACAGGCCCTTCGGCCCTCGATGTTGCACCAACCTGTGAACTATTCCCAGCTCGTCCCCCCACACTATCCCATCATCATCCATGTGCTTATCTAAGGATTTTTAAAATCTCCCTAATGTGGCTGAGTTGTCTGCATTAGCAGGTGGGGCATTCCACGCCCTTACCGCGCTCTGTGTAAAGAACCTGCCTCTGACATCTGTCTTAAATCTATCACCCCTCAATTTGTAGTTATGCCCTCTCATACAAGCTGACATCATCATCCCAGGAAAAGGTATTTCACCCTAACTAATCCTCTGATCATCTTGTATGTCTCTATTAAATCCCCCCTTAGCCTTCTTCTTTCCAATGAGAACAGATCCAAATCTCTCAACCTTTCCTCATAAAACCTTCCCTCCAGACCAGGCAACATTCTGGTAAATCTCGTCTGCACCTTTTCCAATGCTTCCACATCCTTTTTGTAATGGGGCGACCAGAATTGTACACAATATTCCAAGTGTGGCTGCACCAGCATTTTGTATAGTTGCAGCATAATATTGCGGTTCCAGAACTCAATCCCTCTGCCGATGAAACCTAACACACCGTATGCCTTCTTAACAGCACTATCAACCTGTGTGGCAACTTTTAGGGATCTATGCACATGGACTCCAAGATCCCTCTGCATATCCACACTATCAAGAATCTTTCCATTGACTCTGCCTTCCTGTTATTCTTCCCAAAGTGAATCACCTCACATTTAGCTGCATTGAACTCCATTTGCCACCTCTCAGCCCAATTCTGCAGTTTATCCAAGTCCCCCCGCAACCTGTAACATTCTTCCAAACTCTCCACTACTCCACCGACTTTAGTGTCATCTGCAAATTTACTAATCCATCCACCTATGCCTGCGTCTAAGTCATTTATAAAAATGACAAACAGCAGTGGTTCCAAAACAGATCCTTGTAGCACACCACTCGTTACCAGACTCCAGGCTGAATATTTTCCATTGACTACCACTTGCTGCTTTCTTTCAGAAAGTCAGTTTCTAATCCAAACTGCTAAATCACCCTCAATTCCATGCTTCTGCATTTTCTCCATCAGCCTACCATATGGAACCTTATCAAAGGCTTTACTGAAGTCCATGTATACCACATCAACTGCCCTACCCTCATCTACATGCTTGGTCACCTTCTCAAAAAACTCTTTGAGGTTTGTGAGACACAACTTGCCCTTGATGAAACCATGTTGACTATCTGAAATCAAATTGTTGCTTTCTAGATGATTATAAATCTTATCTCTTATAATCCTTTCCAAAACCTTTCCCACAACAGAAGTATAGCTCACTGGTCTATAATTACCTGGCTCATCTCTGCTGCCCTTCTTGAATAATGGCACAACATTTGCAATCCTCCAGTCATCAGGTACTAAACCTGTAGACAATGGCGACTCAAATATCAAAGCCAAAGACTCTGCCATGTCTTCCCGAGCTTCCTAGAGAATCCTTGGATAAATCTCATCCGGCCCAGGGGACTTGTCTACTTTCACTTCTCCTAGAATGGATAACGCCTGTGTGTAACTAACCTTGATACTTTCTAGTCTAATATCTCTTACCTCATTCTTCTCCTCTACAATATTCTCCTTTTCCTGAGCGAGCACCAATGAGAAATGTTTATTTAGCATCTCTCCGATCTCTGCAGGGTCCACACTCAACTTCACACTTCTGTCTTTGATTGGCCCTATTCCTACCCTAATCATCCTTTTATTCCTCACATACCTATAGAAAGCTTTAGGGTTCTCCCTTATTCTATTTACTAAAGACTGCTCGTGTCCTCTCTTTGCTCTTCTTAGCTCTCTCTTTAAATCCTTCCTAGTTGATCTGTAACTCTCCATCGCCTCATCTGAATCATCTTGCCTCATCGACACATAAGTCTCCTTCTTTTTCTTAACAAGAGATGCAATTTCTGTTGTAAACCACAGTTCCCTTACCTTATCACTTTCTCCCTGCCTGATAGGGATATACTTATCAAGGACACGCAATATCTGTTCCTTAAACCAGCTCCACATTTTGATTATCTGCATCCCCTGCATTTTGCTACCCCATTCTATGCATCCTAATTCTTCCCTAATTGCATTATAATTGCCCTTGACCCATCGATAACTCTTGATTTGTGGCATGTACCTATCCCTTTCCATCGCTAAACCAAATGTAACTGAATAATGGTCACACTCTCCAAAGTGCTCACCTACAACTAAATCAAACACCTGCCCTGGTTCATTACCGAGCACCAGATCCAGTATGGCCTCCCCTCTTGTCGGCCCTTCGATCTCCTGTGTTAGGAAACCCTCCTGTACACATTGGACAAAAACTGATCCATCCGACATACTAGAGCTATAACATTTCCAGTCAATGTTGGGCAAGTTAAAGTCCCCCATAATGACCACCCTGTTCCTTTCACTCCTACCCAGAATAATTTTGCTAATCCTCTCTTCCACCTCCCTGGAACTCTGTGGAGGCCTATAAAAAACTCCAAGACGTGTGACTCTCCTCTCCTGTTTCTAACCTCAGCCCACACTATCTCAGTAGACGAGTCCTCATCAAAAGTTCTCTCAGCCACCGTTATACTATCGTTGACTAACAAGGCCACACCTCCCCCTCTTTTACTGCCTTGCCTGTTTATAATGAAAGACCTAAACCCTGGAACCTGCAACATCCATTCCTCACCCTGCTCTATCCATGTCTCCGAAATGGCCACAACATCGAAGTCCCAGGTACCTATCCATGCTGCAAGCTCACCTACCTTATTTCGGATACTTCTGGTGTTGAAGTAGACACACTTCAAACCACTTTGCTGTCTGCCAGCACAGTCCTGTGACCCTGAAATCCTGTCCCTGTCCTTCCTACTCTCATCCTCCTGTGCACTGCAGCTATACCTCCGGTTCCCATCCCCCTGCTGAGCTAGTTTAAACCCATCCGAATTGCACCAGTAAATTTCCCATCCAGGATATGAGTACCCCTCTGGTTCAAGTGAAGACCGTCCTTTTGTACAAGTCCCACCTTCCCCAGACTGAGCCCCAATTATCCAAGAACCTGAAACCCTCCCTCCTTCGCCATTGCAGCCATGTGTTCAGCTGATATCTTTCTCTATTCCTTGTCTTGCTATCACATGGTATGGGTAACAGAAGTGGAAAAGGTGAATTATTCAGCATAAGAAAATACTGATTTTTACGTATTAAGTAGATTCTTACTGATGTCAGTCTAAGGCCTCAACTAAACCATTTAAAAGGCAAATATTGAACAGAATATGGACTCAGCAAGGGGAGAAGCAAAGCTTGAAATGAGAGCAAGAAATTAGAAAGTGAATATGAATAACAAAGAACAAAATAGACAGCTAAGGAGATCTTCAATGATTAATAGTATTTACTGTAATAAAATGAGTCTAGTTGATAAGGTGATTGCACAGATAAAGTTAGCATAATCTTACCAGACCAATAGACTACTCCCCCATTTAAAAGAATTGAAGTTGAACTTGAGAGTCATCATGCCTTAGGTAAGGGTAATCCTTCATGGTAACCCCAGCTAGTACAAGAATTTAACCCATGCTGGTGATACCATGTTACATTGCAAGCCAAGCACCGAGCTAAACCAATGCCTTTGCACAGCCAAGCTCTTGAAAGTTTGATATCATAACCATGAATGAAATTGGCCTGAAGAAGACCACAAGACATAGGAGCAGAAACTAGGCTATTCGCCCCATCCATTCTGCTCCACAATTCAATCATGGCTGATAGGGTTTTCAACATCAATTTCCTGTTTTTTTTCATAACCTTTGATCCTCTTAGCAATCAGGTAATTGTGATGGTGCAGCAGGAGGCTATGTGCCCAAGAGGCTATATTGTGGCAATGTTTTAGGAGTGACAGCAGTGGGATGGAGTGATGGCAATGGCTGGGAGAGATGGCAGTGGGTTGGAGTGATGGCAATGGGTGGGAATGACAGCAGTAGGTTGGAGTGATGGCAATGGCTGGGAATGATGGAAGTGGGTTGGAGTAATGGCAATTTTTGGGAGTGATGGCAGTGATTGGGAGTCACAGTAGTGGGTAGGACTGACAGCAGTAGGTGGGAGAGAAGACAATGGGTGGGAGTGATGGCAATGGGTAGGAGTGATGGCAATGAGCGCCAGTTAGAGATAGTTAAGTTCTTAGCTTCCACCATAACTCCCTAAATTCCTGCCTTACATCCCTATCCCTCTTTCTACCTGTGTCATTGGTACCTACATGGTCAACAACTTGAGGCTGGTCACCCTCTCCCTTCAAGACCCCAAAGATACAATCCAAGACAGCACAGACCCTGGCATCTGGGAGGCAACACACCAACCACGAGTCTCGTTCATTCCCAATAAACCTTCTATCTGAGCCTTTAACTATTGAGTCTCCAATGACTATTTCATTCATTTTAAATTGTAGTGATTGGAACGCAGGTCAAGTGGATCTCTTCGAGTGAGAGATCCCTGATTGGCCCAGGTTAACAACCCCAATCAGGGATCCCGTACTCAATGAGATCCACCTTGGTCCTCATTCAAATCACTACGTAAATAGAAAGGTGAGGTGCAGGAACTGCAGGGCAAATTTTCTTGTTCACTCTGGACACTTGCAACAAACCCAGGTCGAGTGCCTCCAAAGCGCAATAGTATTTTCAAAATTAACAACAGTTGTAGGTGAGCTTGCCAATGTAACATTATTTAACAACTCATTGCAATTCATAGTGTGATTAATGAGAGCATGAAAAAAGGACAAATTCCATCTAATTCATCTTTGGCCATCCTGGTGTGTTATGGCACAAAATGAAGTTGTTGGTGAATCATAATTTCCACAAAGCGCACCAACACACTTGCTGCAACGCTGCAATTAATTTGCCAATTTCATACCCATTCTGCAATTTCTACAAGTTTGTAATTTCAAGTACAGGAATAAGGAAGTCTTGCTTCAATAATACTGGGCATTAGTGAGACTACACCTGGAATGTTGTCTGCAGTTTCAGTCTCCTTATCTGAGCAAGGATGTTCCTTTTAGAAGGGAATGCAGTGAAGGTCTACCAAATTGATTCTTGGGATGGCAGGACGGATGTATGAGGAGAGATTAATTAGGAATGTATTCACTGGTGTTTGAAGAATGCAGGCGAATCTAATACAAACCTATAAAATCCTAACAGACTAGACAGGAGGTTGCAGGAAGAATGTTCCTGATAGGGAGAGTCAAAACCAGGGGTCATAGTTTAAGAATAAGGGGCAAATCCTTTACAAATGAGATGAGGAGAAGCTTCTTCACCCAGAGAGTGGTGAGCCTGAGGAATTTACTGCCATAGAAAGTGGTGGAGGCCAAAACATTACATGTTTTCAAGAAAGAGCTAGATATAGCCCCTGTGGCTAAATAGATGAAGGGATTTGGGGGAAGGGTGGGGTTAGGATATTGAGCTCAATGGTCAGCCACGGTCATGTTGATTGATGGAACAGGCTTGAGGGGCTGAGTGCAAATTTGATGTCATCTGCAAAGTTTTGTATGGTTCTCATTCATTTATCCAGCCGCTGGCATTCACACATGATAATTAAACTTCCCTTGCCTACTAGAACCATTCTCTACTGTGACTGAGGGCTGTTGTTTTTGACAAGTAGAACATAGAATGTAAGACAGTAGAGCAGAGGAACAGACCCCTCAGCCGACCATGTCTGTGCTGAAAATGATGCCATTCTAAACTAATTCTATCTTCTTGAATATGGTCCATATGCCTCTATTCCCTGCCTTTTCATGTATCTGTCTAAATGCATCTTAAACATTTCTAACTTACCTTCTTTCACCACTTCCCAATTCTGGGCACCTACTATCGTCTGTGTAAAAACTTGCCTCACACATCTCCTTTAAAATTTCCTCTCTCACGTTAAGCCTGTGCCCCCTAAGATTTGACATTTCTACCCTGGGAAAAAGACTCAGGCTATCCACCCTATCCATGCCTCTCATAATGTTATATACTTCCATAAGGTCACTCCATAGCCTCTGCCACTCAAGTGAAAACAATCCAAGTGTGTCAAAGTCCATGCCCCTAGATCATCAGTCCTGGAGCTCCGAATTACTAGTCCAGTAACATTACCACTATACCACAAATCGAGGCAAGCCACAAGGCAAGTAGAGTCACTATATTCCAAAGTGCAGGATAAATTTATTATATCTTCACCTATTTGTCTCACCCACAAAATACAACAACATGTTAGTGAGTACTGAGGCTTATAAAATTGCCAAAAAATATTGTGAGCCTGAGGACTGGGAGAACTTTGTTCCAAGCAGAGGAGGAAATAAATTAATAAAGATGGAACAGAATATGAATGTAAAATCATAAGAAACATAAGAAAACAGGTTAATCTAAAAGTTTCACAGGTTTGTAAAGAGATTAACAAAGACAAATATGGGTCGATTCTAGTCAGAGACAGGAAAGTTTATAATAGGATATAGAGAAATGTTGGAAAAGCTATATAGGTATTCATGTCTGCTTTAACAGTGGAAGACACAAGATATTGCTCTGAAATGATTGAGATCCAGGAGGCTAGTGAGAGTGTGGTACTGAAATACATTAGATCAATAACAGTGAATAGAGGGGAAATTAAATGAACTGCAAAATGATACATCTCTGGAATCCAATGACCTTCGTCGTGGAGTGTTGCTGGAGTTGGTTTGGCTGCATAGATAATAGATGTATTATCTTTCAAAATTCTATTAATTCTGCAATAGTAAGCCTGCAGATTGGAAAGTTGCAAAGGTAACTCCACTGTTTAAGAAGGGAGACAGAGAGAGAGAGAGAGAGAGAGAGAGAGAGAGAGAGAGAGAGAGAATGGGGAACTACTAATCTCTTAGTTTGACATCAGTAGGAGGGAAATGCTCGAATCTGTTACATAAAAGATGTAGTGACTGTCTATTTAGAAAATAATTGCAGAGTCAACATGGATTTATGAATCCATGTTTATAAAAGATTACTTATTTGATAAACCTGATAATTTTTTTGAGATAAAGATCAGAAATTGATGCACTCATGATCAGCTCAGAAGAGTGGGCAGACAATACATACAACAGATGATAAACTTTCAAAGGTGGTCATGTCCGTGACAGGCCGATACTAAGGTTGAAAGACTCTTTAAAAACAATTCTCTAGAAACGAGACAAGTCCAACACTAACTGAGGAAAATACATGTAAAGGAAATACCTGGGGAGCAAACTCATGCTCTAACGTTTCCTTCAAGCAGCAAAGAATAGGACCAGCTAAGGACAAAACGCACTGGAAACAACAACGACAAACCCAACTCTGTCAATCCTGTAAAGTCCTCCTTACTGGCATCTGGGGGCTGGTGCCAAAATTGGAAGAGCTGTTTCACAGATTGGTCCAGCAATAGTCTGACATGGTCAAGAGTGAGGCGCTGGAAAAGCACAGCAGGTCAGGCAGCATCTGAGGAGCAGGAGAATCGACATTTCTGGCATAAGCCTTTCATTAGGAATTCCTGATGCCTGAAATGTTGATTCTCCTGCTCCTCGGATGCTGCCTAACCTGCTGTACTTTTCCAGTACCACACTGTTGACTCTGATCTCCAGAATCTGCAGTCCTCACTTTTTACTAATAGTCTGATAGAGTCATATTCACGGAATCATACCTTAGAGACAATGCCCCAGATCCAACATCACCGTCCCTGGATATGTTCTGGTGCACCAGCAGGGCAGACCTGGCAGACATCGTGGCACAATCAGGAGGAGTTACCCTAGGAGTCCTCAACATTGATTTTGGACTTTATGAAGCCTTATAGGTTTCAGGTTAAACGTGGGCAAAAAAACCTCCTGCTGATTGCCATGTACCATCCTGATGAATTGGTACTCCTCCATGTTGAACAGCACTTGGAGGAGGTACTGAAAATGGCAAGGGCATCTGGGTGAGGAATTTCAATGTCCACCACCAAGAATGGCTTAGCAGCAATGCTACTGATTGAGCTGGTCAGGTCCTAAAGGACATAGATGCCACACTGGATTTGTGGCAGTTGGTAAGAGAAGGTACAAGATGAAAACATTTACTTGACCTCATCTTCACCAACCTGCTGGCTGCAGATACATCGACCTATCAGTAAGAGTGACCACCGCACAGTTCCTGTGGAGATGAAGTCCCCCCTTCACATTGAGAATAACTTCCATCATGTTGTGTGGCACCATCACCTTGCTAAATGAGACAGACTTTGAACAGATCTATCAACTCAAGACTGGGCATTCATGAGGCACTGTGGGCTATTAATTGCAGCAGAATTGTACTCTAGCACAACCATAAATCACTCATGGCCCAGCATATCCCCCACTTAACCATTATCATCATGCCAGGAGATCAACCCTCGTTCAAAGGAGCGTGCAGGAGAGCATGCCAGGAGCAGTACCAGGCACACCTGAAAATGACAGGTTAAATTGTGAAGCTACAAACTACAAGTTCTTGCGTGCAAAATTGTATAAACAGCAAGTGATAGGCAGGTCCAAGTGATATCAGTGCAAAAGATAAGGCTGCAGCTTTTGTAACAATCTTAAGCCAGAACTGCTGAGTGGATGCACCATCTCGGCCTCCTCCAGTGGTCCCCGGCGTTACAGATACCAGTGTTCAGCCAATTCATTTCACTTCACGTGATAACAAGAAATGGTTCGATACACTGGACACAGCAAATGCTGTGGGCTGTGACAATATTCCAGCATCAGCACTGAAAACATGTGCCTCAGAACTTGTCGCTCCCCTAGCCAAGCTGTTCCAGTACAGTGGCAACTCTGGCATCAACCTGACAATGTGGAAAATTGCCGAGGTCTGTCCTGTATAGAACAACTAAGACAAATCCATCTCAGCCAATTACCTCACTGTCAATCTACTCTTGGAGGGTGTCATCAACAATGCTAACAAGCAGCCTCCTGCTCAGCAATAAGCTGCTCAGTGACACTCAGTTTGCGTTTCATCAGGGCCACCCAGCTCCTGACCTCAGTACTGCCTTGGCACAAACCTGGAAAGAGCTAAGTTCCAGAGGTAAAGGAAGAGTGATTGCCCGAGACATCATGACAACATTCAATTGAATGTGACATCAAGGAACCCTAGCAAAACTGGAATCAGTGGGTATCAGGGGACAAACGTTCTGCTGACTTGGGTCATACCTGGCCCATAGGAAGATGGTCATGGCTGTTAGAGGTCAATCACCTCAGATCCAGAACATCTCTGCAGGAGTTCCTCAGGCTAGTGTCTATCTTCAGCAGCTTCATCAATGACCTTCCCTCCATCATAAGGTCTGAAGTGGGGATGTTCGCCGATGATTGCACAACGTTCAGCAATATTTGTGATTTCTCAGATAATGAAGCAGTTCATAATCAAATAGTCATAGGGGCATAAATGTGTACAGCATGGAAACAGATCCTTCAGTCCAACTCATCCATGTTGACCAGATATCCTAAATTAATCCAGTCTCAATTACCAGCATTTGGCCCATATTCTTCTAAACTCTTCCTATTCATATACCATCCAGATGCCTTTTAAATATTGTAATTGCACCAGCCTCCTCTACTTCCTTTGGCAGCTCATTCCATAAATGCACCATCCTTTGCATGAAAAAAATGCCCCTTAGCTCGCTTTTAAATCTGTCCCCTCTCACCTTGAACCTGTGCCCTATACTTTTGGAATCCTCTACCCTTGGCTTTTCACCTTTTCCATGACCCTCATGATTGTATAAACCTCTACAAGGTCACCCTCAGGCTACAGTGCTCCACGGAAACAGTCTCAGCTTATTCGGCCTCTCCCTATAGCTCAACAGTGCAACAAAATCTGGAAAATATGTAGTTTTGGGCTGACAAGTGGTGACTAATATTCACATCGCACAAATGCCAGATAATGTCTATCTCTAACAAGAGAGAATCCCGCCATCACCCTTTGATATTAATGGAATTACCATCACTGAATCTACCACTAACCACATGCTGGGGGTGGCATTGACCGAAATTCAACTAGGTATGTGAGATAAACACAGTAGCTACAAGAACAGATCAGAGCCTGGGAATACTGCAGCAAGTATCGTATCACCTGACTTCCTAAACCCTGTCCACAAGGCGTGAGTCAAGAGCGGGATGGAATACTCTCCACTTGCCTGAATGATGCAGTTCCAACAACACTCAAAAAGCTTGATACAATCCAGGACAAAGCAACACGCTTGATTGATGCTACATTTACCACCTTCAACATTCACTTCCTCCAACACCAATGCTGATGAGGTTTACCACCTGGTGCTGTTCCTTAAGTGTCATTGGGTCAAGATCGTGGAATTCCCTCCTTAATGACATTGTGGGTCTAGCCACAACAAATAGACTGCAGTTGTTCAAGACAGCAGCTCACCACCACCTTCTCAATGGTAACTAGGGTCAGGAAATCAATGCTGGCCAGCCCACATCCCATGAATGAATAAAAACAAGTCTAGATTTGCTGTAAGTATTATCAAGCACAGAAGCTATATAGACAGAAACCAGTCTACTTTAAGGTAAACCTCTCTCAAAGCTTCAGGAATAGGTAACCTTTTACTCCCTGCTTATTGGATATTTTAGATTAGATTACTTACAGTGTGGAAACAGGCCCTTCAGCCCAACAAGACCACACTGACTGGCCAAAGTGCAACCCAGCCAGACCCATTCCCCTACATTTACCCCTTCACCTAACACTACGGGCAATTTAGCTTGGCCAATTCACCTAACCTGCACATTTTTTGGACTGTGGGAGGAAACCCACGCAGACACGGGGAGAATATGCAAACTCCACACGTCAGTCCCCTGAGGCAGGAATTGAACCCGGGTCTCTGGCGCTGTGAGGCAGCAGTGCTAACCACTGTGCCAGCATGCCACCCATATGAACTCAGTGTTGAGTGGCCATTGGTGTAAGTGGACAAACCCTGGGTACTTCATTGGTACATTTTTCTCCCATTGAGTGTAAGAGAGTTTAAAATGTCAGAATTTATGGATCAAGAGACTGTAGATGAGCAGAATAATAGAGAGTTAGTGCACCATGCATTGATGTGCAATGGGGCCTTCAAATTTTTCTCATTTATCACTGCCCAAGACCTTTCATTTCAATTACAACAGCAGACACAACTAGAGGGAGGTAAAGATGAGAAAAGGTAGAAAAGCTGATGAGAAGCTGAGGTAGAATTCCAAAAAAAAACACAGTATTGAAAGATTGAATGAGACAATGGCATAATTGTAGACAGAATAAGAAAGGTAGGGTAGAGAGTGAGAATGAGAGAGTTACGTTTTTGAATAAAAGAATGAATGGAATAGAGATTGGGATTGGGGAAATAGGCTGGGAATCTGAGAAGCAGGGAATGGGATAGGATGAGAAATGTTTGATTACTTGTCCATGGGGTGTGAGTGTCACTGGCTAGGCCAGCATTTATTGCCTGTCTCTAATTGCCCAAAGGTAAGTTCAGAGTTAATCACATTGCTGTGGGTCTGTAGTCACATGGAGGTTTGAGTCCAGCCTTGGGTGACTGACTGTGTGGAGTTTGCACGTTCTCCCTGTGACTGTGTGGGTTTCCCCCGGGTGCTCCGCTTTCCTCCCAAAGTCCAAAGATGTGCAGGTCAGGTGAATTGGCCATGCTATATTGCCCACATTGTTAGGTGTATTAGTCAGGATGGCAGTTTCTTTCCCTAAAGGACATTAGTGAACCAAATGGACGGTGGTGCATGTATGGAACTAACTGCCAGAGGAAGTGGTGGAGGTTGGTATAATGGCATCATTTAAAAGGCATGAAAAGGAGGAAGCTAGAAGGATATGGGCCAACTGCTGGCAAATGGGACTAGATTAATTTAGGTTATCTGGTCAGCATGGATGAGTTTGATTGAAGGGTGTGCTTCAATGCTGCACATGTCTATGACTCTATGAACAAATACAAGAGCAGTGTAATGTTAGATGTTAGATGTATGCACTATCTGGCAAAGTTCTTACTTAATTTGTTACTAGAGTATGAATCTCTACACAAGCTCATGATATGAAGCAGACTTCACTCATTCAAGAAAACTGGTACAACATGTTCTGGAAGTCATCAACTCAGCAATGACATTGAATCTGAAAGACAAATGGTTTTGTTCTGATCACACACTCACCAAGAGTAGGTCCATTGTAAAAAAATGGAACATAGAATCCCTACAGTATGGAAGCTCAGTGCATTGAGACTACACCAACCCTCCAACCAGCAGCCTACCCAGACTCACTCCTTACCCTATACTTGTAACACTGCATTTCCTATTGCTAATCCACCTAGCCTGCAAATTCCTGGACCACATAGACAATTTAGCATGGCTAATCCACCTAACCTGCACATCTTTGGACTGTGGGAGGAAACTGGATAGCCTGGTCGGCAGCATGGTGGCTCAGTGATTAGCATTGCTGCCTTACAGTGACAGAGACCTGAGTTTGATTCCAGCCTTGGGTCTGTGTGGAGTTTTCACATTCTCCCCATGTCTGCGTGGGTTTCCTCCGAGTGCTCTGGTTTCCTCCCACAGTCCAAAGATGTGCAGGTCAGGTTTTTTGGCCATTCTAAATTGCCCATTCATGTTAGCTGCATTAGACAGAGGGAAATGGGCCTGGGTGGACTTGTTGAGCCGAAGGGCTTGTTTCCATACTGTAGGTAATCTAATATAATCTTGGAGAACCTGGAGGAAACCCATGCAGACATGGGGAGAATATGCAAACTCAGCACGATGGAGGACAGGAAAAGTTTCTGGCTGTAACAGCTGCTCCTTTTTTGAGGTATTTTAGGTGCTAGAGGTGATTTTCTCAAATTCCAGGAGCAACAATTACTGTTTCACACGCTGTTGCATTGTTCTGGAACTTTTGAAAAAATAAGTCAAAACAACAGTTGTTTTAAAAGGGAAAAGAACAGACAAAGGAAGCATATGGTGAGGTGCAGTGCCAGCGGCCGGTGGGACTAGATTGGGTTGGGATTATCTGGTCAGCATTGATAGGTTGGACCGAAGGGTCTGTTTCCATGCTGTACATCTCTTTGACTCTATGACTCTATGTCAGTGCAGGAGAGAGAGAAAAAAAGAAACTGATATTGCCTTTGCTATTTGAATTCATGAATCACTGGACATCGTTGTGTGTCTGGGAAAATTAACAAACAGTGAAATTCACAACTAATCTTGGAGGAACCGTTGGGCAAAGTTCACAGCACTGAATCAGATAAGTGTATTTTGGTTTAAGTGTGGCCTACAGAAAGTCTGCAGTAGTGAGTAGAGTGGGTTCTTTCTTGATTATATGTTTTTGGAGATATGTCTCTTGATTAAACTTAAAATATAAGCCATAACTATTATTTTAACCTGGGGCAGTGTTTGTAGAGGAATAAGACGGTGTTATTTTCTGGGTCTGAAGACTATGAAGGAGCAAAAATAGCCTTTAGTAGAGTGATATGTGCTTCTTGTCAGATGGGAGTTTAAAGAGAGTTTAAGGGTTACTGCGGATTATATCTGCAATAAATGCGGCTAGTTGCGAATCTTATCAGAATGAATGGATCGGTTGGAGAGACAGTTAGATATAATGAAGAATTTGCAACAGCAACACTATGTGATGGATGGCAGTTGTAGGAAGGGAAGAAATTCTCAGATACAGTCACATAGATGAGTTAATTCCAGGAAAGGTAAGAGGTAGGCAGCTAGTGCAGGAGTCTTTTATGGCTATACCCATTTCAAATCTGCTGGTTTGGAAAATGTAGGGAGTGATGGATTCTCCGGGGAACGTAGCACGAACAGCCAAGTTTCTGGTATTGAGACTGGCTCTAATGCAATGAGGGATACGTCGGCTTCCAAGAGATCAATTGTGTTAGGGGATTCTGTAGTCCAATGTACAGACAGACGTTTCTGTGGCCAGCAGCGAAAAAGCAGAATGGTCTGTTGTTTCCGTGTTGCCAGGATCAAGGATGTCTCAGAGAGGGTGCAGAATGTTCTCACAGGGGAGAGGGCCCAGCAAGAGGTCATTGTCCACATTGGAACCAATGACATTGGAAGGGAAAAGGTTGAGATTCTGAAAGGAGATTACAGAGAGTTAGGCAGGAATTTAAAAAGGAGGTCCTCAAGAGTAGTATTTGGATTATTCCCGGTGCTACGAGTTAGTGAGGGCAGGAATAAGAGGATAGAGCAGATGAATGCATGGCTGAGGAGCTGGTGTATGGGAGAAGGATTCACATATTTGGATCATTGGAATCTCTTTTGGGGTAGAAATGACCTGTACAAGAAGGACGGATTGCACCTAAATTGGAAGGGGACTAATATACTGGCAGGGAAATTTGCTAGAGCTGTTTGGGAGGATGTAAACTAGTAAGGTGGGGGGGTGGGACCCAGGAAGATAGTGAGGAAAGAGATCAATCTGAGATGGGTACAGCTGAGAATAGAAGCGAGTCAAACAGTCAGGATTGGCAGGGACAAGGTAAGACTAATAAATTAAATTGCATTTATTTTAATGCAAGGGAAGGCAGGTGGACTCAGGGCACAGTTAAGAACATGGGACTGGGATATCATAGCAATTACAGAAACATGGCTCAGGGATGGGCAGGACTGGCAGCTTAAAGCTCCAGGATACAAATGCTACAGGAAGGATAGAAAGGGAGGCAAGAGAGGAGGGGGAGTGTGGTTTTGATAAGGGATAGCATTACAGCTGTGCTGAGGGAGGATATTGCCGGAAATACATCCAGGGAAGTTATTTGGGTGGAACTGAGAAATAAGAAAGGGATGATCACCTTATTGGGATTGTATTATAGACCCCCCAATAGTCAGAGGGAAATTGAGAAACAAACTTGTAAGGAGATCTCAGCTATCTGTAAGAATGATAGGGTAGTTATGTGACGGGATTTTAACTTTCCAAAAGTAGACTGGGACTGCCATAGTGTTAAGGGTTTAAATGGAGAAGAATTTGTTAAGTGTGTATGAGAAAATTTTCTGAGTCAGTATGTGGATGTCCCTACTACAGAAGGTGCAAAACTTAACCGACTCTTGAGAAATAAGGCAGGGCAGGTGACTGAGGTGTCAGTGGGGGAGCACTTTGGGGCCAGCGACCATAATTCTATTAGATTTTAAATAATGATGGAAAATGATAGAACAGATCTAAAAGTTGAAGTTCTAAATTGGAGAAAGGCCAATTTTGTCGGTATTAGGCAAGAACTTTCGAAAGCTGATTAGGCACAGATGTTCGCAGGTAAAGGTACGGCTGGAAAATGGGAAGCCTTCAGAAATGAGATAACAAGAATCCAGAGAAAGTGTACTCCTGTCAGGGTGAAAGGAAAGGCTGGTAGGTATAGGGAATGCTGGATGACTAGAGAAATTGAGGGTTTGGTTAAGAAAAAGAAGGAAGCATATGTCAGGTATAGACAGAATAGATCGAGTGAATCCTTAGAAGAGTATAAAGGCGGTAGGAATATATTTTAGAGGGAAATCAGGAGGGCAAAAAGGGGACATGAGATAGCTTTGGCAAATAAATTAAGGAGAATCCAAAGGATTTTTACAAATACATTAAGGACAAAAGGGTAACTAGGGAGAGAATCAGGCCCCTCAAAGATCAGCAAGGCGGCCTTTGTATGGAGCCGCAGAAAATGGGGGGGAGACTAAATGAGTATTTTGCATCAGTATTTACTGTGGAAAAGGAAGTGAAAGATATAGCGGCATGGTGGCACGGTGGTTAGCACTGCTGCCTCACAGGCCAGAGACCTATGCTCAATTCCTGCCTCAGGCTACTGTCTGTGTGGCGTTTGCATATTCTCCCCGTGTCTGCGTGGGTTTCCCCCGGGCACTCCGGTTTCCTCCCACAGTCCAAAAGCGTGCAGGTTAAGTGAATTGACAATGCTAAATTGCCCATAGTGTTAGGTGTAGGTGAATGGGTCTGGATGGGTTGCTTCTCTTCGGAGGGTCGGTGTGGACTTGTTGGGCTGAAGGGCCTGTTTCTGCACTGTAGGTAATCTAATCTAAAATAGAATGTAGAGTAATATTACAGAGGATGAAATGCTGGATATCTTGAAATGCAAAAGGTGGATAAATCCCCAGGACCTGATCAGGTGTACCCTAGAACTCTGTGGGAAGTTAGAGAAGTGATTGCTGGGCCTCTTGCTGAGATATTTGCATCATCGATAGTCACAGGTGAGGTGCCGGAAGACTGGAGGTTGGCAAACGTGGTGCCACTGTTTAAGAAGGGTGGTAAGGACAAGTCTTTAGGGGGCATAGCTTTAAATTAAGGGGTGGTAGGTATAGGACAGATGTTAGGGGTAGATTCTTTACTCAGCGAGTCGTGAGTTCATGGAATGCCCTGCCAGTAGCAGTGGTGGACTCTCCCTCTTTATGGGCATTTAAACGTGCATTGGATAGGCATATGGAGGATAGTGGGCTAGTGTAGGTTAGGTGGGCTTGGATCGGTGCAACATCGAGGGCCAAAGGGCCTGTACTGCGCTGTATTTTTCTATGTTCTATGTTCTATGTAAGCCAGGGAACTATAGACCGGTGAGCCTGACCTCAGTGATGGGCAAGTTGCTGGAGGGAATCCTGAGGGACAGGATGTACATGTATTTGGAAAGGCAAGGACTGATTAGGGTTAGTCAACATGGCTTTGTGCATGGGAAATTATGTCTCACAAACTTGATTGAGTTTTTTGAAGAACTAACAAAGAGGATTGATGAGGGTAGAGTGGTAGATGTGATCTATATGGACTTCAGTAAGGCGTTCGACAAGGTTCCCCATGGGAGACTGATTAGCAAGATTAGATCTTAAGGAATTCAGGGAGAATTAGCCATTTGGATACAGAACTGGCTCAAAGGTAGAAGACAGAGGTTGGTGGTGGAGGGTTGTTTTTCAGACTGAAGGCCTGTGACCACTGGAGTGCAATAAGGATCGGTGCTGGGTCCTCTACTTTTTGTCATTTACATAAATGATTTGGATGCGAGCATAAGAGGTACAGTTTGTTAGTTTGCAGATGACATCAAGATTGGAGGTATAGTGGACAGCGAAGAGGGTTACCTCAGATTACAACAGGATCTTGACCAGATGGGCCAATGGGCTGAGAAGTGGCAGATGGAGTTTAATTCAGATAAACGTGAGGTGCTGCATTTTGGGAAAGCAAATCTTAGCAGGACTTATACACTTAATGGTAAGGTCCGAGGGAGTGTTGCTGAACAAAGAGACCTTGGAGTGCAGGTTCATAGCTCCTTGAAAGTGGAGTCGCAGGGAGATAGGATAGTCAAGAAGGTGTTTGGTATGCTTTCTTTAATTGGTCAGAGTATTGAGTTCAGGAGTTGGGAGGTCATGTTGCGGCTGTACAGGACATTGATTAGGCCACTGTTGGAATATTACGTGCAATTCTGGTCTCCCTCCTACAGGAAAGATATTGTGAAACTTGAAAGGGTTCAGAAAAGATTTACAAAGATGTTGCCAGGGTTGGGGGATTTGAGCTATGGGGAGAGGTTGAACAGGCTGGGGCTATTTTCCCTGGAGCATCAGAGGCTGAGGGGGTGACCTTATAGAGATTTACAAAATCATGAGGGGCATGGATAGGGTAGATAGACAAAGTCTTTTCCCTGGGATGGGGGAGTCCAGGAATAGAGGGCATAGGTTTAGCGTGAGAGGGGAAAGATACAAAAGCGACCTACGGGGCAACCTTTTCACACAGAGGGCAGTTCACGTATGGAATGAACTGCCAGAGAAAGTGGTGGAGGATGGTACAATTGCAACATTTAAGAGGCATTTGGATGGGTGTATGAATAGGAAGGGTTTGGAGGGATATGGGCTGGGTGCTGGCAGGTGGGACTAGATTAGGTTGGGATATCTTGTTGGCATGGATGGATTGGACCAAAGGGTCTGTTTCTATGCTGTACATCCCTATGACTCCACACAAACAGTCACCTGAGGGTGGAATCAAACCTAGGTGCTGGTGCTGTGAGGCAACAGTTCTAACCACTGAGCCACTGTGCTGCAGCATAAGCCCAGGACCAGGCAGATACATCTAAACTGACTACGATTCACATGCAAGTCATTGCAAGATCTGAATACTTTAAGAGATCAGGACAAAATACATATGCAGAGACTGATGAAAGTGAGAATTACCACAATGTAGTTCATGAGTAATTCTTTTTTATTCAACACCTTTATGAGATAACTTGAATAATGTACTACCAAATGGCAGTACCCTTGTTTTTGGGGGGAAAGTTTGATGAAATGCAAATCTACAGAGTTGCTTTGCAAGGTCATGGCATTTCTCCCAGCTTTCACTTTATAGGCGACAGCTGAAGCAGAGAGTAAGACAGAGAGAGAAAGGGAGGGAATTCAGGAGAGTGCGAAACTCAAAGATATCAGGGGAGACACTTGTGTTGTTGGTAACAAGGGAAAGCAATTACAAAGCATGTGCCTTACTGCTTTGTCTGTTCTGTTAAAAAGTCACCCTGTCTTAATGTTTTCAGCACATTAACAGTCTGTACAATATTACACAAGACAGGTGGCAGGGGAAAGGAGCAGTTGGTGGTGGGTGGGTGGATGAATTAGCTCTGTGACAGAGCTGGTGATGCCAATTTTATTTCTCTGGTTTGCGTGACTCCCCCACTGAATTCATACAGATTGAGCAGGAGCATAAATTAATTCTCTATATTCATTGATTCATACTGACAATGGTAATTGTTTCCTAACTGTGAGGGGAGCAAAACTAAATGCGAGAATGAGATAATCAGAATAAAATTAAAGAGAAATGAGAGCTAGTGGATGAAAAAGAAAATCTACATTTATGTGGCACCTTTGTGGAGCTCATACTGCAAAGTGCTTTCCAACCAAAGAGTAATGACTAGCTAAGGTGTGATATAGATATAACGGAGCAAGATAAGAGCTGTAGAGGGACAATCAAACAATTCAGCTTGTTCATTGTAGTTCAAACAAGTTAACCTGCCTTGATGTGTCTGATACAATGCATGGTGGGGGCGGGACAAGAGGGTGGGGACCAAATGTTAAGATCATCAGAAGTAAGATAAATTGTAGAGATTGTTCAAACTAATTACTAGGAAGAGAGAACGAACATTTTTCGTGATGAGTCTGTGATGCTCGCACTAACCTCGGTGAATGAGGAATTCAATAGGCAATGCGCAGAGTGAGTTGCAGATTATTTGTCCTCAATACCATGTGGAAGCTAATTAGAAGGATGTTTTGGTGCTCCTGTATTGTCTAACAGCTGAATGCTGCTCTGGTTCTGACCCACTCCATCACCCTATTCAACAATGTCATGGTATTCAGCTGACAGTCTGCTGAACTTTTGCTGGGAACGTTTTCTTCAGAGCTAACAAACTGGCTGATATGGAGTTTTGTGAAGTTTTGTGTTCTGCTTAACATCCAGATTAAAGTGAACTGTCAACTCATCATTTTCCCTCACCACGTGCTCTCAGTCCTGCCTCCACTGTCTTTCATTGTCCTTTGGCATCACTCTCTGTTTCTAACATGTCCCCGACCCAACCCCTCTCTCTCTCACACACACACAAACATACATGCACAGGCACACACAAACACACAGACACATACACACACTCTCTCTCCTTCTCCCTTGTTCACCCACATTCTTTCTCTTATTCCCTTTCTCTATCCCAATTACCATCTCATTCCTTCAACTCCCTTTCTATCTCATTTTCCATCCTTCTCCTGTTCTCTCACTCTCTATCCATTTCACACTCTTATTCCCCATTTCCCTTTCTTGAGATTGAATTCAGTGGCAGAAAAGGTTTGAGGGGCTGGATAGCCTACTTCTGGTCCAGTGTTTCCACTCGCTTCTCTCTCTGTCCCTCACATTCTGCATCCCTCTCCACCTCTCTCTGTTCATGAAAATATCTGCTGTAGCTCCAGTGATGTGTGGCTTGGACAGTTTTAATTGGAGCTGAGTACTTTTGCTCACATTTCTGTGGGAGGTGAAATCTGTGACACTTGGTTGAACTTTGGTCAATTTGATTGAAGTGTGACATGTGAATGGCTGCACAATTTCATCAGCCCGAAACGTCGATTCTCCTGTTCCTTGGATGCTGCCTGACCTGCTGCGCTTTTCCAGCAACACATTTTCAGCTCTGATCTCCAGCATCTGCAGTCCTCACTTTCTCCTGCACAATTTCAGAACACTGGCTTTCCAGTGTCCAAGTCTAATACTTTTAATTTGAGAGTCTCTTCTAAACTAAGGAATGGAAGGAAATCAATATCCAGACTACAAGAATTTGGGGTTAAAATCCACTGAATGTCCAAGATATATAATTTTCTAAGATTATCTAAAAAGATAAAAAGTTTAATTCTGAAAGAAGTAAGTCCATAATATATTAGAATGGAATTAGGCCATTCAGTCCATTGAATCATCTCTGCCACTCATTGGAATTTTAGGGAATCTTTGCACAAGAAGGGATCTGGATCAAGTCCCAGAATAACCCTCCCAGTAATCCTCACCAGGGAAGACCTGCACTAATAGTTCTCTTCATAAACATCTCCCCAACACTAAAGGCCTCCAGCAATGCCAAAACCCTACCACTAAGGCCCTGATCCTCTCCCTCCATACTGAGCACCATTCCATTCTTTTGAATATATGCCTCCATCAACATGCAATCATCCTCTGAAGAAGAGGTCAGGTTTTTCTATTTGAAGTAGCCCCTGCTTATGGCCTTCCATGGATGGTCAGCAGGCCAAGGGATCAACTTAGACACTAAGGAATGGTCTCTGATAGACTGTACTAGGATGTATCATTTCATGGGGTACATGCCTTTTAAGAAATGCAGTGATGTCATATTGGCACCAATTCCTGCTTTGATTTCAGTGCGTCAATCTACTTTTTGGGGACACATATTGGAACTAGTCTATAAGCTTCTGATTGCCAAGTACTATTGAGACAGGGTGTGAGGTTAATGATATGAAAGCTTGGGTCATTGTCTGATGTTTGCTTGTCATTGTGTGGTCTGTGCACTTCATCATTGTGTTTGTGTTTGCTTGTGTTTTCAAGATTGTCTTTGTTCCCGGCATAATGCTATTGTACCATCTTGTTGGCTACTTGTGTCTTGTTCTGTAGTCTGGCTTGGCTTTTGAAACCAGATTTTCCACATTTGTCACCCAGAATTCTTTGGTGCCAGATACTTTACTAATATGAAGAAACATCAAACAATTTTTGGGTTGGTGTGAAAAGCCGTTTCAATGACGAATCATGCTCGTTAGGTACACTTTACTGACTGCAGCCATAGTGTTGACTTACCTAAAGCATATCGTTAATGTTGCTCTGCCACTATGGCTTCATTTTGGAGTCCATCTCCTCGCAAGATGTTAATGGTACAATTCTTTTTATTTCCCAGAAGATCTTTCCTGAAGGCTTTGATTAATGCAGAGGTATTTGCCAATTGGATTTGCATTTCTATGAGTTCTTTTTTGGAAAAAAACTTATATATCAGCATATTCTTGAAGTTTCAATCTATATTGGAATCTAGAATGTGAAACTCCTCTCAAAGATGGTCATCAATTCAACTGCTGTCAATTGCTGTAAAACCCACCTGCTTCACTAATGTCATTTAGGGAAGGAAATCTGCCATCCTTACCTGGTCTGGTCTTTAGGGTGGCACGTTACTCAGTGGTTCGTACTGCTGCTTCACAATGCCAAAGACCTGGGTTCAATTCCATTCTGGGGCAACTGTCTGTCTGGAGTTTACATATTGTCCCATGTTTGTGTGGGTTTTCTCCTGCAGTCCAAAGATACGCACGTTGGGATGGATTGGCCTTGCTAAATTGCCCATAGTATCCAGCGGTGTGCAGGCTCGGTAGATTATCCATGGGAAATGCAGAGTTACAGGGATAGGGTGGGGAGTAGGATGCTCTTCGGAAGGTTGGTGTGGACTCAATGGGCTGAATGGCCCGCTCCCACACTGTAGCAGCTCTATATGCGACTCTAGACTCACATCAATGCGGTTAACACTTAACTGCCCTCTGACCTAGCCCAGCAACCTACTCAGTTCAAATACAATGAGGAATGGGCAAGGCATCCATTAAATAATAAAGTAAAAATTTTGCCTCAGTAACTTTTCGCCCCCTCCCCCCAATACCCCAACCATGCCAGAGACATTGTCCAGGCTTGCCTACATTGATGCCAGAAACTGGAGAAGCTGCACAATTATGAATGTTTGTCCTGAATTAGGCACTTGTCATATTCAAAATGGCTCGAGATTGGGACCATGATGCAGAAGTGAAAGGTAGAGCCCATGGTGTGATGTGGACCTACCATTTATTTAGAAATCCTGGCCTAATGTACTCTCCTAAATATCTACTCCACACTCTGGGGCTCTCTGACACACTTGTGCTATGCTTCTGTTCATATAGGTAGCCAGTCTACACTCTAAAACATACCTACAAAACTGTTTAACATACATAGAAATTGATTATGATTATTGTCAGATCACCATTAATGAATGACTCCAATTGCAGTGCCGTATTCAGCAGGAATGCATTACTGGAAGGAAAGAATGAATCAGAGATGGGATTGCTGGACATGAGGACAGTTTGGGACCCATTTATGTTTTCATGAACTCAAGACTCAAAGCAGCAGTTGTTTAAATGCTTCCTGCTTGAAGAGTAAGGGGAAAACTTTTAAACAGTGTTGTGGAAACTTCGACATCCAACAGAGAAGCAGACAGGGCTTTGCAATAATGATTCATCTGAGAGATAGTATCTTGAGAGTACAGCACTCCATTAGGACTCGACTGGAGTGTCCAACTAGATTTTATGCTTGTCTTTGTAGTTGTACTCGATACCAGAGAACCTGACTTGAAGCCACTTTCGAGTGAGCTATGATAATATAATTCTGGGCATATCAAGTTCAGCAACTTCAATTTGCAAAACTGACATCCTGTATGTTAACAGGCAGAAAGATCTATTACTATTTTGCTTCCACCTTTCACTGACTCAACGCTGCTTCTGATAAATGAGATGATTTATCCAAGTCAATATTTGTCCTGTATAGCAATTCAGAGAGCAGGCGCTGTTTCTCTACTGTGCATGGCAAAGGGCTGCCACAATGAGTGGTGAAAATGATCACCCCCATTTCCCTCACCCACCCACACAATCTCTCATTCACAGCCATGAGTCCTGCACATTGCTCAAACCAGTTCTCCAACATCATTCAGTACGCCAGCAGGTCTAAGTGCAGTACAATAAGTAAACAGATTACTGCTGCCAAATTGATCACTTTAAAAAGAAAAATGACCAGGATATAACACTAACATCGTTTTAAAGAGGAGGCGATAAATATTAGATGTTGGGGAGTTATAGAGCAATAATTCAATCTGAGGGTTGTAATGAGGTTATAAATCCTGAGAGGGAATCTTGAGCAGTTTATGAATTTAAGGAAAGCTTTGAATCTGAAGGAGTATTTTAAAGTGACCCTGTCAGTATTGCAGGGGGGATAAGAACATTGCATTTATGTAGCTCCATTTGTGACCTCAGGAAGTTCCCAATGCTTTCCAGCGAATTTAGTAATTGCTTCTGATGTGTGGTCACTGTTGTAATGCTGGGAAAAATGATAGCACCAGGACTGCTGAGCTGCTTTAAGCTTTTGTTGTAGCAAAGCTTTTGATGCCACTTATGCATGAATTCAATTTGTCCAAATTATGAAGATAAGAAGATTTTAAACCCTCTGCAAATACCTATTATGTGAACAAAGCGATGAAACAGAGATAGGCCATTCAGCCCATTCTGCCAGTGCTGGGCCAATAAAACTTATCTAGGTGCAACTTTTAGTCTTTAGTTTCAGGGATTTCAGAGTCTCAAGTAGTTTGCAAATGTGATGGGGTTCCAGCGTGATTCAGAATTTCATCACTATTGGATTTAAAAGAATCAAATCCTTCTGCTCATTAGCTTCATTCCCGTCTGCTTGGTTATTGATCTGTCTGCCAATTTGTTCTTTCCTATCCACTTTTACTCAGTCCTTCACATTGCTAAACACAGTTAGATCTCCTCCGAGTCTTCTCCATCCCTTTTCACAGCTATCAGTTACAGTTTCTGACAAAATCCTGTAATTCTCATCTGCTCACTCTACTGGCATTGCCTTCCTTCCATAATGTGATGAGCAGGAATTACACACTACTCTGTCTGAGATCAGTTTATACTTTATGCAGTTCCACCATTACCTCTCTGCTGGCATATTCTATTACACAGTTAATAAGGTATCCTGAATGTCTCTTCAACCACTTTATCTTGCCTTCCTGTTACATTCAGGGTTTGGTGCACTCCCAGCTCCCTCTGATTTTCTGCGATTCTCAGTGTTGCACTATTTGTTGCAAACGCTTTCGGAATGCACCAAACTGACTACACCGAATCCTCAATATTCATGGGGGAGAGGGGCACAGACTACCCGTGGAGAAATGTGGATACTGCTGCAATAGAAATCCCTGAATTACTGTGAAGGATCAGGTGATACATCTGGAGCAATCAATTCAGGAAAAGGAAAATCAGGCATGGGGGCCAAGTCTGCAGATCCATGATAGTGGGAGTGTAAATTACCTGATGAACAAGAACTTAAAGGAACACTCACAAAAATCAAAACTTTAGCAAAGATTTATAAAACTACCTTGAAATATCATTGCCTGGGCAGATGATACTCTCCAGGCCATGTGGTGCCCAGTGTCATAGAAGCCTGAAATGTGCCAAGTGGTATCCTCCCTCTGCAGTGAGTGTCCCAGTACGCACTGCACACTCCTGTTCCAGGCACAGTCAGGCTGAAATGTTGTCACTGAGGTTGGTAAGCCCTCCTGAGGAGTGTGTTATCTGCCGCTGTTCAGAACTGCCTTGGCTTGGTGAGGATCTGGCTGGAAAGGAGGTTTGGATGGCTGAGGAATAGGAGCATTTGGCTGAAGTGCAAACAGAAGTTAAGGAGAATCCCTGGGAAACAATGAAACATGAGCTCAACCTCAGACAAACTGTCTAACATATAGTTCACAGAGTTCTCAAGGCTGCTGGGGAGATAGAAACAGAACATAGAACAGGACAGCACACTACAGGCCCTTTTGCCCACAATGTTGTGCCAAGCATTTATCTGAATCTAACCTACACACCCTACAATTTACTTTAGTCAGGTGCTGCATAGGAGGCTGCTGAGTAGTGTTGGAGGTGTTAGAGGCAAGGTACTAACATAGATAGAAGATTAGCAGTCTGGCAAATGGCAGAGAGTGGGGATAAAAAAGTCCTCCTCAAGATGGAAGCCAGTGACCAGTGGTGTTCCACATGGGTCAGTGATAAACTGATCACTTTATACATTAATGATCTGGATGAAGGAACTGAGGGCAATCTGGTTAAGTTGCAGATGATACAGAGATAGGCGGAAGGGCAGGTAGTATGAAGGAGGTGGGGAGGCTGCAGAGAGAAATAGATAGGTTAGGAGAGTGGGCTAATATATAGGTTTCCTGATGAAGGGCTTTAGCCTGAAACGTCAACTTTCCTGGTCCTCGGATGCTGCCTGACCTGATGTGCTTTTCCAGCACCACTCTAATCTAGACTGCAGAAATATAGAGACAGGTTAGGAAAGTGGGCTAAGAAGTGGCAGATGAAATACAATACGGGAAAGTGTGAGGTCATGCACTTTAGTAAGAAGGACAGAGGCATGGACTATTTTCTAAATGGGGAGAACATTTAGAATTCTAAAGTACAAAGTCCAGGTTTTTCTCAAGATTAACTTGCAGATTGAGTCAGTAGTTAGGAAGGTAAATATAATGTTGTCATTCATCTCAAGAGGACTAGAATGTAAAAGCAGGGATATACTTCTGAGTGTTTATAAGACTCTGAGCAGACAACATTTAGAGTATTGTGAGCAACTTTGGGCCCCGTATCTCAGGAAGGATGTACTGGCCCTGGAGCAGGTCCAGAGGAGGTTCACAAGAATGATCCCAGGTATGAAAGGCTTGACATATGAGGAATGTTTAAGGACTCTAGGATTATATTTGATGGAGTTTAGAAGGATGAGAGGGGATCTGACTGAAACTTACATAATACTGAACGGCCTGAACAGAGTGGATATTAGGAAGGTGTTTCCATCAGGAGAGACAAGGACCGTAGGGCACAGCCTTAGAATAAAGGGAAAGCTCTTTAGAGTGGAGATAAGAAGAAACTTCTTGATCCAGAAAGTGGTGAATCTGTGAAATTCATTACCACAGAAGGCTGTGGAGGTCAGTTCATTGAGTATATTTAAAACACTTTAACTTAGTGCTGATCTGCATTTTCCCTGTAACCCTATTCCTTTAGAGATTTAGCTGCTGTCATTGAGAATGGTCAGGAGACCCTGAATGCTCACCCAACTAAGAAAAGGCAAGACCTCCAAAATGTATTGACTGAACTGATGTATTAATACAAATACTGTGAGAGACTGCACGAAGGATCATGGCTGATAAAGTAAGAGAAATAGGCAAAGTTAGTGCACAACATCCATAAACATTTTCAGAGAAATTTATCAAACGGGTGGAGGAGGTGCAAGATCTGTGAATTTTACCAGGCACATCATTAAAGGTAGATGAGCAATACAATGATTCAAGCTGAAACAATTCGTTTGTTGGGTTGTATTCATAGCAAAATTGATTAAAAGATGAGATGTTCTATTTCATCTTCCCAAGACCTTGGTTAGCCCTCACTTGGAATATACCAGCTAGTTTTGGACTTGTTGTACATTGGGTGAAATTGAGATGACGTTGGAAAGGTTGTGGAGTTGCTGCTTGAGGGGAGTTAATTGCTCACATTAAAGCACTTTTATTATTAAGAAAGCTAAGAATTTGTCACTTTGGAGAGTTGCGGTATTAGGAACCTGCTCTGATTGAGTTTGAGAAGTCAATGAAGAGATTTACAAGGATGCTGCCAGGAACGGAGAATATTACCTCAGAAGAAAGATTGGATAGGCCAGGCTTGCTTTCCTTATAGCAGAGGAAGTTGAGGGAGGTTTAGCTGAGGTGTATTAGAATATGGGGGGGGGGGGGGTCTAGATAAAATGGATAGGAAGGATCTATTCCTGTTGGCAGTGAACCCCATAACCAGTTACTATTGGCTTCAAATAATTGGTGAAAGGATTGGGATGGAGGACGTGTTGGAAGTAATAATTTCACCCAGGGGGTGGTGGGGATCTGGAATTTTTTGCTGACAGTGGCATGGTGGCACAGTGGTTAGCACTGCTGCCTTACAACGCCAGATAACCCGGGTTCAATTGCCACCTCAGGCAACTCTCTGTGTGGAGTTTGCACATTCTCCCCGTGTCTGTGTGGGTTTCCTCCGGGTGCTCCAGTTTCCTCTCACAATCCAAAAATGTGCGGGTCAGGTGAATTGGCCATGCTAAATTGCCCGTAGTGTTAGGTGAAGGGGTAAATGTAGGGGAATGGGTCTGGGTGGGTTGCGCGTCGGTGTGGACTTGTTGGGCCGAAGGGCCTGTTTCCACACTGTAAGTATTCTAAATCTAAAACCTCACATCATATTTTTAAAAAAAGCAATTGGTGGTGCATCGAAAACACATAAGCAACAAGACCACAGACCAAGAGATGATAAGTGGACTTTAACAGGAAATCTCCTTTTCAATCATTATCACTCTTAATGGACTGAACGGTGATCTCCACTGCCTTCAGTTATTCTCATTCTAAAGAGAATTAATTGGGCTCCAATTGACAATATGTTCTGGTTTAATAGATTAGAAACGATCAGCTTTATATTGTAAACATTGAGGATTGATGTTGAATTCTTTTCTCCATGAACTGAGCAGCTCATGTTACAGGATACTGATGCAGAGAATTTTTTCAAGTCAGCGCTAGACATGGCGAAACATCATCTTTTCCAGTAAGTAAGGGATTCAAAGAATTCTGAAATTACTTCCATCAGTTGGAAAGGCATTTTTTTGATTCTCTTTCCCCCACTTAAATAGGCATTTGTTTGGCTTCTTGCCTCTCCCAGGGGATCACAGAGATTTGGACGGGATAGACAGTGCATGTGTTGCAATACACGAGACACCACTACTGTAAGAGCAAAACTGAATGGGCCAGGTATTCATTATTTGAACATCACTTTTTATAGTACTATTCATTTGACTCATTTCCATACTGTTAGAGAATTATTATTTACATTGAATTCTTTGGTCTATCAAGCAATGCTTCTTTATCATTCACTCTGAGGGGCAATACTGACAAAGCTGACATTTATCGGCCCTCCTAATAGTTGCTACTGAGAAGGTAGTGGCCAGTTTCCTTCTTGAACCACAGTGGTGGACATGGTGAAAGTTGTTACTTCATGCTGTAAGGGAGTGAATTCCTGGATTTTAACCCAGGAATGCTGAAGGAGCTGTGATATATAGCCAACCCAGGATATTGTGTGGCTTCAGTAACAGCCTTCAGGTGACAATGTACTCACACAGCTGGGTGTTCTGGCCTTTAGGTTAACTTTTGACGATGCTTAGTTGATACTGGGGAATATCCACCTACCTCGCAACATGGACGAGATCAATGTATTTACATTTTCTGTGACATGGCAAGTGACATATATCTTCGCACTTAGTCATAATTGGATTGTAAAATCACCAGATATTCAGATAGAGGACCTCAGAGTGGTGGCAGGGATTTCTGGCACTGTGATGAAATGCACAGCAGCTGCTTTTTACACCTCCAGTAGCCCGTCAACTTCTGTCACTCTTCATAACGAAAGATATTCTAATGGTTATGTTGTGCAAACTCACTGCTGCCTTTTCAGTCTCAGTCTTTTTTATTCTCTCTGAATTATGAGTTATTGTGGAGCAAAGCTGCACTGACCCTATCTGTGCTTTAACCACCACCCTCCCAGTTGCAGTTTCCTGAGGATACTCCAAATGGACTACATCCTAATACTGGTAACAATCCCCTTTCAATGGGCAGGAAGATGTCTCAAAGAGTTTCACTTTAATGTGGATAAAGGAGACTCTGAACACAAGCAGAAAGGAAAATAGGATAGAGAGTGGGGATCCAGAAGGACCATTCAAAGAGAATTTTTGTTGCAAAAGAAAGGAAGGGGTTGGATGGAGTTTGAGGGTGGGTCAGTAGCTGTTGGAATAACATTGAATAGGGGACAGGGAATTGATAGGCATTGGAAGGGCAGTGATGCAATGTAGGAAGAGATCATGGAATGAAGGAAGGAAGGAAAGATTGGAGTAAACAGAATGATGGGAATGGATGAGTGTGATGATAATTAATACGAATAATGACAGCGATAAAAGTGATGGTACTTAATGGAAGCAGTGCTAGTCAATGGGAATACTGTTTGTGTGTAAGACTCGTGGCAGTGATCAGTGTAATGGTAGCAATGGAAGCAAGGGAGTGATGGCAATGGGTGGGAATAACAGCAGTGGGTTGGAGTGATGGCAATGGGTGGGAGTGATGGCAGTGGGTTGGAGGGATGGCAATGGGTGGGAATGATGGCAATGGGTTGGAGTGATAGCAATGGCTGGGAATGATGGCAGTGGGTTGGAATAATGACAATTTTTGGGAGTGATGGCAGTGGGTTGGAGTGATAGCAATGGCTGGGAGTGACAGCAGTAGGTTGGAGTAATGGCAATTTTTGGGAGTGATGGCAGTGGGTTGGAGTGATAGCAATGGCTGGGAGTGACAGCAGTAGGTTGGGGTAATGGCAATTTTTGGGAGTGATGGCAGTGGGTTGGAGTGATAGCAATGGCTGGGAATGATGACAGTGGGTTGGAGTGATAGCAATGGCTGGGAATGATGGCAGTGGGTTGGATTAATGGCAATTTTTGGGAGTGATGGCAGTGGGTTGGAGTGATAGCAATGGCTGGGAGTGACAGCAGTAGGTTGGAGTGACGGCAATGGCTGGGAGAGATGGCAGTGGGTTGGAGTGATAGCAATGGCTGGGAGAGATGGCAGTGGATTGGAGTGATGGAAATGGGTGGGAATGATGGCAGTGGGGAATGATGGCAGTGGGTTGGAATGATGGAATGGTTGGGAGAGATGGCAGTGGGTTGGAGTGATGGCAATGAGTGGGAGTGATGGCAGTAGATTGGAGTGATTGCAATGGCTGGAAGAGATGGCAGTGGGTTGGAGAGATGGCAGTGGGTTGGAGTGATGGCAATTTTTGGTAGTGATGGCAGTGATTGGGAGTTACAGTAGGGGGGAGGACTGACAGCAGTACGGAGAGAAGGCAATGGGTGGGAGTGATGGCAATGGGTAGGAGTGATGGCAATGAGTGGGGGTCAGGCAGTGGATGGTACTGACAGCAGTGGTTGGGAGTAATGGGAATGGATGGGAGCAATGGCAGAGATGGTAGTATTGTCAGTGATGGGAGTAATAACAGTGGAAAGAAATAGTAGCATTGGATGTGAATAATGATAATGGAAAGAGTAATGGCAGTCAATAGGAGCATTGTCAGTGACAGGTGTAATGGCAGAGCGTGGGAGTAATGAGAGTGAATGGGATAATGACTGGAACAGGGAATAAAGGCAGTGGATGGGATTATTGGTAGTAAATGGGTGTGTTGTCAGTGATGGGAGTAATTGCAGTGATGAAAGTTATTGTAGCAGATGGGAATAATGGCAATGGATGGGAGCACTGCCTGTGATGGAGTAATGGGACTGGATGAGAGTAATGAAACTGGATGAGAGTAATAGCAGTGCTGGATAAGAAGAAGGGTTTAGCAATCAGCAGCACATTGGAAAATGAGACCACCCATTGACTTTAATCATGGTTGATCTGGAATTTTGGATGTGCCATCAGAGAATGGCAAAATAGTTGCTGCTGGAGTCTGTTTGTAACAGTGGGTAGTGGTGGAATTGTATTGACTGGGAGACAAGGCTGAAGACCTACATCAATCAGGTCTGAAAACATTTAGCACCATTATTACGTGACCAGCTATTACTCCCAAATCTCCTTGTCAGCTGAAATCAAGAGGAAGTTTATAATGAAGGCTTGGAGAGGAGCTCCTAATGTCTCTACTTTGCTCCAAACAACTTTAGAGATTGTCAGTAATTCTTTTTAAAGTTCAATAAAAAAAGTGTCAGTGTGATTAGGAGTACTTTTTATATAATTTACAATAGAATCGTTCCTCACTCTAACCGATTCGGTTACGCAATCCAAATAGGCAATTACTGTCATGGCAACATTAAACTTTAGAGATGTAGAGAGCTCCTGAGATTCCAGGCTGCGGTTCTCCTAAAGAGCCCTCTGCACTGTCCCCCGACTGGGGATTGTGGAATCAATGGAATCATGTCCTGTTGGCATGGAGATGGCAATGCAAATGGCCTTGAGTTTCTGCTTAAGCATCTTCCTGACTCCATGACACTTGGAATTCAGTCTGCCATTTGTCGATCATTTACACTCTAGAGTGTAGGTCAAGGTCATGAGCCCATTGGTGTGACCCAATTACATCACTATAGAAACAGATCATCCTTCTCCAATGGCTCTTCATGTTCCACCGATATCTGGGTTCTTTCAGTTCTCTATGTTCCTCCAATTCTGCTTTTGTAAGCATCACAATTATTATCACCCCATTATCAGTAAAAGTGCCTTCAATCAGCAAGTCTCTAAACAATGAAACTCACTCCATAACCTTTTCCCAAATCTTTAAATAGTTGAAGGTAATTTGAAATCAATTCATAATAACCTACCTCTTGTACTCAAGCCTTTCTGATCCTTTTTTTAAATTTTTGTGCTCACCAGCTGCAAGTCTGGTGCCAAAGATCTCTGCACTACACATAATCCCCACTCACAGCCACAGCCACTCACACACCCACACCCAAACCCAGACCCACAGGCACGTAGCCTCAGCTGCAAAATGGAACTAAAACTATTGTGCTGTTTCTTTTGGCTGCTAAGTGATAGAATTAGATTAGATTCCGTACAGTGTGGAAACAGGCCCTTCGGCCCAACCAGTCCACACTGACCCGCCGAAGAGTAACCCACCCAGGCCCACTTCCCTCTGACTAACTCACCTAACATGATGGGCAATTTAGCATGACCAATTCACCTGACCTACACATCTTTGGACTGTGGGAGGAAACCGGAGCACTCGGAGGAAACCCACGCAGACACAGGGAGAATGTGCAAACTCCACACAGGCAGTCACCTGAGGCTGGAATCGAACCTGGGATCCTGGTGCAGTGAGGCAGCAGTGCTAACCACTGAGTCACCATGCCACCCTTTCTACAGGGTGGAAGCAGGCCATTCAGCCTATTGAATCCACACCAAAACTCCAAAGAGCATCCCACCCAGACGCACCCCATACCTGTAATCTGCATTTCCTATGGCTAACCCACAAGGCCGAGAGAAAGTGAGGACTGCAAATGCTGGAGATCAAAGTCATGAGTGTGGAGCTGGAATAGCACAGCTGGTCAGGCAGCATCCGAGGAGCAGGAGATAAAGGGCTTATGCCTGAAACATCGATTCTCCTGCTCTTTGGATGCTGCCTGACCTACTGTGCTTTTCCAGCACCATGCTCTCGACTCTAACCCACAAAGCCTGCACACTATGGGAAATTTAGCTTGGCCAATCCACCTAACCTGTACATCTTTGGATTGTGGGAGGAAACTGGAGGGAGCCCATGCAGACATGGGAAGAATGTGCAAACTCCACACAGACAGTCACCAAGTGTGGGATTGAACCTGGATCTCTGGCACTGTGAGGCAGCAGCACCAACTACTGAACCACTATGCCACCCTCCTCCTGTTCCTGTCATAGATGGATCTGCTGAAATGGTCAGAGTGCAGTAAGCAGCATTCACCAAGATCATATCATGGGGACTTTGTCAGAATTTTAAAAAAACTTATTAGAGACAGACCTGAAGCTATAGTGCTCCCTGTGGTAGTCTGGGCCATGTTTGTGCAATCTGTAAATACACTTCCTATTGTTTGCTGAACAGGTTTTTTTTAGTTAGACCAGAAAAATGGGTGCCCCCGAAGGAGCTAAAATACACAATATGGTGGCAGAAGTGCGGATCAACAATAGTACTATTTCTAAATGGTGTCAATCAGGACCTTCCAGAGAAAACAAAAAAAAAGGAGAAAATCGTGCTGGTGACCCAGAAGTATTCAAAAGAAACAGTTACTGCTGATTGCTGATGACAGCGAACACCACAAACCTTGTGGCAACATTCAACACAGAAGAATTTTTCAAAGAATAACACACAAAGCGTTTCTGACAGAAGACACACACAAACAGAAGAAATCTATAGCTTCAAGGGAAGGTGCAGACTACATCATGAGACAGTAATCTGTGGATCCAGTCTGTGTCTGGGTTGAGCTACTGAACCAACCTGACATTTCGGATTGTGTGCGTTAAAGTCAACAAACGCTTGTACCAAAGAGGAAACCTTAAATGATGCAGTAATTCAGGCCGAAAGCACAATTGTTCCCTCTGATCACTGCCAGAGTGCGTGGATACCACAAGGCAGGGCTGACTAAATGGAATCAGTATAGGGGTTGGGAGGTCATGTTTTGGTTTTATAGGACATTGACTAGGCCACCTTTGGGATACTGTATTCGTTTCAGGTCACCCTGTTATGGGAAAGATGTTGTGAAACGTGAAATGACTCCGAAAAGATTTACAAGAATGTTGCTGGGGTTGGAGGACTTGAGCTATAGGGAGAAGCTGAATAGGCTAAGCCTATTTTCCCTGGAGCGTCAGAGTCTGAGGGGTGCCCTTAAAGAGGTTTATAAAATCATGAGAGGCATGGATAGAGTGAATAGCCAAGGCCTTTTTCCCAGGGTGAGGGTGTCCAAAACTGGAGGAAAGATATAAAAGGCACCTAAGGGGAAACCTTTCCATACAGAGAGTCATGCATGCATGAAATGAGCTGCTAGAGGAAGTGGTGGAGGCTGATAGTTACAACATTTCAAAGGCATCTGGATGAGTATGTGAATAGCAAGGGTTTAGCAGGATATGGACCAAATGTTGGCCAATGGGACTAGATTAATTTAGGATATCTGGTCTGCATGAATGAGTTGTGGCAAAGGGTCTGGTTCCATGCTGTACATCTCTATGACTCTAACAGAGAACTCCTACATTCATGGAGCAGAGAGTTCTGCAAAATTGCTATTCAAGATGCTTGAAGCAGATAAGTGTTGGTTAATTTGCTTGACTCTATAATTTAAAGAAATATGCAATTTTGGCCTAACACACAATTTTTGAGAATCTTTTTCAGAATAGTTAGATTGGAATAAAATAATTGTTTCGTACTAAGTACGTAAAGTTAACTTGCTGAGCTGGAAGATTTGTTTCAGAAGGTTCACCACCATGACTAGGTAACATCATCAGTGAGAGTCTCTGGTGAAGCTCTGGTGGTATGTCCTGCATCTTCCAGCTCAGCGAGTTAACTTACACACTTTTCATCAACCTGAGCTACAAATCTTCACAAAAATCACTAATTGTTTCATATTGGAAATGAGGTGGAATTTTATGACTGCAGCAGCTTGGTTGGAAGGTTGTTCATTGTCATCAAAACTGAAAGAATTCAGATTGCAAGTGGCTACAGCATTTGAGAATAAATGCAAACCCAGAAGCCTCTGAACAGTCAACAATACTTGAGAGGATGTACAATGATTGATAGATGAAAAAAACTAAGTTGAATCAGATTGTCACACAGTCGTGAACAACCCTTTACTCTAAATTAGGGCTGATTAGGGCTGAGGTGACTGGGAGGGGAAATGCTCAAACAAAATGTCCAACTTCACCTCCTTCCAGAGAAGAATCCCGAACAACATTGAAGGGTATTACGTCAAGCAAGAATTAATCTCTACTTAACACAATTGAGGGGGTGAACAAGTTGGTTTCACCAATTGCTGGAGGAGAAGGCAAAACCCCAATATGTTCAAGAAATTGGAGCAAAATGTCTACTCTCTTTATCAAAGATCTACAGGAAAAGTGAGTATCACATTTCACTGACACAATTCTGAGATATTGTGCATACAGCTCCACAAATGACCACTAAAAAGAGACAGACAATATGCACAAATCCAAGAAACTGCAAAGAAAAGTATTGCCTGCTATAGATGATCACTATGAAGATTAGATACACATCACCAAAGTCCTCCACTAAGAAATACAAGTAGTTAAAGATCCTACAGTTGAAGAGAGAATGATAGACTTTAGATCATTAGGAAGACAGTCCAAGTCAATACCTTCTGCCCAACAAGCTACAATACTTCCAAGTCCATAGGGAACACAATCAGGCAAAATAGTGAAACCTCCAAATTGTCTGAATCAAAGACCTGGAGGGAGACAGGCTAGTGGTGATTGTAATATATCAACAAATGTAGAACAATAATTGGATGAGGCAAAATAAAATGAGAAAAGGGAGACATTGCATAGGGATCTGAAGGAGTTCATAAACTGAGAAGGCATTTTCCAGTTTCTAAACATGCTCCCTCTTCCTACAGACCACATTAATGAGAATTATGTAGAATGTCAAAGCTGCAGCTTCTATTCCTTTCTTCCTCATGTGGTTAAAGAGCTGCCCCTAAATGCACCAAAGATATTTGTCTCGAGTATTGCACGTGGTAGTGGGCTTCACATTCTCGCTACAATTGTATATTTCTTCAGTTAAATTGTTCTCAAATTCATCATGAAGATAAATATGTCAAATGACAAATCAAAGAAATATTAAAGAAACGGAAAGTTGTAACTGTGGTGATAGACAATGGGTTAAGAAAGGCAGCTCCAGTAAGGTGGAGGTTAATTGTCTTACCGCATTGAATACTCATAGCTGCTATTTATCTTTAGCTACACCTCAGACAGTAATCTGCTCTGAATTATTCCAGCATATTTTCTACAGGAGCAGGGGACTGAGCATTAAGTAAAATGCAAACTAAAGCTGACAGTTTTTATCCACTTGAGTTGCATTGTTCCACTTGAGGGTGTCTATTATGGCCATTACAGGATAAGCAGTGACAAGGTGATTGAACTGTCACAGTTACACTTGGAAACCTTGAGCATTCATTGACATTCGGGCTTTTCAACAATCACATGGCACTGTGGCTCAGTGGTCAGCACTGCTGTCTCGCAGTACCAGGGGCCTAGGTTCAATTGCAGCCTCCACAGAGAGTGTGGAGTTAACACTTTCTCCCCATGTCCAGACTGTGTGAAAATATGCGTAGGCTAGGTTGATTGGTCATGGGAAATGCGGGGTTGGTGCAGTCTCAAAAAATCTTTACCTGCCTCAGCAGGGATTCTAAGATAGAAACACACTTCCTTCCTGTAACAATGATGAGCCAATGAGCAGTAGTTCATGAGGTTGGGTCAGTTGAAGATTTTGTAACTGAAATGGTGCTCTTTGTGAATCCTGCTTGGGTAAAATTGTGGGTGGTGACACAGTAGATATGGGGATTAGGGATGGTGGTATAATTGTTTAAGGGGTATAGTCCACCATCATTGGGATTAAGTCAGTTTAATAGTTACTCCCTTCCAATTTGTGGTGGGGGTTCTCTTTCAAACAGAATCAGTGGCTAATTGAGAGACTGGAAATTAAGTAGTGAGCTGTCACTGGGAGCCACATTAGATTACCTACAGTGTAGAAACAGGCCCTTCGGCCCAACAAGTCCACACTGACCCGCCGAAGCGCAACCCACCCATATCCCTACACTTACCCCTTCACCTAACACTACGGGCAATTTGGCATGGCCAATTTACCTGACCTGCACATCTTTGGACTGTGGGAGGAAACCGGAGCACCCGGAGGAAACCCACGCAGACACGGGGAGAACATGCAAACTCCACACAGTCAGTCGCCTGAGGCGGGAATTGAACCCAGGTTTCTGGCACTGTGAGGCAGCAGTGCTGACCATTGTGCCACCGTGCCGCCATTCTCTCTCTCTTCCTGAGAGCTCCCCATACCCTAATCACTTAGCCTTGTCATGGGTCCTCTGAGATGCTGGGGTCCTTTCTTGGAAGGTTAGCACATGTGGGCACTTCTGGTAAGATGAGGGACCTGCCCCCACAACAAGCACCGACCTGTGCTGTCTGATTTCACATTCAGTGGATTTGGACCACTGGGTCTTGTTGATTTAAATTAATCTCAGAACGATTGATGACTATTTACAGTTTGCGGCTGCAAGAAAGGTGGAAAAGAACTCCTGGAGTCAATCCTCAATGTCACTCTGTCAGTGGTATCATGTCAGAATGAATTACCCACCTTTAAGATCCATGGACGGAAATTGCCTGGTGCAAGTGATTTGCTCTTGAGGCAGGTGTGGATGATGATAAAAATCCACCCCAGGATTTTTCATTGGAATGCCTGTGAGTCCTCATCATAGAAAAGAGGAATAGGAGTAGGCCATTCAGCCCTTTGAGCCTGCTCCACTACTGATTATGATCATGGCTGATCATCCAACTTGTTCCTACTTTCTCCATGTAGCCTTCGATCCATTTAACTGGGAGAACCACACCTAACTCCTTCTTGAAATCATTCAATCCTTTGTTCTTTGTTGTTTTCGGTGTGGCAGAGAATTCCATGGGCCCACCTTACTCTGGATGAATGAATTTTGCCTCATCCCAGAGTTAAATGACCTACCCCCATCCTCAAACTGTGACCCCTAGTTCTGGGCTCACCAGTCCTGATTGTGTTTAGCCTGTCTAGTCCTGTTAGAATGACAGAGGTTTCTAAGAGAAACTCCTCATCCTTTTAAAGTCATGCATTGACATTTTAGTGATTTCAAGAAATGAATTTGGAATTTTGTTGTGGTAATTTAATTGGCTGTTAGAAAAAGTAATAGATGGTCACCTTATTCATACATTGCATATATGTAATCCAGCTGGACACACCAGTTTAGTTCTGAGTCCGTGCAACTCTGTTAAAAGAACTGTCTTTCAGAGGAGACATCAAGTATGCACAGAAAATATCACAGTACAATTTTTGAGCAAAGTGGAGCAGTTCTCTGTGGTGTTCCTGTCATTATCACTAAACTCACATCGCTAAAGAGAGATTTCCTGGTCATTAACGCATTCCTGTTGGAGGGCATTTGGCTGTGCACAAATTAGCTGCTGCTTTTCCTGGCAACATGACCAGAGTTCAAAAATCCTTTGTTGCTTGGAAAATACTTTGGGCTATCTTGAGGTCACGAATGGTGCTACACGGAGACAAAACTTTCGCTTTTTGTGTGAACTGCAGACAATGTAATATGTGCTGCTGAGTTGGATGTGAGCCACATTCTGTTGCCATATACCTGCAGTTTTCAGAGTTTGTCATTGCATGATATTGCAGTGCCCCGTCTATCTCTCATCATTTGTGAATGAATGGGCAGCCCTGCATCTTCCATAGGAGATGGTGCCATTATGACAATGTCACAATTATAATGTAGTAATAATTAGTAGCATAGATCCCAGATTAATGTCCTGGGATTTGGTTCATTTGTACAAAATAAAATAGAATTGCAAAGAAAACATTGCTGTTTTTAAGAACCCAGCTGTCTCATGAATGTTCCTCAGGGAAGGAAACTGCCATCCTTACCTGGTCTGGATTACATGTGACTCCAGGCAACCATTCAGTTGCACCAATCACTGCACTGCCTCAGAGAAATAAAACTGAACAGATCACCTGACATTGACCTAGGCACCAGAAAAGACAATGGCAGAAACACAGGCCTGTCGACCCTCCAAAGTCCTCCTCACTAACATCTGGGGCTAGTGTGAAAATTGGCAGAGCTGTCTCACAGACTGGTCAAGCAACAGCCTGATATTGTCAAACTAACAGAATCATATCTAACAGACAACGTCCTACACACTACTAGCAGCATCCCTGGATATATCCTGTCTTGCCAGCAGGACAGACTCAGCAGAGAGAACAGCACAGTGCTACACAGTCAGGAGGGAGTTGCTCTTGAAGTCCTCAATATTGACTCCAGATCCCATGAAGCCTCATGGCTTTAGGTTAAATATGGGCAAGGAAACCTGCTGCTCCTTACCATTCACCGTCCTGCCTCAGCTGATGAATTGGTACTTCTCAATGTTGAATAACACTTAGAGGAAGTGCTGAGGATGGCAAGGGCACAGAATGAGGATGGCAGCAGTACCACTGATCGAGCTGTTCAGGTCCTAAAGGACACAGCTGCTTGACTGGGTCTGTGGCAGGAGGTATGGGAACCAACAAGTAGGAAAAGCATACTTGACCTCATCCTTACCAATCTGCTAGCTGCAAGTGCATATGTCCATAACACTATCAGTAAGAGTGACCACTACACAGTACCTGTGAAGATAAAATCTGGCTTTTACATTGAGAATACCCTCCGTCATATTGTGTGCATCAACCTGTTAAATGGGACAAACTCTGAACAGATCAAGCAGCTCAAGACTGGGCATCTATGAGGTGCTGGGAGCCATTAGCAGTAGAATTGTTCTCTAATACAATTGTAACCTCATGGCCTGGCATATCCCCGACTTAACCATTACCATCAAGCCAGGGGATCAACCCTTGTTCAATGGAGTGTAGAGGGCATGCCAAGAACAGCACCTGAATATGAGGCCTCAACCTGGTGAAACTACCAAACAAGACTACGTACATGCCAAATAGCTTAAGCAGCAAGTGACCGACAAACCTAAGTGATCCCACAACTAACAGATCAGATCTAGCTCTGCAGTTCAGCCACATCGTGTCATGAATGGTGATGGTCAACCAAACAGCTAACTGGAGTAGGAGGCTCCATTCTCAATGGTGGAAGAGCTCAGTACATCAGTGCAAAAGATAAGGCTGAAGCTTTCGCAGAGATCTTTAGTCAGAAGTGCCAAGTGGATGGGCCCTGACAACATTCTGGCAATCGTACTGAAGACTTGTGCTCCAGAATTTGACGCTCCCCTAGCCAAGTTCTTCCAATGCAGTTACACCACTGGCAACTACCTGAAAATGTGGAAAATTTCTCAGCTCTGTCCTGCACATAACAAGCAGAATAAATCCAATCCAGCCAATTACTGTCCCAAACTGTCTCCTGTCGATCATCAGTAAAGTGCTGGAAGGTGTCATCAACAGTGTTACCAAGCAGCACCTGCTCAGCATACACCTGCTCAGTGACGCCCAGTTTGGGTTTTGCCAGGACCACTCATTGCAGCCTTGGTTCAAACATGGACAGTAGAACTGAATTCCAGAGGTGTGGTGAGAATGACAGCCCCAGACATCAAGGTTGCATTTGATTGAGTGTGGCATCAGGCAGCCCGAGAAAAACTGGAAATCATGGGTATCAAGGGCAAAATCTCCAGTGGTTAGAGTCATACCTGACACTTAGGAAATTGGTCATGATTGAGGTCAGTCATCGCAGATGCAGGACATCTCTTGTAGGAGTTCCTCAAGGTAGTGTTCTAGGCCCAACCATCTTCAGCTGCTTCATCAATGAACCTCCCTCCATCATAAGGTCAGAAGTGAGGATAGTTGCTGATGATTGCACAATGTTCAGCACCATTTTCAACTCCTTAGATACTGAAGTAGTCCATGCTCAAATGCAACAAGATCTGGATAATATCCAGACATGGACAGACAAGTAGTAAGTAATATTCCAGCCATACAAATGCCAGGCTTTGATCATCACCAACAAGAGACAATCTAATCACTGCCTCTTGACATTCAATGGTGTCACCATCACTGAAACCTCACTATCAACATCCTGGGGTTATCATTGACATGAAATTCAACTGGACTTACCACATAAACACTGTGGCTACATGAGCAGGTGAGAAGGTAGGAACACTGCAGTGAGTAAGTCACCTTGTGACTCCCCAAAGCCTGCCCACCATCAACAAGGCACACGTCAGGAGTGGGATGGAATTCTCCCCACTTGTCTAGAGCGATGCAGCTCCAATAACACCCAAGAAGCTTCACACAATCCAGGATAAAGTGGCCCGCTTAATTGGCACCACATCAATTTCCTCCCCACTAAGGCTCAGTAGCAGCAGTGTGTACTATTGACAAGATGCACTGCAGAAATTCACAAAAGATCCCCAGACAGCATCTTCCAAAACCATGACCACCTCCATCTAGAAGGACAAGGGCAGCAGATACATGGGAATACCACCACCTGAACGTTCCTCTCCAAGTCACTCCCATTCTGACTTGGAAATGTATTAATGTTGCTTCACTGTCAATGGGTCAAAATCATGGAATTCTCTCCCTCATGACATTGTGGGTCAACCCACAGCATATGGACTGCAGCAGCTCAAGAAGGCAGCTCACTCCCACCGTCTCAAGGGCAACCTGGGATGGGCAATACATGCTGGCAAGCCAGCGACAGCCACACCCCACAAATTGGTTAGGCCACTTTTGGAATATTGTGTGCAACTCTGGTCTCCTATCGGAAGGATGTTATGAAACTTGAAAGGGTTCAGAAGAGATTTATAGGGATGTTGCCAGGGTTGGAGGATTTGAGCTATAGGGAGAGACTGAATCGGCTAGGGCTGTTTTCTCCAGAACGTCAGAGGCCGAGGGGTGACCTTATAGAAGGTTATAAAATCATGAGGGGCATGGATAGGATAAATAGACAAGTCTTTTCCCTGGGGTGGGGAGTCCAGACCTCGAGGGCATAGGTTTAGGATGAGAGGGGAAAAATTTAAAAGGGATCTTCGAGGCAAGTTTTTCGCGCAAAGGGTGGTGCGTGTATGGAATGAGCCACAGGAAGTGGTGGAGGCTGGTACAGCATTTAAAAGGCATCTGGATAGTTCCATGAATAAGTAGGGTTTAGATGGATATGGGTCAAGTGCTGGTAAATGGGACTAGATTAATTTAGGATATCTGGTCAGCATGCACAAGTCGGACTGAAGGGTCTGTTTCCATGCTGTATATCTCTATGAATCCATGACCCTATGTCTTTAAATGAATAAAAACAGTTTTCAATTCAGATCCCTCATGACCCCAAATCTTTCCCGATACCCTTGCCCTTTCTGGGGGTCAAGACCATCCAACCCCTCATCCTTGGGTGGACCTCTCTCCTCCTGCTAACATCCACCAGAAATGTACTGCAGTGGGTCTGCATACCTGACCCACCCTCTCACTGCATGCTGCTGTACTTTGAAGTAACCCCAGGTCAGGTCTGAGTGATGCCATCAAGTCCAGTCGCTGGACAATGCACAACTCTGTCCCCAGGCCCAACATTCCATTACAGGTTGTGCCTCAAATATCCTCCATCTTTTTAATTTCTTGTCCCTTTGCTGATGGTTTGGGGTTGGTGCTGAGGTTGTGGGGTGGGATGGAGTGAATTCTTAGGGGGTGTGTGATTTGTAGTGGGAGGGCTGAACAGGGAGTAGTGGAGTTGGGGAATTGTTGTAGTAGGAGGTAGGGAATGATTGTTGGTGTGGGAGTTCATGGATTTGAACTGCAAGAGTGTCCAGCCCAAAGCAACTTGCAAAACACATGAGGTGGACAATTGAAAGTTTTGTTGTCAGTTAAACTCTTCATCATAAAAGGGAGATGTCTTCTTGTTTATGTATGTTCCCTAGTTTTAATCTCCACCACTGGAAGAAATATTCTCTGGGTATCCATCTTAAGCAGTCTATTCAATATCTTATATGCTTCAATAAGATCATTCATAATCTTCTCAACTCCAATGTGTACCCTTCTAAATTGTTCAGCCTTTCTTGATCAGACAAGCCCATCATACCAAGAATAATCTTCTTTGAACTCCTTGTAAGGCTGTTATATATTTTATGTACCCTCTTCATCAGATCATTCAGCAATGAGAGCAGATATAATTTCCACAGGCCTACCATTGACTTCTCTGCAGGAGGAGGGATACACAGAGGGTGCATGTACTGTCCCAGACTTGTTTTGCACTTCCCTCTCGATCGCCTACTTAGACCACCGAGGGGTTAAGTGCAACAACCAAACAGTAGCACTGACAGTTAGGGGCATAGCATAGTTTTTAGAACAGCTACAAAATAATAGAGTCCCAGGATAATACTGAGCCTGAGGATAATACTGAGTCCCAGGATAATACTGAGTCCCAGGATGAAACTGAGTCCCGGGATAATATGAAGGCTTTGGAGTTGTTTGTGTTGTGTTTGTGTTTGTCGTACACAGGAGGTGTGTGAAAAACTGACAGATTGGTTATTTGCTCTTGGGTTTGGTCAGTGGATGTTTTCGTCCTGACTGTGAATCCTGGGATCGCCCTGTGCTCTGAACCCGTGGTCTCCTCCATTGAGAGATTGCGACTCTGACAAAAGCCCAATGCTGAGGTTAGCCATCTATAATCAAACAGTGAAGTCACGACAGTCACAGAGAGACTAGTGCTGGGGTTTACTGTCTGTGTACAGCTGAGTGTTGTATTGCTCACCTCCTCTTTATAGGTACTGCAGATGCTGGAGATTAGAGTCAAGATTTGAGTAGTGCTGGAAAAGGTAGCACGGGAATGATGAAGGGCTTTTGCCTGAAACATGGATTTTCCTGCTCCTCAGATGCTGCCTGACCTGCTGTGCTTTTCCAGCACCACTCTAATCTCCACCTCCTCTTTATTACACGTCCGTTATGATAGATATTTGATCATTAATTGCTGAAGTGGCAACTAACATACAATGTATTTGCAACAGAAAATCAAAGGCCTTTGTAGGAACATTTCCAGAATGTGGTCAGTGCTTGATTCACTGGTTAGGAGGGAAATCATATGGCGCCTCTATATTGCAGCCTATACACTAACAACAAGGCTGAATCACCTCAGTCTCTCACTGTTCCTGGCACCCGCCCTCCGTATGGACTGTCAAGGTCATCATCAATGTCTTGTTCACCCGCTGAGTGATGGCTAGACTCACCATCTAAGGAATCGGGGCAGCTCAACATCTCCTCATCTGCTCTTTGCTTGGTCAGATTACCCAATATCTGAGACTAGTAGAAAGTGAGGACTGCGGATGCTGGAGATCAGAGTCGATAGTGGGGTACTGGAAAAGCACAGCAGGTCAGGCAGCATCCGAGGAGCAAGAGAATTGACGTTTCAGGCATGAGCCCTTCATCAGGACTGATGTGCTTTTCTAGCACCACACTCTCGACCCCAATATTTGAGGGGAAAATAATCTGTGGGATATTATGATGCCGCATCAGACAGTTGAGGCAACAAGTTTGTATCTTAAGCCGACCTATTGTTCTCCCAATGGTCACTTTGGTGGAGGCATAGCTGGCATTGTAATTCTCTTCCTCCGAGACCCTGGATATCTGACAGGCATCAAGAAGGCACTCCTTCTCATCTCCAATCAACCAGCTGTCCAACTGAGCACAAAGAGATGTTGTACAAATGAACGTTTGAGAAAGAAGGCATTTTGACTATCCCTAAGGTGGTACGCACACACTGTAGGATATTTAAGGTTGGGAATAACAGACACTCTCCATGTTCTGGAATGGGCAAACTGCTCGGAGTGTCGAAAGCCCCCGGCTTTGGCCTTGTTTTCCGAATAATGACATGAGAAAAATCAATGAACTCTTTGTATGTTAGGGAACTCCAGCACAGCCTCAAATCCGATCAATCTTTCAGCCTTGGTCTTGCCATCAATGGTGAAATGAATGAAGATTTCCACTCCCCTGAACAGTGCATTTTTATGTCTTTAACACAAATGGTGACCCACAGGATATGAGACTGCACACAGATCACCTACAAATGCTCAAAATGATCTTGATACATGGAAGTTCGGTGGCGTCATTATCTTCAGTCCTACAGACAATGGATAGCCAGCCACACCAGAGAAAATAAGCTCCCCACCATTCATGTCACATAGCAATGTTATCTCCTCCCAGGATAGGCAGAGCTGACTGCACTGCTCACCCATCTGAAGGCAGCTGATGCACAACCTGGAAACACCTTTACTCAGGGTTGTGTCTTCTCCTGGAATGTACCTGCCCATGTTCCCTTCCCTGGTCTTACTTAAGAAGGGCTGATGCCCGAAACGTCGATTCTCCTGTTCCTTGGATGCTGCCTGACCTGCTGCGCTTTTCCAGCAACACATTTTCAGCTCTGGTCTTACTGGTTGTCAAGTTCACTTATGTAGCTGGTGGGTTGGTTGCTGGGAATGTAGGGAGACCAGTTCAATGGAAACATGCATGAGAACACTTTTTTTTTGGAGGTAATATGGAGGTAAGACAGATAATAGAGCCGATGCAGGCACAAATAGCCTTCTTCTGCAGCATAATAATTCTCTGGTAACCATGGAAATCAGGGCTCTTCTCCCTCCTTCTCTTTGGATCAGGTTGAATATTTCTCCCAGCAACTGTTGCTGCAGACTGCCCTGAAATCATATCCCCCTCAACTCAAGCCCTTCTTCCAAATGGGTTTCTCAGACATTAACCCTTCATCTCCTCAGAGGAAAAATTGACCTCTACTTACATGCTCGGTAACATCACGACAGGCTTCCCTGCCCTAGTGCTCTCTTCTCCTGTTTTTTTCATCCCAGTTTGCAGCTCCCTAAGACAACAATTCCCAATTCCTGTACAATCACCATTAAGTCATACAGACTGCATTAAATCAGGAACAATTGCCTTAATACCTTTCGTTAGTCTGTTCAGATATTGTTGTGGTTCTGTTCGCTGAGCTGGGAATTTGTCTTGCAAACGTTTCGTCCCCTGTCTAGGTGACATCCTCAGTGCTTGGGAGCCTCCTGTGAAGCACTTCTGTGCTGTTTCCTCCGGCATTTATAGTGGCCTGTCTCTGCCGCTTCCGGTTGTCAGTTCGAGCTGTCCGCTGTAGTGGCCGGTATATTGGGTCCAGGTCGATATGTTTGTTGATAGAGTTTGTGGATGAGTGCCATGCCTCTAGGAATTCCCTGGCTGTTCTCTGTTTGGCTTTCCCTATAATGGTAGTGTTGTCCCAGTCGAATTCATGTTGCTTGTCGTCTGTGTGTGTGGCTACTAAGGATAGCTGGTCGTGTCGTTTTGTGGCTAGTTGGTGTTCATGGATACGGATCGTTAGCTGTCTTCCTGTTTGTCCGATGTAGTGTTTTGTGCAGTCCTTGCGTGGGATTTTGTACACTACATTAGTTTTGCTCATGTTGGGGATCGGGTCCTTTGTCCTGGTGAGTTGTTGTCTGAGCGTGGCTGTTGGTTTGTGGGCTGTTATGAGTCCTAGTGGTCACAGTAGTCTGGCTGTCAGTTCAGAAATGCTCCTGATGTATGGAAGCAGCAGAGACAGGCCACTATAAATGCCGGAGGAAACAGCACAGAAGCGCTTCACAGGAGGCTCCCAAGCACTGAGGATGTCACCTAGACAGGGGACGAAACGTCTGCAACACAAATTCCCAGCTCGGCGAACAGAACCACAACAACGAGCACCCGAGCTACAAATCTTCTCCCAAACTCTGTTCAGATATGTTATGCCACAACTCTGGAGCAGGTGGGGCTTGAAACTTGACTTTCTGTATCAGAAATAGGGAGACTACTACTCTGTCATACGATGTACCCCACAAAGGTTTTGATGAGCCCTGAAATTAATCAGTCATAGAGTCATACAGCACAGAAACAGACTCTTCAGTTCAACTCGTCCATGCCAACTAGGCATCCCAAACTGAACTAGTCCCACCCTCCTGTGCCTGGCCTATTTCCTTCCAAATCTTTCCTACCCATGTACCTGTCCTTTAAATGTTGCAATTGTACCCATCTCTACCACTTCCTCTGGCAGCTCGTTCCATTCATGTACCACTCTCTGTTTGAATCTGTTGGCCTTAAACGGAAGGTAAGTGGGATCCCAACTTTTAAGCGTTGCAATGTCAGGTTCAGCTGTGATACTGGACACCTTGTCTCACATCATCATGCCCAGTTAGAGGAATCGCCTGCTGTCCATCTCCCAACTGTTAAATTCTGTCCACTGTTCCTACATTCTACACCAAGTCCTTCAAATGCTTCCCATGGGCCACTGCTTAACTTGACTTGTGCACAGCATTCCTAGCTAAGTACTGAACATATAGAAAAATAATTATGTTGGCTCAAGGGTCAAACTACTAAGGAATACTGGAAAATTAAATTGAAAGAAATGGTAGTAGATGAACAATATTTAAAATAAATAATTAATTCATAATTCTCACAAAACTAATTTCATTGAGAAATAAAATCCCAACAGGAAGTTAAATCCACCTGTGGTTAACTCAAGTAGCTAAGGCTCAGACTGGATTAAATAGATGGGATTTTATAATATTGAGGAGGTGAACAGTTCAGCCTGAGGACTGGCAGAGCCTAATGGCGAATGAAAAGTTAAAGATGAATGCGAAAATAGAATCAGGATTGAACTGGTTTCTTCCCTCATAGTGTGTATAATGGAGAGGTACTGTGACCATCCCTCGCTCTGTGGTGAGCCCTCTCTCTCTGTGACCAGTCCTGGATCTGTGAACATAGTGTCATAGAGTCATACAGCATGGAAACAAACCCTTCCATCCAACTTGTCTATGCCAACCAGGCTTCCCAAACTAAACCAGTCCCATTTTCCTGTGCCTGGCCCATATCCCTCTAAACCTTTCCTATTCATATACCTATCCAAATATCTTTTAAATGTTACAATTACATCTGCATCCACCATGTCCTCTGGCAGCTCACCCTTGTGTGTTAAAGTTACCCACCAGGTCCCTTTTAAATTTTTCTCTTCTCACCTTAAATATATGCCCTCTAGTTTTGAACTTTCCTACCTGGGGGAAAGACTTTTTCTATTCACTTTACCTATACCCCTTATGATTTTATAAAACTCTGTAAGTTCACCCCTCAACCTCCTTCCTCCAGGGAAAAATGTCCAACCTCTCTTTATAACTCACATCCTACAGTCTTGGTAACACCCTGGTAAACCTTTTCTGTATTCTTTCAATTCTTCTCAATTAATAACATCATTCCTGTACCAGCTCCATCTCTGTCCTAGCTGCATGCTCACTCCCTCTCTCCTGCAATTTGTGCATTTTGGGCAGTAGCCCAACCTGAGCTAATTGACACCCTTAATTTGGTAATTAATGCCACCACTGCTGGGCTTAACTGGCAGTGACTAGCCCAGCAGCCTCTCTGATCAGGATGGTGGTTGGACTGTCCCTCCTGAATGCAACACTTCAGCTCAACAGCGGCCTCCCCACAATGTGTGACATTACTGTGCCCCCGCCTCTGGCCCTTCTGTTCCAACAGCCTGCTTTCCTGACTGGGGTTTGCCCAACTAGGTAATGGCATGACCCCAGATCACTTGTTGAGTTGGATCCACTGCTCTATCCCTAGTCTCACGCTGTCCCAACAGTGACAACTGGTTGGTTAGCAATTCTCTGAGGGGTGGAGTTTCTGCCTCAAATACAATTAAGGGCCAATGATCAATTTTATTCCAGGAGGCTGCTACATGGAGAGGAGTTCAGAGGTCAGATGGTGTTGGGGGTGCAGGCAAGATGTTGGTAAAGGCAATGACAGCCTCCATAACTTGTTAATTTGGAGGACAGCAACTAAAGTGCTCTCTTAAAGTCAAACCTTTGAGACTAAATTAGTAAGAAATATAAAAACAAATTGTATGATCATTTCGAAGTATGTACAAAGGAAGATATTAGTAAAAGTAAACATGAGTGCCTTCGTGTTTGAGAGAAGTTAAATTGAAATGGCGAATTCAGTGTAGAAAATTCTAAAAACATACTAGAGACCATGGAAACTCAGAAGGCTTATGGAAGTGATTAACTTGACGTAATTAATAAAAACAAAGATAAGGTTCTCAAACAATTCATGACAGGGAAATGAGCAAATAGTGTGGAGCTAACAACCTTTAATCTTCAGATTCAAAAAGTGGTCCAGGTCGTTCTGCTATAACTCAACAACTGTGTTCCTCTGCCACCTTGCGCTATAAAACATTGCACTATGGAAAACTCCAGAAAATCACACTGTAGAAAGTCGCTAATAGAAAGTTTGTATTATCCACAATTCATCAATCACGTAATTGTGAATTCGTGCCGATGAAACCCGTGTTATAGCAGAATGACCTGTAGCTTCAGATTTTCCAAAATTGGAATTATGATCTTTAAAGAAACTGCAGCTCCTGACCCAGTCTCCGTAGATCAGAAGGTACCTAGCTGATATTCAGTAAACTATTAAATGTTCATGTTTGAAGGGATTTGTGTGTTTTTCTACAGGAAACACAGAAAATTAATGGCAAAAGGCGTGTTGCTATTTATTTCAACTGGGGTTATAGTTCCAATGATTTGTTACATTTGCAAAAGCTTTGGTTGGGACCAATCCTTGCATGCTGGGTCCAATTTAGTGTTGAGTTTTGTTGTGGATGAGGGTAAGCTACCCTTTTGACTTAACTGGTCGCATTCTAAGGAATTAAGAGTCTTTGAATCACACAGTATGGAAACAGACTTTCTGACTAACTCATCCACACTGACCATGTTCCCAAACTAAACCAGTTCCATTCGCCTGTATTTGCCCCATATCCCTTTTAAACTTGTCCTAATTGTGGACCTCTCCAAATGACTTTTAAATGTTGTAACTGTACCTGCATCTACCACTATCCTTTCCTACTCATGTACCTGTCCAAATGTCTTTTAAATGTTGTAACTGTATCTACATCTATCACTTCTTCTGCCAGTCCATGCTGCATACAAACCACCCTTTGTGTGAAAATGTTGCCCCTCAGGTCCCTTTAAATTCTTTCTCCTCTCACCTTCTAGTTTTGGACTCTCCGACCCTTATTCATCTTATTTTTGCCCCTCTTGATTTTATAAATGTCTATGAGGTCATCCCTCAACCTTATACACTCCAGGCTATCCAGCCTCTCCTTATATCTCAAACCCTCCAGTCCCAGTAACATGCTGATAAATCTTTTCTGCACCCTCTTCAAGTTAATAACATGCTTCTATTGCAGGACAAACAGAACTGTACATAGTGCTCCAATTTATCATATTGCTGCAAGCACTGTACAGGTTACATAAGCACTTATCTTAAGTGCTGCATTCATGCTAGAGGTCTTTCATATCATAGTTGTCTAGAGTCCAGAAAAAGCCCTCCAGCCCGTTGAGGCTGCAATAGTTAAGAACAAGTGCCCAGCCATCCTAATCCCATGTTCTAACATTTGGCCATAGCCAAATGCACACAATACTTGGGTATGAGCAAGACTCCCACAGAGAACACAATGATTTTTGCTTGTATTGAATCGTTTTGTATCCCAGTTATTACGGGAGCACAGAGCTGACCCCCACTTGGGATAGCTTTTCAAGCTAACCCACTCTCAGCACAGTTGAACCATTCACAGCTAAGAATAGCCACTGCCTCCGAAGCCAGCAATTATGTTGATTTCTTTTAATCTTCCGTGAAATGATAGTGTTTGAAAGGGACTTTGGCAAAGTAGAAAGTGATTGCTCATTCATATAAATACGCTAATGATCGGGGGCAGAGACAGGAGGTATCATGTACCCAGAACAACAGTCTGAATGCATGCACGAAAGGCACCCAGTGATTTTTATCAGAATAGACTGTAATTAGAGAGGAGTCAGTCACCTAAGGACAGAGAGGAGTAATTGTTACACTGATCAAACATTGTAGTTATGATAAAGGACAAATACAAACACTGTCTGTCAGAAATAAGCTCATTTAGAGGTGGATATTGTGATGATGCTGGCAGGTTAGGTCAGTTTGTGATTTTGGCAGCTGTACCTCAGATTTGGCACATTTGGCTCTTCGATCATGAGCCAATCCTTTTTTAGAGACTTGGATCTGGATTTTGTAACGGTTTGGAATCAAGATCAGACATGGGTGGGCAAACAAGCAGTTTGATTTTTACCACCGTAATCCTGGCCTGAAGCTGTTTGGGTGCGACTGGGGATTCTATGGGTCGGCCAACAAGCTGTAGGCAGTGGAGAGAGGCCAATTACGGCGCATTACCCAGCCAACCGGAATTTACAGCCAGTCAGGCAGAGAGCCCACATTCAGCACAGGACCACAGCGGCTGGCACAGTGCCTCAGTGGATAGCACTGGTGCTTCGCCAGGGACCTAGGTTCAATCCAGCCTTGGGTGATTATCAGTCTGGTGTTTGCACATTCTGCCCATTTCTGCTGGGTGCCCCACTTTCCTCCCACGGTCCAAAGCTGTACAGGTCAGGTGATTTGGCTCTAGTAAATGCAGAGTTAGGGGAATAAGTTGGGGGTCTTGGTGGGATGCTTTTTGGAGGGTCAGTGCAGACTCAATGGGCTAAGTAGTCTCTTCCCACACTGTAGTGATCCTATGTGTGAGATGCTGATAGATCACTTGAGGATAACCACCTCTTCATACCCCAGCCCACCTTTTATCCAGTATCTGCCCTCTAGTAGGTTTATCCCTGTAGATTCATGCATGGCCAAGAAGATATGGTTGTTTAAAGCATTGAAATAAATTCACTTCAACTTGTCTGTCACTAACTCCACATTCACAACAGCAACTAGCAGCTTGCTGAGTGGGACTCCTGAATACTGAGTGCATAGTCACCCATTTGGCTCAACTTATCTGACAGCAATTCCACTCCTTGTCCTTTCATTGGTGAAGGTAACCTATCTCAATATGACCTGGAACGAATCCTAATTTCTTGTTCCTGCCCCATGACAGAAAATCCAGCCCTCGACTACAAAATGTACAGACTGACACTCATGCTGCAGTACTGACTGAGTACTGCAGTGTCAGAGGTGCTGCCTTTTGGATGAGATCCTATCCTGATGCCATATCTGCCCGAGAATGCCCAGCATTATTTGAAAAACAGCGGAGCGAGCTTCAGATGATTATCCAAATGGCAATAGATTGGGACAGAGGGAGGAGCAGTGAGACCTGGGTGTCCTTGTACACCAGACGCTGAGAGTTAGCATGCAGGTGCAGCAGGCTGTGAAGAAGGCAAATGGTATGTTAGCCTTCAAAGTGAGAGGATTTGAGTACAGGAGCAGAGATGTCTTACTGCAATTGTGCATTGGCCTTGGTGAGCCCACGTGTGGAGTATTGTGTGCAGTTTTGGTCTCCTTATCTGGGGAAGGATGTTTTGGCTGTGGCGGGAAAGCAACAGTGGTTTACCAGACTGATCCCGGGAATGGCAGGACTGATATATGAAGAGAGATTGGATCAGTTGGACTATACTCACTGGAGTTTATAGAAATGAGGGGGAATTGTGTGGAAACATAGAAAATTCTAACCGATCTAGACAAGATGAACACAGTAAGGATATCCCCGATCAGTAATTCAGAGCTAGGGGTCAGTGTTAAAGGATACAGCGTGAACCTTTTTGAACTGAGATGAGAAGAAATTTCTTCTCTCAGAGAGTGGTGAGCCTGTGGAATTCTCTGCCACAGAAAGGCCAAAACGTTAAATGTTTTCAAGAAGGAGTTATACATATTTCTTGAGTCTAAAGGGATTAAAGGATGTGGGGAGAATGAGTTAGATGGTCAGCCCATGATCACGTTGAATGGTAGAGCAGGCATGAAGGGCTGAATGGCCTATTCCTGCTGTTATTTGCAGTGTTTATACATTTAAGAATCCTGGTTTTCACAACAGTTATCATCAAAATAGATGATCTGGTCATGATCTTCGTGATTTGGAGGTGCCAGTGTTGGAAAGTTAAAAATCACACAACACCAGGTTATAGCCCAACAGGTTTCTTTGGAAGCATTAGCTTTCGGAGCGTTGCTCCTTCATCAGGCAGTTGTGGAGAATAAAATCATAGGATACAGAATTTATAGCAAAAGCGTACAGTGTGATGTAACTGAAATTATATATTTAAAAAGACCTGGGTTGTTTGTTAGGTCATGATCATACTGTTGTTTGGGGGAGCTTGCTATGCACATGGCTGCCATGTTTTCTGCAGTGACGAAGTTTATAATGTACCTCCTTGACAGAAAGTACTTTTGGACATCTTGAAGTTGTGAAGGTGCAAAATTCTTATCTATTTTTCATATTGGTCACATAAATGAAGAGGGTTGAGGTTTAAGATGTAGGATTTCATCAAAATTCTTAAAGATTATAAACAAAACTAAATCCAAAGGGATAGATATTGAACTTTCCTAAGTTCTAGTATTCTTTTTACTGTAAATGCAGTTTGAACAAATAGAAATATTTTTAGGAGCAGAAATTAGCTGATTCACCCAGGTCACTAGTTTCTTAATCACTTAACCACAATTGATTTCTCTTCTGAATTTCAAGCAGTAGATTGGATTGGGGACTTACATTCTTACCTCAGACTTAGAAGGCGTTGGCGTTGACCCCCCTCAATTGGAATTGAGTGGTTCAGTCCAGGCTGACGGCTCCAGGTAATGCTAAGGGAGATGCTGAGGGTGACTTTCCATCAGATTGTCCTGTTTGATCACACTGTCTTTGCCAAAACAGCATTTGAAAAACACAAGAAAAAACTCATTGAAGAATGGATTGTGAGTCTTTTTATGAAAAATTAACCTATTTTTCTAATCAACCTTTTCAGATATGTTATTACATATCTCTGGAGCAGGCGGTACGGTGGCACAGTGGTTGGCACTGCTACCTCACAGCGCCAGAGACCCGGGTTCAAATCCCACCTCAGGTGACTCTATGTATAGAGTTTGCACATTCTCCCCGTGTCTGACTCGGTTTCCTCTGGGTGCTCTGATTTCCTCCCACAATCCAAAAATGTGCAGATTAGGTGAATTGGCCACGCTAAATTGCCCATAGTGTTAGGTGAATGGGTCTGGGTGGGTTGTGCTTCGGCTGGTCGGTGCGGACTTGTTGGGCCAAGGGGCCTGTTTCCACTGTAAGTAATCTAATATCTCTCTATCCACTGGACCACAGCAGACTCCTTAAACAATTATGTTAACTGACTAGTTCTCGGCTGTTAGAAGAATGTTTATTTTCCCATCAAGAAACACAATTTTTTAAAAATTTTGCTTTGCTGCTGATTTATTTTGAGAACAAACTGAAAATTGATGCCAAAAATGACAAAAATCAAATGTTCTGGATCTCTTTTGAAAAAGTAATGCGTTAAATTGGCTTTTGCATAAAGCAGCAATTTGTTGCCATTGAGTTTGAGAATGTTTGACAACTTCCAGGAAGCACATGTATAAAGAAACCCTTGTTATAAGGAGGTAAGGAGTGATAAACAAAGTGAAAGTCAAATGTTATTAACCCCACTACTTGCCCACATGAAGCACCATGCACAGCATCCACTTGATTTCCAGGAAACAAAGTTAAGCGCATGTACTTACTGTTCATAAAGATTGAGAAAATCTCTGGGGGAGACGATGGTGGTATTCTCACTGGACCCAGAAACCCAGGTAATGTTCTGGGGATCCAGGTTCGAAACCCACAATGACAGATGATGGAATTTGAATTCAATTTTAAAAAATTGCAATGATGGCCATGAGTCAGGGAAAACCTATCTGTTCACTTATGCCCTTTAGGGAATACAAGTGCAATCTTTACCTGGTCTAGTCTACATGTGACTCCAGACCCACAGCAATGTGGTTGACTCTTAACTATCCTCTGGGCAATTAGGGATGGGCAATAAATGTTGCCTAGCCAACATCCGCGTCATGAATGAATAAAAAAAAAATCGCTGTCCATTTCTCTGTTGTGCAACTTCACTGGGACTTGATCATTATCATCCCCCCACATCCAATAGCAGAAAACATCATGTCCCCATCATGGAACTGAGTCTATGGGCATGCATTGGTTATACATCTCATTGTGTTTTAGGCATAAGTAAGATATGGAGTTTCACAGAGTGTTTAGACTCTGTAGTCACCAGCAATGACATCATTCCTGATAATCCTAAACAGCCTGCAACACTTGGCAAGTAGTGCTGACCATGATCTGATGGTGTTGATGACTTAAGCATGCTTACAGTTTTAAACCATTTATGCAGCTGCTCACACCTTCCTTCCTTCAGTCTCATTCATAACACTCTGTCATTCTATAAAATTCATTAGAATTTCGCAGGGCAGGACATTGGGCCTGACATGTTGACACTCCACTTTGCGCTACCTGTCATCAAAAAATTCTCTTTCTTTCTCCCTTGTGTACTAATCCACCCATCACTTAAATAGTTATTCACCCAAACCACTCCCTGTGGCAGTGAACTTCTATTATAACCATTTGTTTTATAGGACATTTCTTCTGAACTTTATTAATGACAACCTTAAAGTTGTTTGCCCAGTCCAGATTTTCCCTTTGGGTGGCTGTATTTTCTATGTATTGACCTTATTTAATGTAACAGGACATGTGGTTGCTTCCATTTGAATTAACATGTTACAAACCTCAGTGTTAGCAATGGAAGGAGCTAACTTGGCCCATTCAACACACAATTCATCTTTAGCCTGATTGTTTCTTAAAGTTCAAACAGAAAATATGGAGTCTGGGGATCTTTTATGCTATTTCTGGAATTGGAAATCCTGTTGGTACAGGAAACTGAGCTGAGGGTGTGCATTGGGAGCCCACAGTCTATTGTCCCAACATTGGGATAAAAACAATAACTGCAGCTGCTGAAAACCAAATACTGGATTAGTGGTGCTGGAAGAGCACAGCAGTTCAGGCAGCATCCAAGGAGCAGCGAAATCGACGTTTCGGGCAAAAGCCCTTCATTTATTCCTGATGAAGGGCTTTTGCCCGAAACGTTGATTTTGCTGCTCCTTGGATGCTGCCTGAACTGCTGTGCTCTTCCAGCACCACTAATCCAGTATATTGTCCCAACATTGTCATTTCAGAAGGTAATCTGAATTGCACCAATTCAGAGGTGATATGAACCATGGGGAAATCCATGGTTTGAAGGCTAGATCTTTCTGAAAGGTAAATAAATGTTGCCTACTTTATATGTCATAATCAAATTTTGTACTGTAGTGTATATATGTTTTTAGCACAGTACGTAATCATAGTGCTTTGTTTTCAAAAGGTAACTTCCTATTAGATAATATGAATGTTAATCTTTTACTTCTGACAACAGCTAAGATGTCATGAGAAAGAACAATATTGTAAATGAGGAAAAGTCTTCCAAATGATTAGAATATGATATCCACCAGATAAATACTACTTTTCAAGTGTGGAATGCAGGTATGGTGGCGCAAACTGTCTCAATTTGTTTGATTTTTTTTCCCCTTGAGTTCAGCTCAGCTATCTATTTCGCTATTGCAAGGCTTTGACCGATGACTGAAATTCTATCTGTTTCTTTCTCTGTGTTCAAAGGCTTTAACAGGTTTTACTCAAAAGGATTTATTGAAAGAATTGTTCTGTAGAATCTCATTATATGAGAGCTCAGCTGCCTTTTAACATGCTAATAGATACTGCTCAGCAAGTTTTCTTGTCACAGTGTTTAAGGAGACTCTCGGCATAAGGAGAATACTGGCAGTTATACAAGGTTCTTAAATAGTATAATGAGTTTCAAATGAAGTAATAGTTTGCTCATCCTGACTAGTTTATAAGCTTTTCCAAATCTTTGAAATGTTGTTAGAGGTCTTAAGAATTTGTTTACACCAGAAGCTAGATGTGTGGGTTGGGGTTGGTCTAAAGATTGTCAGGTATAACAGTGAGGGGGCTAGCTGTTGGGGCATTGGCGATAAGGTGTGAGAGTTAAGTGTGTTTCACGTCAATTGCTCGAATAGGGCTAAAGTCATGGAAGTTTAACCTGTTCACGTCAGATTTGGCCTAAACAGCGGCGCTCATGTCCAAAGAAAGAATAAAATTAAAATTACCATTTAGCCATTTTTTTCAATAGTTTCTGCCAAGGTGCATTTGAATAGGATAGTAAGGAAAGGACATAGGAAACTTGCTTTCATTGGTCATGGCATAGAATATAAGAGCAAGGAGGTAATGGTAGAATTGTACAGAACATTAGTCAGGCCACAACAGGAGTACTGTGTGCAATTCTGGTGATCTCACTACCAGAAAGATGCGATAGCACTAGAGGGAATAAAAAGGAAGTTTACTAGGACATTGCCTGGGATGGAGAGATTGACCTCTAAAGCGAGACTAGATAAGCTTGGAGTGATTTCTTTACAGGAGTGAAGCCTGTGGGTGGGGACATAATTGAAATGTATAAAAGTATGACAGATGGACAGGGTGAATAGAGAGCAGCTGTTCACCTTGTTTGAGGGGTCAGTCATGAGAAGGCATAGTTATAAAGTAAGGGACAGGAGATTAAGAGGGGATTTGGGAAAAAAACCTTTTCACTCAGTAGATGATGGGAATCTGGAATGGACTGTTTGGGAAAGTAGTGGAGGCTGGAAACCTTACAACTCTTACAAAATATTTAAATGAGCACTTGCAATATCATAACATTCAATGATCAAGGACAGAAATTGGGATTAGTGCACCTTGAGTGGTAGTTATGCTGGTGCAGACTCGATGGGCTAAAGGGCCTTTTCTGCACTGTATGAATTTATGAATAATCTGTGCAACTCTACATCCAGGAATTTCTGCTACAACATCCCCTAACCGAATGCTTCTTTTATTTCATTTTGTCTCTCTTTATTCTTCTGACCGAAATTAATTCCCCCCCCATTTAATTCCATTAAGTTTCATTTGCAACATGTTCACCCATTCATCTAGCCTATCTCCTCTTGAAATCTATCATTATCTACCTTACATTTCTGAATGTTCCCAATTTTGGGTTGACTGCACCTTGACAGTTACACACAACACACTCTTCAGCAGCAGTCGGGAAACATGATTAATTTTGATATTACTTAAGCCAGAGGATGCCTTTTCTGAGTGGTAGCTAGGAAATAAAACTGGAACAGTTCTGGTGTCTGGGCTACCCTGAACATTGTTAGTTATTTTGAGTTTGTAGCTAACTCCTCTCTGTGTTGTATAGCTTCAAGGCTGACCCTGGTTTAGTACAAAATCTAGACCATTGCATTAGTGCATTACTGAGGGAATGCAGTGAAGATGTTGCCTTTCGGATGGGATGTCAAACTGAGGCCTGAAGCTGCCCTCAGAGATGGATGTAAATGATTGCACAGTAGCTCAGTGGTTAGCACAGCTGCCTCACAGCACAGGGGGCCTGAGTTTGATTCCATCCTCGGGTGACTCTCTGTGTGGAGTTTGCACATTCTCCCCGTGTCTGTGTGGGTTTCCTCCCACAGCCCAAAGCTGTGCAGGTCAGGTAGATTGGCTATGGGAAATTGTCCTGTCGTGTGCAGGCTTGGGAATTAGTTATGGGAATAGGGGCTGGTTTTGGATAGGATGCACTTCAGAGGTTCGGTGCAGACTCTAGGGTCAAGTGGCCTCTTCCCACTCTGTAGAGATTCAATTAATTTTCAAGAAGTGCAGGGGAGCTGTCCCCAACATCCTAGACAATGATAATCTATCAAACAGCATCATTAAAATTGATTTGATAAAAGAGAAACAGAATATGCTAGAAATGTAGTTTGGATCGAATCCATGGAAAGAGAAGCCAAATTAATATTTCAGCTCTGTGACCATTTGTCTGCAAGCCTACGATTTTAATTCTCTGTGGTTTGCACTAACCCAAATATCTGGAGTGTTATTGCAATATTGTCAGTGGGATCTTGCTGTGCAGAAATGGGCTCTGCTGCTTCTTGCATTACAACAGCAAAGACTGCACATCAAAAAATGCCTTCACTGTCTGAAAAGAGCTCAGAAGCATCTTTCCTTTTTCCTCAAATTGCAGCCATTCACTTAAAACTTAATTTTAAACAGGTTCCTATGGCAGGTCAGCAGTGAGTTGGTCTGTGGGTGTGAGGTCATGTGTTGTATCCAAATAAACATCCTTTGAGGCATCCCGAATGTAATCTCCTGCTGTCTTAAATCAGGATTATTTAGGACCACCTGGAACCTTGCTTCAATATTGTCCCTGCAAATTCAATAGTTGGTGCTGAAATGGGGCTTAACCCCCTCTGCCTCTGGTGAGTGCTTCAAATAAACAAAACCTACATGATTAAATTACTTCTTAATACTAGTTTTCTATTGACTCTTCCTCTTGTACAATGTAATAGAATTTCAGCTTTTTGAAATATGCACTTTAAATGGAATGAATCATTTGAAAAAACAACCGATTTCCAAATAACTCAATTGTTTTGTATTATTTCTCCTCTACATATTACACGAGTTGACTTCTCCCTCATTATATCCACCCTGCATGATGACAAACCTGATCAAATGGAGCCCTGTTGCACAGTACAAATTACCTTGTTTATTTTACAGTTCAATGGAGGCTGTCAGTGGAGAGAGAGCTGCCTCTCACTGTGCGACAGAAATAATTTACATAGTACAGACAAGATGCAGCCAGGAGAAAATTACCTCTCGGTAAAAGCTTGTGGCCGAGCTACTGTGTTTGAGAAGAGCAATTATCTTCATCACTGTTTCAATTTTGCCTTTTGTGAGGAAGAAATGAAGGAAAATTAAAAGCTAGTGCTGAGTAAGACGCTAATGAAGGACTTGCAAATTGGACGGCAAATTGGAACCATAAAACCACAGAAATGATACAGCTCAGAAGGGGGTCATTTGGTCCATCTTGTCCATGCCAACCCACATCTTCTAATGGATGAGTTCACATTCCTCCAGGATTGCTCTGAACTCTTCAGGAATTGCTATGAGCAACAACTAAACTTAAGAATAATTTTTTTGTCATGTTGTTTTGAAGGGAGTTGAGACCAGATAAGTGAGATTGTCAAGTAACGGGGGTATAGAGGCAAGGTGAATGGAGTCATAGAGTCATGGAAACACATCCTTTGGTCCAACCGATCCATTCCAACCATAATCCCAAACAAAACCAGTCCCTCTTGCCTGAGCATAGCCCATATCCCTCCAAACATTTCTTATTCATATAGTTATCCAATGTCATTTAAACATTGTAACTGTACCCGCATTCATCACTTCTTCTGGAAGTCTTTCCACACACAAACCCACTCTCTGTATAAAAAGATTGCCCCTAATGCCCTTTTAAATCTTTCTCCTCTCACCTTAAAAGTATGCCCCCCTTGTCTTGAAATCCCCCATCTAGGAAAAAGACACCTGCCATTCACCCTATCCATACCTAGCATGATTTTATAAACCTTTATAAAATTGTCCCATAACCTCCTATACTCCTTTAGATTACAGTCAAGGTACAAGTGATACTCAAATTGATCCTTTCTCCTGAATGTTCCTTTTGCCTAGGTATTATGATTTTAAGTGGAATATCATTTGCTCTATCACCCTCTTCACAACTTTAATCTTCATTCAAGAGAAAATGTGAAGCTCAGTCCTAGCTATCACCATGGCAACAACATAGCTTTCGGAATAAAGAAAGGATGGAATACAGGAATTGGGCTAAGGGATTGTAAGGCAGGTACAAACAACGTCAGCGAGAGAGGAGATAGAGAGCAGGGAGACTGCCACAACCAAGGAAGGGGTGAGCATGATCAAGTGAGACCACAAACAATTTGGACACTGAAGCAGGAGCCAATGGTGATGGGATGGAAGGAATGCACAAAGTCTGATTTTGGAGGAAGGGACATAATGAGGACTGGCCTGATTGATGTCTCTGAAAGTTTGGGAAATGTTTGAAATAATAGTAGACACAGATTTGATGTTTCGAGCTTATGGGCAGTCCAAGTGGACCAGGAATCAGAAATACAGATCACCATTAATAAATCCAATGAATAATTCAAGAACAAATCTTTACCCAAAGCGTATTTGGAAGTGAAACTCACTATCACATGGAGTATTCACTGAATCTAGTAGATATGGTCAGTAGATATCAGATGAGAAAGAGGGGAAGTTTTACTTTTCTTTTTTTCTGTTGGGATATGGGAATGACTGGCCAAGCCAGCATTTGTTACCCATCCCCAACTGAATTAAGAGAAATGTTGGGCCATTTCAGAGGGCAGTTAAGAGTCAAACTCATTGCTGTCACTCTGGTGTCATATGTAGGCTTGACCAGGTAAAAAGCGGTTGACCTCCATTCTTAAAAGATGAGCCAGATGGAACTAACAACGATGATTTCATGGTCACTAATACTGAGAAGAACTTTCCGTTCCAGATATATTCATTGAATTTAAATCCCACTCACTCAAAGATGTTGATTGGCATTGAGGGAGATGGAGATCATCCAAAAGCCTTCCTCAATTAGGGCAAAGGCAGGAAGACAACAAAGTCACCATCCACTCACCCAATTCAACTTGGCAGTGCCAACAACCTCACCAGAGGCACCCCAGGTTTTCACATCCTCTTTGTGTGACAAATCACTTCTTTACTTCACTCTTAGCCAACCTGAGCCTATGTTTAAAATTTCACCCCCTAGTTCTGGATTCCTGTTACTAAAGGAATGGTTTCTGTGTATGACCTGTAGAATTAGAATGAGCTTTATTGTCACATGTACTCAAATGGGTCCAGTGAAAAGTTTAGAAGTCGTCACTTATAGCACCATCCTAGATACAAAGGTACCTAAGTACATCTTCTTTAATTACAATATCTTAGAAAATAGAGAAATAAGAAAGTCCTGAATTGCAGAAATAAAAGTTCAGAACAACAGTCTTCCAATGCAGAGCACGCTGGCACCTCGCATCCAGTCTGCATCGGACCTTGGCTCCAGATCATGCCAGGATTCGTCATGAGGTTGATGAGACTGGGGAACCACTCTGGAATCATCTTGAGACCGGGACTCCACATTAACACCATGCCAGGCCAAGATGATGCCACACTGCGAGGCTGCCACACCACACCAATATTGCCAAACTGTGTTAAACATCTGCAAGACCCTTGATTGGATTGCATTTAGCTGCTTGGTATTCATGGCCAGGCTGCTGGAGGTGTAAAAGTAGAGGGAATGATCAGAGTAAGCCAGAAGCAGGTTAGAGAGAGGACAAAGTGAGGAAGTTTGAGTTTGTCACCCATTTTTATCACAAAACGCAGTGGTGAAAGAATAAAGGAGTGATATATGACACGGTATTTACAATAAATATATAAGTGAGAAAGAAATTGTTTGCTTTCATAAGAATGTCCATTTTTTTGTTTTTATTTCAGATCTCCATAATCTGTGATATTTGTCTTTTAATTGGTCACCAGCTTATAACATAAATTATCCCTGTCAGATACAAGGAGAACATTATCAATGGATATCCAACGACACATAGAAAACTCTCCATTTTCACTCAGTAATCTGAAAAGTGGATTCAGATGCCCATGGAACTGATTCTACAGCATGAAGCTTGCTGTCCTAGCTATGATCTCGTCGCACCAGTTGAGTAATTTGCAAACTCTTGTTTGTTGTCTCCTGTATCATTAATGCATTAAAGTGCTTTCAGCTTGGCTCCGCTGGCAGTGTTTTCATTCTGTAAGGAGTTTAGATTGAAGTCTGACTTCAAGATTTCATCTGATTCCAGTGGGTCTTGTTGGTCTTACCTTCAGGCTATTCATTAAACTGAAATTGCAGCTACCTATTTCAGTGGTTCACTCAAACTTTCATAGCACCTAGGAAAATATGGGAAAATCTCCCATTGTCCTGACAGCATTATTCCCATAAGCAACACCAGAAAAGACATATTAACCAATCACTGATTCCTGAAATGGAAGGAGAAGAGTCTTGATATAACTGTAAAGGACATGCGAGACCACACCTCAGCTGCTTTGTACAGTTAGCTTTCCTTGTCTAATTCCAATAGTTGTATTGAGGCAATTCATAGAAATGTCATTACTGCCACACAGGAAGATGTTTGTGGCTGTTGGAGGTCAGTCATTTCAGCTCCAGGACATCTCAGCAGAAGTTCCTCAGGTCCGATCATCTTCAGCTGCTTTATTAATAATCTTCCCTCCTCCATAAGGTTAGAAGTGGGGATGTTCGCTGATGATTGCACAATGTTCAGCACAATTCATGACTCCTCAGACACTGAAGAGGTCCATGTTCAAAGGTAACAAGATCTGAACAATATCCAGGCTTAAGCTGACAAGTGTCAAATAACATTTGTGCCACACGAATGCCAGGCTATGCCCATCACTAAGAAGAGACCAGTTATCCACTGACCCTTGACATTCAATGGTGTTACCATCAGTGATTCTACCACTATCATATCCTGGGGGATGCCATTGACCACAAACTCAACTGGACTTGCCATACAAACACAGTGGCTACAATAGCAGGTCAGACACTGGGAGAGAAGCTCACCTCCTGACTCCCAAAAGCCTGTCCACCATGTACAAAGTAGAAGTCAGAAGGGTAATGGAATACTCCCCATTTGCCTGGATAGGTGCAGTTCCAACAACACTCAGAAAGCTTAATGCCATTCAGGACAATGCTGTCCACTTGATTGTCACCACATCCACAAACATCCACTCCCTCCACCATTGACTCTCAATTGCAGCAGTGTATACTATTTAAAAGATGCATTGCAGAAGTTCACCAAAGATCCTTAGACTGCACCTTCCAAACCCACGACCACTTCCACCTAGCAGATACATGGTAAAATCTTCACCCTCAAGTTCCCTTCCAAGCACCTCACCATCCTGACTTGGAAATTTATTGCCATTCTTTCACTATCACTAGGTCAAAATCTTGGAAATCGTTCACTAAAGGCATTGTGGGTCAACACACAGCAGGTGGACTCCAACAGTTCAAGAAGGCAGCACATCAGCACCTTCTCAAGGGCAAATGATGAAGGAGAATAAAAGCTGGCCCTTTCAGCAACAGCCACATCCCATGAGTGAATAAAAAAAACGCACTCCCTCCACTTCAATGTGAAAAACCTGAAATGTCAGCTACCCAGGACTGTGTCAGTACTTACAGCTGTGTTTCAGAAGTATGTTTATATTTGAAGAAGGGTTCAGAGGAGTGTCTGTATTGAAGAGGGTAATTGGAATTTATTTATTTGAAATGAGGTATTCAGGGCTGTCTATATTTGAAGGGGATACAGGTCGTTCTGCTCTAACCCATGTTTTGTCAGCATGAATTGGCTATAATGCGATTGACAAATTGTGGACATTGTTTGGATAACGCAAAAGTCCTGCTGAATGGGTATAGCAATTTTCTGTAACGATTTTCAATAACGCAGTTTTCTGAAGCGTATGGTTGCAGAGGAACACAGCTGTCACATTATAGCAGAATGACCTGCATTCTGGACTGTGCCCTCAGTTTCAGGGCTCTCCCTACAGAAGGCTTGTCACCCTCTGTCACCAGATGTGTTGTATTCCTTCAATTCAAACAAGTTCCAAGGACTTACTGTCAGAACAGACTAAATTGTTTTGCTGACCATCCCTTCCGCTGCCTATTGGAACCTGTCTGCTCTTTCCCTGTGAAGTTTGTCCTCGACATTGACTCCTGCCCTGGTGCCTCACATGTCCCCTGTCCAACATTTCTGAGTACATTGACGTCTGGAGCAGCTGACAACTCAATGCCTTTAAATAGTGCCCAGGCCCCTGAGAGGGTCAAATGTCCCGCTGCTGTCCAGTCTGTGGCTGAGGTTTGATCTTTCCACCTGGCTGTTGTAGATCCCTCTAATCTGTTGACAGATCACACTTTCCAGAAGTTTGCTCCTTATCTCCTGTAGCCAATTTTCTGAGACCAAAATCTTTGACAAAATGACGTTCACACATTGATTTGCTTGGGTTCCTCCTGATAACAGCAGCCTGTCACTGACTGATATCAGGTTTCTTGAGGTGCCTTGTAGAAACATCTCCAATTTAAAGGCAGCATCTATTTATTTACTGTTTGCCTGGCTCTGCTGCTCACACCCAGATATTGCCACTTGCCTTCATTGTCAACTGCAAGGAAATAGGAAACAAACTCAAACCTAATGAGGATTTCAGACCTTCCAGAATTGTCTTGGAGTTTTCAGGGAATTAAACTAAATCGCCTGAGCACTGTAGGAAACACAATTTACTGCTATTTATTAGATGAACACATTTATTTTATTGCTAATGTACAGTGGGCCAAATCCTCCAAATTCTGTATTCTCCAAACCTGCACTGAACCTAGGAGGTGTGTGTCAGCTCATGGCTGCTGTCAGGTTAAAACACCAAATGAGCTAATTTCTCTGCCTGGGATTCCCCGTAACTACCTCAATCCCCAGGCTCAGTGGCTCGGGACAGACATGCGGCACTGACCTAGGTATTCATGCCCAGGGATTGGCTAACTTGCTTAATACCCAGACAAACTTAGTGAATACTGCAACTGAACCAAGTGTTATAGTCAACACCCAATCAACTCCCTGACCCAGCCCTCACTCTCCCACACCCCTGACCCAATCCTCACTCTCCCACACCCCTGACCCGATCTTACCTGCTTACAATCTTTCTCAACAGTCTCCACACCTGGCTGACCCCCAGGTAGCACCCATTCCCATCTATCCATTCATTCATCCATCCCTGATCCTCTCACACTCTTCCACCCAATCACTTTCACTCTCACTCACTTACCTATTCTACCTCTCATTCACTCACTCACTCACCTACTAACTCTCACTCAATCACCCACTCATTCACTCCACTCTTACTCATTCACCCATTCTCTCACTCACTCACCTACTAACTCTCACTCAATCACCCACTCATTCACTCCACTCTCACTCATTCACCCATTCACTCACTCACTCACCTACTAACTCTCACTCAATCACCCACTCATTCACTCCACTCTTACTCATTCACCCATTCTCTCACTCACTCACTGACTCACTTTCACTCACTCACTCACTCATTCACTAATCCCTGATTCACTCGCATTCACTCATTCACTTACTCATATAGTCATCCATTCACTTCCACGCCCTTACACACTCCCATCCATTCACCCACCCATTCTCTCACACATTCACTCACCCATCTACTAACTCACTGACTCACTCACACTCACTCACTCACTGTTCTGGAAAAGATCTTTGAGTTTAACCTGATTCTATCCAGCCTTTTAAAACGCCTCCTTATATTTGACCCTCTCCAACCAGGTGATGAGCCCAGCACTAAATAGTCTTGTGAGCTATATTTAGCCTCTTGCACAACATCAGCTTTGTACAGTGAACCTCAGAGCCTCTCTGAGGTATGTCAACAAATGCAGACCTTAGTGAATACTCCTTGCCTTTTTAATAATCATGCAACCATTTTCTGATTTGGAGAATTTCCAATTTACAAACAATTGGAGATTATAATTGTTTTTGTTTATTCATGGGATGAGGCCATCATTGGCTAGACCAGCATTTATTGTCCATCCCTAATTGCCCAGAGGGCAGTTAAGAGTCAACCACGTTGCTATGAGTCTGTAGTCACATGTAGACCAGACAAAGTAAGGATGGTAGTTTCCATCCCTAAAGGACATTAGTGAACCAAATGGGTTTTTCCAACAGTCAGCAATGGGTGGATGTTTATAATTAAACTCCTAATTCCAGGCTTGTATTGTATTAAATTCCACCATTGGATTCGAACCCAGGTCCCAGAACATTGCCTGAAATTTTGGATCACTTGCCCCATTGGGACTACTTTTGCTGGGAAACATTTTTTAAAATGATTTTGATCATCTCATGTTGCTGACGTCTCAGAAAGGTGCAAAATTCAGCATTTTAGTGCTCAGTAGCTGTTCCTCCTGAGTTATCCACCATTTCTGTGGACTTCTACCTGTGCTGGATTTCATTCTAGTGACAGTGATAGCGTATAGGCAGGGAACATTCACTGAAGTATGTTGATGGGCAGATTAGCCAGTGTGTAATGCAGATTTGATGCCAGCTCTGCCACCTTTACACACTAATTCAAATCATGGCAGAGCAGGATGCTATCTTTCCCACTGTAGTCCAAGTCAGCATGTGTTTTGGAACTCAACACTTCAGTTAACACATCACTTGAACACATAGAAGGCTATGGGCCAAGTGCAGGAGAATGGGATTAGAAAAGTTACATGTTTGTTTTTGATCAGTGAAGCAGTGATGAGCCAAAGGGCATTTATCTGTATTGTAGACCACCTTGACTCTATGACACACAGAGCTGAAATATGATCAACAGTAGGAGGGATCCACAAAAGTTATGTGGAAGAATTAAACTCTTCTCATCTCAGTTGCTGTGTGGTTTCCATTTGGTGTATTCACATCATCCACATTTAAAATGCTGTTGAAATGGAGGTACCTGTTTGCAAAGCCACACCGTGCACAATTGCCTTGACTGTGATGGATAGGGCCATGCCCTGTCCCATCAGTAAAGTATCCAAAAGTTCACCTGGGTGAGGACAAACCCTTAGATAAAATCACTTTGTCAAGATGACCATGGCTAGGGGTGAAATACTCAGCTACATTCAAATGACAATTGAAATCAAAACCAAACATCCTGGTGAAACTCAGCTATTTGGCAGCATCTTTGGAGAGAGAAACAGAGTTTTGAGTCTTATATGATTCTTTTTCATACCTAAGTTGAACAAATGCCATAATAAAATAATAATAAAACTATTCAGGAACATATTTGGTTCACTGAACATTTAGTGAGAGATTATCTTATAACAAGTGAACTCTTTGTCTCCCTATGCTCTTAGTTTTTCTGCACAATGGGACAAATGACAGAGATACTGCAGGAACAAGACCCTGATGTATTCCTCGCCCTGCTGTCTTTCTCTATCCAATCTTTTGAACCCTGCCTGCTGGTTTTGACTGTTCAAGTGCCACAGAGATGTTAAAAATGTTCGATCCAGTGCTGTTGTGTCCAGCAACACATAAATATTTAACTACGTTTTTAAACTCCTATGATGCTCAAAATGCTGAAACTACAAATTTCAACATTAAACTGGCGAAGTCAGCAAAATTCACAAACTCACTCTTTCATTTTTCTAGATTCCAAGTTATGTAATCTGTCCTCCTACTCTGGTTTGTGTGTATGTAAATGAGAGAGAATTGGAGCATTTTATTATTTTTTTACTTAGACTGTGTTTTATGGAAAAGAAATTCTTTGCTTTTTACAAATTCAGGGGAATTTGTCTGATCATGTATGCATTAGGACAGCATGATAGCTCTGAAGTTAGCACTGTTGGCTCACAGCGCCAGGGACCCAGGTTTGATTCCAGCCTTGGGTGACTGTCTGTGTGGACAATCTCTGCTTGGATTTCCTTCGGGAGCTCCACTTTCCTCCCACAGTCCAAAAATATGCAAGCTAGGTGGATTAGTCATGGGAGATGCAGGGTTACAGGGATGGGTAGGATCTGGGTGAGATGCTCTTCAGAGGATTGGTGTGGATTCGATGAGCCGAATGGCCTGCTTTCACACTATAGTATGGTCACAACGTGTAACTAGTTAAACACTCATGGAATTTATGGGCATTTTATTCTGTAACAAAAACCTTTTGTAGTCAAATGTGGAGAGGGCAAATACCCCTCCTGACCTGGTCCCAACATCTCCTTTGCAGAGAGGTGAATGTTGCCACACATGAGCGATTGAAGAATTAAAAAGATCCAATTTAAACCACACCTGATGCACAATGATTTATGAATAGTTATGAACCAAATTATAGATCTTTTAGAAATAAAATAAGCACCAGAAAGCTAACCAGCCTGTTGTTTTTCACTGAACCCAATCCAACATCTCATACTTCTCCAAATCCTCCCTCATAAGAAACGTAGCAAGTTGTCACTGGGAACCATTTCAACTGCCCGCTTCACCCATCCTCTCCAGAGATGTATTACCCACTCCCCTACCCAGGGATGATGATGTATATTACCCACACCTCTGCCCCAGGGAACCATTTCAACTGCCCGCTTCAGCCATCCTCTCCAGAGATGTATATTACCCACTCCCTTACCCCAGGGATGATGATATATACTACCCACACCTCTGCCTCAGGGATGATGATGTATATTACCCACTCCCTTACCCCAGGGATGATGATGTTTATTACCTACTCCACTACTTCAGGGATGGTGATGTATATTACCCACACCTCTGCCTCAGGGATGATGATGTATATTACCCACTCCCTTACCCCAGGGATGATGATGTATATTACCCACTCCACTACTTCAGGGATGGTGATGTATATTACCCACCCTCCTACCCCACATATGATGATGTATATTATCCACTCCCCTACCCCAGCAATGATGATGTACAATACCCACTCTGCTACCCCAGGATGATGATGCAAATTACCCACCCTCCTACTCCAGGGATGATAACAGATATTACCCACTCCCCTATCCCAGGAATGATGACAGATATTACCCACTCTCCTACCGCAAGAATGATGATGCATATTACCCACTCCCCTATCCCAGGGATGATGTTATATATTACCCACCCGCCTATCAGAGGGATGTGATGTTATTACCCACAACACTATCCCAGGGATGATGATAATATTACCCATTCCCCTACCCCAGGAATGATGATGTACATTACCCACTCTCCTACCCCAGGGATGATAATGTATATTACCCACTCCCCAAACACAGGGATGATAATGTATATTACCCACTCATCTACTCCAGGGATGATGACGTATATTACACATTCCCCTACTCCAGGGATGATAATGTTTATTACCCACTCTCTTACACCAGGAAAATTGATGTACATTACACATCCTCCTACGCCAGGGGTGATGATGTATTTTGCCCACTCCCCTTCTCCAGCAATGATGATGTATATTACCCACTCGCTACCCCAGGCATGATAATATATATTACCCATTCCCCAACCCAAGAGATGATGATGTATATTACCCACCCCCCTATCCCAGGGATGATGATGTATATTACCCACCCCCCTATCCCAGGGATGATGTTATATATTACCCACCCCCCTATCCCAGGGATGATGTTATATATTACCCACTCCCCTATCCCAGGGATGATGTTATATATTACCCACCCCCCTATCCCAGGGATGATGTTATATATTACCCACCCCCCTATCCCAGGGATGATGATGTATATTACCCACCCCCCTATCCCAGGGATGATGATGTATATTACCCACCCCCCTATCCCAGGGATGATGTTATATATTACCCACCCACCTATCACAGGGATGTGATGTATATTACCCACAACACTACCCCAGAGATGATGATACATATTACCCACTCCCCTAACCCAAGGATGATGGATGATGATGTACATTACCCACTCTCCTACCCCAGGGATGATGATGCATTTTACCCTCTCCCCTGTCCCAGAGATGATGATGTACATTACCCACTCTCCTACCCCAGGGATGATGATGTATATTACCCACCCCCTATCCCAGGGATGATGTTATATATTACCCACTCTCCTACCCCCAGGGATGATGATGCATTTTACCCTCTCCCCTGTCCCAGAGATGATGATGTACATTACCCTCTATCCTACCCCCAGGGATGATGATGTATATTACCCACCCCCTATCCCAGGGATGATGTTATATATTACCCACCCGCCTATCACAGGGATGTGATGTATATTACCCACTACCCCAGGGATGATGATAGATATTACCCACTCCCCTAGTCCGAAGGATGATGATGTACATTACTCAATATCCTACCACCAGGGATGATGAAGTATATTTCCTACTCCCTTATCCCATATATGATGATATATATTACCCATTCTCCTACCTCAGGGATGACGATGTATATTACCCACTCACTTACCCCAGGGATAACGATGTATATTACCCACATCCCCTATCCCAGGGATGTGATGTATATTACTCACTCTCCTACACCAGGGATGATGATGCATATTACCAACTCCCCTACCCCAGAGATGAGATGTATATTACCCACTCTCCTACCCCAGGGATGATGATATATATTACCAACTCCCCTACCCCAGGGATGTGAGGTATATTACTCACCCTCCCAAACCAGGCATGATGATGTATATTACCCACTCTCTTACACCAGAGGTGATGATATATATTACCCACTACCCTACCCAAGGGATGATGATGTCTATTGCCCACTGTTCTACCCCAGGGACGATGATGTCTATTGCCCACTGTTCTACCCCAGGGATGATGATATATATTACCCATTCCCCAACCCCAGGGATGATGATGTATATTATCCACTCGTTACTTTAGGGATGATGATGTATATTACCCACTCTCCTACCTCAGGGATGATGAAAAATATTACCAATTCCCCTATCCCAGGGATGTGATGTATATTACCCACTCTCCTACACCAGGCATGATGATGTATATTACCCAATCTCCTATCCCAGCGATGATGATATATATTACCAACTCCCCCACCTCAGGGATGTGATGTATATTACCCACTCTCCTACACCAGGGATGATGATGTATATTACCCACCCCCCTATCCCAGGGATGATGTTATATATTACCCACCCGCCTACCACAGGGATGTGATGTATATTACCCACAACACTACCCCAGGGATGATGATAGATATTACCCACTCCCCTACCCCTAGGGACGATGATGTACATTACTCACTATCCTACCACCAGGGATGATGAAGTATTTACCTACCCCAGGAATGATGATACATATTACCCACTCCCCTACCCCACATATGATTATGTATATTACCCACTCTCCTACCCTGAGGGATGTGATGTACATTACCAACTCCCCTATCCCCAGGGATGATGATGTATATTACCCATTCATAACCCCAGGGATGATAATGTATATTACCCATTCTCCTACCTCAGGGATGACAATGTACATTACCCACTCGTTACCCCAGGCATGATGATGTATATATCCATTCTCCGATCTCAGGGATAACGATGTATATTACCCACATCCCCTATCTCAGGGATGTGATGTATATTACTCACTCTCCTACACCAGGGATGATGATGCATATTACCCACTACCCTACCCCAGGGATGATGATGTCTATTACCCATTCCCCAACCCAAGGGATGATGATGTATATTACCCACTTCCCTAACCCAGGGATGATGATGTATATTACCCACTCTCCTACCCCAGGGATGATGATGTATATTACCCACTTCCCTAACCCAGGGATGATGATGTATATTACCCACTCTCCTACCTCAGGATGACAATGTATATACCCACTGCTATTTCACAACAGAGAGCGGCGCGAGCTGGGCGGAAGTGAAGTTGGAGCGCAGAGCTGGTCGGGAAGGTAAGTGATTGATATTTGAGTGGGTGTATTCTAGACCCCAGACCCTACAAAGTACGGCCTCCCTCCCATCCTCCTCCTCTAACCTAACTTTAAAGTCTACAGGTAAGCTACTCAGTGTTCTTGTTTTGGAGACTAAGTGTAGAGTAATGGCAGCGCAGGCAGTGGAATGTTCCTCCTGCAGGATGTTTGAGGTAGGGGTGACCACTGATGCTCCTGCCGACTTCATCTGCTGGAAATGCAGTCAACTCCAGCTCCTCACAGAACGAGTTAGGGAACTGGAGCTGGAGTTTGGATGAGCTGAGGATTATTCGAGAGGCTGAGAGGGTGATAGATAGAAGCTACAGGGACATGGTTACGCCAGAGAACAGGGGTAGCTGGGTAACAGTTAGAGGTGGGAAGGGGAGGAAGCAGGCAGTGCAGGGATCCCCTGTGGTCATTCCCCTCAACAATAAGTATACCACTTTGGATACTGTTGGGGGTGTCGGCCTAGCAGGGGTAAGCTGCAGTGACTGGGTCTCTGGCACGAGGTCCGCCTCTGAGGCTCAGAAGGGAAAAGGGGAGAGGTGGCGAGCGCTAGTTATAGGAGACTCTATAGTTAGAGGGACAGACAGGCGGGTCTGTGGACATGGGTGAGACTCTCGGGTGGTTTGTTGCCTCCTGGGTGCCAGGATCTGAGACGTCTCGGACCGTGTCTTCAGAATCCTTAAGGGGGAGGGTGTGCAGCCAGAAGTCGTGGTGCACGTTGGCAGAGGGGTGGGGAGGTCATTCTGGAGCTCAGGGAGTTAGGCTGGAAGCTAAAAGCTAGGACAGACAGAGTCGTCATCTCTGGGGTGTTGCCGGTGCCACGTGACAGTGAGGCAAGGAATAGGGAGAGTGTGCAGTTGAACACATGGCTGCAAGGATGGTGTAGGAGGGAGGGCTTCAGGTATTTGGACAATTGGACTGCATTCTGGGGAAGGTGAGACCTGTACAAGCAGGACGGGTTGCACCTGAAGCAGAAGGGCACCAATATCCTGGGAGGTAGGTTTGCTAGCACTCTTCGGGGGGGGAGGGGTTTAAACTAATTTGGCAGGGGATGGGATCCGGACTTGTAGTCCAGCAAGTAGGTTAGCTGTTTTTCAGGATGTCCAAGAATGCAGGGAGGCTGTGGAGAAGGTAGCACTGACAGGGAATACTTGCAGACACAGATGGGTTCAAGTGTGTATACTTCAATGCAAGGAGTATCAGAAATAAGGTGGGTGAACTTAAGGCGTGTATTGGTACCTGGGACTACGATGTTGTGGCGATCACGGAAACGTGGATAGAAGAGGGACAGGAATGGTTGTTGGAGGTTCCTGGTTACAGATGTTTCAGTAAGATTAGGGAGGGTGGTAAAAAAGGAGGGGGTGTGGCGTTGCTAATTAGAAATGGTATAACGGTTGCAGAAAGGCAGTTTGAGGGGGATCTGCCTTTGGAGGTAGTATGGGCTGAAGTCAGAAATAGGAAAGGAGCAGTCACCTTTTTGGGTGTTTACTATAGGTCCCCCAATAGCAGCAGAGGTGTGGAGAAACAGATTGGGAAACAGATTTTGGAAAGGTGCAGAAGCCACAGGGTAGTAGTCATGGGCGATTTCAACTTCCCAAATATTGATTGGAAGCTCTTTAGATCAAGTAGATTGGATGGGATGGTGTTTGTGCAGTGTGTCCAGGAAGCTTTTCTAACTCAGTATGTAGATTGTCCAACCAGAGGGAAGGCCATATTGGATTTGGTACTTGGTAACGAACTGGGACAAGTGATGGGCTTGTTAGTGGGGGAACATTTTGGTGATGGTGACCACAATTCTGTGACTTTCACCTTGGTTATGGAGAGAGATAGGTGCGTGCAACAGGGTAGGTTTTACAATTGGGGAAGGGTAAATACGATGCTGTAAGACAGGATCTGAGGAGCATAAGTTGGGAGCATAGGCTGTCAGGGAAGGATGTAATTGAAATGTGGAACTTTTTCAAGGAACAGATACGACGTGTTCTTGATATGTCTGTACCTGTCAGGCAGGAAAGAGATGGTCGTGTGAGGGAACCTTGGTTGACGAGGGAGGTTGAATGTCTTGTAAAGAGGAAGAAGGAGGCTTACATAAGGTTGAGGAAACTAGGTTCAGACAGAGCATTAGAGGGATACAGGATAGCCAGGAGGGAGCTGAAGAAAGGGATTAGGAGAGCTAAGAGAGGGCATGAAAAATCTTTGGCGGGTAGGATCAAGGATAACCCCAAGGCCTTTTATGCGTATGTGAGAAGCATGAGAATGACGAGAACGAGGGCAGGTCAGATCAAGGACAGTGGTGGGAGACTGTGTATTGAGTCGGAAGAGATAGGAGAGGTTTTGAATGAGTACTTTTCTTCAGTATTTACAAACGAGAGGGACCGTATTGTTGAAGAGGAGAGTGTGAAACGGACTGGTAAGCTAGAAGAGATACTTGTTAGGAAGGAAGATGTGTTGGGCATTTTGAACAACTTGAGGATAGACAAGTCTCCCGGGCCTGACGGGATATATCCTAGGATTATGTGGGAAGCAAGAGAGGAAATTGCAGAGCCGTTGGCAATGATCTTTTCGTCTTCACTGTCAATGGCGGTGGTACCAGGGGACTGGAGAGAGGTGAATGTTGTGCCCCTGTTCAAAAAAGGGAATAGGGATAACCCCGGGAATTACAGGCCAGTTAGTCTTACTTCGGTAGTAGGCAAAGTAGTGGAAAGGGTACTGAGGGATAGAGGTAAAAACAATGACTGCAGATGCTGGAAACCAGATTCTGGATTAGTGGTGCTGGAAGAGCACAACAGTTCAGGCAGCATCCAAGGAGCTTCAAAGGCCCTTCACCAGGAATAAAAGCAGTGAGCCTGAAGCGTGGAGAGATAAGCTAGAGGAAGGTGGGGGTGGGGAGAAAGTAGCATAGAGTACAATAGGTGAGTGGGGGAGGGAATGAAGGTAATAGGTCAGGGAGGAGAGGGTGGAATGGATAGGTGGAAAAGGAGATAGGCAGGTTGGACAAGTCCGGACAAGTCATGGAGACAGTGCTGAGATGGAAGTTTAGAACTAGGGTGAGGTGAGAGAAGGGGAAATGAGGAAACTGTTGAAGTCCACATTGATGCCCTGGGGTTGAAGTGTTCCGAGGTGGAAGATGAGGCGTTCTTCCTCCAGGCGACTGGTGGTGAGGGAGAGGTGGTGAAGGAAGCCCAGGACCTCCATGTCCTCAGCAGAGTGGGAGGGGGAGTTGAAATGTTGGGCCACGGGGTGGTGTGGTTGATTGGTGCGCGTGTCCTGGAGATGTTCCCTAAAGCGCTCTGCTAGGAGGCGCCCAGTCTCCCCAATGTAGAGGAGACCACATCGGGAGCAATGGATACAATAAATGATATTAGTGGATATGCAAGTAAAACTTTGGTGGATGTGGAAGGCTCCTTTAGGGCCTTGGATAGAGGTGAGGGAGGAGGTGTGGGCACAGGTTTTACAGTTCCTGCGGTGGCAGGGGAAAGTGCCAGAATGGGAGGGTGGGTTGTAGGGGGGCTTGCACCTGACCAGGTAGTCACGGAGGGAACAGTCTTTGCGGAAGGCGGAAAGGGGTGGGGAAGGAAATATATCCCTGTTGGTGGGGTCTGTTTGGAGGTGGCGGAAATGTCGGCGGATGATTTGGTTTATGCGAAGGTTGGTAGGGTGGAAGGTGAGCACCAGGGATGTTCAGTCCTTGTTACAGTTGGAGGGGTGGGGTCGGAGGGTGGAGGTGCGGGATGTAGACGAGATGCGTTGGAGGGCATCTTTCACCACGTGGGAAGGGAAATTGCGTTCTCTGAAGAAGGAGGCCATCTGGTGTGTTCTGTAGTGGAACTGGTCCTCCTGGGAGCAGATCCGGCGGAGGCGGAGGAATTGGGAATACGGGATGGCATTTTTGCAAGAGGTAGAATGGGAAGAGGTGTAATCCAGGTAGCTGTGGGAGTCGGTGGGTTTGTAAAAAATTTCAGTGTCAAGTCGGTCGTCATTAATGGACATGAAGAGGTCCAGGAAGGGGAGGGAGGTGTCAGAGATGGTCCAGGTAAATTTAAGGTCAGGGTGGAATGTGTTGGTGAAGTTGATGAATTGCTCAACCACCTCGCGGGAGCACGAGGTGGCGCCAATGCAGTCATCAATGTAGCGTAGGAAGAGGTGGGGAGTGGTGCCGGTGTAATTATGGAAGATCAACTGCTCTACATAGCCAACAAAGAGGCAGGCATAGCTGGGGCCCATACGTGTGCCCATGGCTACCCCTTTGGTCTGGAGGAAGTGGGAGGATTCGAAGGAGAAATTGTTAAGGGTGAGGACCAGTTCGGCCAAACGAATGAGAGTGTCGGTGGAAGGGTACTGTTGGGGATGTCTGGAGAGGGAAAAACAGAGGGCTTGGAGGCCCTGGTCATGGCGGATGGAGGTGTAGAGGGATTGGATATCCATGGTGAAGATGAGGCATTGGGGGCTGGGGAAATGGAAGTCTTGGAGGAGGTGGCCTCCGTAACCAACTTATCCCACATGGACTCCGGACCACCTTTAAACCAGCAGAGTTCGGACCCGAACAGGACAAACAGTACAGACTACAGATTCAAAAACACCAGCAATAGTTCTCCTTCAAGATCCTCCGCTCCACGGTTGCAGCAATGCGCCGTCACCTAACCTCTCTCCAGTCAGCCCTGCCTCAGCTGAGGGCCACACTCTCTCAGAATTGCAAAGGACCCACTCTGTACTACATCCTCAGGAGAATTCATACTCTCAACAAACAGTATTTCAATTCCATCTCAAACATCAAAAACTGTAAGTACAACAAACTTTTATCTACCCACCTCCATAACCAGGGCTCTACAAACATTCCAGAAGATTCCCCTGGCCTCGGAATCTATTCCGCCATTAGCCATGCGGCTGATGCAGCCGCCACCCCGATGCTGATTGATGATGTCACTTCCGCCCCCATCATGGCCACTCCCACAACCACTTCCACCCCTCAATTCCTCATGCATCACACGTGACACCACTTCCGCCCTTCACATCATCACTGATGCCACATGCTCAGTGACTTCCGCCACCACCACTTCTGCCCCCACCAGCGCTACTCACCTGCATTCTGCTGACATGCCCCCCCACAGACCCCACTGTCACTATCCCCACACCCCAGAACCCCGAATGGAACACTACCCCTGCTCATGACTCCACCCCCATTCCCCCCACCATCACACCCACTCCAGTTACAGGTTCTGCCCCCATTCCCAGCTCTACACCCACACCAGATCCCAGCTCCCAGCCCTGCCGAGTTTTCACCATCCCCCCAGACCTCCCCCTCACTGAGGACGAACGATCAGTCCTCAGCAAAGGACTCACCTTCATCCCCCTCCGTCCACGCATCAATGAATTTAATACACGCCGTGACATCGAACAATTCTTCCGTCGCCTCCGCCTCCGAGCTTACTTTCACAATCAGGACTCCCACCCACCTTCCGAGGACCCCTTCGCCCACCTCCAACACACTGCATCCACCTGGACACCCCGCGCTGGTCTATTACCTGCCCTCAACCTCATCATTTCCAACTGCCGCTGGGACATTTACTGCCTCAACCTGTCTACCTCCCTCCCCCACTCCAACCTCTCACCCTCACAACGCGCAGCCCTCCAATCCCTCTGCTCCAATCCCAACCTCACCATCAAGCCAGCGGATAAAGGGGGCGCAGTGGTAGTCTGGCGCACTGACCTCTACGCCGCTGAAGCCAAACGCCAACTCGAGGACACCTCTTCCTACTGCCCCCTCGACCATGACCCCACCCCCTATCACCAAACCATCATCTCCCAGACCATACAGAACCTCATCACCTCAGGAGATCTCCCACCCACAGCTTCCAAACTCATAGTCCAGGAACCCCGCACTGCTCGGTTCTACCTCCTTCCCAAGATCCATAAGCCTGACCACCCTGGCCGACCCATTGTCTCAGCATGCTCCTGCCCCACTGAACTCATCTCTACCTACCTCGACACTGTCCTATCCCCCCTAGTCCAGGAACTCCCCACATATGTTCGAGACACCACCCACACCCTCCATCTCCTCCAAGACTTCCATTTCCCCGGCCCCCAATGCCTCATCTTCACCATGGATATCCAATCTCTCTACACCTCCATCCGCCATGATCAGGGCCTCCAAGCCCTCCGTTTCTTCCTCTACAGGCGTCCCCAACAGTACCCTTCCACTGACACTCTCATTTGTTTGGCCGAACTAGTCCTCACCCTTAACAATTTCTCCTTCGAATCCTCCCAATTCCTCCAGACCAAAGGGGTAGCCATAGGCACACGTATGGGCCCCAGCTATGCCTGTCTCTTTGTTGGCTACGTAGATCTTCTGTAATTACACCGGCACCACTCCCCACCTCTTCCTATGCTACATTGATGACTGCATTGGCGCAACCTCGTGCTCCTGCGAGGAGGTTGAGTAATTCATCAACTTCACCAACACATTCCACCCTGACCTTAAATGTACCTGGACCATCTCTGACACCTCCCTCCCCTTCCTGGACCTCTTCATGTCCATTAATGACGACCGACTTGACACTGAAATTTTTACAAACACACCGACTCCCACAGCTACCTGGATAACACCTCTTCCCACCCTACCTCTTGTAAAAATGCCATCCCGTATTCCCAATTCCTCCGCCTCTGCCGGATCTGGTCCCAGGAGGACCAGTTCCACCACAGAACACACCAGATGGCCTCCTTCAGAGAACGCAATTTCCCTTCCCACGTGGTTAAAGATGCCCTCCAACGCATCTCGTCTACATCCCGCACCTCCACCCTCAGACCCCACCCCTCCAACCGTAACAAGAACAGAACTAGGGTGCTCACCTTCCACCCTACCAACCTTCGCATAAACCAAATCATCCGCTGACATTTCCGCCACCTCCAAACAGACCCCACCAACAGGGATATATTTCACTCCCCACCCCTTTTCGCCTTTCGCAAAGACTGTTCCCTCCGTGACTACCTGGTCAGGTGCAAGCTCCCCTACAACCCACCCTCCCATCCTGGCACTTTCCCCTGCCACCGCAGGAACTGTAAAACCTGCACCCACACCTCCTCCCTCACCTCTATCCAAGGCCCTAAAGGAGCCTTCCACATCCACCAAAGTTTTACTTGCACATCCACTAATATCATTTATTGTATCCGTTGCTCCCGATGTGGTCTCCTCTACATTGGGGAGACTGGGCACCTCCTAAGAGAGCGCTTTAGGGAACATCTCAGAGATACCCGCACCAATCAACCTCACCACCCCGTGGCCCAACATTTCAGCTCCCCCTCCCACTCTGCTGAGGACATGGAGGTCCTGGGCTTCCTTCACCGCCGCTCCCTCAACACCAGATGCCTGGAGGAAGAACGCCTCATCTTCCACCTCGGAACACTTCAACCCCAGGGCATCAATGTGGACTTCAACAGTTTCCTCATTTCCCCTTCCCCACCTCACCATAGTCCTAAACTTCCAGCTCAGCACTGTCCCCATGACTGTCCGGACTTGTCCTACCTGCCTATCTCCTTTTCCACCTATCCACTCCACCCTCTCCTCCCTGACCTATCACCTTCATCCCCTCCCCCACTCACCTATTGTACTCTATGCTACTTTCTCCCCACCCCCACTCTCCTCTAGCTTATCTCTCCACGCTTCAGGCTCACTGCCTTTATTCCTGATGAAGGGCGTTTGCCCGAAACGTCGATTTTGAAGCTCCTTGGATGCTGCCTGAACTGCTGTGCTCTTCCAGCCCCACTAATCCAGATACTGAGGGATAGGATTTATGAGTATCTGGAAAGACACTACTTGATTAGGGACAGCCAGCACGGATTTGTGAGGGATAGGTCTTGCCTTACAAGTCTTATTGAATTCTTTGAGGAGGTGACCAAGCATGTGGATGAGGGTAGAGCAGTGGATGGAGTGTAAATGGATTTTAGTAAGGCATTTGATAAGGTTCCCCATGGTAGGCTTATGAGGAAAGTCAGGAGGCATGGGATAGAGGGAAATTTGGCCAGTTGGGTAGAAAACTGGCTAACCGGTCAAAGTCAGAGAGTGGTGGTAGATGGTAAATATTCAGCCTGGAGCCCAGTTACAAGTGGAGTTCCGCAGGGATCAGTTCTGGGTCCTCTGCTGTTTGTAATCTTTATTAATGACTTGGAAGAGGGAGTCGAAGGGTGGGTCAGTAAATTTGCAGATGATACGAAGATAGGTGGAGTTGTGGATAGTGAGGAGGGCTGTTGTCGGCTGCAAAGGGACTTCGATATGATGCAGAGCTGGGCTGAGGAGTGTCAGATGGAGTTCAACCCTGTCAAGTGTGAGGTTGTCCATTTTGGAAGGACAAATAAGAATGCGGAATACAGAGTTAACGGTAGGGTTCTTAGCAAGGTGGAGGAGCAGAGGGATCTTGGGGTCTATGTTCATAGATCTTTGAAAGTTGCCACTGAGGTGGATAGAGCTTGTAAGAAGGCCTATGGTGTACTAGCGTTTATTAGCAGAGGGATTGAATTCAAGGGTCATGAGGTGATGTTGCAGCTGTACAGGACCTTGGTAAGGCCACATTTGGAGTACTGTGTGCAGTTCTGGTCACCTCACTTTAGGAAAGATGTGGAAGCTTTGGAGAGGGTGCAGAGAAGATTTACCAGGATGTTGCCTGGAATGGAGAGTAGGTCGTACGAGGATAGGTTGAGTGTGCTAGGCCTTTTCTCATTGGAACGGCGAAGGATGAGGGGTGACTTGATAGAGGTTTATAAGATGATCAGAGGAATAGATAGAGTAGACAGTCAGAAACCTTTTCCCTGGGTACAACAAGGGGACATAAATTTAAGGTGAAGGTGGAAGGTATAGGGGAGATGTCAAGGGTAGATTCTTTACCCAGAGAGTGGTGGGGGCATGGAAAGCGCTGCCTGTGGGAATGGCAGAGTCAGAATCATTGGTGACCTTTAAGCGGCAATTGGATAGGTACATCGATGGGTGCTTAAGCTAGGACAAATGTTCGGCACAACATCGTGGGCCGAAGGGCTTGTTCTGTGTTGTATTGTTCTATGTTCTATGTTCTACCCCAAGGATGATAATGTATATTACACACTCCCCTACCTCAGGAATGATGATGTACATTACACACCCTCCGACACCAGGGATGATGATGTATATTACCACTCCCCTACCCCAGGAATGATGATGTACATTAGCCATTCCCCTACCCCACATATGATGATGTATATTACCCACTCTCCTCCCAGAGATGTGATTTATATTACCCACTCTCTTACCCCAGGGATGATGATGTGTATTACCCACTATCCTACCTCCAGGGATGATGATGTATATTACCCACTCCCCTACCCAAGGAATGATGATGTATATTATCCACTCATTACCCCAGAGATGATAATGTGTATTACCCAATCTCTTACACCAAAGATGATGATGTATATTACCCACTCCCCTACCCAAGGAATGATGATGAATATTATCCACTCTCCTACACTAGGGATGGTGATGTACATTACCCACCCTCCTACCCCAGGGATGATGTTGTGTATTACCCACTACCCTACCCCAGGGATGATGATGAATATTATCCACTCTCCTACACTAGGGATGGTGATGTACATTACCCACCCTCCTACCCCAGGGATGATGTTGTGTATTACCCACTACCCTACCCCAGGGATGATGATGAATATTATCCACTCTCCTACACTAGGGATGGTGATATACATTACCCACCCTCCTACCCCAGGGTTGATTGCCGGCATTGTAAAGTTTTCCTTGTACTCATGTAACCCTATGCAAATGATAATAAAACCTCATTCTAAATCCACAGTTCCCCTTCTGCCCAGGAAGGAGTTCAGTCTCTAACATTTCCTCATCATTGACAATTCAGGTACCAGTGCAATGAATGATTTTGGAGCGATACTTTGTAATTAGTCTCATTTATCACTGTGTCTAATTTTGTTTATTTCCTCATATAAACACTGGCTGCTAGACACTTTCATCAACAGTAATAAGATCACTGTCACCAATTGCACTGTATTCACTTCACCTATTGGCTTTAAAACAAAATCAATATACGCCAGAACAACAGGCACAACAGCGGCAGTGACACCTTCCAAACAAAAGTGTTCCAGTCAGGGAACACTTCAGCCTCCGATCTTGGGGTAAGCATTCTCCAAGGCAACATTCAGGATATACAACAACGCAGAATCGCCAAGCAGAAACGGATAACTAAGTTCCGTACTCATGAAGGTGGGCTCAACTGTGATCTTGGTTCATGTCGCGCTACATGTAACCCCATCATATTGTTCTGTATCTGTAAAATCTTCCCTACTGTCCTATCTTGACACCATCACCTTGATAACTTGTTATGATCACTTTACTTTAGTTAGTTTGTACAGTTTTGGATTACTTGTTACTTTGGTTAGATCCTTGACATTTGACTCTTATAACTATCGTTATTCCAGTAATTTGATTTGTCTCCAGCACCACCTTGTTTTTAATTTTTTGTAATCATTTCTTTGTCTTAATTAATCGGATTACAGATTATCCCTTCACTTGCTATTCAGCTGTTAACATTTTACTCACATTGTCTGACATTCTTGATCACCTGCAGAGACTTATTATTGATCCTGTCCACGCTCCACTCACACTATTTGTATGATCTTTTGATCTCTCTGATTATAAATTCTGGGTATGTGTGTCTTCTCCTCACTTCATCTGATGAAGGGGCAGCACTCCAAAAGCTTGTGATTTCAAATAAACCTGTTGGACTATAACTTGATGCATCGTGTGTGACTTCTGACCTCTTTAAAAAAAGGATAAAGTTGCCCTAGTCCTAGCAGATCATAGGGCTGCTCTCAGCTGTTGTGAGGGTTACCTCAGCTGTTGTGAGAATTGACGTCACTTTACATTGCAAATGAGCTGTCCAACCAACTGAGCTAACCAGCCCCACTAACATCTTTACAAGACCAGCAACCATTGCAATACCAACATCAGCAGCTTATACCTGAGACATCTGCACACTGAGGCTAGGTTTCCCAGGAATCGCATGAACGAGCAGGTTGAGCAGCTGGAGAAAGATGATATTGGATTCAATTAGGGTTTTAGTGAGAGCTGAATTTACAGGTGATACATGATGATGCAAAGGAGTGTTGAGAGATTGGGAAAGCAGTGAAAAATTCTCAGATGGAAGGTGTCAGATTGAATTTTGAGGGGAAGATTTTTGATTGGGTTGAGGACATGGGGAGAAACTCTGTCTCAGAGCCAGAAGCTCTGGTTTCAAGTCCACATATAAAGACCTGTGAGGAAGAATGTTCATAGGGGGATAAGCACAAATGGCATGACAGCTTTCTCTCCTGAACTCCACACCATCGACACCTCAGTCTGCTTGATGCACCACAACTTGTGCCATCCCTCATTCAGCAGCACTCACAGGCAGCGAAAGACTGACACATTTACACAATGCACCTTGTAATGATTCCAGCATCACACCCATCAGCTGCTATCTGCACCAATTTTCCAGCTTATTCAATGATTCGGCATGGTGGCCCAATGGAGAATCAATGGATGCCACTGTTTAAAAAGGGCAGTATTCAAAAGATGGGGAATTATAGACCGTTTAGCTTAACTCCTGCAGTGGGGAGGATACTTGAGTCTATTATCAAGGAAGAAATAGTAAGGCATCTAGATAGAAATTGTCCCATTGGGCAGATGCAGCTTGGGTTCATGAAAGACAGGTCATGCTTAACTAATCTTTTGAAATTCTGTGAAGACATTGCTAACGTGATGGACAACAGGGGCCCAATGGGTATAGTGTACCTAGTTTTCCTAGAAGTCTTCGACTAGAGTCTGCTGCATAAGATAAGGATATATGGTGTTATTGGTAAAGCATTAGCATGGATAGAGCATTGGTTGACTTACAGAAAGCAAAGAATGTGGATAAATGAGTGCTATTCTGGTTGGCAATCAGTAACTATTTGGGTGCCTCAGGGATCAGTGTTGGGACTGCAATTATTCACAAGTTATATAGATTATTTGGAGTTGGGGATCACGTGTAATGTGTCGAAGTTTGCAGATGACACTAAGATGAGTGGCAGAGCAAAGCGTGCAGAGGACAGGGAAACTTTGCAAAGAAACATAGTTACTTTGAGTTGGCAAAGGTTCAGCAGATGGAATATAATGTTAGTAAATGTGAAGTCATCCATTTTGGTAAGAGTAACAGTAAAAAGGATTATTACTTGAGCAGTAAAAAGTTGCAGCATACTGCTATATAGAGGGACCTGGGTGTCCTTGTGCATGAATCACAGAGGGTTGGTCTGCAGGTACAATAGGTAATTAGGAAGGCAAGTGGAATTTTGTCCCCTCATTGCTAAAGGGATTAAGTTTAAAAACAGGGAGGTTATGTTACAGCTGTACAGGGTGTTGGTGAGGCCACACTTGGAGTACTGCATGCAGTTTTGGTCTCCTTACTTGAGAAAGGATGTACTAGCACTAGAGGGGGTGCAGAGGAGGTTCACGAGGTTTATTGCAGAGTTGAGAGGTTTGGCTTATGAGGAGGGACTGACTAGACTGGGACTATGTTCATTGGAATGTAAAAGAATGAGGGGGGATCTTTTGAAACAAATAAAATTATGAAAGGAATGGATAAGATACACGTAGACAGGATGTCTCCACTGGCAGGTGAAACTCAAAATTAGGGGGAGCAGATTTAGGACTGAAGTGAGAAGGAACTTCTTCACCCAGCGGCTTGTGAATCTATGGAATTCCCTGCCCAATTAAGTAGTTGACGCTACTTCAGTAAATGCTTTTAAAGCTAAGATAGATTTTCTTTGAATGATAAAGGAATTAAGAGTTATGGTAAGGGCGGGTGAGTGAAGGTCATTGAAAGGTCAGCCATGATCTTATTGAATGGTGGAGCAGACTCGAAGGACCAGACGGTTTATTCCTGCTTCTAGCTCTTATATTCTAAAAATAGGGAGGTTTTAATAAAACTAGATAAGGCACTTATCACATCACAACTGCAATACTGTGGTCAGTTTTGTGCCCTTTTTCTAAGGAATTATATCCTGACATTGGAGGCAGTCCAGAGAAGGTTCACTAGATTGATCTCAGGCATAAAGGAATTGTTTTATGAAGAGAGGTTGAGTAGGCCTGTATTCGTTGGAATATAAAAGATTAAGGGAGGTGACGTTATTGAAAATTACAAGATTCTTAGAGTGGGTGACTCGATCTGAAACATTAACTCTGTTTTCTCTCCAAACATGCAGCCACACCTACTGAGTTTCTCCAGCAATTTGTGTTTTTGGCTATGATTCTTTGAGTACTTGACAGAGTAGATGTGGCAAGATAGTTTCCTCTCGTTGGAAAGTCATAGATAAGAGGGCACAATCTCAGAATAAGAGGTCATACATTTAAGGGTTTTATAAGGGGGAAACAAATTTCAAAGTCACAGAAGATTAACATAGGATAGAAATATCAGGGGTGGGTTCTTTACCCAGAGAGTGGTGGGGGCATGGAATGCGCTGCCCGTGGGAGTGGTAGAGTCAGAATCATTGGCGACCTTTAAGCGGCATTTGGATAGGTACATGGATGGGCGCTTAATCTAGGTTAGAAGTTCAGCACAACATCATAGGCCGAAGGGCCTGTTCTGTGCTGTATTGTTCTATGTTCTATCAACAAAAGATCAGCTTGTGTCTTATGTGAATGATTTGATGTGACTAGATGCCGGAACATTCCCGGGTATGAGTGTACTTAAGGCTAGGATCAAATGGTGATATCTGAAACATTGCAGCTGACACTGATGATATTCTTGAGATCCAGGCATGTATTAGGCTGCTGCCACTCAGCCGAGACTCAAACAGGAAGAATGGCATTTGACCTGACATTGAATGATGGTTGTTCCAGGTGGAGTTGGACTCAGTGCTTTCTTGTGAAGAAACATAGAAATTGGAGGAGAAAAGAAAACATAATCAAAGCTTTGTCACAGTATAATCTTGTGTGACATTAAATACATGATTTCTCCTGTTTTGTAATGTTACCAAAATTAGACAGAAGTACAAGTGGGTGTAGGTGCCAGCAGGAGATGAGTACAGAATGTTCGTTTCTGTCTATAACATTGGCCAAATACACTGAACAAAAATTGGTGAAACAAACAAGAATAAAACCATTTTTGCTTGGTAACAAAACAGCAGTTTGTAACTGGGTGATGGTTTTAGAGCTGCTCAGAGAGGGGAACCTGCAGGAGAATTATGAAGTAACAGCATGAAGTAATGACAGCTGGTGGAACTTAAACTGAATTAAAGAATCTGAAACTGAAAGCGAGTCTCAATAATCATTTATCAATTGTTGATTGTCACAAAAACACATCTGCTTAACTATTGTCCTGCAGGGAAGGAAATATGCCATCTTTTTCTAGTCTGGCCTATGGTGTGACTTCAAAATAGAATGTAACAATGCAGAAGAGAGCTTTATTTGTGAAATAAATATTGCCTCCCAGCACCAGGGACCCGGGTTCAATTCCACCCTCAGGCAACTGTGTGTAGAGTTTGCACATTCTCCCTGTGTCTGCATCATTTTCCTCCAGTTTCCTCCCATGGTCCAAAGATGTGCAGGTTAGGTGGATTGGTCATGCTAAATTGCCCATAGTGTCCAGGGATGTGCAGGTTAGGAGGATTAGCTATGGGAAATGTTGGGATACAAGGATAGATTAGAGGAGTGGGTCTGGGTGGGATGCTCTTCAGTGGGTCAGTATTGACCCAACGAGCTGAATGGCCTGCTTCCACATTATAGGTTTTCTATTATTCTATGAAATGTAGTTTAACTAATAATCCAGAGCCCCATGCTGCAGATATGCATACAAAATACCACCACAATAGTGTTAGCAATCCTCCCTGCCTTTATCTAATGCCCCTGTGATTGGTATGATACCTGGCGAAGGGGGGAGGTGATGTATATAAGTCACAACCAACTGGGACAAAAAACAAGTGTCTGAAGAAAGGGAGGGATGCAGTGGGTGAGGGTGGATTATACTGAGTCTGTAACATGGAGTTCAACTGATTCTATTCACATTTAAGGCCTGGCATGAGGTTTGTTTATAGTAAACAAAGTTTCTTGTAACTGTTTCTTAAAAGAACAGAATGGAGAAAAAAACTGCAGGATAATGCTCTAAATTAGATTAAGATTAGATTAGATTAGATTACTTACAGTGTGGAAACAGGCCCTTCGGCCCAACAAGTCCACACCGACCCGCCGAAGCGCAACCCACCCATTCCCCTACATTTACCCCTTCACCTAACACTACGGGCAATTTAGCATGGCCAATTCACCTGACCTGCACATCTTTGGACTGTAGGAGGAAACATGAGCACCCGGAAACATGAGCACCCGGAGGAAACCCACGCAGACATGGGGAGAACGTGCAAACTCCACACAGTCAGTCGCCTGAGTTGGGAATTGAATGCGGGTCCCTGGCACTGTGAGGCAGCAGTGCTAACCACTGTGCCACCGTGCCGCCCAATTAAATATTAAGTTGATACATTAACGTTGTAATAAACAATTTAAATCAATGGCTGTTTGGTAACTGAGAAGTTAGCAGAGATGTGATTCTTACCTCATTGATCATGTGAATACTGGGGAGCAGGGAATTAGTTTTCTAAGATAGCCAAAAACACGGTGAGGTTGCTAAAAGGGAACTGCCCAAACACAGGGCCTCACAAAGCATTCTCAGCTTATCTGGAGCCGATCATGCAGGTTGCAAGCATTGAGCTGGGTACAAAGAACTGAGTCCTGACAGAACTGTTAGCTCAGGTTGATACAGTCTGGATTAGAGTGGTGCTGGAGAAGCACAGCAGGTCAGGCAGCATCCGAGGAGCAGGAAAATCGGTGTTTCGCCCAAAAACCCTTCATCAGGAATGGAACTGATACACTGTACTAGGAGACCAGAAAGAGAAAGCTGATCATTCCCTCTATTGGATGAGCCTACGCAACCTGGTACCTGGGGATGTGTGAGTATCAGTCTTACTGAGTGTAAGCTTATGTTCAAGCAGCAAATAAAGTTGCAAACTATAATTTGTGAGTCTTGAGTTATTGGTACCCAGAGTTAATGATCAATGTGGATGAGTTGTAGTTGCCCTCTGGGCAATTAGGGATAGCCAACACCGGGTTAGCCAGTAACACATATCATGAATAGTTTTTTTTAAAAACTTGCTTTGAAAACAGCTGGACATATCAGACGAAGCGAGAATGCAAAGTAACAATAAGCAGGAGGTTAAGACTTGCATTGGTTAAGAGCTCAAGCCTTGAGGTGTAGCTGGGCATGAATGAGAAGTTATGGAGGCTGTTACGAAGATGTGCAGGCTGGCTTGTAAAGAATTGTATGGCCTGTCATTTAAATACTCCATCAGTGAAATAATTCCACAGAAGCAAATATCCTGTCACCAAGTCGACCTTTATTTACACGTGAAATGTCCTTGACACTGATCCTGCTCTCTCAGACCCAACTCTGAGTGAACAGAACCTCTGATATTCCTGTTTATTATATTTTTTTCCTTTCTTTCCACCCCCCCCCCCCCAAGAGTGAACAGGATGTCTGACACTCCTGTTTCTTTTTATCCCCACCCTCACACTACCACCTAACATCAGTAGTGCTTAGATTTTTCCCCAGCACGCATGGTGTGTGTGTGTGCAGTGCGAGACACAGTGACAGACACAAAGTGCACGAATCTTTTTTCAATTTCCACCACCAGGAAGATATGAAAAACGCCCGAGTGGCCAGTGACAAGCAGTGCCCTTCACATCAAAGGGCAATGCTGTGTGATCAAAACAGTGAAGGGGAGGGTAGGGACTAAATCAAAATAGAGTTGGAGGGGGAAATAATGCACTCCACTCCCTGCACGACTCCAGGGTGTTGGTGGACACCGCGTGCTCCTTCTCCAAGGACACCCGGGCTCTAACGTAACCCCGGAAGAGGGGCAGGCAGTCGGCCCTAACGACCCCCCTCCACGGCCCACTGCCTGAACCTGTTGATGGCCAGTTTGGCCAGGCCCAGGAGCAGACCCACGAGGTGGTCTTCAGACCTGCCCTCCCTCCTCTGTACCAGGTGCCCGAAGATCAGGAGCGTGGGGCTGAAGTGAAACCAAAAGCAGAGGAGGAGGTGGTTTTTCAGAAAATCAAAAAAAAAAAGGGAGTGCAAACACCAACACCCAATCTATACATGGTCCACGGACTCCACGGCGCCACAGAACAAGCAGTTGGGCTGGGAGTCCGTGAACCACCGCAATCTGCGGTTGCAGGGGACTGCTGCGTGCAGCACCCTCCACCCCAGATCCCCGGGAGAAAGGGGGAGGACTCCCGCGTAGAGAGCCCTCCACTGGGGATCCCCACCGCCCGGTGGCAAATAGGCACGCCAAGGCGTGTCCGGACGGTGGATGAGGGAGAAGAGGTGGACGGTGTGCAGCAGCAGTCGATACAGGGCCTTCCTTTTAATATCCTTAAAAGAAACAAAATTAAAATTCTGGAGGCGGCTCAGGTTGTGGGGCACAGGCTCCCGCAGGAAGTACGGGACCTTGGGGTCAATGTGAAATTCCGTCCAGGCTGGGGTGAGTGCGGACAGAATCCCACCGCACACCTGAGCGTCCTCCAACTGGTGCACTACGTCGGGTCCGAGCACTGCCGTTTTAAGGCGTCGGATGGCGGCGGCCACGAACCGGACGTCTACCGCTGCCCTGCTCGCTATGTCCTGCGGCAGCGTCCAGCCCAGGCCCCCGGCACCCAGCACGTCCCTGACCCTGGTCGCCCTCGCCGCCACGGCCCTCCCCTCCGGCAGCCACTCGAACCCGCGAGTACGGAGGTGCGGATTCCTGAGCAACGGCTCCCTGACGACAGCCGCTACTCCAGCCGGAGGGTAGGCGCGACGCGATTCGACCATGTTCCAGACAGTGATCAGGTCCTGGTAAAAGACAGGCAGCACCTTGAGGGAGACCTCCAAACCGTCGCGGTCGACGAACAAGAGCTGCGTGTCGTAGTTGAGGTTACGCAACTGGCGGAAAAGATATGTCGCCAGGGCGCACTACCTAGGAGGAGGCTCGACGTAAAGGTATCGCCGCAAGGTCTGAAGGCGGAACATCGCGACCTGGGTGCGGACGCACACCAGCGACTGACCGCCCTCCTCAATAGAGAGGCTCAGAACCTGCGCGGCGACCCAGTGCATCTTTTTGTCCCAGAAGAAGAAGTCGACCAACGTTCTCTGGATGTCAGCGACAAAGCCAGGAGGAGGGACCAAAGTGACCAGCCGGTACCACAGCATGGCGGCCACCAGCTGGTTTATGACCAGCACTCGACTCCTGTAAGATAGCACTCGGAGCAGTCCTGTCCAGCGGCCTAGGCGAGCCGAGACTTTGGCCTCCAGCCCCTGCCAGTTGGCCGGCCAGGATTCCTCAGCCGGGCTGAGGTAGACCCCCAGGTAGAGGAGATGGGTGGTACTCCAGCTGAACCCCCGTAACTCCTCCGGCAGAGAGTCCACCCGCCACGGACCGACCAGTAGTCCGGAACACTTGGCCCAGTTGATCCTGGCGGAAGAAGCCGCCGAGTACAGGGCCTGGCACTCGCGCATCCTCCCCAGGTCAGTCGGGTCGGTGAAAGTGAGGAGCACGTCGTCGGCGAGAGGACCACCCCCGTGCCCGCGCCGCGCAGAACCAGCCCCGACAACCTCCTCCGTAAGAGGCGCAGGAAAGGCTCCACGCACAGGGAATACAGCTGGCCGGACAGGGGGCAGCCTTGACGCACTCCTCTCCCGAAGCGAAGGGGCGCCGTCAGGGACCCGTTAACTTTAACCAGACACTCTGCGGCGGCGTACAAAAGTCGGATCCGGGCGACGAACCGCGTCCCGAACCCGAACGCCCGCAGAGTCCCGAGCAGGTACTCGTGATCGACCCTGTCGAACGCCTTCTCCTGGTCGAGAGACAGGAAGGCGCTCGGCAGACCAGCCCGTCGACAGAAATGGATCAGGTCCCGGACCAGGTGGACGTTGTCGTGTATCCTCCGGCCCGGGACCGTGTAGGACTGGTCCGGGTGAATCACGTGGGCCAGCACGGAAGCCAGGCGAGAAGACAACACCCTGGCGAAAATTTTGTAATCAGTGCTGAGGAGGGAGACCGGACGCCAGTTCTTCAAAGAACGAAGGTCCCCCTTCTTCGGCAGCAGGACGATGACCGCCCTGCGCCAAGAAAGGGGCAGCTGTCCGGCATTTAGACACTCCCCCAGGACCTGTGCGTAGTCGTTCCCCAGGATGTCCCAGAACGCCCTGAAGAACTCCACAGTCAGCCCGTCCAGCCCCGGGGTTTTGCCCCTCGAGAGCTCCGGTCAGCTCCTCTAAAGTGACGGGAGCGTCGAGCCTCCCGGCGTCCTCCGGGCTGAGCTGCGGCAGGTCCTCCCACAGAACTCTGCGAGCGTCCTCGCTGGACGGATCCGGAGAGAACAGAGCCGTGTAATAGTTTCGGACGTGGGCCCTGATGCCCTCCGGATCCGAGACGAGGGACCCGTCGTCGGCCAGCAGCACAAGGAGCTGCTGACGGGTGCCGTGCCTTTTTTCCAGCGAGTAGAAGAAGGGGGAGCCGCGGTCCAGGTCCTGCAGGAGCTGGATCCGCGACCTCACGTACGCGCCCCGAGCCCCGACGAGCTGCAGGTCCCGGAGCGCGGCCTTCTTCTCTTCGTACACCCCGCGCAGGGCCGGGTCCGTGTCGGGCTGACCGAGGCGTGACTCCAGGTCGAGCATCTCCCTCTCCAACTCCACGATCCTGGATTTCCGCCTCTTGGTCGACCCCCTCGCGTACTCCTGACAGAAGACGCGGACGTGAGCCTTGCCCACGTCCCACCATAGCCTCAGGGAGGGGAAGCTTCCCCGCTTCCTTCTCCAGCCGGCCCAGAAACGACGAAACGAGTCCCGGAACCGCTCGTCCTCCAGCAGCAGGTTGTTAAAGTGCCAGTACGCGGAGCCGAGCCTGGCGCCGAACGGAAGGAGTTCCGCCCACACCAGGTGATGGTCCGTGCACGACACCTGCCGCGTGGAGGCCTTTGGAAAACAGGAGGCGTACGCCCGCGAAACGTACAGGCGGTCGATTCTGGACGCTCCGACCCCAGGCCTCACGAAGGTGAAGGCGATGGAGTCGGGATGGAGAGTCCGCCAGACGTCCACCAGGTCGAAGGACTTGACCAAGTCCCCCAACCTCTTCCCCGACGCACAGCCAGTGCGGGCACCGCCGTGGTCCTTGCCCTCGAGGACGCAGTTAAAATCTCCCCCGAGGACGACGCACTGGTTCTCGTCGATGTCCGCTCATCTGGCTTCCAGTTCTTGGAAGAAGCTCGCTTGCCTCGGCCCGGCCAGGGGAGCGTATACGTTCACCAAGTGAAGCACCGCGCCCCCCAGCCGAACCGTCAGGTGAAGCAAACGGCCTGGCACCGGCTCCCTGACCCCCAAGATCTCGGGCTGAAAATGCGGGGCCAACAGGATAGCCACCCCGCCAGATCTGCGGGTGAGGTGACTCATGTAGACCCCCCCTCGCCACTCCAGGAGCCAGGTGGCTTCGTCTCCCGGGGTAGTGTGGGTTTCTTGCAGGAAGCACACCGCATACCTCCCGTCCCGAAGGACCGAGGGGGTCTGGAATCTGCGCGGTGACTCCCTGCTGCCGTTGATGTTGAGGCTGGCTATAGTTGTCTCCATGTCGGAAGCGTTGTGCTACCACCACCAGTACAGTTTAAAAAACAAATACAATTACTGGGAGGACGAGGGAGGGGCACAGGAGTCCCTCACCCTCACCAGGAGTGCCCCCAGGAAGTTCCTGACTCGCTTTCGCTCGTTGACGTCGAGCCCAGGCGCCTGGCGAGCAGCGTGGGCCGACCAATAAACTTTTTCAAAAGAGCTCCAGCGGTCGAGCGCCAGTTGGGCTCTATCCCGGCGACCTCGAGTTTCCTCGACAAATTCCCGGAGTTCCTTGAGGGGGATGAGGGGGAGATCGGCGGGGGGCACCTGGGACTCAAAAACGTCACTGCAGACAGAGTCCGCGTCGTCCCCGGTGTCCGCCACCGACCCCGAACCCTCCTCCGGGAGGTCGCCCTCGGTCGCCGACCCCTCCCCCACCGAGAGGATGGGGGCTGGTCCGGCGCCGCCAACCGGCCTCGAACCCCCGGCGACCCCACCCCCACGGTCACCGGCAGTACCTTCCTCGGCGCACCCCGTCCTGGAACGCCCCGAGTTCGGGTCGTCGGGCGGCGGAGGCTCGGGGCCCCGCTCTCCTCCCGACACCGGGACGCCTGGCTCCTCGGGGAAAAGGTCATCCCCCAGGGCCAAGGCCCCCGGAAAAACAGTCTGGGAGGGAGGAGCGGGGATAACACCTACCTCCCCTCCGCCGCTCGGCGACCCAGTAAAGGGTCCTTTGTCATCACCCGCACCGCAGCCCTCGTGGTTGTTAAAGTCCCCCCCAGGGGCCAGTGGAGTCGAGGCAGCAGGAAGCCCTGCTGTAGCCCCTGGGGGTTTTGGCAGGTCGGGCTGCGGTGCGGGATCATCGGGGGGTCCCGTGGGCCCGTCCCCTGGAGAGGGGCAGCGCTGCCGGCGTGCTGCAGGACTGTCTCTCCCCTCCAAGGGCCAGCCCCTCTTCCCCAGAGAGACAGGGGGGGATTTATGGGCCTTTCCCTCCCCGCCCGCCTTGGTGGTCATGGGGCCTGAGGCCCCTCCCCCCAGCCTCTCCCGGAATACGATTGGCTGGGGGAAGGCAGGGGGCGTGGCCAGGGTGGGGAGGGTCAGCCGTGTCACTTCCTGCCCCGCCCCTGGTTTATCAGGTGATGGCGGGCAGGGCAGGGGCCCAGTTCCATCTCCGGGGCCTGGAGACACGGTGGCTGCGGGAGGTCGGGCAGCGGTGGTCCCCCCGAGGTTAGTGCCAGGGTGTGGCTGGGTGGGGTGGGGTGGGGCTCGGGCTCGGGGTCCCCGGGGCCAGGTGTTGCAGTGCCCGGGGCGGGCGTCGCAGCCCCAGGGGTTTCTCCATCGGGGCGGGGGGTAGATGTGGGGTCAGGGTCGGGCACGGGTTCGGGGGTTTGGGGGTCAGGGCTCCCGCGCCGGGGCGACGCTGGCACGGCCGCAAGGGCATTGTCGTGCCGGGGCGGGGCAGGTCGTGGGCTGGGTGTCGGGGATGGGGATAGGGTGGTCTCCCCGTGGGCGGGCCTGACGCGTCGCGCCTGCCTGAGCGCCTTCCGGCCGGCTGGACGCTCACCCCCCTCCCTGCCGGAGGCTGGAGGATCGGAAGCCTCCGGCTCAGGCTCCGGTGCCGGGGCCTGTGGTGTTGACTTTGGGGGAGGGGGAGTGGGTGCGGCAGCACCACCGTCAGCCGTTGGCGTGGGCTGGGCGGCCTTCTGGGTGGGGCAGTTTCTTCTAATGTGCCCCACCTCGCGGCACAGGTGGCACCGCACGCCGTCCAGAAGGCGCGGTAGGCCACGCCCTCGTGGAGGAGGGTAAAGGAGCCCTCCGTGACCTCCTCCCGGGCCAGGCAAATAAACACCTGGCGTCGGAAGGAGTAGATGTGCCGGAGGGCGGGGTCCTTCAGACCGAGCAGGAGCGGCTGGATCCCTGACCGGATCTCCCCCAAGGTGGTGAGGTGGGGGAGAAGGAGCTCGCTGGCAATAAAGGGCGGGACGTTGGAGATCACGACCCTCTGGGCCGTAACCTCCAGAGGGTCGACGGGCAAATGTGTCCCGCCCACAGTGAGCCCCCTCTCCACGGCCAGGTGGACCGCCTGCTCGGTCCTCAGGAAAAATACGGCCTTCCCGTACATCCGTGCCGCAGCGACTATGGCCAGTGGGCCGACCACACTAGCCATGGCCTTGCTGCAGGCCTCGATGGTCATATTGGGGTGGGGATAGGCCTTGACCCCCAGGCGTTTCGTGAGGTGCCTGAAGGGGGTGTGGTTTGCAGCCGGGGCTGGGCCAGCCGAGCCTAAGGCAGCGGCTACCCCGGCGTAGGTGCGGCTGGGCCCCGCGACCTTCGGGCTCGCCATCCTCTGCTGCTGGTGGTGGAGTCGGGCCTCTGGCAGCAGCAGTGGTGGAGGTCGCAGGGAGAGTCCCAGGCAGCGACGGTGGAGACCTGCCTCAGGCGACAACAGAGGTGGAGGCAGGCCTCAGGCGAGTCCCAGGTAGGCCCTCGGTCGCAGCGGTGTGGGGCAGACCTGTTGGGGAGGGTCCCCAAGGCAAGTCCCAGGCAGCGGATGTGGAGGCAGGCCTCAGGCAGCAGCAGTGGAGGCAGGCCTCTAGCAATTCCTGGGCAGCTCCTCGGTAGTAGCAGTGGGGGGCAGGCCTGTTGGGGAGGGTCCCCAAGGCGAGTCCCAGGTAGCGGTGGTGGAAGGCAGGCCTCAGGCAACAGCAGCAGCAGTGGTGGAGGTCCTGGGGAGGGGCCCCAATGCAAGTCCCAGGCAGCAGCAGTGAGGCTGGCCCCAAGCAGCAACAGGGAGAGTCCCCTTCAAGGAAGAGAGTCCTTGCACGTGCACACGTGCACACGCACGCACTGATCCAACTCTCAAGATAGGCAAACACCCAAGTGGCCAGTGACAAGCACTGCCCTTCAAACCACAGGGCAATGCTGTGTGATCAAAACAGTGAAGGGGAGGGTAGGGACTAAATCAAAATAGAGTTGGAGGGAGAAATAATGCATTCCACTCCCTGTGGCGCCCACCTCTCCCTGAACGACTCCAGGGTGTTGGTGGACACCGCATGCTCCTTCTCCAAGGACACCCGGGCTCTAACGTAACCCCGGAAGAGGGGCAGGCAGTCGGCCCTAACGACCCCCTCCACGGCCCGCTGCCTGGACCTGTTGATGGCCAGTTTGGCCAGGCCCAGGAGCAGACCCACGAGGAGGTCTTCGGACCTGCCCTCCTTCCTCCGTACCGGGTGCCCGAAGATCAGGAGCGTGGGAGTGAAGTGCAACCAAAAGCAGAGGAGAAGGTTAGATCTCCTGTTTATTTTTTTCTTTTTTTTCTTTTTTTTCTTTTTTCTTTTTCTTTTTTTCTTTTTTTGCTTTTCTTTGTGAGACACAGTGAGAAACACAAGGTTAGATCTCCTGTTTATTTTTCTTTTTTTTTAAATTTAACCCCCACACTACCGCCTAAGTGCGGTAGTGCTTATTTTTTTCCCAAGCACCCATGGTGTGTGTGTGCGCAGGTGTAAAACACAGTGAAGGACACAAAGTGCACAAATCTTTATTCAATTTCCACCACCAGGAAGATATGAAAAACACCCGAGTGGCCAGTGACAAGCACTGCCCTTCAAACCACAGGGCAATGCTGTGTGATCAAAACAGTGAAGGGGAGGGTAGGGACTAAATCAAAATAGAGTTGGAGGGAGAAATGATGCACTCCACTCCCTGCGGCGCCCACCTCTCCCTGAACGACTCCAGGGTGTTGATGGACATCGCGTGCTCCTTCTCCAGAGACACCCGGGCTCTAACATAACCCCGGAAGAGGGGCAGGCAGTCGGCCCTAACGACCCCCTCCACGGCCCGCTGCCTGGACCTGTTGATGGCCAGTTTGGCCAGGCCCAGGAGCAGACCCACGAGGAGGTCTTCGGACCTGCCCTCCCTCCTCCGTACCGGGTGCCCGAAGATCAGGAGCATGGGAGTGAAGTGCAACCAAAAGCAGAGGAGAAGGTTAGATCTCCTGTTTATTTTTTTTCTTTTTTTTCTTTTTTCTTTTTCTTTTTTTTCTTTTCTTTGTGAGACACAGTGAGAAACACAAGGTTAGATCTCCTGTTTATCCCTGTCAGACAGTGCTCCCTGATTGGACCAGATTAACAGCCCTGATCAGGAAAGTCTTATTCTATGAGATCCATCTGGCTGACCTTATTACTATCACTACAGTTGGTAGCAATTTAATAGTCCATGAACTTTCCACATACTCACAGAAACTATCTTAAAAGAAGATAAGCATCAGACATCTGGAAGAAGAGTTGGATTGGACACAAAACATTACCTCTGATTCTCTCCTCACACCTGATGAGCTTCTCCTGCACTGTCGGTATTGTTTTAGATTTCTGTACAGGTAGAAGGTCCTTTATCGGAAATGCTTGGGGGCAGCTATTTTTCAGAATTCGGAATTTTTTGGTCTTCAGAATACTGACAGTTTAATGGTGAAGTTTTTAAAAAATCGTACTTGGAGGAGTAAACTTCCAAGTAAGAATGTGCTTGGCCACACCCCCACATGTCGCATCTGAGTGACACACATTAAGTGGGTATTGACATGAGTTAACTGTTTGCTGCCAAACTACCTTGTTAATGAGAAAAAGACTTCACAAAAAACCTTTGGATTTCAGAGCTTTTTGGTTTTCGGATGTTCGGAAAAAGGATTTTCTACCTGTACTACCTTAGGAGTCACAGTGTTTGTCCTTTCAACAGAACAACGAACAAATACAATATTTAATGAAATATGGATTAATTTCAGTGTGCAGTGATGATAGTGTTTCATTGGGCTGTTTGCCTCTTGAATTGTGAGTTTCTTTCAGTGTTGGCTGCCAGGCAACCATCTTCATGGGTCCCCCAAGCAACAAGTGCATTAACAAACTTTGCAACAGCTCCAGGAGTTTGCTGACTGGTGACAAGTCACAATCAAGTGTGTCACGGGGCACTGTTGTATTGCTGTTTATAAAGCTGTGGTGGAATGACATTGTCTGGGATTGCACTCTGTGACTGGTCCTCACTGGTTCCTAAACACAGGAAACTATCTCCCAAAGAGATTCACATTTAGGGATCTGGAAAACAGTATAAACACAAGTTGAGTCTGCAGTGATATCTCTCAATGTTGGGAGGTACAGGAATGAAACTTACTCGATCAGTATTGAAGCTTCTGCTGGGACAAGACCATTAATTTTCTAATTGAAACCAAAGGGTAAGAATCCCAGAGGAGGAATTACCCACAGTCTCCAACCCTTGGCTGGTAATACCTTCCATTTTATGTCAAACAGCCTGTGGTGATAGATTTCCTTTTGATTTGTTTTGGGTTGTTGGCATCTCTGCCCATTTAATGCCCATCCCGAATTGTCTAGACAGCAGTTAAGAGTCAATCATATTTGGGTCTGGAGTCACATGTAGGCAATAGTTTCATTCTTGATTTAGAAACATTAGTAATTTTTATAACAATCACTTCATGGACATCATTAGAGTTGCAATGTCAATTTTTAAAATTGACTTTAAATTTTGCTCTTAATGAAATTTGAATCCAAGCCCCCAGATCACTTTGATCACTAGTCAAACCACAATGTCACAAGGCCATCATCTTCCCCTACAGTAATCAGCAAAACAACCTCTTCCTTCTGCTCAATCTCTAAAGCTCGTTAGTGCCAATGACTTTGGAAGCCTGGATCTTCATGTTAAGGACCTGGGAGCAATCAGATGGTGGCCATTGGGACTGCAAAGCTGCTGACCAGTCAGTTCTCTACAGGTGGATTTCTTGTTTCTTTAGGCTCAAAGATCTACTCTGACACAATTAATACCACCCTCCCCCAGGATGCTATCAGAGGCAGTGGCCTTGTGGTATTATCACTCACTGATTAGTTAGGTTTTCCTTACTGTAACCTGGTAAATGTTCTAAGAATTCAGGTTCAAATCCCACCATGACAGATGGGGCAATTGAATTCAATGTAAACTGGAATTAAGGATCTAATGATGACCAATGTTGATTGTTGGAGAAAAACCGAAACAGTTTGCTGATCTGCTTTAAGGAAAGATACAGATGTCCTTTTTTAGTCTGGCTTACATCTGAATCCAGGTTCATAGCAATATGGGTGACTCCTAGCCGCCCTTGAAATGACCATGTTGTATTCAAGAGCATTCATACCAAATTCCCGCGATCTTTCCTAATATGAGCTTGGCCTACCTGGCAAAACCCAGTTAGCTTTTGAGGATTGGCTCTACAGGAGAATTAGATTGGTGATCAGGTTGGAGAAGAGGTCAGGGTGTTGAGATGTCAAATTTTAGACGCATAGAATGTTCGTTAAAATGGAGTTTGCGATCTTGGGCACTGCCTCAATGGAAATACAAGAGCCCCTTGAAGGAGATAAACCTCTTTCCTACCAATCAGCTTCTTGTGCAGTGAAAGCCAATGGCTTCTTGTCATTTCTTTGCTTTCCCCACAGAACGTGTGGTGGAGGGTGGATTGAGGCTGTTAATTGGTCAGACAAGGGCCTTGATCTGTCTATGGGTGAATAGACAGTCTTAAACCTTGGCAACAGACACTAATATAAGCGGATGGTAGGGAATAATAACACGGTAGAATAGTCACCCTCCTCATCTTAAGTCCTGTCCCCTACGACCACAACTGAGTCAGTGGATGGGGGGACCTAAAGGGACCTAAAGGCAGAGGATGGTGTGTATACGGAACTAGCTTCCAGAAGAAGTGGCAGAGGTGAGTACAATTACATTTTAAAGATATTTGGACAGATATATGGATAGGAAAGGTTTCAAGGTATATTGGCCAAGTGCAGACAAATGGGACCAGTTCAGTTTGGGAAACTTAGTTGGCATGGATGAGTTGGGCCAAAGGGTTTGTTTCCATGCTATATGACTATGACTCAATGACGTGAAAGACAGATAGCAGGTAATTTATATTATAGAAACTCACAATATAGACTCCGTGACTTTTGATTCCTATCCAATTGGTAAAGGTGAGAAGTGTTTTCTGGTGCATATATAGGATGCCGTCTGAGGTGATAGCTATCTTTACTGCCCTGTGTACTCCAGGCATTTACACAGACAGAAAGCCTTGACATGATCTCCAATGAAGTTCAAGCTGTTAGACTATTTTTGTTTCATTAGAATGTTTTCAGAGCTGGCGCAGGAAGACGCTCCATTTCAGCAGTCCAACATGAACATAAAGACTTCACAGGTTGGGGTTGTGACATTAGATTTGTTTTTCTATCCCTCACTGTCTGTGCTGGTTTACAATAAGTTTGAAAACTCAGTTCCAATTAGAACACAGACAGTTTGTGTCCTGTTTGATAAGGCTTGGATTATGCTGACAACAAGCTATTTTCAGCTCAGAGTCTAGAATAGCAGACCTGCAGTACTACGTTGACTGACCCTTGGGAGATTGATTAATCGATGGGGAGCTTTGTGAAATACTATCTTGTTCCATCTGTCTGAAAGATCACGCTGGGCCTTGTGTCATCAATAGAAACAGAAGAGAGAGTATGAGAATACTGATGGCATGATCGCCCTTCAGAACGTTTATATATGGCTAAATATGATACATGCATATCAGGTTGGAGGGTGTGAGCTATAGGGAGAGGCTAAATAGGCTGAGACTGTTTCTCAAGAGCATTGGAGGCTGACGGGTGACATTGTAGAGGTTTATAAAATCATGGTGGACATGGATAGGCTGAACAGACAAGGTATTTTGTCTGGGATGGGGAAGTCCAGAACCAGAGGCATAGTTTTAGGGCAATAGGGAAAGATTTAAAAGGGATCTAAGGGGCAACTTTATCATGAAGAGGGTGGTGCGTATATGATATGAGCTGCCAGAGGAAATGGTGGAGGCTGCTGCAATTACAACATTCAAAAGGTATCTGGATGGGTATATGAATGGGAAAGGGTTAGAGGGATAGGGGTAAAAACAATGACTGCAGATGCTGGAAACCAGATTCTGGATTAGTGGTGCTGGAAGAGCACAGCAGTTCAGGCAGCATCCAAGTAGCTTCGAAATCGACGCCAAAACGTCGATTTCGAAGCTACTTAGAGGGATATGGGCCAAGTGCTAACAAATGGGACTAGATTAATTTAGGATATTTAGTCGGCATGAGTAATTTGGACCGAAAGGCCTGTTTCTGTGCTGTACATCTCTATGACTCTGTGACTCTTGTATGCACAACACTCCCTTTTAAACAAATATACTGCTAGATCCTGGCCTCTGGGCAGTTGTGCTGCACCATGGGTAACCTGGAGACTGATTGGAAAATTCCTAAAGGTCTGCTTAATCCCTATTCAACAAGGCTCCTAATTAACACCCTCCTGGAAGTGTGTGCCCTTCCTAGTACCCAGTTCATTGTTCATTTAAAGAAGGAAGCTGGCCATCTTTGCCTGCTTTGGCTGACATGTAACTCCAGATCCACAGTCACTTGTTTAGTACTGAGCAGCCCTATGAAATGGGCTTAACAAATAAGTCAGTTAAAAGACAATTATGTATGATTAATAATTACTGGTTTTGTCAGTGATGTCCATATCTTATGACTAAAATAACTCTGCATCAGTTAAAATGGTGGACATCGGGAATGGGGTCATCAAGTTGCCACACAGGTTTTGTCCACGCTCATTTTCCTTTGTGACAGGTCTTGAAAATTCACACTTCAGTGTCCTTCTTGCAACTTATTTCCAAACATAACTTCATATCATCAGCCAACATGGGTACATTACATTCAGTTCCTTCATACAAGTCATCTGTTCAGATTGTAGTCCCAGCACTGACCCTTATAGCACTCCAGAATAACAGCTTGCCAACTGGAAAATGATCCATCTGTTTCCCCAGTCTGTTTTCCGAACCAGTGAGTGGTGTAAGGAACGCAGAACATAGAACATAGAAAAGTACAGCGCAGTACAGGCCCTTCGGCCCTCGATGTTGCGCCGACCGAAGCCTACCTAACCTACACTAGCCCAATAACCTCCATATGCTTGTCCAATGCCCGCTTAAATGACCATAAAGAGGGAGAGTCCACCACTGCTACTGGCAGGGCATTCCATGAACTCTCAACCCGCTGAGTAAAAAATCTACCCCTAACATCTGTCCTATACCTACCACCCCTTAATTTAAAGCTGTGTCCCCTAGTAACAGCTGACTTCATTAGCGGAAAAAGGTTCTCACTGTCAACCCTATCTAAACCCCTAATCATCTTGTACACCTCTATCAAATCTCCCCTAAACCTTCTTTTCTCCAATGAGAAAAGCCCCAAGTGCCTCAGCCTTTCCTCATACGATCTTCCTACCATACCAGGCAACATCCTGGTAAACCTCCTCTGCACTCGTTCCAATGCCTCCACATCCTTCCTATAGTATGGCGACCAAAACTGCACACAATACTCCAGATGAGGCTGCACCAGAGTCTTATACAACTGCAACATGACCTCAGGACTCCGGAACTCAATTCCTCTACCAATAAAGCCCAGTACACCATATGCCTTCTTCACCGCACTATTTACCTGGGTGGCAACTTTCAAAGATCTGTGTACATGGATACCAAGATCCCTTTGCTCATCCACACTACCAAGTAGCCTACCATTAGCCCAGTAATCCATCCTCTTGTTACTCCTACCAAAGTGAATGACTTCACACTTAGCTACATTGAATTCCATTTGCCACCTTACTGCCCAGCTCTGCAACTTATCTATATCCCGCTGTAACCTGCCACATCCTCCTTCACTGTCCACCACTCCCCCGACTTTTGTATCATCCGCAAACTTGCTCACCCAACCTTCAAGCCCCTCCTCCAGGTCATTTATAAAAATGACAAACAGCAATGGTCCCAAAACAGATCCTTGTGGAACACCGCTAGTAACTGCACTCCAAGATGAACCTATACCATCACTACGACCCTCTGTCTCCTTCCAGCCAGCCAATTCCTAATCCAAACCTCTAATGCACCCTCAATGCCATACCTCCGTAGTTTTTGCATTAGCCTGCCATGGGGTACCTTATCGAACGCCTTGCTAAAATCCACATACACCACATCTACTGCTTTACCCTTGTCCACTTCCTTGGTTACCTTTTCAAAGAACTAATGAGACTGATATCAACTCTGTGTGGAACTTGGTTTCTGCTTTCACTCTGCCCTGATTTCCAGCTCCAGGATTTCACCTCTTCCAAGGGGTCAGAGATTGAAGGTTCTCCTTTTTCATAGGGTTGCATCATCTTGTCATGTGCACCTTGTCTGTGCAGCAGAGATGTTGTGCCAAGATATTGGATGTTTGTAGATTACCGGACTGCGACCAAAAAGAGTATTGTTGGGGAGGTGACGGGCCTAATGATATTATCACTAACACCTAGTAATCTGGAGATCCAGGTAATGCTCTGGGGACCTGAGTTCAAGTCCCACCAGGCAGATGGTGGCATTTGAATTCAATAAAATTTGGAATTAAAAGACTAATGATGATGACCATGAGTCAATTGTGAGGGGAAAATCCATCTGATTCACTCATGTCCTTTGGAGAAGAAAACTGCCATTCTTACTTGAAACATTAGCTTGCTCTCTCTCCATAGATGCTGCCTGACCTGCTGTGATCTCCAGTATTTGTTGTTTTCAATAGATTCCTGCATCTGTAGCAATTTGCTCTGCTGTTCTTATCCAGTCTGGGCTCCATGTGACTCCAGACCCACAGCAATGCCGTTGATTCTAAACTGCCTTCTGGGTAATTAGGGATGGGCCTATCTGGTAATCCCTCATCCTGTGATAGAATAAATAAAAAATCAAAAAAATAAGCACTACCGCAGTTAGGCGGTAGTGTGGGGGTTATAAAAGAAAAAAAAAGAACAGGACTTCATACAGCATTGCCCTTTGATATGAAGGGCAGTGCTTGTCACTGGCCACTCGGGTATTTTCCCCCTTTTGGAGATTGGATCAGTGTGTGACTGTGAAAAAGAAAAAAAATAGAATAAATAAAAATCACAATGTGTCGGTGAACAATAAACATGCATTACATGAGGAGAATTGGCTTGTTTTTATCATGATAATAATTCTAGTTTGCAAAGTGTCTCTGGCAGCAAAAAGGGTAGGGATATGAAAGTAAAATATTCTGCAGGGCTGTCTCACTGTAGCACATGTGGCTTCAGTCTGGGAATGATAGGTCTAAGTCTTGCTCTTCACATGGAGAGATACTGGACTGTTTTATTCTGGCATTTATTCTTATTTCCATTACTAGGCAATGTTAATGTCGCCCATTCTCAACCAATTGCCCATTCTCAACCAAACACCAATAACTCATTCTCATCCAATTGCCCACTCTCATCCAATTGTCCATTCTCAACCATCCCCAATTGATTGGTGAGGTGAGGGGAGCAGTGAGACATCACAGGAGGAGAAGAATGAGGGGAGAAGGAAGAGGAAAAGAGAGGAATGGTAATGGAAGGAGTGGAGTGGGAGTGGATGGGAAGGAAGGAGAAAAGAGAGGAAGGAAGGGAAGAGCATGAGGGGAAAAGTGAGAATAGACAAAGGGAGGTGTTGGAAGTTGAGGAGAGGGAAGAAAGGAGGTGAAGAAAGATGAGAACGTGTGAGAGGATGGAGTGGGAAGACACAGGAGGTGAGGAGAGACAAAATAAAATCTGCTTGATTCAATCATATGTTAAAATTTTATAAAGGGACAAATGTTTTATAAAAGCAAACAAAAAAATAACCAGTTTCTAGCATGAGTCAAACATTCAAAGATTTTAAACTAACTGTGGGTGGTTTGATAGTAGATGAATTTTGAATAAATTTCTTGTACACAGCTGTAGCGAAAAGATAAGATTTGCAGATATATCAAAATATATCACTGTGACCGATCGGCATATTCCAGACTTCAAAGGTATCAGGCCACATCCTCAGGAGCAGCACAGTCCACCCTCAGTTCAAACATTTAGAAAGAGCCCAACCTGATTCATCATCACATCAGGGATGGTCCAGGAGGACAGGGAGCTTGACTTGCCTGTGTAGGGGTATCAAGTCCCCACCCGCTCTCCCACAATGGCCCAGCCCTTATCAACTCCACTCCTCCTCCACAGCCCAGGCCCCATCAACTCCTCTTCCCCTTCTCCCAACAGCCCAGTCCCCATCACTTTGCTCCCCCTCAACCTCCCCCCTCCCCAACAATGGTCCAGCCCCCATCAACTCAAGTCCTCCTCCCTTCAGCCACAGCCCAGCCCCTATTACCTCTCATCCTCCTCAACCACCCGCTTCCCCTCTCAGCCCAGCTCCCATGACTACCCCTCCCCCTCTCGCCCTACAGCTCTGGCCAATACTTATGTTTAAATTCTGCACTAAAACAGGTCTTTATTGTTTGTTGCTTTTAAAATTCACAGTATGTAAATTAACTGCTACTATTCTTGTGCTCTGACATTATAACAGTGTCTATACGTCAAAGCACTTTATTGGCTATGAAGCACCCAAAGGCTTCAACGATATATATATATATAATGCAGCTGACCCTTTTTACAGATACCAAAGTTGCCAAAACTCCTTATTTAAAGTAAGCTTCCTAAATTATTCACATCTTTTCATCTGTTTCTTAAAGCTTCCTTTCTCAGAAGAATGAGGTAAATAAGATACTTATTTATTTACTTTTCTTTATTTAATACTTTATACTGCAAAGAACTGTAATGTTGTACTTCTAACTTATTTCTTTATTTTTCTACTAGTCCCTAAGATATTGTACCTCGTACTATGTACCTAAGATGGCACTGGGAGTAGTGACTTTACACATATTTCACTGTACTCCTGTCCTTGAGTACACATGACAATAAAACCTAATTCCTAACTTCTAGGCTGATATATTGAATTGTGATTCTGACCTCATATCTGTATCCCTACTAAATGTAGTCTGCAGAAATCCCCAGCTAAGGGATTTGCAGAGTAACATGACTTAATGATGAAAGGTTATCTAGTCGTCAATGTAAGGGTCTGACTCTACATTGAGCTTTTCCAGAAGATCACGCACAAAACTGGGTATTGAACACTCAAAGCTTTCTTTCAAGCAAATACGATAGACATTCATGTCGTTTTATTTTCTAAACTGTTTGTAGACACACAAGCCCTGTGATTACAGCCAGGAATGATTCTTTGTGATGGGGAGCAAAGAAAACAGGGATGATTGCTGCCTCAATATTTTTCTTTAGTTAAGACGTGTCTTCAGTTTTGTTTTGAGTGACTCACATCCAGCTGTAAGAGTTATAAAAATCAAAAGCAAATCCTTAGATATCATTTCCCAGCAATAGAGTTCAGAAAGCAAGGCTGCAGATCTGGGTTTGTTGCTATTGATGGTTTTGGAGTCTGGACAGTCTGAAAATGAAAGCCAGGATTGAGAGAGGTGTACGTGCACTAGAGCAAACAGTATGAACACATCCCAGTGCACCTCTGTATATTGCCAATTTGTTAGCCCCTCACATAGAATCCCTACAGTGTGGAAAAAGGCCATTTGACCCAACAAGTCCATACCAACTCTCTGAAGAGTAACCCACCCAGACCCATTCCCCTACCCTACATTTACCTCTTAACTAATGCACCTAATGTGGACAATTTAACATGGCCAATTCACCTAACCTGTACATCTTTGGATTGTAGGAGGAAACCAGTGCAGACGCAAGAAGAATGTGCATACTTCACACAGACAGTCACCTGACGCTGGGATTGTACCCAGGTGCTGTGAGGCAGCAGTGCTAACCACTGAGCCACTGTGCTGCCCATGACGTATTAATGTCAGTACAGCCACACTAGTGGAGATGTCTGCTGTCTGAATTTGTTGAAATCCCTGTAAATACCCTCTCTTCAAGATGGACATGGACACTGGGTGGCACAGTGACTCAGTGGTTAACATTGCTGCTACACACTGCCAGTGACCCAGGTTTGATTTCACCCTTGGGCGACTGTCTGTGTGGAGTTTGCACATTCTCCCTGTCTCTGTGTGGGTTTCCTCTGCATATTCTAGTTTCCTCCCATAGTCCAGGTGTGCATGTTAGATGGATGGTCATGCTAAATTGCCCATAGTGTTCAGAGATCTGCAGGCCAGGTGGATTAACTGTGGGATATGCAGGGTTCTCGGGTCAGGGTGGTGGGTCTTGGTGGGATGCTCTTTGGAGGGATGAAGTGGACTTGATGGGTTGAAGCAGCACGGTGGCTCAGTTTTTAGCACTGCTGCTTCACAGTGCAAGGGACCCAGCTTCGATTCCAGCCTCGGGAAACTGTCTGTGTGGAGTTTGCACATTCTCCCCGTGTCTTTGTGGATTTCCTCCCACAGTCCAAAGATGTGCATGTTAGGTGAATTGGCCATGTTAAATTTCCTATTGTGATCAGGGATGTGTGGGTTAGGTGCAGTGGTCAGGTGATATATAGGGCAATGTGACTAGGTGGTTTACTCTTTGTGGGTGGAGGCAAGGGTAGGGGTGTGGATTTGTTGGGCCAAAGGGCCTGCTTCCACACTGTCAGGATTCTATGATTCTAAATGCCTCTTTGACACTTTAAGGATTCTCTGTTTTCCTAACAGCATTCTTCAAAGACATCACTGTGGGACCCTCAAGCAAGACACTTTCTATTTCCTGTTTCGGAAGTACTGCAGACTGAGTTGTTGGAAGAACTTGGACAAGTTGTTAGAATCAGAAAGAAGTGGCATTGGATTTTTTTCAGGGAATCCAGTGGAGTTTGAAGGTCTTTCAGCCAATAGCTGAATGGAATGGTTCTGCCTGGCTGCAACATTGAAGGGAGACAGAGAGCTGTGTGCAAGGTGAGAAAGCAGATGCTCACATCCAATACAATTTTATATCCTCCAAAATATTCAGACAGCACATCTCCTCGCCTTTTTCAACTATGAGCAGTAACTGAGGTGGTGATGATGTACTAAGGAGGTAAAGCCATAAGATGCAGGAGTAAAATTAGGACATTTGACCTATCAAGTCTGCCCCACCATTCAATCATGGCTGATATGTTTCTCAATCCCATTTTTCTGCCTTCCCTCTGTAACCCTTGATCCCCTTACTAATCAAGAATCTATCTATCTCTCTCATAAAGACACTCAATACCTTGGCCTCCACAGCCTTCTATAAGGTCCTTGTCTTTCCTACTAGTGAAAACATCCTTTCCAATCTAGTTAGCCCTCTCTGTTCTTCATATGACAAGCCCTTCATCTTTGGGATCATTCTTGTAAACCTCATCTGGACTCCTTTCAATACCAGCACATCCTTCTTTAGATACGGGGCCAAAAACTGATCACAGTATTCCAAATAGACATAGAACTATTGCAGCTCCTCTGAAAGAACCTACAATTCTTAAGATGGATAAAAATAAAAATGCAAAATTTAGGTGAAGGAATAGGTAGGCCATTCACCCTGTCAAGCCTGCTTTGTCACTCAGTAGGATCATGGTTGACCTGACAGTTATCTGAACTCCACTTTCCACTGACCTATTAGATTAGATTTCCTACAATGTGGAAACAGTCCCTTCAGCCCAACAAGTCCACACCGACCCTCCAAAGAGCAACCCACCCAGACCCATTCCCCTAACTAATGCACCTAACACTACGGGCAATTTAGCATGGACAGTTCGCCTAACCTACACATCTTTGGATTGTGGGAGGAAACCGGAGCACCTGGAGGAAACCCACACAGACACGGGGAGAATGCGCAAACTTCACACAGACCGTTGCCTGAGGCAGGAATTGAACCCGGATCCCTGGCACTTATAAACCTTGATTCCTTGTCAATCAAAACTCAGCTGAACTCCAGCCTTAAATAAAGTCAATGATCTAGACTCCATTCCAAAAAAGAGAAAATGCTGGAAAATCTCAGCAAGTCTGGCAGCATCTGTAAGGAGAGAAAAGAGCTGACGTTTCGAGTCTAACTGACCCTTTGTCAAAGCTTTGTTAGTGAGACTCCAAACGTCAGCTCTTTTCTCTCCTTACAGATGCTGCCAGACCTGCTGAGACTTTCCAGCATTTTCTTTTTTTTGGTTTCAGATTCCAGCATCCGCAGTAATTTGCTTTTATCTAGACTCCACTGATTGCAGGGAAAGAGAATTCCAAAGACTATTTCGTAGGGAATTCCAAAAACTTCTGGGAAAAGTAATTTCTCCTCATCTACATCTACACCGTATTGTGAAGCTATGCCCTTAGATCCAGATCCCCCTTGAAGGAATTCTCTTAGAATCCACTCTGCAAAGACCAACTGGAATCCTATGTGTTTCAGTGACATGAACTCTCATTCTTCTAATCTCCAGTGGGTATGAGGCTAACCTTCTCCTTCTTTCCTCAGAAGATTCATCAGACAAGATAACCATGGAGTAGGGCTTCTCATTACAGCTCATCTGTTCTGACGGCTTTTTTTCTTCTTCTTTCTTCTGTTCATGCTTTTTTTTCTATCTTTCTTTTAGTTCCTTAGTCTTTCGAGCTCAGTCATGGAGGCAGCAGCAGTGACGGCAGTGTGTGGGGGACTTTGAGATTGCTGGTCATCATCGGCAGCATCGCGGATTCATTGATGTCTGGAGCGATACCAGCACAGGACTCTGCAGTGAGGCAGCTAACGCAGCAATGGAACATGACATCAGCTGGGGCCCAGCGTGAGCTCGCAAGGCAGCAGCAGTGAAACAATCCTCACCTTCCACCCCACCAACCTCCGCATAAATCACATCATCCGCCGACATTTCCGCCACCTACAAATGGACCTCACCACCAGGGATATATTTCCCTCCCCACCCCATCCGCTTTCCGCAAAGACCATTCCCTCTGTGACCACCTGGTCAGGTCCACGCCCCCCAACAAGCCACTCTCTCCTCCTGGCACCTTCCCCTGTCACCACAGGTATTGAAAAACCAGCGTCCACACTCTCACACACCCCCCCCCCCCCCCACCACACCTCCATCCAAGGCCCCAAAGGAGCCTTCCACATCCATCACCTGCACTTCCACACATGTCATTTTTTGAATCTGTTGCTTCCAATGCAGTCTCTTCTACACTGCGGAGACTGGACACCTTCTCGCAATGCGCTTTAGAGAACATCTCAGAGACACCCACACCAACCAACCCCACCACTCTGTGGCTGAACATTTCAACTCCCCCTCCCACTCTGCTGAAGACATGCAGGTCCTGGGCCTCTTCCATCGCCACTCCTATATCATCCGAAGCCTGGAGGAAGAACGCCTTATCTTCCCCCTCAGAACCCTTGACCACCGGGGCATCAATGTGGTCTTCACTGGTTTCCTCACTTCCTCCCTGACCTTACCCCAGTTCCAATTTTCCAGCTCAGCACTGCCCTCATGACCTGTCCATCTTGTTTCCCACTTATCTGCTCCACCCTCCTCTCAACCTATCACCTTTACCCCACCTCCATCCACCTATTGCACTCTCAGCTACCTTCTCCCCAGCCCCACCTCTCTCCCATTTATCTCTCCCGAGGCTCCCAGCCTCCTTCCTGATGAAGGGATCTGGCCCAAAACATCGATTTTCCTGCTCGTCGGATGCTACTTGACCTGCTGTGCTTTTCCAGCAACACACTCTCAACTCTGATCTCCAGCATCTGCAGACCTCACTGTCTCCTAGCAACAGTGAAACAACAGTTGGGGCCGAAGCCTTGCAGTGAGGCCTGGCCTGACCAATGGAGGTCAGCAGCAGAGGTTAGAAGTGAAGATAGCTGGCAAGCATGGGTACATCACAGGGGAGAGCGAGCCCTTTTGGGAAAAGCCCAGCTTGCAGGCCCATGGCTTAAGAAAGGACGGTAATGTTTGATCTTTTAACTTCATTTCTTTATTTTCCATTTTTATACCATGAACTTTTTAAATGTGCTGAACTTTTTAAATAATTTCTTTATTTTTCTACTTTTGTAACTAAGATTTTGTACTGAGTTACTTTGTACCCAAGATGGCACCATGTGTGGTGACATTATATACATTCCACTGTGCTCCTGTACCCTGTACTTGAGTACACAAGACAATAAAATCTAAATCTAAATCTAAATCTAAATCCAAATCTAAGTTCCTTTCATTCCAGGAACCAGCCTAGTTAATCTTCTCCAAACTATATCCTGTGCAATTTTAACCCTTCTTAAGTAAAGTGACCTAAAGTATATGTGGAACTCCAGACGTGGTCTCACCGTAGACCTAAACATCAATAGTAAAACTTTCAAAAATGTATTCGTTCATGGGACGTAGGCTCACAGGTATTGTATTCCCTAATTACCCAGAGGGTACTTAAGAGTTGTTCTGGTTTTGGAGTCACATCAAGGCCAGGCCAGGTAAATATGGAAGTTACCTTTCCTCGAGAGCATTAGTGAACCACTTGGGTTTTTAACAACAGAAAGAAATGGAAACATGGTTGCCAAGAGGCTAGCTTTTTTTAAATTTCAGGTTGTTGCTGAATTCATATTTCACAATCAACTTGAGAGTTTCGAACCCTTATACCGACAGCATCAGCTGGATTTCTGGATTGCTGGTTGGGTGACACTACCATCTCCCCCACTATTATACTTTATCCCACTTGCAATACAGGCCAACTTTCCACTTGCCTTCCTAGTTATTTGCTGCACTTACATACTGACCCTTTGTGCTTCAGTTACAAAGACATCTAGATCCCTCTGTATTGCAGCTTTATGTAGGCATTCTTCATTTAAACAATATCCATATTTTCCATTCTTCCTGAAGTGAGATCACCTCCTTATTTCTTCCATTATACTCCAGCTGATAATTTTCTGACACACTTTTAAGCCACCTAATTTTGAAGATTCTTTGGGTTCTCCTCAAAACTTACTTTCCTGCCAATCTTTGTATCATCAGTGAATTGAGCATGGTGTTGCCAGTGATCATACTTTTGCCCTCAATCTCTATACCTCAGGGCCTCTTTCAACCTGGAAACAGCAACATTCCCATTTACTATATCAGGGAGGCTGCAACAGGCCCCCTACACCAGGAGAAGGCACTTCTCGGTCTTCCTTCAGTACAGAGATCGAAGACAGACTTGGATGTGACCTTCAAGGGATTCAGGATTCCCAATGCATCAGGGAATCAACATCTCTGCCCATATGCCTTTACAGTCAACACTGCTCAACGGAGAAGGTAGACTAGAACCACACTCCCTTAATGTGAGCTTGGTTTGTAACATGAACAGAGCGACATGTGGGTCAAACGGCTCATCCTGGCAGCACCCATGGTGCTCCAGTTACTTAGTTCCTGCTGTATACAAGGTAGCATTGACAGGTCAGAAACAAAAACTGGGGTTGTTAACTGACTAGAGCTTACTGCCCTGCACACAGTCATGGCTCCCTTCTGCTTAGAGACCACACATGGACAATATGTATCCAATGAGAGTTATGCTAAAAGCAGGAGGGTTGTAGAGCAAACCATCAACATCTGAAACTATGGGTCTGCTGCTTCAGCTACTTGGGAGGGGTTTAATGGTGCTAACTTCCTGAGGGAGGAAACAGCTTACTCTTGCCACTCTTGGGACTGATGCTTCAGCAATGCAAAAAGAACTGGAGACAGAAGCAAGAGCTTCAGACAGAAGCAGGAGCTTGTCTTGTGATCTGTCAAATCTGCTCCATCAGTCAGGACGATCATGGCTTCAACTCCACGTTCTCACTCACTGGTATAGTTGGGTACAATTACAACATTTAAAAGGCATCTGGATGGGTATATGAAAAGGAAGGGTTTAGAGGGATTTTGGTAAAATGCTGGCAGGTAGGACAAGATTAGAATATCTGTTTGCGTGGATGAGTTGGACTGAATAGGCTATTTCCATATGAATGACTCTATGACTCTATCCACAACCCTCTGGGGTACAGATATCCAAAGACACTCAATCCATTGAGTGTAGAAATTACTCCTCACCTCAGTCCTAAATGTTTGTCCCTGTGTCTCTAAGTTCTGGATTCCCCAACTAGGGAAACAATCTCTCAGTGTCTACCTTGTCAAGCACCTTCATAGGCTTATTTGTTTTGATAAAATCTCCTCCCATTTTCCTAAATTCCAGAGAGTGGAGGCCAAATGTATTCATCCACTCAATACACTCTTATCCCAAGGACAATTGTAGCAAAACTCCTTTATTCTTGTTCTCCAATTTCGTTGTAACAAAATCCAACATACCACCTGCTTTCTTCATTGTATTCTGTTTATTTGTTTGCTGGCTATTTGTTTGTCCTCCTTGTGTGGATATATCCAAATTCCTGAAGAAGGGCTTATGCCCGAAATATGGACTGTCCTGCTCCTCAGGTGCTGCCTGACCTGTTGTGCTTTTCTTGTGCCACACTTTTCGATTCTAACATTCTCCAGCATCTGCCGTCGTCATTTTCTCCTTTTATCCAAATCTTCTGAACATCAACATTTATAAGTTTGATGCCTTTAATAAGTGTTCTGATTTTCCATTCTTACAAGCAAATTGAATAATCTCACAATTCCTATGTCATGTTCCAATAGTGACATTGTTCTATATTCACTAAACTGTCTATGTACTTTTGCAATATCTTTTTTCCTTCTTGAGGCTTGCATTCCAATCTAACTTCATTTCACCAGGAGATCTAAACATATTAACTCTGCCTCTTTATGCAAGTCATCAATATAACTGGTTACTTATCCCACCCTGTATCCTGGCCAACATGTGTCTCAGGCTTGCTGCAGTGCTCCAGTGAAACTCAGTGCAAGCTGGAAGAACGACACCCCATGTTCCGCCTGGGGACTGTGCAACCTTTTCGACTTAATATTGGGTTCAACAACTTTAAGGCTTGAGCTTTCCCTTGTCCTTACCCCAACTCCAACATACCAGGGCTTTTTAATCTCAGAATCTGCTATTACACATGACCCATTGTTAGCCACTAACAGTCCCCATTAATAGCTATTCACCCTCCTAGCCAGATTGTTACCCATACCTTTGTCAGTACAACAATTCTTCTCTCTTTTTGGGCTCTAACCCAACTTATCATTTACTCCTTATGCCTCCCCCTCACCCTGTCTTCTGCATAAAAATCAACTTTTTCCTATCTACCATCAATTCTGAGGAAGGGTCACTGGACCTGAAATATAAATTCTGATTTCTGTCCACAGATGCTGCCAGACCTGCTGAATGTTTCCAGCAATTTCTGTTTTTGTTTGTCTCAATGTGGTTTGAGTGAGGACCATCCCAATGGCACAGCTCCTTCTTTCCTTGGCATTAATGGGAATATCCTTTGAATCGAAACTCATTTCTTCAAGGTGACTATTGAAGTCATGCATTCAATTCCTGATCTTATTTACCCTTTTACAGTTTGTTTGTGATTCACGTAATAGTTCAGAGATTATATCCTTTATGGTTCTGCTTTTCACATTTAGCACTGATTTAGCAGCAGCTTCCAAAGTAGAACCTCTTTCTTGGTCCTACCTGCATCAATGGTATCCACATGGACCAGAACAACTCTCAGTTCAAGTCCATCTCCTGTCCTGAGGAGATGTCCTTAACACTTACTCTGGCTCAGCATCACAGCCTTCAGGACCTAAGATCTCGAGTGCAGAGAACAGAGCTTTTCTTCCTAACTGTGCTACAATCTACTATAATTATATGCCTTTTTATTCTCCGCTCTTTAATGGCTCTCTTCACCATGGTGCCATGGTTGGTTTGCTCATCTTTCCTACAGTCCCCACTCTCATCCACACAGGCTGTAATAATGCAGTACTTTCAGACAATTGCAAGGGCTGAACTTCCTACCTTACTACCTTCTTGATCTCCATACCCATCTCACTTACAGTCGCACCCTTATGCCCTGACCATGAATCAAACCAGATGACCCTAACCTAAATGGCATGACTGCCTCCTGAAATGAAGGGTCTTCCTCTTTGGTACCTCATAACATCTGAAGCTTGAGTTTGTCAACTCTAAACTAACATCTCTTCAGTTGCAGTTACCTGCAACAGTTCTAGTCACATGGATCACACTGGTGTCCATCAGCACCCACATATTGTAGTTGCAACACATCACCTGCTCGCCATCTCCATTTTGTTTTCTTAAACTAGATTAGATTGCTTTAGATTACTTACACTGTGGAAACAGGCCCTTCAGCCCAACAAGTCCACACTGACCCGCCGAAGAGAAACCCACCCAAACCCATTCCCCTAACACTATGGGCAATTTAGCATGGCCAATTCACGTAATCTGCACATTTTTGGACTGTGGGAGGAAACCGGAGCACCCGGAGGAAACCCACACAGACACGGGGAGAATGTACAAACTCCCCACAGACAGTTGTCTGAGGTGGGAATTGAACCCAGGTCTCTGGTGCTGTGAGGCAGCAGTGCTAACCACTGAGCCACCATGCCACCTACTAATTTGCTATTAGCATCTATCAGGAGACAGTGAGGACTACAGATGCTGGAGATCAGAGTCAAGGTTATTATGCTGGAAAAGCACAGCATCTGAGAAGCAGGAAAATCGATGTTTTGAGCATAAGCCCTTCATCGGGAATGAGGCTTGTGGGCCAGGTGGCTGAGAAATAAATGGGAGTGGGGTGGGACTGGGGGAAGGTAGCTAGGAATGTGATAGGTAGGTGAAGGTGGGGGTAATGGTGATAGGTCAGAGCGGAGGGTGGAACGGATAGGTGGGAAGGAAGATAGACAGGTATTCCTGATGAAGGGCTTTTGCCCGAAATGTAGATTTTACTGCTCCTCGGATGCTGCCTGAACTGCTGGGTTTTCCAGCACCACTAATCCAGATAAACAGGTAGGACAGGTCAAGAGAGCAGTGCCAAGTTGTAAGGTTGGATCTGAGATAAGGTGGGGGAAATGAGGAAACTGGTGAAATCAACTTTGATCCCATGTGGCTGCAGGGTCCCAAAGCGGAAGATGAGGCATTCCTCCTTCGGGTGTCGGGTGGTTAGGGTTTGGCGATGGAGGAGGCCCAGAACCAGCATGTCCCTGGGGGAGTGGGATGGGGGGTTAAAGTGTTTGGCCATGGAGTGGTGGGTTGCTATGTGTGTGTATCTTGGAGATGTTCTCTGAAGAGTTCTGCAAGTAGGGTGTCTTGTCTCCCCAGTGTAGAAGAAACCACATCAGGAACAATGGACACATTAGATGATGTATGTGGAAGTGCAGATAAATCTCTGACGATGTGGAAGAATCCTTTGGGGCCTTGGACTGAGGTGAGGGGTGGTATGAGCACAAGTTTTGCAATTCCTGAGGTGGCAGGGGTAAGTAAGGGTGGGTTGGTGGGGGTTGTGGACCTGACAAGAGAGTCACAGAGGGAATGGTCTTTACGGAATGCAGATAGGAGTGGGGAAGGAAATATATCACTGGTGGTAGGGTCCATTTGTTGGTGGCAGAAATGGAGGAGGATGATGCAATGTATCTGGAGGTTGTATCCAGTTTTCACTGGATAAACATATGGATGAAAATGGAATAGTGTAGGATAGATGGGCTTCAGATCAGTTCCACATGTCGGTGCAACATCGAGGGACCAAGGGCCTGTACTGCGCTGTAATGTTCTATGGTCTATGGTGGGGTGGAAGTTGAGGATCATGGGGATTCTGTCCTTGTTGTGATAGGAGGGGTGATGTTTGAGGGAGGGAAGTGGATGAGATGCACTGGAGAGCATCATCGACCACGTGGGAGGGGAAATTGCAGTCTCTGAAGAAGAAGGCCATCTGGTATGTTCTGTGTGGAATTGGTTCTCCTGAGAGCAGATGCGGTGGAGGCGGAGGAATTGGGAACGAGGGATAACATTTTTACAGGAGGGAGGGTGGGAGGATGTGTAATCCAGGTAGCTGTGGGAGTCAGTGGGTTTTTGGAGATGTCTGTGTTGAGTTGGTTACCATTGATGGGGATGGAGAGACCCTTACCACCTGCCACATGTAAGAAGAATGCTTCATCTTCCACCTTTGGATCCTCCAACCACATGGATCAATATGGATTTCACCAGTCTCCACATATCCCCTCCCCCAGATCCAACCTTCCAAGTTGGCACTGCCCTCTTGACCTGTCCTACCTGTCCATCGCCCTCCCATCTATCTGCTCCACCCTCCTCTCTGACCTATTACCATTGTCCCCACCTTCATCTACCTATCGCATTCTCAGCTACCTCCCCCCCAGCCCCACCTCCCCTCCCATTTATCTCTCAGCACCCCCAGCCCACAAGCCTCATTCTTGATGAAGAGTTTATGCCCAAAATGTCGATTCTCCTGTTTCTTGGATGCTGCCTGACCTGCTGCGCTATTACATATATCACTCAACTGTTTTTTTGCAGTTTCATTAAATAGTTTAATCTACAAGCTGTGCATGTAATACAATGCTTCCCAGTTTTGACTCAGAGGGCTAAAACTTAAAGCTTATGAAACATTGCTTCTGTGTTCACCTAATTGATGCTTTTGAACACTGATCAGCTTCTGGAAGCTGGGAAAAAGACAAAAAGCAATATCTTTTCCCTCTCTGCGCCATCTCCAACATGATTCAAATTTACAACTTAGCTCTTTTACCATGAAGGCCCTTCTTGTCAGTTTGCTGTATATTCTCATACACTCAATCCTTATCGACATGCTGGAGTGAGACTGGGGGGATTGCAGAGTGAGCATTGAGGGCTGCAGAAATGCTGGCAGCTTTTTGAATGAACCCAGCAATAATCCTGGTGCTCACGATCACTGGGCTTCTATCACCTCCCTCAGAGCTTATTGGGTAGCTTCTGCTTCTGTGATGGAATGGGACCTGAGATCCACTAAGCATTGCATTACGGCTGAGTCTGCAAGTGTTGTCATGGAGTTGGCCATCGGAAAGAAATACTTCCAAGCTCTGCTTCATGTTGAATAATAGTGTCATACAGTCATACTGCATGGAAACAAACCCTTTGGGTCTGTGCTGACCAAGGTTTCCAAACTAAACTAGTCCCAGTTGCCTGCATTGGGCCCATATCCCCCCAAACACTTCCTATTCATGTACCTGTCCAAATGTCTTTTAAATGTTGTAACTATATTTGTATCTACTGGCAGTTCATCCCCCACATGAACCACCTTCTGTGTGAAAAAGTTGTCCCTCAGGACCTTTTTAAATCTTTCTCCTCTCACCTTAAAATATACTCCCTAGTTTTGAACTCCCCTACCCTAAGGACAAGACCTTTGCTATTCACCTTATCTAATGCCCCTCATGATTATCCAAACCTCTACCTCCTACGCTCTAGGGGAAAAGTCCCAGCCTCTCCTTATAACTCAAACCCTCCAGTCCCAGTAATGTCCTTGTAAATCTTTTCTGAACCCTGTCCAATTTAATAATATCTTTCCGATAGCAGGGTGACCAGAACTGGACACAATGCTGCAGAAGGAGAAAGCGAGGACTGCAGATACTAGAGGTCAGAGTCAAGAGTGTGGTGTTGGAAAAACGCAGCTGGTCAGGTAGCATCAGGACACCTGATGAAGGGGCTATGCCTGAAATGTTGATTCTCCTGCTCCTTGGATGCTGCCTGACCTGCTGTGTTTTTCCAGCACTACACTCTCGACTCTGACCTCCAGTATCTGCAGTCTTCATTGTCTCTGACGAACCCTCAATGCATTGGTCGCTTTAGCAATGTAGGAGACAGGTCCCACAAACAACAGAGTGATACTAGGAACAAATTACTGCAGATCCTGGAATCTGTACTGAAAATAAAAAATGCTGGAAATTACAACAGGTCAGGCAACATCTGTGGAGTGAGAACAAGCTAATGTTTCAAGTCTAGATGACTCTTCATCAGAACTGCGCTTAACACTATCCTGTTTTAGTAAAACTGGTCGAGGAAAAAGATATCGTATAGATCAAACCGAGGTCTCTCCTACTGCTGTTTGAAATAGGTGTGAATGATCTCATACACACTAAGTGTGAAGATAGACAAGACCTTCGTTTACCATTCTATTTGACAGGTAATAACTCCAACAGTGCAGTACTCCCTTTGTGCCATTCTCAGGTATCAGCCTATGCGTTCCATTTAAGTTTCTGGCCTGGAATTTGAAACCATAGACTTCTGTTGTGGAAGTCAGAGTATTGCAAAATGAGCCACAGCAAATAGTATTGTACTGGCTGCTTTTATGCTTTCTTATAGCACTGAGAATGACAGTATGCAAGATTCAGCAATTCCGTCAGCTAATCCATGTATAATCAATTGAAATTGAAATCAAAGTGCTGTGCACAGAAGCCACCAGAGAAAGCCAACTCTGAATTAATTGCTGTGTAGGGGTCTCTGTACTGAAATCGTAAAGGATAAAAGTCACACATCACAGGACAATCTGTGATAAGCTGTAGTTTTGAATAAATTGGCAAACTGTGAGAATAAATGGCAGCTTTGAACCCAACTGTTTAAATGATGTCTTTGATTGAGATCTCTCTCAGTTTATACAAATCTAGTCTTACATTCCTTATGATCTCATTACCTTTCATATAGGCCTCAGTAGAACACTAAGCTGTGATGATACATTCTAAGTCATAGCAAAAAGGCCAAATGCTAAAAGATACATTGTGAAGCAGCTTCTCTTTACTATCTAGTTTTACTGTCATAACGAATGCAACAAAGCAGCATGGAACAGGGAGAAAGGGAGAACTGCAGATGCTGGAGATCAGATTCAACAGTGTGGTGCTGGAAAAGCACAAAGGTCATGCAGCATCCGATGCAGGAGAATTGACACTTCAGGCATAAGCCTTCATCAGGAAAGTCATTCCAAATGAAGGGCTTATGTCTGAAACATCGATTCTCCTGCTCCTCAGATGCTGTCTAACCTGCTGTGCTTTTCAGCACCACACTCTTGACAGCATGAAACAGGGCTGAAGTCCTCTATCAGGATATTTAATATGTGCCTTCAGACAACACAATGCAGACTTATAGCCTGGCCATGTGAAAGAGAACTGAGTCTGATTTTGACAGCTCCATTCTCACCATCTCAAAATGGCAGAATTTGTTCTTGGGAATCTTTGTTTGTTATGGATATGAGGTTATTGGTGTTGTGCCAACTCCCCAACAAACTCCCTCCATCAATGTTCTAACCCAAAACCATTCCCCCAACCATTCATTCTGGAGGGTTCATCTTTGCTCATGTCTCATCAGTGAGAAGGAATGGCTAAGCATCGGTTTTCAGCTGAGAAACGTTGCAGCTTTTCTGCTGATAAGAATCATCACTTCGACACTTTGAAGGAGAAGATGGTGACCTAGTGCCATGCCTCCTGCCAAAGTTCCTTCAGGCAAGCAATATAGGAAGTATGGTTATTATGTTTGCAGATGACACTAAAATTGGTGGTGTAATTGACAGTGAAGAAGGTTATCTCAGAGTACAATGTGACTTTGATCAGATGGGCCGATGGATCAACGAGTGGCAGATGGAGCTTAATTTTGACAACTGTGAAGTATTGCACTTGGTAAGGCAAATCAGGGCAGGAGTTATATACATTACGGTAGGGCCTTGGGGAGTGTTGCCGAACAAAGAATCTTAAGGGTGCAGGTGCATAGTTCCTTGAAGATGAAGTCAGAGGTAGACAGGGTAGTGAAGATGGCTTTTGGTATGCTTAGTTGGTCAGTGGTTAGGTCCGTTTCCCCCTCAGTCAAAGCAAAATGCTCAGAGACACAGTATAGTTTGACCTCCTTCATCTTTATTCCAGGACTTGGAGGGAGAGAGAACAATTACCCATGTGCACAGAGACATGGGTTCACGGTCTTCTCTCAGACAACAGTTTCTCAATGAACTATATAGTCATTTTTCAGGGAGGAGCATCCAGATAAAGCAACATACATATTAATTGGGTGACCATTACAATTACCAAGTATCAATAGCAGAGACCAAGCACTTTACTGTTATACCATGAATGTTTTTAACCTTGTTAAATGGATTCATACAATGGATACTTTTCCCTTGTTAGCTGACCTTGCATACTGAATACTTCCAATCTTAATAAGTGGCTCTACGTAATGACTGCTTTTCCACCTTGTTAACCAATTACCCTTGCCTCCAGCACCCCATTGTTAACTGTAAGTTCTTATCTGATCTGAGTCATGCTCAGATGAACCTCTTGTTTCTCAAAACTCAGAACTTAACTCTTTCCCTGCCTGCTTATACCCTATAAACATTCTCAAGTGCATTGAGTACAAGTGTTAGGATGTCATGTTGTGGCATTACAGCACATTGGTTAGGCCACTTTTGGAATACCGCATTAAACCTGGTCTCCCTGCTATAGGAAAGATATTATTAAACTTGAAAGGGTGCAGAGAAGATTTATGAGCATGTTGCCAGGGTTTGAGAGTTTAAGGTATAGGAAGAGGTTGAATAGTCTGGGCCTGTTTTCCCTGGAGTGCCGGAGGCTGAGAGGTGACCTAAGGCACGTTTATAAAGCCAGGAGGGGTGTGGGTAAGTTGAGTAGCCTAGGTCTTTTCCCCAGGGCAGAAGAGTGCAAACTTAGAGAGTATAGGTTTAAGATGAGACGGGAAAGATATAAAAGGGACCGAAGGGGCAACCTTTTCATGCAGAGAGTGGTGCCAGAGGAAGTGGTGGGGGCTGGTACAATTACAACATTTAAAAGGCATCAGGATGAGTACATGAAGGGTTTAGAGGGATATGGGCCGAGTGCTGGTAAATGGGACTAGATTAATTTAGAATATCTGGTTGGCATGGACAAATTGGACTGAAAGGTCTGTTTCTGTGCTGTACAGCTCTCTGATTCTAAAGGAGTTGACAAATTGAATTCTATTGTGATTTGCCTTTCCTGTTGTCTCAGTTGGTTGCTAAAAGTTTCATCATTCAAACTTTTTCTTTTTTTTCAGACTTTTTTTCTGCTCACAGGATGAGGCCGCTGCTGGCCAGCATTTATTGCCCCTTCCTAATTGCCCACAGGGCAGTTAAGAGTTAGCCACATTTAGGGCAGCATGGTGTCTAGTCGTTTACACTGCTGCTTCACAGCACCAGAGACCCGGGTTCGATTCCAGCCTTGGGTAACTGTCTGTGTGGAACTTACACGTTTTCCCAGTGTCTCTGTGGGTTTCCTTCAGGTGCTCTGGTTTCTTCCCACGATAGGTGGATTAACCATGGCAAATGGAAGGTCAGTGTAGACCTAAAGGGCTCTTGTTACACTGTAGTATTCTATGAATACCTAGAGGGCATCCATTACATTATAAACAATTGACAAGGTGCTCCCTATTAACTTCTTAACATCAGTAAAAATCTCACAATGCATTCCTGAATTACAACCCATGCTTGGCGGAAATGTCATTTTGTGTTTAAGGGCTCAAGGTCCTCCCAGCTTTAACAGGATCTCTTCTCCCTGCGTCACCAGAGTGAATCTTCCAGTGCCCTTTCAATAACATCCCCTTCACCCAATCTTCTGATGAATAGACTTCCTGTAGCAAAACACTCACTAATGACCTGTTGTCAATTAACCCTCCACAGGCTTTGCTTCTTCGAATGATTGGTAGTCTGTGAGTTGCCATATTAAGGTGTTAAAATTTCTACCTCAATTTCAACAGGTTTTGGCCTGAACCCCGTCACATCATACCAGGAGGTCATATCACCTATTCAAGATACTTCATTTTCATCTTCAGTTAAAGGAGACAGTTTAAACATTACTTTCTTTAAAAGTCGAGTGATTGTAACAATTCTATACATACAAGTGCTGATCTGAAGTGTGTTGTGCACAACGAACATCAGATAAAATTGTATGAACAAATCTGCTTTCTGCTCGGCTTAATCAAAAATTTAACACAATCTTTGCCGTTAATTGAGGTAGCAGAGCACAGCATACATTACCCTGAGTTAATGTGTTCAGGTGAACAAAGGGAAGGTGAGACACCAAAAACAAATTCAAATACTGTATTATTAGGTTCTGTGGAGGTATATGGACCAAGGGCAGGCAGAAGATATTACTTTAATTTGGTGTCATGTTCGACACAACATCGTGGGTGAAGGGCTCACTCCTATGCTGTACGGTTCTAAGTTCTATGTTTTCTGTGTTCTATGTTCTCCATGTTGGTGTTTGGATAGTAAATGCATTTCTTATCATTTTAGTTTTACAAGGAATGTCATTCCAAGACTTTTGAAACAAGTAGCTTTGTTATGTTAATGAGGTATCTCATTTGAAAATGGAGACAGCCATTTATTACTCAAGGATTTAATAAAACAGGCACCTGGTAAGCTTTTAGCTTTAAGGGTGAAACCAATCGGGAAACTTGAATTTCATTGATTTTCTCTTCAGAAGAGATGGATGGGGAAGGAATGATTGGTTTGATGTAGAATTCCAAATAATGACTTCATTGGAATGGCTGAAAACCCCACCTAATAATTTAAACATTCACTCTCTCCATCACCAATGCACTGTGGCAGTGTACCATCTACAAGATAAACTGCAGTAATATATGTGTGGGTCTCTCCAAGCCCAAAATGGTCTGGAGTTAATTTGAATATCCACCTTTCTGGTCTAACCAGAAGAGTTTTGTTTAGTAAACTACATGATGTTTGTTGCAATACTCCACCGATTTATAGGTGACATGAATGTAACCTACATTAGTGCATAGTCAGTTACATGAGCTATAGGGCTAGCCCCTACAAGTTCCTTCTTGCTGTGGTTAAGTCCCCATGTACCATACAGTAAAACCTGCTTACGACACTCAACCTCATATTTTATCCCTTTCAGAACCATATACAATGCAACTAACTAAAGCTGCTTTGAAACCTGTAACACCTAAAAGAGCAATGACAGCAAACACATCGGAGCATCATCACCCATATTGCTTCCTTTACGCCACACAGCATCCTAATGTAGACATTCTTTCACTATCACTGGATCAAAAGATGTTTTACCATCACCTTCATAGAATCGGACATTTGTTCTGCCACAGAAAGTGACCATTTAGCCCAATGCATCTATACTGGGCAACCAGAGATTGGCAATGAGTGTTGACCTACCATCAATGTTCATATGAAAGAACTAAAGTAAACCAAAGCAATTAATGAGTCATATTAAATTCACATACAACAAGAAGCTTGGAAATGAAAACATGCTGATGACTCCAATTAGGAATGACTCTTAATGAGCAGTCTCTCTGTCGATAACTCTTTGATCTTGTCAGTTTGAGAAAAAAAATGGATAGAGTCACAATGTTCAGCATGCAAATCTGTGCAGGAATTTCCCTGTCTATTATGTGGGCACAGACTCTGTATTCCAACAGTCTCCAGCTTCAAATCATTAAACATTTTCTTGTGAATAAGAAGCTGCTAAACCAGTTCATTATTTGTCAATTGTTGAACAAAGATTGCAGGTTTTACAGTTACTGTCAAAACAATGTACAAAAGTGGAGAGAAAGAAACAAGACACTAACCCTTGCATCACTGATGTCACTCCCTCTCCCTACTCTTGTATCGGTATCTCCTATGGGCTGTTATTCTCTATTGTTCTCAGTGTTGTGTCTGATACATCAGTACTCCTGTGATGACTGGGTCAGCTTTCTTTATTACCTCATTATCCTAATTTTATTGCATGCAGTTGAAAATACTGGAAAACCTTTTATCAAAACAGCAAGTGTCTAATTATCTGTGTAGTGCAGACTTCTTCAACTTTGAGTACTGCATAAAATAAACCTTATTGTAATGAGTAATTGAAAACACAAAATTAAAAGAAACCAGATTTCTTTTCTTACAGTGACATATTTTTCTCCATGTTGATATTGGTTGTCTTTGGTGATTCAGTTAAATGTTGTTTTTCGTTGATAATACAGTGTTGACATTTTAGCCTGATGTTGACTTGCAGCAGCTTATAGATCCATTAGTTTTAGTAACTTTTAGTAGAAGTTGAAGGGGGAGGAGATGGGGAATACAGTGAGCTCATAGAAGAGAAAAGTGATAGATATGAGTTCTGCAATAAATATTGAAGGTCACTGCCACTGCTTATAATAAGTCTGCCTTTCACAAGAGATTTCAACGGGAGGTAGTAGCTAGGAATTTAAATATATGGCATAGAGAAGAAAATATTTTCATTTGACATTTTGTAGATTTGGCAACCAGATTTTGTTAGTCATCAATAATACATAGAAAATAAGAAAATAACTGGGGAATGGAAAAGTAGATACAGACCCAACTTAGACCAAAGTTTGGTAGAAGATTTGTAGCTCGGGTGCTCGTTGTTGTGGTTCTGTTCGCCGAGCTGGGAATTTGTCTTGCAAACGTTTTGTCGCCTGTCTAGGTGACATCCTCAGTGCTTGGGAGCCTCCTGTGAAGCGCTTCTGTGCTGTTTCCTCTGGCATTTATAGTGGCCTGTCTCTGCCGCTTCCGGTTGTCATTTCGAGCTGTCCGCTGTAGTGGCCGGTATATTGGGTACACCGGAGGAAACAGCACAGAAGCGCTTCACAGGAGGCTCCCAAGCACTAAGGATGTCACCTAGACAGGGGACGAAACATTTGCAAGACAAATTCCCAGCTCGGCGAACAGAACCACACCAACTTAGACCACTGACAAAATTTCCCATGAATAACTGGGGGAGGAAGCGTGCTAACAACGAATTTAGAGATGCGTGTGAGTTATATAATTAGATTGCTTACAGTGTGGAAACAGGCCATTCAACCCAACAAGTCCACACTGACCCTCTGAAGAGCAACCCACCCCCCTATATTTACCCCTTCATTACGGGCAATTTCGCATGGCCAATTCACCTAACCTGTACATTTTTTTGGACTGTGGGAGGAAACCGGAGTAAACCCATGCAGATACGGAGAATGTGCAAACTCCACACAGACAGTTGCCTGAGACGGGAATTGAACCCGGGTCTCTGGCACTGTGAGGCACCATGGATAATTGTTATGACTACAGCAACAGTAATTCTTTTTAGCAATAGTTGAATGGTGGAGCCAACTCGATAGACTGAATGGCCTAACTCTGCTCAAATATTTTGTGGTCTTATGAGTATGAATAGAGCAGAAATCTAGAATAAAAATTTATTGTCACAAATACTTTTAAATGAAAATACAGTAAAAAGTTTTATAAGTCACCCTACCATGGCACCTATATTAATGACAGAAGTCATTACATAATAATGAAAAGTTAAGATTAGATTACCTACAGTGTTGAAACAGGCCCTTCAGACCAACACCAACCCTCCAAAGAGCAACTCACCCCCTCTGACTAATGCACCTAACACAATAGGCAATTTAACATGGCCAATTCAACTGACCTGCACATCTTTGGACTGTGGGAGGAAACCCACCCAGACACGGGGAGAATGTGCAAACTCCAAACAGGCAGTCACCCAAGGCTGGAATTGAACCTGGGACCCTGGTGCTATGAGACAGCAGTGCGAAACACTGAGCCACCACATTAAGACAGAGCTCAGCACAGTTCAGTTGACAGTCATGGAAAGCCAATTAATCAATGATGGAATACCAGGGAGATGCAACCGGAATAAGAACACCATTTCAGATCAGGACACCATGCCAAGCCACTAGAAAACTGGGCTGGAAGCCTTTGCCAAAGAAGACCGCCTGCCAGGCAAGACCGTCACTCCCGAATGAGAGCACAGGTGAGGCTGCTGGATTATCTGGACGCCAATCTGAAGAAGACCGGCACACAGGGAGGAGACCTCCATGCCGGGTTGTTAGAAGCCATTCCAACACTGGAACAAGAAGAGCATTCTGCTAAAGTCATTAAAAGAAGGGAAAATTAATATTTAAAGTAACTATAAAACTGTAAACATTTAAAAAAGCAGAGTAAGAAAAAATGTAAAAGCAAATGGAGTTGGTGACCTCTGGACTCCTGGGCTAAGACACCCACACACTACACTGTTATTCCACTGCCATCTTGTGAAAAGAGCCAAGCGATAATAGACAAATCGTTCATAAATTTTAGGCAGATTGAGCAAACTGTATTTTAGCGTCTGCACTAGTATGGGCTATCCATCCGAAAACCCTGGTTCAGTAGCCCATAAAAGTTAAGATTTTTGGGAGGAATCCCAAAATTCCTTCACTTTTAAATGATCAGTCCCTAGTTTAGGAAAGAGCTCCAATAAGTTTGACCTTTTCGGAGCACTTGGCTGCATTGCAAGCAAACAGAACGGCTTCCGTTAAAGCTGAAGTCTGAAAACATTAGATTAATCTGAAGATATAAGATAATGTGATCGGAAATGAGTTTCAATGAGAGATATAAAAGCAAAATCCTGTGATGCCAAAAATCTGAAATAAAAACAGAAATAAAAACTCAGTAGGTATGGTAGCATATGTGGACAGAGAAACAGATCCAGCAATGTCTGTCCAATATGACTCTTTTCTGGAACTCCACAAAACAATGGAGAAATGTGACGATTTTAATTCAAACAAAGAAGGCCATTGGAAAATGTAAAAATCTGAATAAATACGGAGGATGAGGGGCAGGATGTTTGGTCCATGGTTTGCGAATGTGAAGATGGAAGTCAAGAAACCATAATGTAAACTCAACAACACATGCCTAGGAAGGGATCATGAAGCATTGTTAGAAATCCTCCAGGAACAGTAGCAGTCCAGTTAGAGAGAAGACAAAAATAGAAGGTCTAGTTAAACATAGACTAAGGATAAGTACAGACCAAGAATACCCTGAGGAGCAGAAGCCCATGTGATTCGAAATTCTTAGTGAACAAACTAGAAGGTGAATTATTAAAAAGATGCCAAACAGCAAGAACTACAATTTTGGATGTATGCAGAAGTACCAGATAGGCAACAGTGAGGGCTACCGAATAGGTGAATATGCACCGAAAAGGTGTCGACTGATGGGTTTTTATAAGGCTCTTCAGCCCACCAATTATGTTCAGCCAGATAATTTGATCATGATTGATCTGATAATCCTCAACTCCACTTTGCTGCCTTTTCATTTTTCACTTTAATTTTGAGAATTTTCTTGGCTTTATTAACATCAAATGGTTGGGAATGGAGATTAAAGCTGCATTTCTGCAGGGAGGTCAGCTCAAGGGGTAAGTGGTTCTTCATTTTCCAAAACAGGCACTAAATGCAGTGGAGATGCTTTGGAAGTTAAACAAATAATGTATATGGCTTAAATAATGCCTATAGAGGTTGGTACTTCTCAACTGGATGGGCTTCAGTTAAAAACAGACCCTGAGTTCCTGAGTTCCCCAACATGTTTGGAATGTTATTTGTGAATACAGAACTGAAGTATGTATGAAATTAATCTGTCATCCCCTAGTTCTCCACTATAACTAATCATTATAAATTGTCAACTTGAATATAAATACTGGCACCTGAAAAGTCTGTGAGAAGCTGTCAGACTTAAACATGAATTCCCCAGGTTCACTAATGTCCTTTGGGGACAGGAACTGCAGCTTAGCTATGGTGAGGCAATTCCCACAGCCTTGCAGGTTGACTCATCAAAACAGAGGATCATTGAGCATAGAAGGAGACAACTGTACCTTTGAGACAAGATATGGGATATTTGCTTATAAAGGTATTGTTATCCAGTCCCTCTCCAAACAGAATGTTATGAATGAATTTGCCCAGGGGTCCCACAATACTGAAGCGGTCAAATCACTCCGAACACAAGCTGGTACCAATGTAAACTGTCTCACCTTTATTAGGAAACAAGCCTTTATTACTGAACAATACCATCTCTAACCCTATTCATTCCCTTTACTTTATAATACTTCCCAAATCTCTCATAGATTATGAACTCTCTCTCTCTCTCTCACTCTCTCTCTCTCTTTCTCTCTCTCTCTATCTTGGTGGGACAGTGAAGCTGCTTTCTCTCTTCTTCCCTCTCTCTCTCGCTCTCTCCTTCTCCCAATGGTCAGCTGCTCTCTGCCATTTGCCATGCCAATCTCCTTGGAATGTCTCCTGGCTGATCTAAATCCTATTTTTATATCTTTTTCCTCAGCTTCTGGATCTTTCTATACCGTTAGCCAATCAGGAGTTGCTGCTTGATGGCTACCGATGGTTTGAATGGCTTTGTTAAAATCATTAAAAGTCCTGTTCATGTTTGTTCCATTGTTTTAAGCTTGAGGGTCTGGTTCTTGGTTGATAAGATGCATCCCTTCTTTGTTTAGTTGATATATCTATCCAGGGTAAGCACCAAGTTGCTGCTTTTGTTTGATTTCTGGGTTTTGTGACTTCAGAGTTTTACTTGAAGTCAATGTACCCAGCATGCCTTGCTGTTCGGTCAAGTTGGCAATCTATCCATACTTTAGCAGCTGGGAGGCTGCTGCAATATCCATCTCACATTCAGTCTTCTCTCTGTGCTATGGTTCCAGTGTGATCAGCATGTGTGTGTAAAGTACAGTAAATTCAGTGAGCACCAACCTAGAATGTGTTTGTAAGTCTTGATATTGTAACCTTGTAAGTAGTTAGCGTTATAAATAACCTTCACATTTCTAACTCAAGTTGAACCCATCGATCTGTGAGATAGGTTATTGAGTTAATAGACTGAAACTACAAAGGACATAATTTCTAGTCCAAGATGGTGGCAGACTAGGGCTCCTATGCTGGAGCTCGTCTGCTCCAACTTCCTTTCTTTGTTTTTTCTTTTCTCTTCCATCTCCTGTCTTTCTTACTTACCTACTCTGGTCCTGCGATTGGACAGCACTCACGGTGGAGAGAGCCCAGAGCGTAGAGGTCAAGCAGGCCTAGGACAGAGACCTCGATAAGACACAGAATGCAGGACAATGAACTCCTACTTACCTTTCTGGAGCAAGCACAGGACCTGGAATTGGCAGCTGCTACATTAGCAGAGGCAAGGCAGGCCCAATGACAAAGATGGCACCTGAGGTTCATGAACTTCATTGTTGGTTGGGTCTGGCGCTGGTGGCAATGAAATGGTGGGGGAAGGGCATCACGACAACATTGATGAGGTGGACACAGCGGTAAGAGATGCGACTCTGACATTGGTTGGTCCAGTGCAGGTGGTGACAGAGGAATATCGACCCAATGGCAAAGATAGTGCCTGAGGATCGGCGACTTTGATGTTGGTTGGGTCCGGTATAGAGGGCAGTGAATTGGTAGTGGAGGGAGAGTGGCGCAGACGTCATTGACAGTGATGAGCTGGCTCAGTACCGATAGACACTCTGCAAATTCGATCTTTCTTTTAGTCCTTCTTAAATTAATCCTTCAAAATGGCACCGTTTTATGGTGACAAATGAAAGCTTTTCACTGTATGCTATTGTATTCCTACTACATAGTAGACGTGACAATAAAATCAAAAATCAAGCCAGCACAGAGGGTGGTACAAACTCTTGGAAAGAGCTTGTGATTTCAGAATCCTGCTCTTCCCTGCAGCTATTTTTACTTTACAAGTATTCATCCAAATTCCCTTTTGGAATACAAGTCTGCCACCATCATTCCTTCAGGCAGTGCTTTCCGGATCATTTTAACCACTTTGCCTGAGCAAAACATAAAAATAGACTTTCTGTGGAAAAAATATTCATGTTTTTTTAAAAAGAACTCTATTGATTGTGAACTAACTCAGACTATCTTGAAACAAATGCTCAATAGATGCAACATTCTTCCAAAGAGAGCACAGTCACACTGCAGAATATTACCACTGCAGTACGATTGCTGATCCGGTGATTAGATACATATGGCAAAGCAATGCATTCTTAATTCTCAGAACGCCTGGGAAGTATCTGATTTATTCTGCATTACTGTAAAATTTGTAAATACAATGAATCAATTACCATTGGAAATGCTTTCCTGCACCATTTAAATCTTCCTGAGATCCATGTGCTGTCAAACTGTTATCAAATTAGACCCCTTTGTCAGCATTTTAAAACAAACAGGTTGGAATATCTGCATTTGTTCCTGAGCTTTTTTGACATCAATTTTCATTTCTCTCTGCCTGTAGATACCTTTAGTCCTGTCTATACTATGCGCCATTTTGCAAATCTGCTAAGACACAATCTTTCCACCACATTTCTGGACTTCTCTGTCCCCTCTCTTTAGCCCAGGTAAATTGTTTCTAATTGAACCTACTCTGTATAAACCTAGTGGGAAAATACAACCTGTTCTGAAATTATCCCGCAACTCATATATGGTCCATCAGAGGCACATAGAAATTGCACATACATCATAGCTACAGGGCGTTCAGCCCAAATTCTGAATGCTTTTGTTAATGCTCCACATAAGCTGCTTCACATTTTTATTAATCTAACCCTATCGCTAAATATCCTTCTGGTATTTCTGCCTCATGTACTTCCTAACTTTCCCTTTAATGCATTTACACTAGTTATTTCTGAATGGAGTATATAAACAGGAAAATTATGTTGCAGCTGCATTGGGTGCTGGTGAGACCACACTTGGAGCACTGTGTACAGTTTTGGTCTCCTTACTTGCGAAAGGATGTACTGGCACTGGAAGGGGGTACAGAGGAGGTTCACTAGGTTGATTCTGGAGTTGAGAAGGTAGTCTTATGAGTAGATTGGAATTTATAAGAAGGAGGGGGGAACTTCTCTAAAAATCTATGAAATTATGAAGGGAGTAGATAAGACTGAAATAAGGCGGTTGTTTCCACTGGAAGGTGAAACTAGAACTAGGGAGCATAGTCCCAAAATAAGGGGAGGCAGATATTTGAGCAGTAAAGGAATCAAGAATTATGGTGAGTGGAGGTAAGTGGAGTTGAGTCCACCAAAAGATCAGCCATAATCTTATTGAATGGTGGAGGAGGCTCAATGGGCCAAATGGCGTGGTCCTCGTTCTAATTCTTATGTTCTTGTGTTTCAACTATATTATGTAACGAGTTCCAAAGTTTCATCATTCTCTCAGTAAGGAAGTTTCTGCAGAATTCCTACGGGATTTTTTAAGCTTATTTTTATTGTCCTTGAATGTTTCATCCCTAGTTTTGGTCTTTATGTCTGGTTGATTAAATCCAATCATAATTTAATGTTCACTTTTAGGTCATCTCTCAGCCTTCTCTACTTAAGAACAAAGAGCCACAGACTGGTAATTATAATGGAAACATCAGTGTATTTTTGGGGAGAAAAAGACATATTTTATGTTCAAGCAATGGTAAATTTAGGAAGTGCATTTCCTGAAAAGAGGAATTTTTTAGAAAGCAACTTGTTTCCAGTAACTGATTATGTCACCAAGCTGCCTTGGAAATAAATAAGAGTAAGGAAGGGTCAACAAGTAGTCAATTATGGGTGAAAGTATATTCCTCATATGTTTCTGTCTTTAAGCAGTTTGCACTTAGTTTTCAGTTTAGAACAAGCTAAATGCAGACAACATCTCTTACAAACAAGATTGAGCTGAAATTCTGTGTGCTTGGTAAGAAAGTTTAAAATTCTTGATAACAGAAGGATTCTACTCAAGTGAATTGAACTTCTGGAAGAGCCAAGTAGGAAAAGAGGGAAAGGTTTAGATTCGAGATTTCAAAGTTAACCAACTTTAAGACACTTGCAATGCCTGCGATGAAATTAAAGTTTAAAACTCCGGGACAGTTGAAGGATACTTGAATAAATACTGGAAAACATCCAGGAATAGATAAACGTCCCACCAGATTTCAGCCTTTATAGAAACATTTGAAACAATAGTCACACCAAAGGGTTAATCTTCAAATTCTGCTAAGTGTCTGACTTGCATTTTGGTGATGTACAACAAATGGAGGCAGAAGGAAGTTTGAGTTAAGAAGTTCATAGAACATAGAAGAATACAGCGCAGTACAGGCCCTTCGGCCCTCGATGTTGCGCCGATCAAAGCCCACCTAACCTACACTAACCCACTATCCTCCATATACCTATCCAATGCCCGCTTAAATACCCATAAAGAGGGAGAGTCCACTACTGCTACTGGCAGGGCATTCCATGAACTTACGACTCGCTGAGTGAAGAACCTACCCCTAACATCAGTCCTATATCTACCCCCCCTTAATTTAAAGCTATGCCCCCTTCAGTTCAGATTTAAGCAATTGTGTACACAGTACTTTTATTATCTTTAACATAATTGATTATTTAAGAAAGAATATAGTTATTAGTATGTAGGCTTGATTTGTGAATGGTATAATTATTTTGTTTAAACCATGAACCTTTGTGGCTTCCTTTTTTAGTACATCCCTGTGACTTTGGATTTCAGAATAAAATGAAAACATTTCTGATTTCTCTATTCTGGTATCATCTTGTGAATTGGCTTCACACTCCTTCCAGTGCATCTATCTTCCCTTTACAATATGGAGAACAGAACTGTAGTCAGTACTGCAAGGTCTTTTGAGAATTGTTCTTCCAACCAAACATCAGCTCCGGAGCCCTGGCCTCAGCAATAGTACCAAAGTCTCTTTTGTGTGAAGGTTGAAGCAAGGTGGGAGTAAACAGACAGCAGCAATTGTTTGGGTATCATGCTGTACATAATATTGCTTGATAAGATCCCCTACAGTAAGTCCACACCAAGTCCACACCAACCCTGCAAAGAGTAACCCACCCAAACCCACACCCCTCATGAATGCACCTAACACTATGGGCAACTTAGCATGGCCAATTCACCTGGCCTGCACATCTTTGGATTGTGGGAGGAAGCCAGAGTACCCAGAGGAAACCCACACAGATACAGGGAAAATGCGCAAACTCCACACAGACAGTTACCAGAGGTGGGAATTGAACCCAGGTCCCTGGCACCATGAGGCAGCAGTACTAGTCACTGTGCCACTGTGTTTGTGGGTCAACAATAAATTAGACAGGCCAAGGAAAAGGTTCCATTATAGAATGTATTTTTTAAAAATGTATTCATGGGATGTGAATGTCGCTGGCCAAGCTGGTATTTATTACCCATTCCTAATTATGCAGAGGGCAGTTAAGAGTCACCAAATCCCTATCGTGTGGAAGCAGGCCATTTGCCCCATCAAGGTGGAGGTGGGTACTGCAGATGCTGGAGATTAGAGTCAAGATTAGAGTGGTGCTGGAAAAGCACAGCAGGTCAGGCAGCATCCGAGGAGCAGGAAAATCAACCCTTTTGGGAGTCTCGGGGTGGAGAGATAAAGGGGAGGCAGATGGAGCTGGGGAGAAGGTAGCTGAGAGTGCAATAGGTGGATGGAAGTGGAGGTGAAGGTATTAGGTCAGATAGGAGGGTGGGACATCTCCGAGACACCCGCACCTCCAACTCTGCTAAGGACATGCAGGTCCTGGGCTTCCTCAATCGCCACTCCTTCACTGCCCGACGGCTGGAGGAAGAACACCTCATCTTCCACCTCAGGACCCTTCAACCCCAGGGCATCAATTTGGACTTCACCAGTTTCCTCATTTCCCCTTACCCCAGTTCCAACCTTCCAGCTCAGCACTGTCCTCATGACCTGTCCCATCTGTCAATCTTCCTTCCACCTATCTGCTCTACCCTCCTCTCCAACCTATCACCTTTACCCACACCTCCATCCACCTATTGCACTCTCAGCTACCTTCTCCCCAGCCCCACCCCCCTCCCATTTATCTCTCCATGCTCGAGGCTCCCAGCCTCATTCCTAATGAAGGGCTTTTGCCTGAAATGTCGATTTTCTTGTTCCTCGGATGCTGCCTGACCTGCTGTGCTTTTCCAGCGCCACTCCAATCTTGCCCCCATTTGCCCCATCAAGTCCACCCTGATCCTATGAAGAGGGTCCCAAACTCTTCCCTATCCTGTAACCATGCATATCCCATCTAACCAAAATATCCCTGGATACTATGAGCAATTTAGCATGGCCAATCCACCTAATCTTTGGACTGTGGGCAGAAACAGGAGCACCTGGTGAAAACCCACACAGAGACAGGGACAATGTGCAAATTCCACACAGACATCTGCCCGAGACTGGGATCGGATCTAGCTTGGTAGGACTGACACATGTAGGGAGATTAGATTGGTTAGGCATATATTTACTGGGATTTAGGAAAAAGCATAGGGGGATGGAATCTTGTAGAAATCTAAATGTTCTAATGAGATTAGACAGGGCAAATGCAGGAATGCTATGTGCAATGACCAGAGACTCCTGAAGTGGGGCTAACAGTCCTTCTGCTTTGCTGCAATTTATTCTTCTTCTGCAAAATGATATTCAGTGTTCTCACTTTTATTCTTACCCAAATACAACATCTACATGCATTTATATAGCACTTTTACCTCAGTAAAAACATCCAAGTTACATCACAGGAGTGCTATGAGATACAAATTGTCATCCAGCCAAGTAAAGAAATATTAAGATATAAGATGTTGACTTCAAGGATTGACATAAGGGAGAGAGAGAGGGACAGACATACAGAGAGGGGAGGGAATTGCAGATTTGGAGAAAAAGACAGTTGGCAGCATAGCCACCACTGAATGATATTGTGATTAAAATCGAGAATGCACAGGATATCCAGAATGAGGTGAGTGCAAATAATTCAGAGAGTTATTGGTCTAGATAACAAAAAGAAACAGGGAGGGGTGAGGGCACTTGAGGGTGGGGGGGTGGGGTTGAATTCAGGATGAGAATTTTGAAATCGAGGTAGTGCTGGACCAGAGATCAGGAGGTGGTTTCCATTCGTTTGTGATTTTGTTACAGTGCTCCATCAGTAGTTGTTTCACCTCATCTTGGATAGAGCTGAGGGTGTGAACATGATCCTTTCCTCTCTAGTTCATGTTCATTAACATCCAAACTCCACTAATTACTCAATTCTTCTGCTCTCAGCTGCTGGCTATTAAAGGAGTTGCCCTCTGTATACAAATGGAAATGTTCTTTCTGATGTCTGCTAAACATTCATCCCTTCACCCAGCTTCGGAAAGAACTAGTTTATCTGATCATTACCTCATTGCTGCCTGTGAGAACCAGTTGTGTGTAAATTGGTTTCTGTGTTTCCTACATTTAAAAGTAATTCATTTTCTGTATAGTACTTTAGGACATCTTTTGATCGGGAAAAGAACTGTATAAATGCTAATCTTTCTTTATATCAATTGGTTAGTGACTGTTGTGTTTTTATAAAGTTTTAAATCACAGGTTCAGAATTCTACTGAAAGGTCTTTATCCTGAACTATTTGCCCTCTCCCTTGTCTGTGTAGTTGCAATCTGATCTGCTGAGACTTGCCACTATTGTTTTTCTTCCAGAATGCAATCTTCTAAAGTGATTATAAAAAGCTGATAAGTGAAAAGTGTATAATTTAGTGTGTGCCTGTGCAGACCAAGAGCTAACCTATTACCCAACCTGGTACCATAGAGACCATTCAACAGAATGGCACCAACCTGTAATTAACACATCATAAAACTCAATGATCTTAGGATCCAGGCACAGTTGACTGTTTTATAGATTATTGACATCCTGGCATATAACTCATCTAGGTTTATTTATTATACGTTGTCTGGCCAATTTCTGTGTCAAATATTTTTCTGCAATGTTACTGGCAACGAAGAATGTGAGTCAGTAATTTAATATCAATAAAAATACAGCTAACCGATGCTGAAAACAAAATATGCTGGAAATCACAGCGGTTCAGGCAGCATCTGTGGAGTGACAGCAAGCTAACATTGCAAATTTAGATGACTCTTCATCAGAGTTGACCGAATCGACATGGATATTTATTATAAACCAACCGACTCCCCCAGTTACCTAGACTACACCTCCTCCCACCCTGCCCCCTGTAAAAACGCCATCCCATATTCCCAATTCCTTCGTCTCCGCCGCATCTGCTCCCAGGAGGACCAGTTCTAAAACCGTACCACCCAGATGGCCTCCTTCTTCAAGGACCGCAATTTCCCCCCAGACGTAGTCGACGATGCCGTCCACCGCATCTCTTCCACTTCCCGCTCCTCCGACTTGAACCCCGTCCCTCCAACTGCCACCAGGACAGAACCTCACTGGTCCTCACCTACCACCCCACCAACCTCCATGTCCAACGTATCATCCGCCATCATTTCCGCCACCTCCAAACGGACCCCACCACCAGGGACATATTTCCCTCCCCTCCCCTACCAGCGTTCCGAAAAGACCACTCCCTCCGTGACTCCCTCGTCAGGTCCACACTCCCCACCAACCCAACCTCCACTCCCGGCACCTTCCCCTGCAACCGCAAGAAATGCAAAACTTGTGCCCACACCTCCCCCCTTACCTCCCTCCAAGGCCCCAAGGGACACTTCCATATCCACCACAAATTCACCTGCACCTCCACACACATCATCTATTGCATCCGCTGCACCCGATGTGGCCTCCTCTATATTGGGGAGACAGGCCGCCTACTTGCGGAACGTTTCAGAGAACACCTCTGGGACACCCGGACCAACCAACCCAACCACCCCGTAGCCCAACACTTCAACTTCCCCCTCCCACTCCACCAAGGACATGCAGGTCCTTGGACTCCTCCATCCCCAGACCATAGCAACACAATGGTTGGAGGAAGAGCGCTTCATCTTCCGCCTGGGAACCCTCCAACCACAAGGGATGAACTCAGTTTTCTCCAGTTTCCTCATTTCCCCTCCCCCCACCTTGCCTCAGTCAAATCCCTCGAACTCAGCACCGCCTTCCTAACCTGCAATCTTCTTCCTGACCTCTCCGCCCCCACCCCCACTCCAGCCTATCACCCTCACCTTGACCTCCCTCCACCTATTGCATTCCCAACGCCCCTCCCCCAAGTCCCTCCTCCCTACCTTTTATCTTAGCCTGCTGGACACACTTTCCTCATTCCTGAAGAAGGGCTGATGCCCGAAACGTTGATTCTCCTGTTCCTTGGATGCTGCCTGACCTGCTGCGCTTTTCCAGCAACACATTTTCAGCTTCATCAGAGTTCATCTGGATTCAAAAGGTTAACACAGATCCTGCTTGGCCGATTGTGATTTCCTGCAATTTGTGTTTTCTGTACAAATTCCAACATCTGCAGCAATTTGCTCCTACAGCTGCACCAATGTTGTGTTCCTTTCATATATTAGCTTTTTGTGGTCAGTTTAGGACGTTGTGCACTGGAACAAAAATAGAGAATGACAGAAAGACTCAGCATGAACAAGTTGGGCCAAATGGGCCAACTTCTGTGCTGTAACATTTCTGTGACTAATCAGGTCAGGTCGTGACTGTGCAGAGACAAAGAGAACTAATATTTCATGATGACGATCTTCTACCAGAACTCTGGAAGTGCTGTGTGAATAACTAAACATTCCTTCTCCAATGATAGAGTAAATGTGTCAGTGACTGAATAAGTGCATTGTGTCATTTGGCAAATAGATCTCATAGTAGCTAAGGTGCAAGAACAAAGAGTGGATGGTCATCAAACAGGATTGGGAAGAATCAGCCTCTTGTGTAGAAGAACCTGGTTTCCCCTAGTGCCATCAGAAAACAGCCCAAAATACAGGCACACTTTTCAGAGAGGTACAAAATACTGTGTACTCAGAATATTTTGAGATGAAAACACATCATTAATTTCAGCCATTTTGTGGCTGTACATCAATGAGGCTGGTTACTGGTATGATTACTGGTATGATAAACTATCTATTTAATTGCACAGGTTAGTTGATAATTGATTAGAATAACTATGACAGCTGAAAATTAAAGTGAATTTGCTTTGGGTCAATATTCGGCATTAAATTCTCTTTATAGTTGCAGGTACAGTTTGATATTGTGCTGCAGATTGTATTTGTGATTGCAGTTTCAATGATAGCTATCTCACACAATGGGTTTTGTCCCATTGTGATTCCTATTGGCTCACTTGCTCACCATAGCAACTTTTTTGACTTCACCCAGAGCCAGTTACACTTCTGTTCCCACAGTCGCAACTCTAAAAATAGACTTTCATCCCTCCAGTGGTTAGAAGATCAGTGAAATATTAAATATGTGTTAAAAATTCAGAATATTATGAACCTGATTATTCCCCCAAGTGTGAAAATTAATATCTCAAGCCATCTAATCCTCATTGATGTACACCAAATGCAGCATGTTTCAGAAATTGCAACTGAAGAAGTGTTTTGCTTTTTACTTTCCATAATCGTGGATAATATGAAACTTGAAAGCACTGTAAACAATGGGGAGGATAGCTAGATAAATTACAAGAATGTAGACCTTTTGTGGAATGGGCAGATAAGTGAGAGATGAAATTCAACACAGGGAAGTGTGAAATCAACTCTTCAAGAGTAATACAGAGATACAACATAAAATAGAGGGTATGACTGAAAGATATGGCATGCAGGCCATAGGTCATTGAAAGTGGCCTAACAGATTGAGAGAGAGGATAATAAAGAACACAGTATCTCTGGCTTTATCAACAGAAGCACAGAGTAGACAAAGAATGGGGTTGGAAAAAGCACACCAAATCAAGCAGCATCAGAGGAGGGGAGTTGATGTTTCAGGTCAGAACCTTTCCTCAGGTCTGAGGGAGGGAAAGGGGGCTATGAAATAAATAAAAGGAGGGTTGTGGGGCTGGGGAAAGATGGGTGGGATGGTGATAAGTGGATGCAGGCAGGAGGTGGCTGTGATTGGTCAGTGGGAAGGGTGAAATGGACAGGTGGGAAGGAAGATGGACCACTAGGTTGGGCCTGGGATGAGCTGGTGCATGGGAAGATTTGGAAGCTAGTGAACTCTATGTTCACACCTCCTACCACCTCCACCTCCGCCCCCCCCCCCCCCCCACCGCCAACCCCTGCAAAAATGTGATCCCGTTCTCCCAATTCCTCTACCTCCACTGTATCTGCTCCCAGGATGGACAATTCCACTCCAAGACATTCAAGGACCGTAATTTCCCCTCCCCTGTTATCAACAATGCCCTCAACTGCATTTCCTCCAATTCCCGCACCTCTGCCCTCAAACTTGGCCCCTCCAATTGCAACAAGGGTGGAGACCTCTGGTTCTCACATTCCACCCCACTAATCTTCAAGTCCAATGCATCATCCTCCACCACTTCCCCCATCTCTGACCCCACCATCAAAGTGACATACTCGTCCCCACTCCTACCTGCTTTTGCAGGGACTGTTTCCTCTGTGATTCCCTTGTTTAGGTACACGTCCCCAACCAAACCCTCCTCAACACCCAGAACATTCCCCTGAAAAACCTGCCCCAAACCCATCACCTCCTCACCTCCATCCAAGGCCCCAAAGAATCATTCCAAATACAGCAAAGATTCATGCGCATTTCCTCCAACCTGATTTACTACATCCTTTGCTGTCAATCTGGTCTCCTCTACATCGGGAAGACTGAACACAAACTCGCGGAGTGCTTCAGGAAACATTTATGCTCCATACACTCCAATCAACTCCACCTTCTAGTTACCATCCGTTTCAACTCCCCCTCCCACTCCCCCATGACATGTCCAACCTGGGTCTCCTCCACCATCAACCACATGCAAACTGGAGGAAAAAACTTCATCTTTCAGCTCGGGAGCTTACAACAATGTGGTGTTAATGTAGAATGTCCCCACCTCATCCCAGGTCCTCTCCATCCCTGCCCCCTTTACTTAATCCTACCTGACAATCTTCCTTCCTACTAATCCGCTCCACCCTTCTCACTGCCCAATGACAGCCTCCTCCCACCTGCATCTAACCTACCGTTATCCCACCCACCTTTTCCCCAACCCCACTACCCCATTTATTTTGCACTCCCCTTCCCCTCCCCCAGTCCTGATGACAGTTTCTAACCTGAAACATTGACTCCCCTCCTCCTTTGATGCTGCTTGACCTGTTGTGCTTTTTCCAGCTCCACACTCTATCCACGCTAGTCTCCAACATCTGCAGTTCTCACTATCTCCAAGGAACAGAGAGTACAAGAGTAAGGAGTTTACAAGCATAAAACTGCACATCATACTCTAAATGTGTTCTGACCAGAGCATTAAGTAGCCTCAGAAGCACATCCCTGCTTTTATATTCAAGTCCTCTCAAAATAAATACCATCATTGCATTTGCCTTCCTAACTACTGACTCAAACTGCAAGTTTACCTTGAGAAAATCCTTGAATAGAACTCCCAAGTCTCTTTGCACTTCAGATTTCTGAATTTTCTCCCCACTTAGAAAATAGTCCATGCCTCTATCCTTCCTACCAAAGTGCATTAACTCACACTTTCCCACGTTATACTCCATCTGACATTCCTTTGTCCACTCTCCTAACATGTCCAAATCCTTCGGCAGCCTCCTTATCTCCTCAACGTTACTGTTCCTCTATGTATCTTTGTATCATCTGCAAATTTAGCCAGAATGCCTTCAGTTTCTTCATCTAGATTATTATATAAAGTGGAAAGTTGTGATCCTAACACTGAGCCTTGCGGAACACCACTTGTCACCAGCTGCCATTTTGAGAAGGACCCTTTTATCCCCACTCTCTACTTTCTGCCAGACAGCCAAGCTTCTATCAATGCTAGCACCTTGCCTCTGACACCATGGGCCCTTACCTTACTTTAGCCTCCTGTGTGGCACTTTGTCAAAGGCTTTCTTGAAGTCCAGGTAGATAAAATCCATTAGCTTTCCTTGGTCTAACCTGCTCATTATTTCCTCAAAGAAGTCTTGCAGATTTGTCAGGCATGACCTTCCCTTGATAAAACCATGCGGACTTTGCCCCATTTTCCCATATACTTTCAAGTATTCAGAAATCTCATCCTTCACAATGGATTCCAGGATCTTACCCATAACTCAGATTAGGCTAATCGGTCTGTAACTTTCTATCTTCTGCCCTACTCCCTTTTTTAAACAGGGGTGTTATGTTAGTGATTTTCTAGTCCTCTGGGACCCTCTCTGATTCTAGCAATTTCTGAAAAATCACCACTAATGCCTCCACTATCTCTTCAGCTATTTCTCTTAGAACTCTGGGGTATTGTCCATCTGGTCCAGGTGATTTATCCACCTTCAGGTCATTGAGTTTTTCTAGCACCTTCTCCTTGGTGATGACCACCCTATTCAGCTCTGTCTCCTCACTTTCTTGAATGTTTGGGATATTACTCGTATATTCCACCATGAAAACTGATACAAAATAATTATTCGGTTCCTCAGCCATTTCCTTGTTCCCCACAACTATCTCTTCAGTGTCATTTCCCAGCAGCTCAATGTACACTTTTGCCTCTCTTTTGCCCTTTATATATCTGAAGAAACTCTTACAGTCTTCCTTTATATTACTGGTCAGTTTACCCTCATATTTAATCTTCTCCCTCATTATTTCCTTTTTTATTGCTCTCTGTTGGGCTTTGTAAGCTTCCCAATTGACTTACTGTTCTTCATTACTTTATATGCTTTCTCTTTTGCTTTTATGCTATCCCTGACTTCCCTAGTCAGCCATGGTTGCCTCATCCTCCCTGTACTATTCTTCTTTTCCCTCTGCTGTGTTTCCTGAGTTTCTCCCAGAAACTCCTGTCTTTCCTCCTAGGCTCCTCTCCCAGTCAATTCTACCCATCTTCCCTCTCACACCTCTGTAGTTGCCTTTATTCAGCTGCAATACTGTTACCTCTAATTCTATCTTCTCCCTCTCAAATTGCAGGGTAAATTCAATTATATTATGTTTACTGCCTCCAAAGGGTCCCTTCACCGTAAGCACCCTTATCAAGTCTGCCTCATTGCACAACACTAAATCCAGTATTGCCTGTTCCCTAGTGGGCTCCACCACAAGCTGCTCCAAAAAGCCATCTTGTAGACATTCCACAAGTTTCTTTTCTTGTGAACCGCTACCAACCTGATTTTCCCAGTCCACTTGCATATTGAAATCCACCATGATCACTGTAACTTCGCCTTTCCTATCTCCTGGTGTATCTTGAACCCCAGCTCCAGTTGGAGGCCAGTACATAACTTCAACTATGGTTTTTTTACCTTTGTGGTTCCTCAATTCTACCCACACAGATTCTACACCATCTGACCCTACTTTGTTTATTTCTATTGATTTAATTTCATTTCTTACTAATAGGCAACCCCACTCCCTCTGCCCACCTGCCTATCTTTTCAATAGGATGTCTATCCTTGACTATTCACCTCCCAATCCCAATCCCCTGTAGCCACGTCTCCTTGAAGCCCACCACATCATACCTGCCAATTTCGATCTGCACTACAAGCTCATTTACTTTATTCCTTATACTGCATGCATTCAGATATAACACCTTCAGTCCTGTAGTAACCATCTCTCCTCGTTGTCATTCGTTTGTCCAGTATCCTTGAAGTTTGATTGCTGACCCTTTCCAGATACTCTGTCCTATTTGTGTCTGTGCTGGAGATTTTAATAACCTCTCCTGAGCCTGCACTCTTACCTCATTTTTTAATTTGGGTTTTCTAATTTCCCCTATAACTGAACCCTCTTCTAACTCCCATTTTATTAAAAGCCCTGTCTACACCCTAATTATACGATTCACTGGGACTCTGGTCCTAACACAGAGGAAGACCGTCCCATCGCAATAGGTCCCTTCTTCCCCAGTACTGGTGCCAATATCCCATGAATTCAAACTCATTTCTCGCACACTAATCTTTAAGCTACACATTTACCTGCTTAATTTTATTGACCAATTAGCTTGTGGTTCAGGTAGTAATCCAGAGATTATTCCCGTTTTGGTTCTGCTTTTTAATTTAGCTCCCAGCTGTTCATACTCCCTTAGCTGAACCTCTGCCCTAGATTTATTTATGTCGTTGGTACCTACGTGAATCATGATCATTCGACCTTCCCCCTCCCGCTCCCAGGTTGTAACCAATAAATAAACAAGATTCAATTTAACACAGGTTCAAATTTAGCAGACCCCTTATTACGAATCAAATCACAACCCACTGTGATGACACCTTTCAGTTTCCCACTCAGATTCAGAAACAGAATCCACCCACCTTCCCAGACTGCTCTGCGCTTGGCTGCTCTCCTGAAGTGAAGGCCCGACACAGTGCGTTTTTACACTATTTGCCTTCCCAGACTGCTCAGTGCTCGGCTGCCCTCCCGAAGCTAAGATTTTTTTTAAAAGAGAAGATTAAGAAGAGATTCGAACGAAATGTAAAAGAAGATAACTGGCGAGAGTGGAAAGGGAGAAACTGTTTGCATAGGTGGAAGCATGGAGAATGAAAGGCCACAGATTTAAGGGAATTAGTTAAAGAAATTGAGGACCTTACTCATGCAGTCAGTGGTTGAGGTTGGAAGACACTGCCTCAGAGTGTGGTGGAAGTAGGTTCAAATGTGACTGACATCTGGTCAAAAGGAAGAAGGGTCTATTTTATGGGTCTGTTATGCACCTTGGAGAACACCACCCCCAGCCATCCTATTTTCATTTTTCACCTCCCTCCATCCCTCTGACTCTGCCTCTCGTTGGGGACAGGTCAGCCCCCAGCCTCCCGTTACCTCAGTACCTGGCTCCAATCACAGTGTTGGGGATGGGATGAAATTATGCAGTGGGTGACTTGCTCGTAGCGGTCCAATTTAGGGGAAAGGTAAATTGTGCCATACAAACCTTGACTTATTGACTGTTTATTCATGAGGTCATGGGGAGAGACAAGCCAACCAAATGGTCACAGGTCACTCCGATGAGACACAGAGAGTTGCGTGATTATATAGGTTACAATAATTTAACAATTAGCAAACTGTGAATTGCAGCATAATGAGCAAGTTAGGCACTTTGGCCAGTCACTAACCTCAGTCACGCAGTGTTTGGATAGTATTGGTTAGTAGCTGATAAGCAAGTGTTAGTATACAACAGGTTCTTGTAAAAGAAGAACATTCCCATGCTGACAAAGAATTAATTTATCAGGTAGCAGTATGGCTGCAGGGCCAACCACCTCACTGAGCCTGGGAAAGTATGAACTTAGCAAGCAGACACTAATATGAGATTCAAAATGGTTTCCAGGTTTTAATATGTGACAAAATGGCTGCTTTGACTCTAACAAATCTCCCACAATTCCTTCCTTTTTCCTTTTCACCAAATCAGAACGGCAATTCAGAGGAACTGGCAAAAGGAGGGACATAGCCGGACCCAGGGAGTTGTTAGGCGGTCAGGTATAGAGTCATCCAGTTAAGTGTCAGAGTCAGGGTCACCAGAATCGAGAAGGTAGGAGTCAATACAATTATCCACTGGTGGGGGAATGTCAGAAACAGGAAACCGTACAAACTGGGAAGAAGCAGGGGTATTCGACATCAGTAGGGAGTCAAAGCAAGCACAACATTGTTTCAGGAAAATAATGATAAGGGGGAGCAAAGCAAAAACAACAATGAGAAACCACAAGGCCCTGGAGGAGTGTAGAAGTCCAAGGGCGAAGCAAACTACCCATCCAAATCCAAAGATTCCAAAGGTGCGGGGTAGTGTCATGGAGGGAGGAGGCAGCCTTGAGAATATGGGCGGCAATGTTTGTAATGTTCTCACTGGAGTCAGGGATATAGGTACAGTAGTCAGAGCCGATAAGGGTACAAAGTGCTTCCTTTCTCAGCCAAGAGGTAGTCAAGGGCCATGCAAGTTTGGAGAGCACTGGTGTGAATAGCCACCATCTCTGCATAGCCCGTACACCTGGAAACAGTAAAATGTTGGGTAGCTGCAGAGTTCAGCAGCAGGGAAACTGAATGTGGAACAAAAGTGATGCATGGGTGATCCAGCACAAGGGGGGTTATACTTTTCAGCCATTACCAAGGCACCCGCCACAGATCATAAACACACCTTACAACTGGAGGCAACTGGACAGAGTAGAAAGCTACAGGGTGCCAGAGATCCCCATGCATCTGTATCAGAATTCCCGAAGCATATCCCTCCCTCCCTCAGCAACATAAAGTTGAAATGGCTGTGAGAAATCCGGAAGACCCAAAGCAGGCGCAGAGCTTCGTACAAATCTCAACTGCTTGAAAGCCTGTGTCACTTCAGGGGTCCACTGTAGTTTCGATGGTGGCTTAGGCAAAGACGCCTCTCACAAAGGCTCATCAATCTCACGAAGATCAGGAATCCAGCATCTGCAGTAATTCACCATCCCCAGAAATGACACAAGTTCAGTGCGTGTTACGGGAGGAGGGAGACTTGCGATGGCATTGAGGCGATCGGGGCGAGGGTCCTGGTACCCTGCGAGTTCGTGAAACCCAAGAAATGAACCGTGGGTTGGCAGAGCTGCATGTTATCAATGGAAACTTTGTGACCATCGTGTGCCAGGCATGGGGGGCAGGGGGCAACAGTGTCTTGCATGCAGGCATCAGAAGAAGCAGAGGCAATGAGTAAATCATCAGCATATTGAACAAGGACACTGTTGCAAGGCATGTGGAGGGTTTCAAGGGAAGCATAAACAGTTGGGCTCTCCATGTGCCCTTGGGGAAGCCAAGTCCTTACCTATTGGCAGCCACTGAAAGTAATGGCAAAAAAGTGCTAACTATCAGGGGACAATTTAATCAAGAAAAAGGCTGAGCAGAGGTCAACTACTGAAAACAAGTGGCTGACGCAGGGACATTAGTAAGAATAGCATTCGTGTCAGGCACTACAGGGGAACAAGGAGCAACAACAGCGTTGACAGCACGTAGGTCCTGCACGAACCTCCACCTGTCAGGTTGACCAGGTTTCGGCACCGGCAGGGTGGAGCTATTACAGGGGCTCTGTGTAAGAACAAGGAAGCCCTGTTCCAGGAGGGAAGCAATAACATGCCTGATCCCTTCGGTAGCAGCGGGTGTGAGTGAATACTGACAGACTGATGATAGGCCAGCGCCAGCGTTCAGTGTGGAGTGAGGGGCAGAGATAACCAAACCAGTGCAGTTAGGATGGAGCGCCTATAGCACCAGTGGCAAATCATTTAAAAACCGTAGGTGAACGTGACCGAGGGGTCCAACATAGTGAAGGTAGTTTTAATGACAGAAGCAGGTAGGCACAAGTAGAAACCGTCGGGATTGAGCGCAGCAATACATAATGATGACAAATCACCAGGGATGAGGGGATCGAATGAACAGGGAATGGCACGAAGCTGTGCATGAATAGAGGCCAAATCATTAAATGTCCAGGGGCTTTTAAGGACAATGGAAATAAAAGGGGATGCCGTAGAGTGGGAAAACCGAGATTGCAGAGTCGAAAGGGAAATATCAGCAGAAACTCCCTGGTGCCTAACATAATAAAGACTAGTGATGATAATATCAGAATCTGTAAGCAGGTGAGAGTCAGCAAGTGCAGAGTATGACAGGTCAGGTGTGCAAGTTGGTGCAATGAAAATCGTGAAAGGGATGGCCTGTCAAAAGGACTCAGAGCAGAAAAGAAACACGAGGGGACAAAGGGGCGACTTGCAGTTCTGTAACAAGGAGTGAAAAGCGAGTGAATTCGTTCAGTGGCACAGCGCCAGCTGTACACGGCAGCAGCCGATGGGGCTAATAGTGGGGGCTCAGTCATGGCTGCACGTTGTATAGTGTAATGTAACTCAGGTATTTATAAGATGAGACCCTCAGGGGAACAATAAGTGGAAGCGTTCAATTTGCAGAGGCCCTCACAGCCCAGCAGGGCAACCGGACAGGAGGATGAAGTGATTGCTGAGTTGGGAACCGTGACTGGTCCAACAATAATAGAGATAGTGTCAGAAAGAGGCTCAATTAAAGGAATACCGGAGACACTGACAGTACGGACAGATTCAGAACTGAGGGATAGATCCACAGAGGGAGGTGCAGATGAATGAGTAGCTCCTGAATCCACCAAAACCAGAATGGAACATCCTCCCATCTTCACTGTCACCATAGGATTTTCAGATGGGGACCAGGAGAGGCGTATCGAAGCAGTACAACCCCACCCCCAGCAGCAGCCCTAAGCATGAGGGGAATGGGGTGGGGGTGGGGGAGGGTGGGGGGGGAGGGGGGCGGGGAGAGATCAGTGTTAGAACATAGAACAATACAGCACAGAACAGGCCCTTCAGCCCTCAATATTGCGCCGATCTGTGAACTATTCTCAGCTTGTCCCCCTACACTATCCCAAAATCATCCATGTACTTATCTATAAGGATTGTTTAAATCTCTCTAATGTGGCTGAGTTGACTACATTAGCAGGTAGGGCATTCCACGCCCTTACCACTCTCTGCATAAAGAACCTGCCTCTGACATCTGTCTTAAATCTATCACCCCTCAATTTGTAGTTATGCCCTCTCATACAAGCAGATGTTGTGAGGCTGATGTTGGCGTTGTGGAACAAAAGTGGTCTGTGGGGGCACAACCCTTTGTGAAGAAACCACACAGCAGCTACGCTCCCACTGCCCATATTTACCACAAGACCAACATTTGATTAATCGTTTGTCAGTGCAGGATAGACCCTGTGATTAAGGGTGAACATAATCTAATCGAGGGTTAGCTTCTTTATTGCTTTTAGAGTCAAAAGGACCGTGCCTGTCCATGTTATTGAGTGTCGTGAGAGTATCCTTCCACGTGGCAATCAGCTTTGTAAACCTGAGTATGATGAGGAAGCTGGCAATTAATAAAGGTTTGAACAGACAGTTTCTAATTATCCTCTCTAGGAATGCTACCTGAACCTTCCCATGTATCTCTGAAACAAGCGAGAAAATCAGGGACAGTCTTAGTGGTTTTTGCTGGCAGTGAGTAACTTCACCAAAGTCACTCTGCTGTCTGGTGGCACTCAAGATGGCATCCCTGACACACCTACCTAACCAATCAGAATGGTTGTCAGTCATGTCCCAGTGCTGTGAGGGAAAATCGATAGAGCTTTTAATGGTAGACCAACAGGGACCATAAGTGAGTTGCAATAAAGTCTGGACATCCTGTGGGAGGCAGTCATAAATATCACAGATTTGTAAAAGCCAATTATAAAAAGGAACAGGTCACTTTATCGGATCCAGAGCATCCTGTAGATGCCATGGACCTCCGCTTGGGTCCGAGGTTTGTCAAGTGGCAAATGACCTGACATTATTCTCGGCAATTGTGGGAGGAGCTGACTGTCAGCCTCTGAGGGCACGCCTCCCTCCGAGTCAAGGTGCAAGCGGATACCGTAGCAGTGGCCAGGGAGTGTAGAATCAGGTGGTTGTTGCAGTGAAACATCAGATGCCAGCAGGGACGTTGTAAGACCACCCCCTTGGGGGTGGGTCTCGGTAGGCAGTGCGGAAGCAGCGCTGGGCACAGCACCTGCCTGCTCACGTTATGAGTGGCAACGAACGCAACAGTCTCATCCATAAGGGGCTCAGGGTCAGAAAGTGAAAGAGGGATGTTAGGGTATTGAAGGGAGTAGGGCGAGGGTGCAGTGGGAACAGGTGCAGGAGAAGGAGGGTGTTCAGAGGGTGGGGTGGGGGTCCTTAACTTTGGGAGGCTGGTGATCTTTAGCAACCTCTTTAAATTTTTCAAGACATATGAGCATGTAGTTCTAATTCCAGGCGGAATTGCTACAGCCTCTCTGAATGTGAACTAACCAATAATCAATCTTATCTAATTTCAATGAACCCACATAAGGCCAATTTCCATGGGACCACTCATATAGATCAAGGGTAAAAGGAATAACATAACGACTACCACCCGTTTCTCTCCAAACAATGTTGGGTGGTGAACCCAGGTGTACCAGCGGTTCTCCTGCCCCATTCTTGCACTTCACATATTTACCGTGGTACTGCTGTGTCCTTTTTGAAAGTTCCAGGTAACCTCAACCCCAGGAGGCAGCCCGTCGCTGTCAATCTTGGAAAGTCGTAATCCCGTTGATGTTGGTTAAACAGAGCAGGCAACAAGACAAGACAACAACTCAAGAACAAGCCGAGACAAGGACACACAACAGAGAAGCAGAGACAGACACCAGAACTCGGGATCCCGGCCAACAACACAAGGTGAACACCACCGAATTAATCGTAACATCGGGCACAGTCTCCTTCAACACAATCTTAGCTCATCGTATCACAACAGCCTGTAGCTACGAGGGAAACCAGCTCCCTACTCACACTTGTTAGCTCAAAGGAGGAACCACCACAAAGTGCTGGGGGGGTCTTTGGAGGATGGGAAAAATTTCTGGCTGTAAGAGCTGCTCCTTTTTTTGAGGTATTTTAGGTGTTGGAGGTGATTTCCTTGAATTCCAGGAGCAGCAATTACTGTTTTATATGCTGTTGCATTGTTTTGGAACTTTGGAAAAAAAAGTCAAAACAACAGTGGTTTTAAAAGGGAGAAGATCAGACAAAGGAAGCAGATGGTGAGGACAGTGCAGGAGAGAGAGAGAGAAAACCTGTACAGTTTGAATTCGTGTATCGCTGGACATCGGAACATCTGGGAAAATTAATGAACAGTGAAATTCACAACTAATCTTGGAGGAACCTGACCAAGAGAAAGGCTGTATTAGTGAGTACAGTGGGTTCTTTCTTGATTATATGTTTTTGGAGATAGGTCACTTGATTAAACTTAAAAAAAAGGCCATAGCTATTAATTTAACCTGGTGCCGTGTTTTGTAGAGGAATAAGACGGTGTTATTTTCTGGGTCTGTAGATTGTGAATGAGCAAAAATGGCCTTTGCAGTGATATGGACTTCTTGTCAGATGTGGGAGTTTAAAGACAGTTTAAGGATTACTGTGGATTATATCTGCCATAAATGCTGTTGGATACGAATCTTATTGGACCTTATCAGATCGGTTGGAGAGACAGTTAGAAGCGATGAGGAATTTGCAACAGCAACAGTAAGTGATGGATGGCAGTTATAGGAAGGGGGGAATGTCTCAGATACAGTCACATAGATGCGTTAACTCCAGGAAGGGTAAGAGAGGTAGGCAGCTAGTGCGGGAGTCTTTTGTGAATATACCCATTTCAAACAGGTATGCTGTTTTGGAAAATGTAGGGTTGATGGATTCTCAGGGGAACAGAGCACGAACAGCCAAGTTTCTGGCATTGAGACTGGCTCTAATGCAACGAGGGGTACGTCGGGTTCCAAGAGATCAGTTGAGTTAGGGGATTCTGTAGTCCGAGGTACAGACAGACGTTTCTGTGGCCAGCAGAGAAAAAGCAGAATGGTATGTTGTTTCCCTGGTGCCAGGATCAAGGTTGTTTCAGAGAGGGTGCAGAATGATCTCACGGGGGAGAGGGACCAGCAAGAGGTCATTGTCCACATTGGAACCAACGACATTGGAAGGGAAAAGGTTGAGACTCTGAAAGGAGATTACAGAGAGTTAGGCAGGAATTTAAAAAGGAGGTCCTCAAGGGTAGGAATATCTGGATTACTCCCAGTGATACGAGCTAGTGAGGACAGGAATAGGAGGATAGAGCAGATGAATGCATGGCTGAGGAGCTGGTGTATGGGAGAAGGATGTACATTTTTGGATCATTGGAATCTCTTTTGGGGTAGAAGTGACCTGTACAAGAAGGATGGATTGCACCTAAATTGGAAGGGGACTAATATACTGGCAGGGAAATTTGCTAGAACTGTTTGGGAGGATTTAAACTAGTAAGATGGGGGGGTGGGACCCAGGGAGATAGTGAGGAAAGAGATCGATCTGAGACGGGTGCAGTTGAGAACAGAAGTGAGTCAAACAGGGCAGGCAGGGACAAGGTAGGACTAATAAATTAAACTGCATTTATTTCAATGCAAGAGGCCTAACAGGGAAGGCAGATGTACTCAGGGCATGGTTAGGAACATGGGATTGGGATATCATAGCAATTACAGAAACATGGCTCAGGGATGGGCAGGACTGGCAGCTTAATGTTCCAGGATACAAATGCTACAGGAAGGATAGAAAGGGAGGCAAGAGAGGAGGGAGAGTGGCATTTTTGATAAGGGATAGCATTACAGCTGTACTGAGGGAGGATATTCCCGGAAATACATCCAGGAAAGTTATTTGGGTGGAACTGAGAAATAAGAAAGGGATGATAACCTTATTGGGATTGTATTATAGACCCTCCAGTAGTCAGAGGGAAATTGAGAAATAAACTTGTAAGGAGACCTCAGCCAACTGTAAGAATAATAGGGTAGTTATGGTAGGGGATTTTATCTTTCCAAACATCAACCGGGACTGCCATAGTGTTAAAAGTTTAGTTGGAGAGGAATTTTTTAAGTGTGTACAAGACAATTTTCTGATTCAGTATGTGGATGTACCTACTAGAGAAGGTGCAAAACTTGACCTACTCTTGGGAAATTCGGCAGGGCAGGTGACTGAGGTGTCAGTGGGGGAGCACTTTTATAATTCTATTCGTTTTAAAATAGTGATGGAAAAGAATAGTCCAGGTCTAAAAGTTGAAGTTCTAAATTGGAGAAAGGCCAATTTTTACGGTATTAGGCAAGAACTTTCGAAAGCTGATTGGAGGCAGGTGTTCGCAGGTAAAGGTACGGCTGGAAAATGGGAAGCCTTCAGAAATGAGATAACAAGAATCCAGAGAAAGTATATTCCTTTTAGGGTGAAAGGGAGGGCTGGCAGGTATAGAGAATGCTGGATGACTAAAGAAATTGAGGGTTTGGTTAAGAAAAAGAAGAAAGCATATGTCAGGTATAGACAGCATAGATCGAGTGAATCCTTAGAAGAGTATAAAGGAAGTAGGAGTATACTTAAGAGGGAAATCAGGACGGCCAAAAGGGGACATGAGATAGCATTGGCAAATAGAATTAAGGAGAATCCAAAGGGTATTTACAAATACGTTAAGGACAAAAGGGTAACTAGGGAGAGAATAGGGCCCCTCAAAGATCAGCAAGGCGGCCATTGTGTGGAGCCACAGAAAATGGGGGAGATACTAAATGAATATTTTGCATCAGTATTTACTGTGGAAAAGGATATGGAGGATTTAGACTGTAGGGAAATAGATGGTGACATCTTGCAATATTTCCAGCTTACAGAGGAGGAAGTGTTGGATGTCTCGAAACGGCTTAAGGTGGATAAATCCCCAGGACTTGATCAGGTGTACCCTAGAACTCTGTGGGAAGCTAGGGAAGTGATTGCTGGGCCTCTTGCTGAGATATTTGTATCATTGATAGTCACAGGTGAGGTGCTGGAAGACTGGAGGTTGGCAAATGTGGTGCCACTGTTTAAGAAGGGTGGTAAGGACAAGCCAGGGAACTATAGACCAGTGAGCCTGACCTCGGTGGTGGACAAGTTGTTGGAGGGAATCCTGAGGGACAGGATGTACATGTATTTGGAAAGGCAAGGACTGATTTGGGATGGTCAACATGGCTTTGTGTGTGGGAAATCATGTCTCACAAACTAGATTTGAGTCTTTTGAAGAAGTAACAAAGAAGATTGATGAGGGCAGAGCAGTACATGTGATGGACTTCAGTAAGGCATTCAACAAGGTTCCCCATGGGAGACTGATTAGCAAGGTTAGATCTCATGGAATACAGGGAGAACTAGCCATTTGGATACAGAACTGGCTCAAAGGTAGAAGACAGAGGGTGGTGGTGGAGGGTTGTTTTTCAGACTGGAGGCCTGTGACCAATGGAGTGCCACAAGGATCGCTGCTGGGTCCTCTACTTTTTGTCATTTTCATAAATGATTTGGATGTGAGCATAAGAGGTACGTTTGCAGATGACACCAAAATTGGAGGTGTAGTGGATAGCAAAGAGGGTTACCTCAGATTACAACAGATCTGGACCAGATGGGCCAAAGGACAGAGATGAGGAGAAACTACTTCACCCAGAGAGTGGTGGCTGTGTGGAATGCTCTGCCCCAGAGGGCAGTGGAGGCCCAGTCTCTGGATTCATTTAAGAAAGAATTGGATAGAGCTCTTAAAGATAGTGGAGTCAAGGGGTATGGAGATAAGGCTGGAACAGGATACTGATTAGGAATGATCAGCCATGATCATATTGAATGGCGGTGCAGGCTCGAAGGGCAGAATGGCCTACTCCTGCATCTATTGTCTATTGTCTATTATACAGGACATTGGTTAGGTCACTATTGGAATATTGTGTGCAATTCTGGTCTCCTTCCTATTGGAAAGATTTTGTGAAACTTGAAAGGGTTCAGAAAAGATTTACAAGGATGTTGCCAGAGTTAGAGGATTTGAGCCATAGGGAGAGTCTGAACAGACTGGGGCTGTTTTCCCTGGAGTGTCGGAGGCTGAGGGGTGACCTTATAAAGGTTTACAAAATTATGAGGGGCATGGATAGGATAAATAGACAAAGTCTTTTCCCTAGGGTCGGGGAGTCCAGAACTAGAGGGCATAGGTTTAGGGTGAGAGGGGAAAGATATAAAAGAGACCTAAGAGGCAACTTTTTCATGTAGAGAGTAGTACGTGTATGGAATGAGCTGCCAGAGAATGTGGTAGAGGCTGGTACAATTGCAATATTTAAGAGGCATTTGGATGAGTATATGAATAGGAAGGGTTTGGAGGGATATGGGCTGTGTACTGGCAGGTGGGACTAGATTGGGTTGGGATATCTGGTCGGCATGGACGGATTGGAACGAAGATGCAGTACATCTCTATGACTCTATGACTCTAAGTCTCCAAACGCAACCTTTCTTGCTGCAGCACATCGCTTGTGGCTCAAGGTGTCATATCCAATCCTTAAGGATCAAAACTAAGACTACTAGTCTCCATTGCCACAGCTCAATCCTACCCATTCTGGCTCGTGGCTGAGGGAAATACCGCTAGCGATGAAATCAACTCTCCCGCCTTGTCGCAAAAAGAAGCCCACCGACTCAGATAGACTGCACAAAATCGGGACAAAAATGAGAAAAGTCCGTGAAACCGCATGAAATAGGTTGGGGATGGGATGAAATTATGCAGTAGGTGACTCGCATGTAACGGTCCAATTTAGGGGAAAGGTAAATTGCACCACACAAACCTTGAGTTATTGACTGTTTATTCGTGAGCTCACGGGGAGAGACAAGTCAACCGAATGATCGCAAGTCATACAGAGAGTGCATGATTATATAGGTCACAAACATTTACCAATTAGCAAACTGTGAATTGCAGCATAATGAGCAAGTTAGACACTTTGCCCAGTCATTAGCCTCAGTCACGTAGTGTCTGGACAGTGTTGGTTAGTAGCTGATAAGCAAGTGTTAGTATACAACAGTTTTTTGTAAAAGAAGAACATTCCCATGTTGGAAAATAATTCATTTACCAGGTAGCAGGACAGCTGCAAGGCCAACCATCTCACTGAGCCTGGGAAAGTATGAACTTAGCAAGCAGACACTAATATGAGATTTAAAATGGTTTCCATTCTTTTAATATGTGACAAGATGGCTGCTTCAAATCTAACAAATCTCCCAGACACAGTTAAAGCTGGGCATGCGATGTGTGCCCAGTTATGGCCACTGCTCTTGGTGGGAATGCTTGGTCCAAATATCCATCATTTTTTCATTAGTCTCTAGTATTTCAAGGTCATAGAGTCAGAGTTATACAACACAGAAACAGAGCCTTCAATCCAACTCAACCATGCAAATCAGATATCGTAAATTAATCTAATCCCATTTGCAGCATTTGATCCATATCCTTCTCAGCCCTTCCCATCCAGATGTCTTTTAAATGTTGTAATTGTACCAGCCTCCACCACCTCCTCTGGCAGCTCATTCCATACACACACCATCCTCTGAGTGAAAAAGTTGGCCTTTAAGTCCCTTTTAAATCTTTCCCCTCTCAACCTAAACCTATACTATCTAGCTTTGGACTCCCCTACCCTGAGAAAAAAGACCTTCTGTATTTGCCTTATCCATGTCCCCCATGATTTTATAAACCTCTGTAAGGTCAACCCTCAGCTTCTGATGCTCCAGGGAAAATAGCCCCAGCCTATTCAGCCTCTCCCAATACGTACAACCCTCTCCCCAGCGTTAAATCGATATGGGTTTAGCTGGATTTGTACAAGATGATTAGGGGTTTAGATAGGGTTGACAGTGAGAACCTTTTTCTGCGTATGGAGTCAGCTGTTACTAGGGGACACAGCTTTAAATTAAGGGGTGGTAGGTATAGGACAGATGTTAGGGGTAGATTTTTTACTCAGCCGGTTGTGAGTTCATGGAATGCCCTGCCAATAGCAGTGGTGGACTCTCCCTCTTTATGGTCATTCAAGCGGGCATTGGACAAGCATATGGAGGTTATTGGGCTAGTGTAGGTTAGGTAGGCTTCGGTCGGCGCAACATCGAGGGCCGAAGGGCCTGTACTGCGCTGTATTTTTCTATGTTCTATGTTCTATGTAAGGATGAGCATGCCCCAGATTGTTACACTGGGGGCCTGGGATCCTGCTGTGCCCTATAAAATCCAACTCAGAGTCAAACAGCACAAGAGGAGGCCATTCCACCAATCAGATTAATGCAGGCTCTCTGTACAACAAACCAATCAGATCTATTGCCTCACTCACTCCTCAAAATCCTGCTAGTTTATTTCCCTCAATGTTTAAAATGACTAATCAGCTCCACATCCATTATCTTCACATTTCATATGAAACTTGGAAGTGTCTGTAACAGGGTAGAGTTTAGTTTTACCTTTCATAGTGATAAGACTTGCTCTCCGTTCATAGGCATGGAAATAAATCATTGTTTGACCCACAATAACGTGTTTTAGCTTTGATTCTTTTTTGAATTACTGTGTAGCAGCTTCCAACGAAGAGATTACTAACTTGGCCAAACAGCAAAGGATGCTGGGTATAATGGCCAAATAAAATCTGCAATCACAAAACCCAGACACCAGACACAGTGTAAACATAGTAGTTAATGACATTCGAATAATGTAAAAGGTAACAATTATCCTGGACAGACATATCCCCAACCACTAAACAAAGGAGGACCCAAACAGAAGGCACTGGGTCTTCCTACACAAAGATACAAAATATAGTAAGCCATCCAATTTCTAGGACTATCTTGGATCTTCTCGGAGACGATTATGGCCAAAGGCTGACACCCACTGGCTGTCCGGGGAGAGAGAAAGGAAGAGCGAAAGCAGTTTTGCAGTTCCTCAGAGCTAGAGAGAAAGCTACTGCAGAAATCTCAACTGCGTAGGGGACTTGGGAATTATTGTAAGCATAAGGAGACAAATAGGATTAGAGATAGCATGTTCAGTATTAAAGGGCATTGTAACTATGTTCCTAATAAAGAAGGGACTGTTTTGCATTGGTACCAGCTTGAGTTCATATTTATTTGACCATGTTGTTATTGTTGGACACTTGGGCACATTCAGTCTCAATTAAGTCACCTCTCAACCTTCCTCTCTCTAACGAAAACAGCCTTAAGTCCCTCAATCTTTCCTTGTAAGACTTTCCCTCCATACCAAGCAACATCCTAGTAAATCTCCTCTGAACCCTTTCTAAAGCTTCCACATCTTTCCTATAATGCGGTGACCAGAACTGCACATAATATTCTAAGTGCAGCCACACCAGAGTTTTTGTACAGCTGCAGCATGACCTCATGGTTCTGAAACTCGATCCCTCTACTAATAAAACCTAACACACTGTATGCCTTCTTAACAACCCTAAATTGAAAGTGCTCACCTACCTCCAAATCGAACACCTGGCTGGGTTCATTATCGAGTACCAAATCTAATGTGGCCTCACCCCTTGTTGGCCTGTCTACATATTGTGTCAGAAAACCCTCCTGCACACAAGGGGACAAAAACAGACCCATCTAAAGTACTTGAACTATAGTATTCCCAGTCAAATTTTGTGAAGTTGAACTCCCCATAACAACTATCCTGTTACTCTGTCTTCTCTCGAAAGCTATGCTTTCCTCTAAATCTCTGGAACTATTTGGAGGACTGATAGAAAACTCCCAATAGGGTTGCTTCTCCTTTCCTGTTTCTAATCTCAGCCCATATGACCTGAGTTGACGAGTCCTCAAATGTCTTTTCTGCAGTCGTAATACTGTCCTTGATTAACAATGCCACACCCGACTTCTTTTACCATCTTCTCTGCTCTTACTGAAACATCTAAATCTTGGAACCTGCAACAACCATTCCTGTCCCTGCTCTATCCATGTCTCTGAAGTGGCCACATCATCGAAATCCCAGGTACCAACCCATGCTGCAAGTTCACCCACCTTATTCCAGATGCTCCTGTCGTTGAAATAGATACACTTCAAACTAACATTTTGCTTGCTGATGCCCTCTTGTGACCCTGAATCATTATTTCGGACCTCCTTACTCTCAACCTCCACTATACATGAACGACAAGTTAGGTTCCCATGCCCCTGCTGAATTAGTTTTAACCCACCTGAAGAGCATTAGCAAATGTCCCCCCCAGGTTATTGGGGGTACCCCTCTGGTTCAGGTGTAGACCATCCTGTTTGTAGAAGTCCCACCTACCCCAGAAAGAGCCCCAGTTATCTGGGAATCCAAAACCCTCCGTCCTGCACCATCCATTTTGCACGTGTTCAACTCCTCTCTCTCTCCCCATTCCTTGCTTTGGTAGCACGTGGCACAGGTAACAAACCAGAGGTAACAATGCTGTTTGTTTTAGCTCTAAGCTTCCACCCTAGCTCCCTGAATTTCTGCCTTAAATCCCCATCCCTTTTCCTACCTATGTCATTGGTGTCTATGTAGAGCATGACTTGGGGTTGCTCCCTCTCCCCCCCAAGGATCCTGAAAACACAATCAGAGACATCACGAACCCTGGTACCTGGGAAGCAACACATCAACTGTGATTTTCCCTCGTTCCCATAGAACCTCCTATCCCTCCCTCGAACTATGGAGTCCCCAGTGACTAATGCTCTGCTCCTTTTCCCCTTTTCCTTCTGTGCCAAAGACCTGTGCCCCATTGCTTACCCCAGTAAGTCACCACCCCCTCCCCCACAACAGTATCCAAAACAACATACTTGTTATTGAGGGAACGGCCACAGGGAATCCCTGCACTGCCTGTTGGTTCCCTTTCAGTCCTCTGACAGTAACCTACCTTCTTCCTGTACCTGAGGTGTGACTATCTCCCTGTAACACCTCTCAATAACCCCTCTGCCTCCTGAATGATCCGAAGTTCATTCAGCTCCAGCTCCAGTTCCATAACAGTAGTTTTCGAGGAGCTGGAGTTGGGTGCACTTCCTGCAGATGCAGTCAGCAAGGACATTACTGGTGACCCTTACCTCCCACATTCTGCAGGAGAAACATTCAACTGCCCTAACCACCATTCCCCCATTCTAAATTCCCAACGAGACTAAAACAGAGGAAAAAAGACTTGTCACCTTATCAATCCAGTGCACAGAACCTTTTTTATTTCTCAGTGTCTGACTTATCTCATACCCTAGTTTGGAGAGAAAAAGGGGAAACACTCATCTGCCTTCAAATGTGCAAAAGTGTAAAAATTGCAACATGCACGGACAAGTCTAATTAATGGCAGGTGCTGTTACGTTTACTCTGAAACAAATTATGGCTCATTCTATTCAAAGCAATTAACACGATTCTGAAAATACTTAATCTCAGAAGACAAGCAGACTCGAAGCTGATTTGTAAGTGTGTGACCTGGGAAAGTAACCTGTTGTCATGCTTTGTAAGAGCAAAATGCCTATTGAAATCACAACTATCAGGTGACAGTATTAACCAAAACCTAAACAAAAATAGTATCAATGGATAAAGCAAGTGCAAATACTTTTCCAGTAGCTCTGATGGACAAATTCAGAAGTAATTTGCAGTTTAGGATTCCTGGAACGACCAACTAGCCTGGAGACCCTCGTGAAGGGTTTTAACCCGAAACGCTGACTTTCCTGCTTCTCACATGATGTCTGACCTACTGTGCTTTTCTAGCTTCACATTGATCGAGACTAACAAGCCAATAGAATCAAAATTAGCGAATTACCCTAACAAGAACACTGACAGGGGAAAACATCTTTCTTTTTTATTAGAAAAAGTCTTATTTTAACAATTGAACCAAAATTGACATAAATTAAATACAAACTGCAGTCAATATAAACTGTAAATAACTCATTAAATAGCAGAGACAATAGATTTAGATCTCACAAAGTTGCAGGGCAGCACAGATGGTACTGATTTCAGCCACAAAGCCCTTCAAAGCTCAACCTTCTCAGGTTGAACTCCAGCTCCTTTTCCCTGTGGAAATATCCATTGATCCTCATCTGACTGCTGCTGCCAACCAACCCACGTTCCATGGCCTTCAGCCTTCAGTAAAATGGTGCACTGCCGCAGAACTCTCCCAGCTCTTGATCGTGTGGCATCCCAAGTGTTGCCTGATTACCACCCTCAACAACAGTGTTGGTTCGGCACAAGCCAGAAAAGAGCCACGTCTGTATCTACTAACCATGAACTTTATTAGTTTAGTTAAAATAGACATACAACTCACACCATTTGGCTAAGAAAGGAAGGCATGCAATTCATATGAAACTAAAATCTATGTGCACACCCACGAGGATTCTCTGACGTTCCTTGAACAGTGACAGAAAATCAAGGCAAATCCTGAGAATAGGAGTTCCTGCTGGCCAGGTGATTCCCCCAGGTTTTCAGTGTAATCTCCACATTTTCAAGCATCAGGTTCCCATCTTTGACAAAGTTTGATCTGTGGAGTTTTCACTGCTGGCATGTCCAACATTCTTCATTTCTATCCTTTTTCCTTGTCTTCCTGAACTGCGGTGTGTTTTCCTCATTGGTTCTGGCCCATCTGGCGAGCCTGTGTCTTTCCACTATAGGCTGACTCCAATGACACCATTAGGATTACCTTATTGCTCTTCCACCAAATGAGGATTCACACCTTAGGTCATTCCTCTGAGCTGACCCTGGTTTGAAATGGTTCCAATGGCTAGAGTTGGGAAAACTTCAGTTCACGAGCTGCTGTTTTTACATGTGAGCAAATCCCGGCCAACACCAGAATAACCTTCATCTGAATCCTCAGTGACAGCCCTGTGTATGTTTTGGCTGGTGCTGACTGAGCAGTTTGTTTATGAACGCACAAACAAGAAACAAAAGTAGACTCCTCAGCTCTTTGAGCCTGCTATCCCATTCAATACAATTACAGCTGGCCTGACTTTGGCTTCCTGCATACCCATACCCTTGGGAACCCTACTTGTGCCTGAAAATAAATGAAAGATTCTGCATCCACTGCCTTTTGAGGAAGGGAATTCCAAAGGCACACAACCTGCTGAGAGAAAAAAATATTTTCTCATCTTTGTCTTAAGTGTGCCTTCATTGCAGCACTGGGCCTGAGCTCAAATCACTCGGTGTCTTTTATCTGGTTCAGTTTCAGTATTAGTTTTCCTAGAAACCTGAAATCTCTCAAACAGAGTCTGACCTGGATAATATGTACCACTGAAATGTAGCCACTGCTGTCATGGGCAGTTCAGAGAGTCACAGAGATGAAATATGTGGAAATGGGCTCTTTGGTCCAACTTGTCCACACCGACCAGATATCCTAAATCAATTTAGTCACGTTTGCCCATATCTGCCCATATGTCTCTAAGCCTTTCCTATTCATATACCCAACCAGATGCCTTTTAAATGCTATAATTGAACCAGCCTCCACCAATTCCTCTGGCAGCTCATTCCATTAACGCACCACCCTCTGTGTGAAAACGTTGCCTCTTAGGCCCCTTTTAAATCTTTCCCCTCTCACCTTAAACCTATTCTTTACCTTGTCAATTCACCCTATTCATGCCCCTCATGATTTTATAAACATCTATAAGGTCACCCCTCAGCCTCCGACACTCCAGGGAAAACAGCCCCAGCCCATTCAGCCTCTTCCTATAGTTCAAACTCTCCAAACCTGGCAACATCCTTGTAAATCTTGTAAATCATGTTAGGCTGAATATAATGCTATACTGAGAAAGCAATGCTTTGTTGGAGGTGAGATGCTAAATCAAAGACTGTGACTCTAACCCCTTATCTTATTGCTACCATCCCAGTGGATGTAAAAGATTGTACCATACTGTTGGACTGAAGAAGATAGCAATTCTCCCTGGTGTTGTGACTGATACTTACATTGAACCAACATTTAAAAATAGATTATCTGGTCATGGTTACATTGTTGTTTGCTGGAGCTTGCTATGTACAGATGATTCGGCTTCCCTTCCATTACAGCAGTGGCTGCATGTCAGTAGTGCTAGAGCACTTTGGGACATTCTGGAATCTGATTATATTTGAGCTAACATGCAAACTTGGATATGCCCTTGAGTACGCTTTATCTGTTGCAGTAAATAAAGTACAGGTGTCAGGAGCTGAACTCACTTGATGCTCCATCACAAGACAGGCACATAATATGATCAGCAAACTGACACAAGAACCTGAGAGTTCTCAGGAATGGTGACAGGTTTAAGCTGGGTCACTGCTCCTGTCAGGGCACTGCAGATTGGTAGATTTATTTCTTGTAGGTCTTACTTATTCATCCCCTCCATCAGCAGCTCACACTGGCAGCAGTGTGTAACATCTACAAGATGCATTACAGCAAATCATGAAAGCTCTTCTGACAGCACCTTCCAAGCTCATAAATACCACCAGCTCGAAGGACAAGGGGAACAGATACAAGGGAACACAAACCCCTGCAGATTCACCTCCAAGACACACACCATCCTGACCTGGGAATATACTGTTGTTCCTTCAATGTTGTTGGGTCAATATCCTCCCTTGGTAACAGAATTTTGGATGCCTCTACAGCACATAGAGTCATAGAGTCACAGAAATGTAAAGTGGGGAAACAGACACTTTGGTCCAACTTGTCCACGCCAATCAGATATCCTATCCTAATCTAGTCCCATTTGCCAGCACTTGGCCCATATCCCTCTAAACCCTTCCTATTCACGTACCCATCCAGATGCCTTTTGTTGTAATTGTACTGTCCCCCTCCAATTCCTCTAGCAGATCATTTCACACATGCACCACTCTCTGCATGAAAACATTGCCCCTTAGCTCCCTTTTAAATTTTTCCCCTCTCACCCTAAGCCAATGCCTTCTAGTTTTGCCTTTGCTGTTTTTGAATTCATGTGTCGCTGGACATCGGAGTGCATCTGGGAAAATTAACAAACAGCGAATTTCACAACTAACCTTGGAGGAACTGGTTTGGATGAAGTTCACAGCACAGAATCAGATAAGTTAATTGTTGTTTTAAGTCTGTCCAAGATAAAGGCTGTATTAGTGAGTATAGTGGGTTTTTTCTTGATTATATGTTTTTGGAGATAAGTCTCTTGATTAAACTTAAAATATAAGCCATAGCTATTAATTTAACCTGGTGCAGTGTTTTGTAGAGGAATAAGACGGTGTTATTTTCTGGGTCTGTAGGTTGTGAAGGAGCAAAAATGGCCTTTGCAGTGACATCTACTTATTGTCAGATGTGGGAGTTTAAAGAGAGTTTAAGGGTTACTGCGGATTATATCTGCCATAAACACTGTTGGATACGAATCTTATCAGATCGAGTGGATTGGTTGGAGAGACAGATAGAAACGATGAGGAATTTGCAACAGCAACTGTATGTGATGGATGGCAGTTATAGGAAGGGGGGAAAGTCTCAGATACAGTCACATAGATGGGTTAACTCCAGGAAGGGTAAGATAGGTAGGCAGCTAGTGCAGGTGTCTTTTATGGATATTCCCATTTCAAACAGGTATGCTGCTTTGGAAAATGTAGGGGTTGATGGATTCTCAGGGGAACGTAGCATGAACAGCCAAGTTCTGGTATTGAGACTGGCTCTAATGCAACCAGGGGTACGTTGGCTTCCAAGAGATCAATTGAGTTAGGGGATTCTGTAGTCAGAGGTACAGACAGATGTTTCTGTGGGCAGCAGAGAAAAAGCAGAATCGTGTGTAGTTTCCGTGGTGCCAGGATCAAGGATGTCTCACAAAGGGTGCAGAATGTTCTCATGGGGGAGAGGGACGAGCAAGAGGTCATTGTCCACATTGGAACCAACGATATAGGAAGGGAAAAGGTTGAGATTCTGAGGGGAGATTACAGAGAGTTATGCAGAAATTTAAAAAGGAGGTCCTCAAGGATTACTCCCAGTGCTTTGAGTTAGTGAGGGCAGGAATAGGAGGATAGAGCAGATGAATGCATGGCTGAGGAGCTGGTGTATGGGAGAAGGATTCACATTTTTGGATCATTGGAATCTCTTTTGGGGTAGAAGTGACCTGTACAAGAAGGACGGATTGCACCGAAATTGGAAGGGGATTAATATACTGGCAGGGAAATTTGCTAGAACTGCTTGGGAGGATTTAAACTAGTAAGGTGGGGGGGTGTGGGACCCAGGGAGATAGTGAGGAAAGAGATCGATCTGAGACGGGTACAGCTGAGAACAGAAGTGAGTCAGGGCAGTCAGGGCAGGCAGAGACAGGGTAGGACAAATAAATTAAACTGCATTTATTTCAATGCAAGGGGCCTAACAGGGAAGGCAGATGAACTCAGGGCATGGTTAGGAACATGGGACTGGGATATCATAGCAATTACGGAAACATGGCTCAGGGATGGGCAGGACTGGCAGCTTACTGTTCCAGGATACAAATGCTACAGGAAGGATAGAAAGGGAGGCAAGAGAGGAGGGAGAGTGGCATTTTTGATAAGGGATAGCATTACAGCTGTGCTGAGGGAGGATATTCTCGGAAATACATCCAGGAAAGTTATTTGGGTGGAAATGAGAAATAAGAAAGGGATGATAACCTTATTGGGATTGTATTATAGACCCTCCAGTAGTCAGAGGAAATTGAGAAACAAACTTGTCAGGAGATCTCACCTATCTGTAAGAATAATAGGGTGGTTATGTTTGTGGATTTTATCTTTCCAAACGTTGACCGGGACTGCCATAGTATTAAAGGTTTAGATGGAGAGGAATTTCTTAAGTGTGTACAAGACAATTTTCTGATTCAGTATGTCGATGTACTTACTAGAGAAAAGGCAAAATTTGACCTACTATTGGGAAATCAGGCAGGGCAGGTAACTGAGGTGTCAGTGGGGGAGCACTTTGGGGGCAGAGACCATAATTCTATTTGTTTAAAATAGTGATGGAGAAGGATAGACCAGATCGAAAAGTTGAAGTTCTAAATTGGAGAAAGGCCAAGTTTGACGGTATTAGGCAATAACTTTCGAAAGCTGTTTGGAGGCAGATATTCACAGGTAAAGGGACGGCTGGAAAATGGGAAGCCTTCAGAAATGAGATAACAAGAATCCAGAGAAAGTATATTCCTCTCAGGGTGAAAGGGATGGCTGGTAGGTATAGGGAATGCTGGATGTCTAAAGAAATTGAGGGTTTGGTTAAGAAAAAGAAGGAAGCATATGTCAGGTACAGACAGAATAGATAGAATGAATCCTTTAGAAGAGTATAAAGGAAGTAGGAGTATACTTAAGAGGGAAATCAGGAGGGCAAAAACTAGAAAGGGTTCAGAGAAGCGTTGGCAAATAGAATTAAGGAGGATCCAAAGGGTTTTTACAAATTCATGAAGGACAAAAGGGCGACTAGGGAGAGAATAGGGCCCCTCAAAGATCGGCAAGGCGACCTTTGTGTGGAGCCACAGAAAATGGGGGAGATACTAAATGAATATTTTGCATCAGTATTTACTGTGGAAAAGGATATGGAAGATATAGACTGTAGGGAAATAGATGGTGACATCTTGCAAAATGTCCAGATTACAGAGGAGGAAGTGCTGGATGTCTTGAAACGGTTTAAGGTGGATAAATCTCCAGGACCTGATCAGGTGTATCTGAGAACTCTGTGGGAAGCTAGAAAAGTGATTGCTGGGCCTCTTGCTGAGATATTTGTATCATTGATAGTCACAGGTGAGGTGGAAGACTGGAGATTGGCAAATGTGGTGCCACTGTTTAAGAAGGGTGGTAAGGACAAACCAGGGAAGTATAGACCAGTGAGCCTAACCTCATGGTGGGCAAGTTGTTGGAGAGAATCCTGAGGAACTGGATGTACATGTATTTGGAAAGGCAAGGACTGATTAGGGATAGTCAACATGGCTTTGTGTGTGGGAAATCATGTCTCACAAACTTGATTGAGTTTTTTGATGAACTAACAAAGAAGATTGATGAGGGCAGAGCTGTAGATGTGATCGATATGGACTTCAGTCAGGCGTTCGACAAGGTTCCCTATGGGAGACTGATTAGCAAGGTTAGATCTCATGGAATACAGGGAGAACTAGCCATTTGGGTACAGAACTGGCTCAAAGGTAGAAGACAGAGGGTGGTGGTGGAGGGTTGCTTTTCAGCCTGGAGGCCGGTGACCAGTGGAGTGCCACAAGGATCAGTGCTGGGCCCTCTACTTTTTGTCATTTACGTATATGATTTGGATGTGAGCATAAGAGGTACAGTTAGTAAGTTTGCAGATGACACCAAAATTGGAGGTGTAGTGGACAGCGAAGAGGGTTACCTCAGATTACAACAGGATCTTGACCAGATGGGCCAATGGGCTGAGAGGTGGCAGATGGAATTTAATTCAGATAAATGCGAGGTGCTGCATTTTGGGAAAGCAAATCTGAGCAGGACTTATACACTTAATGGTAAGGTCTTAGGGAGTGTTGCTGAACAAAGAGACCTTGGAGTGCAGGTTCATAGCTCCTTGAAAGTGGAGTCGCAGGAGATAGGATAGTGAAGAAGGCATTTGGTATGCTTTCCTTTATTGGTCAGAGTATTGAGTACAGGAGTTGGGAGGTCATGCTGCAGCTGTACAGGACATTGGTTAGGCCTCTGTTGGAGTATTGCGTGCAATTCTGGTCTCCTTCCTATCAGAAAGATGTTGTGAAACTAGAAAGGGTCCAGAGAAGATTTACAAGGATGTTGGTAAAACTTATCTCTTGCACACCTCTTCCCACCCTATCTCTTGCACACCTCTTCCCACCCTATCTCTTGCACTGGATTACACCTCTTCCCACACTATCTCTTGCAAAATTGCCATCCCGTATTCCCAATTTCTCTGCCTCCGCCGTATCTGCTCCCAGGAGGACCAGTTCCACCATAGAACACACCAAATGGCCTCCTTCTTTAGAGACCGCAATTTCCCTTCCCACGTGGTTAAAGTTGCCCTCCAACGCATCTCTTCCACATCCCGCACCTCTGCCCTCAAACCCCACCCCTCCAACCGTAACAAGGACAGAACGCCCCTGGTGCTCACCTTCCACCCTACAAACCTTCGCATAAACCAAATCATCCGCCGACATTTCCGCCACCTCCAAAAAGACCCCACCACCAGGGATGTATTTCCCTCCCCACCCCTTTCTGCCTTCCACAAAGACCGTTCCCTCCGTGACTACCTGGTCAGGTCCACACCCCCCTACGACCCATCCTCCCATTCTGGCACTTTCCCCTGCCACCGCAGGAACTGTAAAACCTGCGCCCACACCTCCTCCCTCACCTCTATCCAAGGCCCTAAAGGAGCCTTCCACATCCATCAAAGTTTTACCTGCACATCCACTAATATCATTTATTGTATCCATTGCTCCCGATGTGGTCTCCTCTACATTGGGGAGACTGGGCGCCTCCTAGCAGAGGGCTTTAGGGAAATCTCCGAGACACCTGCACCAATCAACCAAACCGCCCCGTGGCCCAACATTTCAACTCCCCCTCCCACTCTGCCGAGGACATGGAGGTCCTGGGCCTCCTTCACCGCCGCTCCCTCACCACCAGACGCCTGGAGGAAGAACGCCTCATCTTCCGCCTCAGAACACTTCAACCCCAGGGCATCAATGTGGACTTCAACAGCTTCCTCATTTCCCCTTCCCCCACCTCATTCTAGTTTAAAACTTCCAGCTCAGCACTGTCTCCTTGACTTGTCCGACCTGCCTATCTCCTTTTCCACCTATCCACTCCACCCTCTCCTCCTTGACCCATCACCTTCATCCCCTCCCCCACTCACCCATTGTACTCTATGCTACTCTCTCCCCACCCCCACCCTCCTCTAGCTTATCTCTCCACACTTCAGGCTCACTGCCTTTATTCCTGATGAAGGGCTTTTGTCCGAAAGGTCGATTTCGCTGCTCGTTGGATGCTGCCTGAACTGCTGTGCTCTTCCAGCACCACTAATCCAGTATTTACAAGGATGTTGGCAGAGTTGGAGGATTTGAGCTATAAGGAGAGGCTGAACAGGCTGGGGCTGTTTTCCCTGGAACATCGGAGGCTGAGGGGTGACCTTATAGTCGTTTACAAAATTATGAGGGGCATGGATAGGGTAAATAGGCAAAGTCTTTTCCCTGGGGTCAGGGAGTCCAGATCTAGAGGGCATAGGTTTAGAGTGAGAGGGGAAAGAGACCTAACGGTGAACTTTTTCAAGCAGAGGGTGGTACGTGTATGGAATGAGCTGCCAGAGGAAGTGGTGGAGGCTGGTACAATTGCAACATTTAAGAGGCATTTGGACGGGTATATGAATAGGATGGGTTTAGAGGGATATGGGCCGGGTGCTGGCAGGTGGGACTAGTTTGGGTTGGGATATCTGGTCGGCATGGACGGGTTGGAGCAAAGGGTCTGTTTCCATGCTGTACTTCTCTATGACTCTATGACTCTAGTTCTTGACTCCTCCACTGCAGTGAAAAGACCTTGGCTAATTACCCTATCATGCCCCTTATGATTTTGTAAGCCTCTATAAGGTCACCCCTCAGCCTCCGATGTTCCAGAGAAAACAGCCATAGTCTATTCAGCATCTCCCTGTAGCTCAAATCCTCCAACCCTGGCAATATCCATGTAAATCCTTTCTGAACCCTTTCAAATATCACAACACCCTTCCAGTTGGAGGAAGACCAGATTGGCACACACTATTCCAAAAGTCGCATAACCAATGTCCTCTATAGCTGTAACATGACTTCACAACTCGTATACTCACTGCTATGACACATAAAGGAAAGCATACCAAACATCTTCACAATCCTATCTACCTGCAACTCTACTTTCAAAGAACTATGAACCTGTACTCCAAGGTCTCTTTGTTCAGCAACACTCACCAGCACCTTACCTTTAAATGTCTAAGTCCTGCTCTGATTTGCCTTTCCAAAATGCAGCACCTCACTAAATTAAACTGCCACTCCTCAGCCCAATGGCCCATCTGATCAAGATCCTGTTGTACTCAGAGGAACCAACTTTTGGTGTCACCTGCAAACTCCATATTATAGTTCAAGATGGCTGCTTGCCACCATCTTCTCAAGGGCAATTAAGGATGGGAAGCCAAGTGCTGACTTTGTCAGTGATGCTCATATCTGATGAAAGTATATAAAAAAAGCTCTGTCACTTCTAGGGGATGGCTCACAAGAACTACAAAGTCCATTCGGAAGTCAAGGGGGATATTCAGGGTGGCATGGTGGTTCAGTGGTTAGCACTGCTGCCTGACAGTGTGAGGGACCTGGGTTCTATTCCATCCTCTGGTGACCATCTGTTTGGTGTTTGCATGTTCACCCCAAGTCTGTGTGGGTTTTCTCTCTCGGTCCAAAGATGTGCAGGTCAGCTGGATTGACCATGCAAAATTGCTCATAGTGTGCAGGCTAGATGGGTTAGCCACAGGAAATGCAGAGTTACAGTGATATGGTGGATGGGTGGGATGCTCTTCAGAGGGTTGGTGCAGACTTGATGTGCTGAATGGTCTCTTTCCACATTGTAGGGATTGTATGATTCTCGAATTAATATAAAGACTGCCTCCAACCCTTCCAAGTCCCCGTGGTTGCTGAAACATTTCTGCAGTAACACTAAGTTTGAAAAGCTTTACATTCTTACAGTGTTGAGTTTTAGTTCCCTAATATTTAGATGTTCAATGCCAAAGCCATAAAGTTTATTCTACAGCTTACAACTGAAACAAATATGAGAAACGAGGTGATAAGTGAATTGTTCAGTTTATGTTATGGAAGGGTTAACAAGCAGATGATATAGATATGGAGATAATGCAAATCAACACCACTTGACTGAATGAGATTCTGATCTTACCATGAGTACAGTTTATACCACTATTGAGGGCTTGTCTATCAAAGACTTTACTGTTGACTGAGCTATTAGTGTGTGACCTGAACATAATCTCCCAACATTTAATGAGTTTTATAAACTATGGGATTACACATGATTGTCTTTGGCAAATACATTGGCATCGCCACCATTATTTCTCCATTTGTTTTGATCCTTTCCTTTACCCAGTGTTTGTTCAACTATTTGAGAATAAGCCAGAGCACATCTTAACATGACGTAAATTGTCCTCGCTTTGTGTTGGACAGTTTGTCCCAATAGCAAAACGAAGGTCATAGATCAGCTCTGTTTATGGGTTTAGTACAATATTATCTTTGAAATAATGGGGAGTAATTTTGAGATTGTGAGATATTGTAAAGTAACTGATAGCTCAACTGCAGTCAGTTTTAATTCTCTCCCAATGTTCCACTGACTTCAATAGAAACAAAGGTGAGAATGTAGACCATAAAACAGGAACAAGGCCTTCTGCTCACAGTGTTGTTTAGATTAGATTAGATTACTTACAGTGTGGAAACAGGCCCTTTGGCCCAACAAGTCCACACCGCCCCACCGAAGCGTAACCCACCCATACCCCTACATCTACCCCTTACCTAACACTACAGGCAATTTAGCATGGCCAATTCACCTAACCTGCACATCTTTGGACTGTGGGAGGAAACCAGAGCACCCGGAGGAAACCCACGCAGTCACGGGGAGAATGTGCAAACTCCACACAGTCAGTCGCCTGAGGCGGGAATTGAACCCGGGTCTCTGGCGCTGTGAGGCAGCAGTGCTAACCACTGCTGAACACGATGTCAAATTAAACTAATCCATTCTCCCCGCCCTTGGTCCATATCCCTCCATTCCTTGCTTATTCATGTGCTTATCTAAAAATCCCCTAAATCACCCTCCCCCTCCCCATCACATCTGCTTCCACCACCACGCCTGGAGCGCTTTCCAGACTCCTAACACTCTCTGTTGAAAATACCATCTTTCACATCTCCTTTAAACTTTCGCCCCCTCTCACCTTAAATGCATGCCCTTTAGTATTAGACATTTGAACTCTAGGAGAAAGATTCTGACTGTCAACCTATCTATGCCTTTCATCATTTTATAGATTTCTGTCAGATCTCCTCTCAGCCTCTGCCACTCCAGAGAAAACAACTGGAGTTTGTCTAGCCTCTCCTTAATTAGTGAGAGAGTAAAACAGACTGATATCCTTCAATTGCTCACTGAGTGCTGAGGTGTCCACAGATGCTCCCCAACTGACGAAATAGTCTGGGGTGGGGAGCCTACCCAAATTCCTGCCTTCTACCTGACAACAAATGAAAGCTGGAAGTCATGTTACTTATTTTAAGGTCCTATATTGGAAAGTTGCTGGCCAAAATGTGGTCTCAGTAGCACCAGATTGGAACAATGGGCCCTGCCAGGACAATGGGCTCCACATGCTGAGGAGCCCAGGTGAATCTATTCTCAGGGATCTCAGGGAACATGAGGGAGTTAGGAGACCAGGGATGGTAGGGTTAAAGTGGGGAAGACTTTGGTGTTGTGTCTCTATGATCCCACTTCCCCAACACCAATTAAAGTTGCAAGGCTTCCTGTATGGTTTGGCGTTCCCTGTTATGGTAAAGTATTGGTACAGTTCAAAGAGGTCATTAAGTGGCCATTAACCAGTTAAGGGCCTCAATGACTTCAAGAGCTTGACACCTCTCCAACCTTGTAACCTTTCAGAGAGGTCAAAGGTAGGAGAACACACAATGGGTAAGAGAACCACTGGATTTTGCATTCCTCTCTTTCCCTCTTAGGGGCTCAGTAGTTAGCACTGCTGTCTCACTGGGCAAACAGTCTTTGCGGAAAGCAGATAGGGGTGGGGAGGGAAATATATCCTGGTGGTGGTGTCCATTTGAAGGTGGTGAAAATGTTGGCAGATGATGTGGTTTATGCGGAGGTCAGAGGGGTGGAAGGTGAGGACCAAGGGCGGGCGTTCTGTCCTTGTTGCGGTTGGAGGGGTGGGGTTCAAGAGCAGAGGTGCGGGATGTGGATGAGATGCGCTGGAGGGCATCTTCAGCCACTTGGGAGAGGAAATAGTGGTCTCTAAAGAAGGAGGCCATCTGTGATGTTCTGTGATGGTACTGGTCCTCCTGGGAGCAGATATGGCAGAGGTGGAGGAATTGCGAATATGGGATAGCATTTTTGAAGGAGGTAGGGTGGGAGGAGGTGTAATCCAATAAAGCTGTGGGAATCAGTGAGTTTGTAAAAAATGTCAGTGTTGAGTTGGTCATTATTGATGGAGATGGAGAGGTCCAGGAAGGGGAGGGAGGTGTCAGAGATGGTCAAGGTGGATTTAAGGTCAGGGTGGAATGTGCTGGTGAAGTTGATGATCTGTTCAACCTCCTCATGGAAGCACAAGGTGGCGCCACTGCGATCATCAATGTAGTGGAGCAAAAGATGGGGAATGGTGCCGGTGTAACTCCAGAAGATGAACTGTTCCACGTAGCTGACAAAAAGATAGGCATAGCCGGGGCCCATATGCGTGCCCATGGTTGCCCCTTTCATCTGGAGGAATTGGGAGGATTTGAAGGAGGAATTGTTGAGGATGAGGACCAGTTCAGCCAGATGAATGAAAACATCAGTGGAAGGGTACTTGAGGGGACTTCGGGAGAAGAAGAAATGGAGGGCTGGTCATGGCCAATGGAGGTTGAGAGGGACTGGATGTCCATGGTGAATATGAGGCATTGGGGGCCGGGGAAATGGCCAGTGTCCCGATTGTATGTGGGGAGATGAATTTGCTGGTGTAGCAGCAGGCTGAGATGATGGATTGGCCAGGTTAGTCATGCTTGTGGATCTTGGGTAGGATGTAGAATCGGGTGGTGCGGGTTTCCTGAACTATGAGGTTGGAAGCTGTGGGTGGGAGATCTCCTGAAGTGATAAGGTTATGTATAGTCTGAGAGATGATGGTTTGGTGTCGGGGCGTGAGGTCATGGCCGAGGGCATGGCAGGAGGAGGTGTCTTCGAGTTGGCAGCTGGCCTCACTGCGCCAAACTACCACTGCAGCCCCCTTGTCCGCTCGTTTGATGGTGAGGTTGGGGTTAGAGGAGAGGGAGTGGAGGGCTGCACGTTGTGAGACTGAGAGGTTGGATTAGGGGACGGGTGTGGACAGGTTGAGGTGGTCGATGTCTAGGCGGCAGTTGGAAATAAAGAGGTCAGGTGGGTAACAGACTGGTATGGGGGTGTCCAGGTGGATGGGGTGTGTTGGAGGTAGGTGAAGGGGTCCTCAGAGGGTGGGCGGGACTCTTGATGAAAAAGGAAAGCTTGGAGGCAGAGGAAGAAGTGTTCAACGTCATAATGCGTATTGAATTTGTTGATGCATGGACGGAAGGGGATGAAGGTAAGGCCTTCGCTGAAAACTGATCGTTCGTCCACAGTGAGAGGGAGGTCTGGGGTGATGGTGAAAACTCCGGAGCAAGGACCAGGTATAGGGCTGGAGCTGGGAGTGGGGGCGGAGACAGTAACTGGAGTGGGTACGGTAGTAGGGGGACTGGGGGTGGAGTCATTTACAGAAGTGATGCTCACCTCGGGGTTCTGGGAGGTGGGGATGGTGACAGTGGAATCTGTGGGGAGCGTGTTGGCAGTGTGCAGATGTGTGGTGTCAGTGGAGATGGAAGTGGTAGCGATGACGGCAGCTATGGGGGCAGACATTGTGGAACGTGTGATGTCAATGATGACGCAGCAGGAGGAAGTGACGAAACGCGTGGAGTGGGTGAAATTGTAGTGAGCGGAATTGGCTGTGGCAACGGCTGTGAAAGGGGCAGAAGTCACAAAACGTATGGCTTCGGTGATGTCAGAGAGGGCGGAAGTGGCTGCGGCGGCAGTAGCGGGGGGTGGGTGGGGGTGGTGGGGGGCAAAAGTGTGTTTTCAGTTGAGCCCCAGCTCTGCCTGTCTCTTCGTTGGCTACGTACAACAGTAGCCTTATCGCAGAGCACTTCAGAGAACATCTCCGTGACACCCTCACCAATCAATCCTACCACCCCACGGTGGAACATTTCAACTCCTCCTCCCACTCTGCCGAGGACATGCAGGTCCTGGGCCTCCTCCATCGCCACTTCCTCACCACCCGACGCCTGGAGGAAGAACGCCTCGTCTGCCACCTTGGGACCCTTCAACCACAGAGCATCAATGTGGATTCACCAGTTTCCTTATTTCCCCTCCCCCACCTTACCCTAGTTGCAACCTTCCAGCTCCGCACCATCCTCGTGACCTGTCCCACCTATCTGCCTCCACCCTCCTCTTTGACTTACCACCTTTACCCCCATCTCCATCTACCTATTGCATTCCCAGCTACTTTCTCCACAGCCCCATACCGCTCCCAGTTATCTCTCCACCCCCTCGGCTCCCAGCCTCATTCCTGATAAAAGGCTTTAGCCCAAAACATCGATTTTCTTGCTCCTCGGATGCTGCCTGATCTGTTGTGCTTTTCCAGCACCACTCTGTACTAAAGAGGTGATCTGGTCATTGTCACTCTGGTGTTTGTGGGAGCTGGCTGCTTCATATCCATTATACAACAACATTAACTATACCTCAAGAGTAATCCATTGGCTCTAGAGTGCTTTGGAATATCCTGCCATAGTGAAAGGTGCTATATAAATTCAAGGCTTTTCTTCACTGACCGGAGTAATTTGCACCAACATTTAGCAGTCTTTCTCTCTCCCTTGACATGTAAATGGATTTCTTGCTTGTGTACTGTAGAAATTATAACGCACATTACATTGACGATGTATTTCATCAGTCTCAGAGGTGGTTAATGATACATCGTAATCTTTTTTACATGATTCATTATTTTTGAAGAAAGAGATATTTTAGTGCAATGTGGAATTAATCTCTCGGGTTGGCTGATTTCAGGGTCGTTTGCAAGAGAATATCTTCACATCCCTCAGGCATTTTGAAGAGGTGGGTGAGTCATGTTCTAAACACTGCTCTTCCAGGAGTGGCTCCTTATTTCAGACTCGTCACTTCCAGATACTTCTTACAAGAAAGAAACTTTTCCACCTTCAGCCAATGCCTCATCTGACCCATGTTTACGTGCTGCAGAGGGATCTTTCTAATGTATTATAAACCTTTCTTAGATCGGGATGTTCATTGTAAATAATTGGGAGGATTTTCCTGTAACCCGGCAGGGAGAAATATATGATAACCCTTGGTGACGGGCTCTTCAAAGAGTATTTCTCAATCCACTCCTTGCTATGACGCATTTATTCAGCTATTTTACAGAGCGCAGTCAGAATCTAATGGGAACCATTCACTCCACAGTGACAATTGATTCTCTAAAGAATGGGACTACTTTAACGACACTAGATTTTTACATTTCTGTCGAAGTAATGAAGGTTTTTCTCCTGCCTGGGTCCATGAATTTACTCATTACTTCATTCAAGGGGTACAATTAGATTCCATTTTATTAGTTGTCTCACAGTGTGGAGAAATGAAATGACTTCTGAGTAACCAAGAGAAATGATTGAGTTAGGCAGGTTTGCAGTGAGAGATCGTAGAGGTCTTGGGTGTCACTGGGTGATACAACTGGGACAAAGGCTAAGAGGTTCATAATTATCATTGAGGCTATTTAAAGAGCAAGGCTGAAGATTCAGAACCAGACGTTAGGTGACTACACCAACAGAACAAGGTCGATGTCATTGGAAAAAGAGGATAACGCACAGTGTAAAATGGGTTAACGATGAGCACACAGCTCTGTCTGTCCCAGTATTTTTACCCACAAACACTCCACAGTACGGCAGGAGTGCTCAGTCAAAAATTGTGGCACTGGAACAGGACAGCAAGCCAGGCAGCAGCTGAGGGGCAGGAGAGTCAACGCTTCAGGCATAAGCCCTTCATCAGGAATATTAGAGGGTCAGTACTGAGGGAGTGCTGTACTGTCGAAGGGTCATTACTGAGGTGCACTGCATTGTCAGAGAATCAGTGCTGAGGGAGTGCTGCATTATCAGAGGGTCAGGACTGAGGAGTGCCGCACTGTCGGAGGGTCAGTTCTGAGGAAGTCCTGCACTGTCGGAGGGCCAGTTCTCAGAAAGTCCTGCGCTATTGGAGGGTTAGTGCTGAGGGAGTGCTGCATTGTCGACACGTCAGCGCTGAGGAATTGCCACACTGTTGGGTTGGCCGTACTGGGAGAGCGCTGCACTGTCGATAGCACATTTCTGACGTAATGCTGGACTGTGAATGGAAAAAAACTGATGGAGTGCTGCACTGTCAGCAGACTGCTTCACTGCTGAAGCAATATCTTTTGGTTGAAACATTAAACTATGATTTTGCTTGCACTTTCTGGTGGATCTAAAATATCCTGTGGAGCTACTGGAAAGCAAGGAGGCTAATATCCCAGTGTCCCACCAAGCAATTATATCTCCAACAACACTAAAAACAGAAGCTTTTACTCCTCCCTGCGCTGAGTACAATTTTAACAATACAATTTTCAATAAATAACGACAATTGAAGAGTAATGATTGGCTGTAAATCTTGGCAGGTCCAATGATGGTGAAAGGCTTTTCTTATTGAGACATCATAAAGTAATTGTGTAAATTGACCAGTTAAATGTTGTATGTATCCCTGAGGTTATCAATCAAATGTATAAAATAGAACTTTTTCCAGAGCTTTCTGACACCAGTATTGGCTCCAAATGTATATTCTGGACTCGCTCTGCCAGGAGCCAGGAGAGCTATTTCTCAAAGACACTCCATACCTGTCTGCCTACATACTCTTTACCCGATCAAGGTGGGCTCCCAATCCTTCTAGTCCAATCATAGTACTGACCATTTCGGATGCTTGGTTGGTAGCCCTCTACAAGGAAGGATGGGTACCTTTGGACAAGTAGGAGACCAACAATATGCCTCAAAATGGAGATACCCTCAGAATGATCAATAGAAATAAATATTGGGAAGGAGGAAATGTCTGATCAATAGGGAAACAGTATCTGTGTTTGGCATCCTTTGATGCTCACAGTCCCCGCTTTGTGATTTGGTGAGTCCAATGGCTCCCAGACTGCCTCAGGAAAAGTGGGCCCCTAAGCCACTGGCAAGCTCCCAATAGACCACCTTCATGCTGATAAACCTAAAATTCATGTAACACCAGGTAATAGTTCAGCAGGTTTATTTGAAAGTATAAGCTTTTGGAAAACTATTCCTTTGTCAAGTACCTAGTGAGGCAGATACGTAACACACAGAATTTATATGTAAAGGATCAAAATGTCATGCAACTAATGTAATGTATTAGACTAACCTAGATGGCTATTAAGTCTTTAATCACTTGGAACAGAGATGCAGGTTTTAACGGATTAATGTGTAAATCCTAGAATTTCTTTCAAGTAATTGCCCTGAGATAACTTAACGTTTTATCAGTGTATTCTGGAGTAGAGTGGTGCTGGAAAAGCACAGCCGTTCAGGCAGCATCCGAGGAGCAGGGAAATCGACTTTTCGGGCAAAAGCCCTTCGGGCAAAAGTAGAGTGCCTGAAGGGTGGAGAGATAAATGAGAGGAGGGTTGGGTGTGGGGAGAAAATAGCATAGAGTACAATAGGTGAGTGGGGGTGGGGATGGAGGTGATAGGTCAGGGAGGAGGGTGGGGTAAGGTAGCAAAGAGTATAATGGATGGATGGAGGTGGGATGAAGGTGATAGGTCAGAGAGGAGGGTGGAGTGGATAGGTGGAAAAGATGATAGGACGATAGGACAGGTCAAGGGGAGAATGCTGATCTAGAAGTTTGGAACTGGGGTGAGGTGGGGGAAGGGGAAATGAGGAAATTGGTGAAGTCCACATTGATGCCCTGGGGTTGAAGTGTTCCGAGACGGAAGATGAGGCGTTCTTCCTCCAGGTGTCGGGTGCTGAGGGAGCGGCGGTGAAGGAGGCCCAGGACCTCCATGTCCTTGGCTGAGTGGGAGGGGGAGTTGAAATGTTTTAACTGTTATAGACCCATTTCATATTCAAACAGTTGATTCTGTGACCACAGGGGAGACAGATCTTAATATTGGTAGTTGTGACTTCACAATAGTTTCAATGGCAAACGAAAATTGTAATGCACTGTTTAAAGGTGACTGCATTCTCCTGGGCTCCAAACCAATATTCTCTGTCAATCATGTTGAATGATAATTCCTCACTGCTTGTGTGAGTTTGCCTTCACAATATGTTTCAATTTGTAGCTGAACCACTCAGTTTACTGCAGAATTATTAATAGTGTAGGCTGTTTCAAAGATTCAAATAAAGGTGATAATTGTAAACTTTTTTTGAACACATATAGAGTCATAGGGCCATACAGGATGGTAACAGACCCTTCAATCCAACTAGTCTGTGCCCACCATAATCCCAAACTAAACTAGTCCCACCTATCTACGCTTGGCCCAAACCTCTCCAAACATTTCTCATTCATGTACTTATTCAAATGTCTTTTAAGCATTGTTGCTGTACCTACATTCACTACTGCCTCTGGAAGTCCATTCCACACTCAAGCAACTCTCTGTGTAAAACATTTGCTCATCATATCTTTTTTAAATCTTTCTCCTCTCAGTTTAAGAATATGCCCCCCTCGTTTTGAAATCCCCACACTTGGGGGAAAGAAAAAACACCTGCCTTTCACCTTATTGCTACCCCTCATGACTGTATGAACCTCTGTAAGGTCACTCCTTAACCTCCTAAGGTCCAATGAAAAAAGTCCCAGTCTATCCAGCCTCTTCTTAAAACTCAAACCCTCCTTAAAACTCAAACCCTCCTTAAAACTTAAACCCTCTTTAAAACTCAAACTCTCCTTAAAACTCAAACCCTCCTTGACCGGCATCATCCTGATAAATCTCTTGGTGTGGACAATTTGAGCTGACACATTACAAACAAGAATATCTCATTCAACATTAAATAGAATTAAATGATGCGGTGAGTGAAATATTGTTTATGAAACTCTATGTTGTTTGTCCATTGACAATGATCCATCTCTGACCAACAAAATACAATGTCACATTTTGAAACAAATTTGAAAGTAAGGAAAGCAGAGAAAAGGTTAACTTAAAAGAAGGAAGTCATAGAAAAATGATCTCATTATCTGAGTAAAGTGAGGAGTTGTGAAGCAAGTCCTGAATTTCACGAGAAGAATTCCTGCTATATTACAGAGGTACCTGTTGATAAAAGAAACTGATTTAATAGTTTAAGATCTGTGTTTTGATTCCCACTCAAAACAACCTTGCTGTTAGATTTAAAAGTCTGTTTGCTTAACAAATGTAGTGTGAAAGACGTATAAAACCACTTCAACAGTGTTGAATCACCGTTGACTAATTGAGAGATTGAACATGAGGCAGTGGCAGACACAGAACTACAGTGGCGTTTACAGTTAACCAAGGGATACATTGTAGATTTGCTTTTGTAAAAGAATTAGCACAGACATGATGGGATGAATGGCCAGAGGGATTGGCAGGTTTTCACATTGTAAAGGAAGGAAAGGAAGATTGGAGACTGGAAGGAGGAATCGTAACTTGAAGATCTGAACACAGGGAGAAGCTTAGAAGGAGATAAGTCCTTTGCAATTGAAGCTGACCCCAACAAATGTAGGAATTCTGGCCAGTTGCTGGGTACAAGAGCAATGATGAGCTGCACACTATTAAAGGAGACTCTGTATTATATAGCACATTGAACAAAGAACCGCCCTGTGAAACCAAGCTGAAGCCCATTTAACCTTCACGATTCCATTCTTGTCCATATGCCTATCCAATAACCATTTAAATGCCTATAAAGTTGGCAAGTCTACTATTGCAGGCAGTACATTCCATACCCCTCCTACTCTCTGAGTAAAGAAACTACCTCTGCCATCTGTCCTACATCTATCACCCCTCAATTTAAAGCTATGCCCCCTCATGCTAGTTATTGCCATTGAAAGGGGGACTTCAGAATCTCTGCTGGTAGACATGCTGCTTTAGCAATTGAAAGTAAGGAGGATGGAAGGAATGACTCATGTCAGAAGAAGTGGACAGGAGTTTCTCTCCAGCTACAGCTGGCTCATCCTCACTGGATGTCAATCATTTTGAAGTTTCCCCTTCCTGCAGCTCCCCTTCCCTCTGCAATGTTGTGAAGAACAAAGGAAGACACATTGCTGGAGACTTAACCAACATTAACGGGTGCTTCCAGAAATGATAGTTCTCTCTCCTGATAGGATTTTAGAACAGTTCAGGAGGAACACAGTTATTTGAGCAGAAAGCTTGTTTGAGGAAGTTCCAAACATAGAGAGTTCAGTTAGAAATCTTCAGGTTAGGAAAACTGAGGCTTTCAGAGTTATGGAAGAGTTCAGGTTGGCAGATTTGAAAAATACTCATGGAATTCTCTCCACAATCCACAGCAATGAAACATTCAGGAGTCAGTGAAGTAGAATCTTTGTTTGGATTTGGAATTTTGTAAATTGATGGTATAAGTTTAAAAACTTTATTTTGCTGCCTGCTTTAAGATTCTTCTAAACTGTTGTCTCTACTCAGGTAGCTTCTTTTGCTTCTTTCTCCTTTTGTGTGATAAAACTCTTCTGTTGTTAAAGAAACTCGGCAGCTTCACGAGACTGCATTTCACTAACTGACTGTGATAGTAACAATAAAAAAATCTGTCATTCCAGATTTGGGATCTGACTGGCCATCAGGCAGAGTTGTATTATCAGAATCTTGTATTATCAGAACATAATTGGAGAAGAAAACTGGCTTCATGCATCCCTCTGCAAAAATAACAAACAGTTGATCTTTCACGATCACAAAGAGCTCAACAGATTTGCTTAGAGCCCATAATGTGCAAAGTAATGCAGTTCTGGAATCCTGGTCATCTGAAGACACACCACACTTTCTGAGCTACAAGTTGGAATAATCCAAGCACATCTTTGCATCAACTATTTTCATTTCAGGGCAAGTTTTGACTTCTGGACATTCTCCTTCAGCAATCAGTCTCCTGCATTGCTGATTGACCCAGTGCCATCTATCACAATTCGCCCAGTGTCTTCTTTGATTGATTAGCCAACTCTCGTGATTGGATTGCTGATTGGCTCAGGGTTCTTGACCATGATTGTCCTAAAGTCCTCCCCCACTGATTTTCCCAGCCTCCGCTTGTCTTTAGAATAACCATTTGGACTAATTCAAGCTTACAGTTCAGTCTGGGCCAGAGACAAAAGTGTGTGGGGAAGAAATGAAAGGATCAATCATTTCTGACAGATGGTCCTTAAGGGGTCAGCTTGTTGTGGCTGGAATGTGAGTTTTATACTTCACTAGGATAGCATTCGGGTGGAACCATCCTGGTGACAAAGTGCTTCTTAAACCCTTTGACAAATGCTTCAAGACTATTCAGGCTGACTGAGGATGTGGAATGTTGTATAATTAACCACAGTTACAGATGTTAGGACCATGAGAAAAGTCACTTTTGGTAGCGACTGGTGTCTTCAGAAGTGGGCTTGAGTGTCAAGAAAGATCAAGTCTTGTTAGTGGAGAAGTCAAACATTGCTAACAGGAGACGAGAAGCTAACGCTTTTCATCCTGATCAGGAGTGATTCTATTCTGATGACTAAAGGCTTCGATTCAATGCTCCTCTTTAGTAATGATCAAAAAAGATGCCATTAAGGCTGCCTGAAGGATAAAAGAGACTCAGGACTTTTTTTGTGCAAAGCTCACCATCAAGATATAGATAGGAAGCCTGATTTTTCCCCAGAGCATATCTTTGTCTGTCACAGACTGCAGTTTCTTCCTCTCTGAACAGCAGCCATCTCCTCTGAACACATCACTGTGTGTTTTACAAATGTATGAACATGCAGGTCAGGAGCAGGAGTAGGACCTCGAACCTGCTTCTCCATTTAATAAAAACAAGCTGATCTGATTCCACCATCTTCCTACCGACCCCAATACTCCACTCCACTCTCTGTGTTGAATAAGAATCCATCTAGCTTTGCCTCAAAATTAGTCAAAGACTCTGTTTCCATTTCTCTTTGGAGGAAGAGAGTTCCATAAACCTTGGACATTGGTTAGGCCACTTTTGAAATACTGCATTCAGTTTTGGTATCCCAGCTGTAGGAAGGATGTTGTGTAATTTGAAAGGGTTCAGAAAAACTTTACAAGGGTGTTGCCAGGGTTTCAGGGTTTGAACTATAGGGACAGGCTGAATAGGCTGGGACTGTTTTCCCTGGAGCATCAGAGGGTGAGGGGTGACCTCATAGAGGTTTATAAAATCATGAGGGGCATCAATAGGGTGCCACGTGACAGAGAGGCAAAGAATAGGGAGAGAGTGCAGTTGAACACGTGGCTGCAAGGATGGTGTAGGAGGGAGGGCTTCAGATATTTGGACAATTGGACTGCATTCTGGGGAAGGTGGGACCTGTATAAACAGGACGGGTTGCACCTGAACCAGAAGGGCACCAATATCCTGGGGGGTAGGTTTGCTAGCACTCTTCGGGGGGGTTTAAACTAATTTGGCAGGGGGATGGGATCCGGACTTGTAGTCCAGCAAGTAAGCTAGCTGTGTGTCAGGATGTCCAAGACTGTAGGGAGGCTGTGGAGAAGGTAGCACTGACAGGGACTACTTGCAGACACAGAGATGGGCTCAAGTGCGTATACTTCAATGCAAGGAGTATCAGAAATAAGGTGGGTGAACTTAAGGCGTGGATCGGTACCTGGGACTACGATGTTGTGGCCATCACGGAAACATGGATAGATGAGGGACAGGAATGGCTGTTGGAGGTTCCTGGTTACAGATGTTTCAGTAAGATTAGGGAGGGTGGTAAAAAAGGAGGGGGGGTGGCATTGCTAATTAGAAATGGTATAACGGCTGCAGAAAGGAAGTTTGAGGGGGATCTGCCTCTGGAGGTAGTATGGGCTGAAGTCAGAAATAGGAAAGGTGCAGTCACCTTGTTGGGTGTTTATTATAGGCCCCCCAATAGCAGCAGAGATGTGGAGAAACAGATTGGGAAACAGATTTTGGAAAGGTGCAGAAGCCACAGGGTCGTAGTCATGGGCGACTTCAACTTCCCAAATATTGATTGGAAGCTCTTTAGATCAAGTAGATTGGATGGGGCGGTGTTTGTGCAGTGTGTCCAGGAAGCTTTTCTAACGCAGTATGTAGATTGTCCAACCAGAGGGGAGGCCATATTGGATTTGGTACTCGGTAACGAACCGGGACAAGTGGTGGGCTTGTTAGTGGGTGAACATTTTGGTGATGGCGACCACAATTCTGTGACTTTCACCTTGGTTATGGAGAGAGATAGGTGCGCACAACAAGGAAGTTTTTACAATTGGGGGAAGGGAAATTACGATGCTGTAAGACAGGATTTGAGGAGCATACGTTGGGAGCATAGGCTGTCAGGGAAGGATGTGGTGGAAATGTGGGACTTTTTCAAGGAGCAGATACGACGTGTCCTTGATATGTATGTACCGATCAGGCAGGAAAGAAATGGTCGTGTGAGGGAGCCTTGGTTGACGAGGGAGGTTGAATGTCTAGTAAAGAGGAAGAAGGAGGCTTACATAAGGTTGAGGAAACAAGGTTCAGACAGAGCAGTGGAGGGATACAGGATAGCCAGAAGGGACCTGAAGAAAGGGATTAGGAGAGCTAAGAGAGGGCATGAAAAATCCCTGGCGGATAGGATCAAGGATAACCCCAAGGCATTCTATGCGTATGTGAGAAACCTGAGAATGACGAGAACGAGGGTAGGTCCGATCAAGGACAGTGGTGGGAGACTGTGTATTGAGTTGGAAGAGATAGGAGAGGTCTTGAACAAGTACTTCTCTTCAGTATTTACGAACGAGAGGGACTGTATTGTTGAAGAGGAGAGTGTGAAACGGACTGATAAGCTAGAAGAGATGCCTGTTAGGAAGGAAGATGTGTTGGACATTTTGAACAACTTGAGGATAGACAAATCCCCCGGGCCTGACGGGATATATCCTAGGATTATGTGGGAAGCAAGAGAGGAAATTGCAGTACCGTTGGCAATGATCTTCTCGTCTTCACTGGCAACGGGGGTGGTACCAGGGGACTGGAGAGTAGCGAATGTTGTGCCCCTGTTCAAAAAAGGGAATAGGGATAACCCCGGGAATTACAGGCCAGTTAGTCTTACTTCTGTGGTAGGCAAAGTAATGGAAAGGGTACTGAGGGATAGGATTTACGAGTATCTGGAACGGCACTGCTTGATTAGGGACAGCCAGCACGGATTTGTGAAGGGTAGGTCTTGCCTTACAAGTCTTATTGAATTCTTCGAGGAGGTGACCAAGCATGTGGATGAGGGTAGAGCAGTGGATGTAGTGTACATGGATTTTAGTAAGGCATTTGATAAGGTTCCCCATGGTAGGCTTATGCGGAAAGTCAGGAGGCATGGGATAGAGGGAAATTTGGCCAATTGGATAGAAAACTGGCTAACCGGTCGAAGTCAGAGAGTGGTAGTAGATGGTAAATATTCAGCATGGAGTCCAGTTACAAGTGGAGTTCCGCAGGGATCAGTTCTGGGTCCTCTGCTGTTTGTAATTTTTATTAATGACTTAGATGAGGGAGTTGAAGGGTGGGTCAGTAAATTTGCAGATGATACAAAGATAGGTGGAGTTGTGGACAGTGAGGAGGGCTGTTGTCGGCTGCAGAGGGACTTAGATATGATGCAGAGCTGGGCTGAGGAGTGGCAGATGGAGTTCAACCCTGCCAAGTGTGAAGTTGTCCATTTTGGAAGAACAAATAAGAATGCGGAATACAGGGTTAATGGTAGGGTTCTTGGTCAGGTGGAGGAACAGAGGGATCTTGGGGTCTATGTACATAGATCTTTGAAGGTTGCCACTCAGGTGGATAGAGTTTGTAAGAAGGCCTATGGAGTATTATCGTTCATTAGCAGAGGGATTGAATTCAAGAGTCGTGAGGTGATGTTGCAGCTGTACAGGACTTTGGTTAGGTCACATTTGGAGTACTGTGTGCAGTTCTGGTCGCCTCACTTTAGGAAAGATGTGGAAGCTTTGGAGAGGGTGCAGAGAAGATTTACCAGGATGTTGCCTGGAATGGAGAGTAGGTCGTACGAGGATAGGTTGAGAGTTCTCGGCCTTTTCTCGTTGGAACGGCGAAGGATGAGGGGTGACTTGATAGAGGTTTATAAGATGATCAGAGGAATAGATAGAGTAGACAGTCAGAAACTTTTTCCCCGGGTACAACAGAGTGTTACAAGGGGACATAAATTTAAGGTGAACGGTGGAAGGTATAGGGGAGATGTCAGGGGTGGGTTCTTTACCCAGAGAGTGGTGGGGGCATGGAATGCGCTGCCCGTGGGAGTGGTAGAGTCAGATTCATTGGCGACCTTTAAGCGGCATTTGGATAGGTACATGGATGGGTGCTTAATCTAGGATAGAAGTTCGGCACAACATCGTGGGCCGAAGGGCCTGTTCTGTGCTGTATTGTTCTATGTTCTATGTTCTAATTCAAGGTCTCTTCTTCAGGGTAGCTAAGTCCAAAACTAGAGGGTGTAGGTTTAAGATGAGACGGGCAAGATTTAAAAGGGATCTAAGGGGCAACTTTTTCATGCTGAGGGTGATGTGTGCATGAAATGAGCTGCTGGAGGAAATGGTGGAGGCTGGTACAAAGGCATTTGGATGGGTATATGAATAAGGAAGGGTTTACAGGGATATGGGCCAAATGCTAATAAACGAGAGCAGATTAATGTAAACTATGTGGTCAGCATCAATGAGTTGCACTGAATAATCTGTTTCCATGCTGTATATCTCTATGGCTTAATGACTCACTTTGAGAAAATAATGTTCTATATCTCAATCTTAAATGGATGATCTCTCATTGTAAAACAGTGATCCCTAGTTTTAGATCCTCTCACAAAAGGCACCATCCTTTCCACATCATTCCTGTCAAGACCCCTCAGCATCTAGGATTTTTCTATCTCGTTAACTCTTACTATTCTAAGCTGCCATGCACAAGAGCCTCCCCTGACTTTCTAAACATTACCTTTGCTTGTTCCAGGCACTCGTCTAGAAACCTTTCCTTTAGTTATGCCCAGACAGTGCAGTCCAGATCCAAACCACCTGCTGTGTGAAAACATTTTTCTCACGGCACATTTGCTATTTTTGTGCAAATCAGTTTAAATCTTTGTCCTCTTGTTCTGAATTATTTTACAAAGTGAAGTAAGTTTCTCCTTATCAACACTGTCCAGGTCTCTTATTATTTTGAAAATTTCTATTAGATGTCCTTTGAGCCATCATCTGTACAACGACAATAGTCCCAACCTCCACATCTATCCTCATAAGTGATGTTTCTCATCCTGGAATCATATTCTACACTTTTTCCAATGCTGTCTTCATCATTTTTTTCTATAGTGCAGTGCTCAGAAATATACACAATACTCCAGCTGAGGCCTAGCAAATATGTTATAGAAGCTTAGCATCACCTCTTTGCTCTTGTACTCTTGGGTAATACCACAATTACATAAGGCCATAAGGTGGGGGAGCAGAAGTAGGCCATTCAATCCATTAAGCCTGCTCCAGTAAGATCATGGCTGATCTAATCATCCTCAACTCCACTTCCTCCTATAATGCTTGATTCCCTTCCTGACCAGTCTTTCTTAGCTTTGATTTTACTTCGTGATCCAATATCAATAACACTCTGTGATAAAAAATTCCATAAATTCACAACTCTCTGAGAGAAGAAACTCTTCCTCATCTCTGCCTTTAATGTGAGACCCCTTATTCTGAGATTATGAAGGGGTGTAAGAGACTCTAGGATAGGGAGCCAGCTGCCCTTATGAGTGTGTGTGTGTCGACACCCAGAATCCAAATTTATTTCAAAGAAATATCTAACAATGTAATTATCACTATTAGCCTAAATCATAGAATAAAAACTAGTTTAAAAAAAAGAACTGCAGATTCTGGAAATCAGAAACCAAAACAGAAATTGTTGGAAATCCTCAGTAGGTCTGGCAGCATCTGAGGTGACAAAACAGAATTAACTTCAAAAGACCCTTCAGAAGGGTCACTGAAAATGAACATTAATTTTGCTTTCTCTCCACAGATGCAGCCAGACTTGCTGATGTTTTTCCAGCAATTTCTGTTTTTGAATAAAATATAGTGGCAGCTAGGGGAAAGTTCCTGAGCCGTGATCTGAAGTAGGATTGCAGACCACAAAACATAACAGCAAAGCAGGGAGATTCTGAAGGTCTGGATGTAGGTTTGCTCACTGAGCTGGAAGGCTCATTTCCAGATGTTTCATCACCCTACTAGGTAACACCTTCAGTGGGCCCCTGGGCGAACCACTGCTGCTGATTCCTGCTTTCTATTTATATGTTTGGGTTTCTTTGGGTTGGTGATGTCATTTCCTGTTCTTTTTCTCAGGGGGTGATAGGTGGGGTCTAACTCAATGTGTTTGCTGATAGAGTTACGGTTGGAATGCCATGCTTCTAGGAATTCTCGTGCATGTCTCTGTTTGGCTTGCCCTAGGGTGGATGTGTTGTCCCAGTCGAAGTGGTGTCCTTCCTTATCTGTATGTTCTTCCTTATCTCTCACTAGTATCCTTACATACAGATAAGGAAGGACATACAGAAGGACACCACTTCGACTGGGACAACACATCCATCCTAGGACAAGCCAAACAGAGACACACACGAGAATTCCTAGAAGCATGGCATTCTAACCGTAACTCTATAAGCAAACGTATCAAGTTAGACCCCATCTACCACCCCCTGAGAAAAAGAACAGGAAATGATGTCACCACTGGAAATGATGTTACCACAGAAAATGACATCACCAACCCAAAGAAACCCAAACATATAAATAGAAAGCAGGAATCAGCAGCAGTTCTTCGCCCAGAGACCCACTGAAGATGTTACCCAGTATGGTGACGAAACGTCTAGAAATGAAACCTTCCAGCTCAGCGAGCAAACCTACATCCAGAACCTCAACCTGAGCTATAAATCTTCTCAAAACTCACTAAGGCTCAGAAGATCTTTTTACACAAAGCAGTAGAATGGATGGAATCTGAAGGATAGGAATGTCAATACTATTGGGAAATCTTTGGGGAGGGAAAACACTAGAAGTGAAACACTTTGACTAAAAAAAAGAAAAAACACAAATATTCTCCCAGGTCACATGGCATAGTGATTGGGATAGGAGCTGGATCAGAAAAACTGCCACTGCCACAGGGTTTTGGAAAAAGCACAATGAGACCAGACGAGTAGGTTCTGGAAGTGGCAATGACACAGAACAACATCAAGCTTTGCAAATAAAGATTTGATTTGAGTTATTATGGTCACATGCACCCAGGTACAATGAAAAGTTTTGTTTTGCTTGCAGTACAGGTAGATCATACCATACAAAGTGCATTAGGCTGATAGAACAGAGAGAGGAACACAATATTTTCGCTGCAGAGAAGATGCACAGAGAGGTGAGATCAACATTTGAATTTAATATTTGAGAGGTCCATTCAGAAGTCTAATAGAACATGGTTAGTAACATTGACAGTACTTAGAATTGAGGTTTAAAAGAACAGAATGATTGTAAAAAATGTAAGAATCAGCTCTGCTGTGGAGAGATTGCAGAGTCACTGTGCATCAGCGCCATCTTGAATCTTGTTGTTGAAACGAGCATTAATATCAAGTCAGCATGTTCCTTTATGCTGTATGTATAATAGTAGATATAAGACAAAGTGTGGAAGAAAATATAACAGAATGTGAGGCATAATCAAGGTGCTCAATGCACACTTTTAGCCCCAAAAGGAATTTAATTAGGAAAAGGGCAAAATCAAATCAATGATCTCAGTGATGGGAAAAATCAATCGAGATTTTTCTCTTAAGCTTTATACCAATTGGCAGGATATTGTGGGCACAGAACTTGAAAGGACAAATAAAATTAGAAATTCCATCCCAATAGTTGTAGGGATCAAAAGCTGTCAGATTTCCTTCAATCTAAGGAGAAGCTAATGCTGGATCAGACAACCCAGCATGCCACTCAGGCAGAGAGCAGATTCCAAGTTGGCCTATGTTCTATAGAAACACTGGGGTTCCTTCTGACATGCTTGGATGGGTAGGCCTCAACATGGTGCTGTCACCTTCTCAAAAGCCTGCCAAAATGTCAAAAGAAATATTGTGGAAAATGTTGATTCATTTTAAGCATTGTGAAAATATTTAGATAGGTTTTTGAAAAGGTAATGTGGGCATTGAGTTTTTTTTAACAAGGCTTCTCAGGGACTTCTTTAACTACTGATAATTGCTTGTTTTGTCATAGACCCCTGTTGGGGTTGTTTTGATAGTGACTGGCTTGGAGAGGTTTTTGTTCTATCTGTTTCAGTTTGAGGAGGGCCTGCTAAGGACAAGCTACCCAGCTGATCTCTTTCATTTCAAAAAGCAAGCACTCCTGTTTCATTCAAGGTGCAACCCTATTTGTCCTTCTGAAAGACTGATTATAGGGACATTTCAAGACTATATTTCCTGAGCAAGTTCTGATGGCAAGATTTTAGAGAGAACTGTGAGGGATTAGTAATTATGGAAACATGCCGCACATCATTCTGTGACCTTTAAGAGCAAAACAGTTTTTCATTATGAGGACAACCTTCACACAGAAATTTTTTTCCAGATTTATTTCCTGATGTGTGTTTGTTTGTTTGTGGGATATTTAGGAGGATATATTATATGTCTACATTTTTATTATGACTGATCTGGTAATTTTCAAATCAACTTTCCTACCTTACCCATATAACACTTGATTCCCATATTGACCTGACTTTCTCAGCCTTGAATATACTTCATGAACCAGCCTCAACAGCCGTCAGTGGTAAAGAGTTCCACAAATTCATAACCTCTGAGAGAAGAAATCTTCCTCATCTCTGCCTTAAATGTAAGACGTCTTATTCTGAGATTATGAAGGAGTGACTTACTCTGAGAGAGGGAGCCAATTGCTTCTATGAATGTAAGTCTCAGTTCTCAGAGTTCAGATTACTTAGAAGATTATATGTCTATATTATATCTATATTTCTGACTGTATATGTGAACCAATTATTGCATCTCAACTGAATAGAATCTATTTTCATAATAAACCATAATTAAGTTTCTTGAGTAACCAGGTAAATAGACAACATTGTTTAAAACCACAATTGGATCAGGTAATTAATTGGTCATTGGAAGAAGTATTGCTATTTTAACTTGTGGTCCATGGAATAATGGGGCCAGAACGGAGGTGCGTTCCTTCAGTCTGGGAGATAACACCATAAGGTGCAGTGTGGCACATAGCAGAGATGTATTTATAAAGATGAAGTAGGAGAACATGAGAGAGAAAGAAATTTTGGATGTAGGTTTGCTCGCTGAGCTGAAAGATTCATTTCCAGACATTTCGTTACCTTACCAGGTAACATCTTCAGTGGACCTCAGGCGAAGCAATGCTGAAAATTCCTGCTTTCTATTTATATGTTTGGGTTTCTTTTGAGATGTTACCTAGTAAGGTAATGAAATGTCTGGAAATGAACCTTTCAGCTCAGCGAGCAAACCTACATCCAAAACCTCAACCTGAGCTACAAATCTTCTCAAAACTCGCTAAGAGAAAGAAATATTTGCATGTTTGTTGATGGGGCTAGATGAAGGTGGAGGCTTATATCAGTGTTGGAAATGCTTTTTGTAATGCCTGCATCACAAACCTGAATTGTATTAATAGTCAAAAAAGCTTTGAGTGGAACTCAACAAGATGGACTTTGATTTATCAGATTATATTAACCCCTGAAACATGGTGCAAACTCTAACAGCATATTACCAGGTGAAACATGAAGCTAAGTATTCATCTGCTCTCTCAGGTTGATGTAAAAATCCCTTGGCCACTGTTTTAAAGAAGATTACTGGGCTATCTCTAATGTTCCGGCTATTATTAATTCTCTTGTCAACCTCACAAAAACCCAGATGAACTGAATATTATAACTACTGTTTTTGAGAACTTGCTGTAATCAAACAGGCAGACACATTTCAATTTGATTTGATTTGATTTATTGATGTCCTAAGTATGGCGAAAGATTTTGTTTTGCGAGCAATACAGGCAGATCATAGGGTGCTTAGAGCAAGGCATACGATGTTACAGCTGCACAAAGCAAGATCAACATTATTTGATGGTTAGAGAGTTCATTCATCTGTCTGATAATGGCAGGGAAGAAGCTGTTCTTGAACCTGCTGGTGCGTGTGTTCAAGCTTCTATATCTTCTGCCTGATGGAAGGGTTGGAGGAGAGCATTGCAAGGCTGGGATGGGTCTTTGATGGTGTTGGCAGTCTTTTCATATCAATGAGAACTGTAAATGGAGTCCATGGATGGCTTCATGATGGCCTGGGCTGTGCATACAACTTTCTGTAGTTTCTTACAATCCTGGGCAGAACAATTGCTGCACCAGGCTGTTATCCACCCAGATAGAATGCTTTCTATGATACATCTATAAAAGTTGGAGAGGATCCTTATGGAGATGCTGAATTTCCTAAGCCTCCTGAGGGAAAAGAGGCGTTGTTGTGCCTTTTTGACTGCCACATCTATGTGGGAGACCCAGGACAGATTTTTTAGTTGTTGTCACTCCTAGGAACTTGATGCTCTTGACCCTCAGCTCCTTTGATGTGAATAGGGACTCGCCCTCCTTTGTTCCTTCCTGAAATCAATGATCAGTTCTTTTATTAAGCCAACGTTGAGAGAGAGGTTGTCATCATTGCACCAACAACATCTCAAAAATTTGTCATTGAACGTAAAGGCCTGAAGTGTCTGGTGATTGTGAAAGACACTAAATAAAGTCTTTCTCTTACAAGCCAAATACCAAGATATTTTCAGCAAATCCACCATTTCTTTCTCTTTCTTCTTATGGAATTGCTATTCCCTCATTGTGATATCTATCACTCTCATTCTCTCCTTCTGATATGTTCTATAATGTCTATGTTCCCATTCTCACTCATGTTCACATGGTTGGCTAGTTTTTGTAGCTTTGTGAAATGGACCGGAACATATTTCCTTTTTCATTACAATGTGTATCATAGAATCATAGAATCCCTACAGCATGGAAATAGGCAATTCAGACCTACAAGTCCACACTGATCCTCTGAAGTGTAACCCATCCAGCCCCACTCCCCTACTATGCTACATTTAACCCTAACTAATGCACCTAACCCCCACACCCTTCAATACTATAGGCAATTTTAGCATGGCCAATTCACCTAATCTGCACATCTTTGGACTGTGGGAGGAAACTGGAGCACCTGGAGGAAACCCACACAAACAAGGAAGAATGTGCAAACTCCACACAGACAGTCGCCCAAGGCTGTAATTGAAACCTGGTCCTTACTGCTGTGAGTCATTAGACAATTGTACCACCTGGTCCTCAATGACTACTTGGTCAGGTCCACGCCCCCCAACAACCCATCCTCCTCTCCCAGCACCTTCTCCTGCCACCGCAGGAATTGCAAAACCTGCACCCACACCTACCCCCTTACCTCTGTCCAAAGGTGCCTTCCACATCTATCCAAGTTTCACCTGCACTTCCACACATGTCATTTATTGTGTCCATCGCTCCCGATGCGGTCTCCCCTACATTGGGGAGACAGGATGCCTTCTCACATAGCGCTTCAGAGAACATCTCCAGGACACCTGCACCAATCAACCCCACCATCCTGTGGCAGAACATTTCAACTTCCCCTCCCACTCTGCCAAGGACATGCAGGTCCTGGACCTCTTCCATCACCATTTCATCAGTACCTGACCTCTGGAGGAAGAACACCTCTTCTTCTACTTTGGGACCCTGCAACCCAATGGCATCAATGTGGACATCATCAGTTTCCTCATTTCCCCTCCCCCATCTTACCCCAGTTCCAGCTCAGCACCGTCGTCCTGACCTGTCCCATCTGTCAATCTTCCTTCCCAGCTCTCTGCTTCACCCTCCTGTCTGACCTGTCACCTTCACCCCCACCTCCATCCACCTATTGCACTCCCAGCTACCTTCTCCCCTGCCCCACCACTCCTCCCACTTATCTCTCCACTCCTGAAGCTCCCAGCCTCATTCCTGAAGGGCTTTTGCCTGAAACGCCGATTTTCCTGCTCCTCAGATGCTGCCTAACCTATTGTTCTTTTCCAGCACCACTCTAATTTTGACTCTAATCTCCAGCATCTGCAGTACATACCTCCACCTCTTTAGTATGCCCATTGAGAGGTAGTTCTTTGCTTAGGAACTGGGGAGGATGGCTCTGATCCTCCTAGTAAAAGCTTCACAAGATCTCTTCCATCTTTCATAGAATAGAATTCCTACAGTGCGGAAACAGGCCATTTAGCCTACCAAGTCCACACCAAGACTCCGAAGAGTATCCCATCCAGATCCATTCCTCTACCCTATCACCCTACATTTCCCCTGACTAATTTCACCTAGCCTACACATCCCTGAACACTATGAGACAATTTAGCATGGCCAATTTACCTAATCTGCACATTTTTGGATTGTGGGAGGAAACCGGAGCACCTGGAGGAAACACACAGACACTGGGAGAATATGCAAACTCCACACAGACAATCACCCAAGGCTGGAATCGAACCTGGGTCCCTGGTGCTGAGAGACAGCAGTGCAGAAAGAAAAAAAGCTGGAGATCAAAACAGGCCAGACAGTATTGTTTTCAATACAGATTGAGCTTTCTCTCCACTGTTGCTGCCATTGTTGTTTTCTATACAGATTCCAGCATCTACAGTAACTTGCTCCTACATGGGTTCGTGGTTTGATGTTTCATCTAAAGATAAATATGTGCAATCACTGTTAACTCTTTATGTATCATTGTAACATCAGGCAGTTCGGGGACATTTAGCAATGTGATCTGGGCGATTACAGGAAGAGGTCCCTTTAAGAAAGCTACAGTCCTTGCCATTCACGCTAATTTCCTTCTTCTGAAAAACTCCAAACCCCTGTTACTTAAATCTTACCCTGTGACCCTGCTTTAGGGCACTTGTTACTGCGCTATTTGTCCTGCTGTTAAATTTTGATTGATAATAGAGTCATGCAGCACAGAAACAGATCCTTTGGTCTAAACAGTTCATGCCAACCCTAATCTCAAACTAAGCTAGACCCACCTGCCTGTGCCTGACCCATATCTCTCTAAACATTTCTTATTCATGAATTTATCCAAATGTCTTTTAAATGCTGGAACAGTATTTTTATCTGCTGGAAGTCATTCCACACACGAACCACTCTGCGTAAAATATTTGTTCCTCATGTCTTTTTAAAATCTTTCTCCTCTCACCTTAAAAATGTGCCCTCAGTCTTGAAATTCCCTACCTAGAGAAAAGATACCTGCCATTCACCTTATCTATGCTCCACATGATCTTAAAAACCTCTTTAAGGTTACCCCTCAAACTGCTATGCTCCAGTGAAAAAAAATCCTTGCTTACCCAGCTTCGCCTTATAACTCAAACCCTCCATTCCTGGCAATATGCTGGTAAATCTTATCTGAAGTCTCTCCAGTTCAATAATATCCTTTTTATTACATGGTTACCAGAACTGCACATAGTCTCCAGAAGAGGCCTCACCAGCATCTTGTATAACCTCAACATGACGTCCCAACTCCGATACTCAAAAGTTCTGAGCAATGAAGCAAGCATGCTTAATCGAGGGCCAAAGGGCGTGTACTGCACTGTAATGTTCTATACGAAACACCTTCTTAACCACCCTGACTACCTGTGATGCAAACTTCCAAGAACTATTCATCTGAACTCCACAGTCTCTCATTCTACAACACTGCGCAAGGCCCTATTTTAATTGTATAAGTCCTGTCCTTGCTTGTTTTACCAAACGTAAAATCTCACATTTATCCAAATTAAACTCCATCTGCCACTCCTTAGTCCATTGACTCAATGATGCAGTGAAGCAACTAGGGATCTTTTACCAAGTTACTTAGATGTTATAAAAGTGCAGTTATTGTAATAGGATGGTTATGCATTGCATTCAAGATAAATCACATCATTTTACAGCACACTATGCTTCAGTGAAGGTGGCTGCATGCAGATTTTCTTGTTGCCCCTGTCTTGCTGTTTCAGTATAGGATTGGAGTTGATAGTTGGAAAATGCTTTACCCTGAGGCTTTCTGTGTTGTTGCTCTTTTTTTTTAGATTCCCCACAGTGTGGAAACAGGCCTTTCGGCCCAACAAGTCCACACCGACCCTCTGAAGAGTAACCCACTAGTCCTATTTCCCTCTGACTAATGCACCTAACATTACAGGTGATTTAGCATGGCCAATTCATCTGACCTGCACATCTTTGGACTGTGGGAGTAAACCCATGCAGATACGGGGATAATGGGCAAACTCCACACAGACAGTCGCCCAAGGCTGGAATCGAACCTGGGACCCTGGTGCTGCGGGGTAGCAGTGCTAACTACTGAGCCACTGTGCCACCCATAGCCACCGTGCCACCTGTTCACGAAGTTCACGAGGAAAGGGCTAATTAAATTATCTCAAAATCTGCTTGTGTAAACTTGTATGTTTGTTTTTTTTCAGTATGTTTCACTGTTCAGGTCAGCAGTGGACATGATACCAAGCAGAGAGAGTCTTCATGTGTATGAGCAACTGTTCTTGTTAATTCCTGTTTGGTCTCCCCCTCAGGAATGTTCCATATCCTCAAAGCAAAGGAGTTTGTAAGAGGATAAGGGACTATGATTGATGCAATGACAGGAACAATCAAATCAGTGCTGAATGATAAATGTGAATTAGGTAATCCAAACCATGCTGCTTCTTACAAAGCTATAGTGGGAATAAAACTTATAAAGTACTTGTTAGAAAAGAAACTTTTAAAGTCTGAATGATCAAGAAACATTTGCTTTGGAACTGTAACTTATTTATAAACCTTTGCTGAAAAAGATGGCAATGTGTGTGCACTTATGTATACATTGACCTGTCATTTATCATTTGCTGTTTAATTGCTATGATTTTCACTAGATGCTAATGAGCCCAATTAATTTTTGGAGCAACTTATAAACTTGAGTGATCAGCCACTCTCGAACAATTGAATCTTGAAAAAAATCTCAGCATGCTCTCTAAATTCTCACGCTGACAACTAGCCTGAATCATGGAGGATGTCCTCCCAATGTTTTACAACATCACTCGCACATGAGCCCAGGGCAAATCTTCCAGCAGCCTTTACAGCATGATCTGAGCATCCATAGGAGCAGTTTATATGGAGTTAGTGCCCCTGTGTATCCCTGTGACATTGATAAAAGAATGCAGTACAGTAGTAGTATTCCAAACTGGTACTGGGGGAATGTGCACTGTCGGAGGTGCGGTCTATTAACGGGGAAGGCAAACCAAGGCTCAGATGGATACAAAAGATCCGACAGTGCTATTTTCATCAGGGCATTGGAGGTAATCCAGTTTTGCTGATTGATATTTATCACCTCACCAACACTGAAAACAATGATTTCATTGCTGCTTGTGGGATCTCCTTTTTGGTATATTTACTGTTGCTTTCCTGCACTGCAACAATGGCTGTGAATTGCTATAACTGATCACATGACTCTGAAGTCAGTGAGAGAGAAAATACCAGTCTGGAATGAACATTCCTGTGATCAATGGAATGCCACAATGGGTCCTCTACTTTTTGTCATTTATATAAATGATTTGGATGCGAGCTTAAGAGGTACAGTTAGTAAGTTTGCAGATGACACCAAAATTGAAAGTGTAGTGGACAGCGAAGAAGTACAACAGGATCTGGACCAGATGGGCCAATGGGCTGAGAAGTGGCAGATGGAGTTTAATTCAGATAAATGCGAGGTGCTACGTTTTGGGAAAGCACATCTTAGCAGGACTTATACACTTAATGGTAAGGTCCTAGAGAGTGTTGCTGAACAAAGAGACCTTGGAGTGCAGGTTCATAGCTCCTTGAAAGTGGAGTTGCAGGTAGATAGGATAGTGAAGAAGGCGTTTGGTATGCTATCCTTTATTGGTCAGAGTATTGAGTACAGGGGTTGGGAGGTCATGTTGCAGCTGTACAGGACATTGGTTAGGCCCCTGTTGGAATATTGTGTGCATATCTGGTCTCCTTCCTACCAGAAAGATGTTGTAAAACTTGAAAGGGTTCAGAAAAGATTTACAAGGATGTTGCCAGGGTTGGAGGGTCTGAACTACAGGGAGAGACTGAACAAGCTGGGGCTGTTATCCCTGGAGCATCAGAGGCTGAGGGATGACCTTATTGATGTTTACAAAATCATGAGGGGCATGGATAGGGTAAATAGGCAAAGTCTTTTTCCTGGTGTCGTGGAGTCCAGAACTAGAGGGCACAGGTTTAGAGTGAGATGGGAAAGATATAAAAGAGACCTAAGGGGCAACTTTTTCACACAGAGGGTGGTACATGTATGGAATGAGCTGCCAGAGGATGTGGTGGAGACTGGTACAATTGCAACATTTAAGAGGCATTTGGATGGGTATATGAATAGGAAGGGTTTGGAGGGATATGGGCTGGGTGCTGGCAGGTGGGACTAGATTGGGTTGGGATAACTGGTTGGTGTGGATGGGTTGGATTGAAGGGTCTGTTTCCATGCTGTACATCTCTATGACTCTGTGACTCTATTTGAAGAAGGGTGCTTCGATACTGCATCAGACAGCTCTGCTGGAGAACCTACCCTGTACAAACATGAATAAAAGAGAGTTACAATACAAAAAGAATTGAAAGACCATAAGAGTGTAAGATGTAAGAGCACAAATCGGCCATTTGGCCCATCTTGTCTGCTCCTACATTTGATCATGACTGATATGTCTCTCAACCCCTTCTCCTGCCTTCTTCCAATAATCCCTGACCCATAAGACCATAAATCAAAGCAGCCATTCAGCCCATCAAGTCTGCTCCACCATTCAATCATGGCTGATAGGTTTCTCAACACCATACTCCCACTTTCTCCCACTAGCCCTTAATCTTAGAGTCAGAGTCATAGAGATGTACAGCATGGAAACGGACCCTTCGGTCCAACCCGTCCACACCAACCAGTTATCCGACCCCAATCTAGTCCCACCTGCCAGCACCCGGCCCATATCCCTCCAAACCCTTCCTATTCATATACCCATCCAAATGCCTCTTAAATGTTGCAATTGAACCACAAGTAATGCTGAAAAAGCACTTCTCTTTTTTATCAGCAATCTTCACAATCCTTCAGCTTCAGTTTGCCAAGGACCAGTCAGATAGGGTTAAACCTACATGACAAATAAATCTGAGGCACACCATCTCACTGGAATATTGAAATGAGAGACTTCATTCCTCAGGCAGTTGATCATCCTCCGTTTAGAATCATAGAGTCATAGAGATGCGCAGCATGGAAACAGACCCTTCGGTCCAACCCGTCCATGCCGACCAGATATCCCAACCCAATCTAGTCCCACCTGCCAGCACCCAGCCCATATCCCTCCAAACCCTTCCTATTCATATATCCATCCAAATGCCTTTTAAATGTTGCAATTGTACCAGCCTCCACCTCATCCTCTGGCAGCTCATTCCATACACGTACCACCCTCTGCATGAAAAGGTTGCCCCTTAGGTCCCTTTTATATCTTGCCCTCTCACTAAAACCTATGCCCTCTAGTTCTGGACTCCCCCACCCCAAGAAAAAGACTTTGTCTATTTATCCTATCCATGCCCCTCATAATTTTGTAAACCTCTATAAGGTCACCCCTCAGCCTCCGACGCTCCAGGGAAAACAACCCCAGCCTATTCAGCCTCTCCCTATAGCTCAAATCCTCCAATCCTGGCAACATCATTGCAAATCTTTTTTGAACCCTTTCTAGTTTCACAACATCTTTCTGATAGGAAGAAGACCAGAATTGCACGCAATATTCCAACAGTGGCCTAACCAATGTCCTTTATATCCGCAACATGACCTCCCAACTCCTGTACTCAATACTCTGACCAATAAAGGAAAGCATACCAAGCGCCTTCTTCACTATCCTAAAACCTGCGACTCCATTTTCAAGGAACTATGAACCTGCACTCCAAGGTCTCTTTGTTCAGCAACACTGTCTAGGACCTTACCATTAAGTGTATAAGTCCTGCTAAGATTTGCTTTCCCAAAACGTAGCACCTCGCATTTATCTGAATTAAACTCCATCTGCCACTTCTCAGCCCATTGGCCCATCTGATCAAGATCCTGTGGTAATCTGAGGTAACCTTCTTCGCTGTCCACTACACCTCCAATTTTGGTGTCATCTGCCATCTGTCTTCCAGAACTGGAAAAGGTCAGCTTGGGTTGCAGTTTAGATTTTTTGTTTTTTTGCAACCTAACCAAATCAAATCTTTACTTTGAGGATTCTCCAATTCTCCTCATTATTGCAGAGTTTGAATAGGATGACCATCGTCCCATCCTATTTTCCTCATATACCGAACAGCCCGCTTTCTCAGATCACATTGTACAGCCGAAGAATAATAATCACATTTACTTACCGATTTAAAGCTATACAGAGGTAAAATAAGAAAGAACAATAGAGCTCCCAGTGATACAATACTTAATCCAAATGTTACTTTAGGTTCCACTGTACATAACTGCTGCTCAGTGCCCACAAAGATTACTGCACCCTAACCCTTGCTTGATTTTTCAACTCTATACTGTGATCCATGTTGAACTATTTAAAAGTCAGCACAGATTCTCTAGTGAAAGCTGTCAGATAAAACAGAGGAAGGGAGGAGACCTCCCCTTACTTGGACAAGAGGTGCTCTACGCAAGTTAGTTTTAAAAGGACCAAATTTTTCAGTAAATCAGTGGATTAATGAATGGGTGAGATGTGTGAGTGGGCTGCATGGCTGAGAGTTTGAGGGAGCAAAGTGGATAAGGGAGTGAGGTGGATGAGGGAGAGAGGTGGATGAGAAGGTGAAAGGGTGAGAGCTTGGGGGGGGGTAAGAGGGTGAGGTGGTTGAATGGATGAGGTAGATGAGGGAATGAAGGGGTGGATGATTGAATAGGTGATGATGAGAGAGTGAGGAGTTGAGGGGCTGAGAAGGTGAGAGGATGAGTGGGTATGGGGATGGGGGGTGAAGGAGTGGGAGGGTGAGTGATGAGGGAGTGAAAGGGTGAGATAGGCTGAGTGGGCAAGGTGGGTGAGATAGGGAGGAGGACAATGCGATGAGAGGGGTTGAGGTTGGTAAGTGAATGAGTGAGAGAGATGGATTAGGAGTGAGGTGGGTGCGTGAGCAAGGTGGGTGAGATAAGGAGGAGGATGATGTGGTGAGAGGGTTTGAGGTCGGTCGGTCGGTGAGTGGGAGAGATGGATTAGGAGTGAAGTGGGTGAGTGAGCAAAGTGAGTGAAGTGGATTACTGGGGGAGTACATAATCAGGTAATGGCAGTCAGGAGAGTCTTCAGTTAGTCAGGTTCACTCTGGGGTATAGTCACGTCAGGTCAGGAGCTTCATCATCTTCATGACAGTTTGGTGGTTGACGGGGTTGCCAAGCCCATTTAGGTCAGTATCTCAGTGATCAGGAGGATTAATGGGGAGGGATCGAGGGGTCAGTTGAGTGAAATGAAAGGAGGTAGATGGCTGGTCAGAGTTGTGATAAGATGAAGATGTTTCTGGGGTGGTACACCAGAAAGTGCTATCCATCAGCCCCAAGCCTCTGCCCTGAGCTCAGGGTCAGAAAGATCCACAGAGGGGTCCAGCAGCAGAACCCAGCCAGGTAGGAGTTTCAGCTCCGTGGGCACTATCTCTGTATGTCTGTGTATCAGGACATCCCCAGAGTAATGAACACATTTCCCAATTTACATCTGGCTATGCCAATCCAGAGACCGGATAATTTAAGCTGACTCTACAGCAATTTTCAGAATCTTTTATCTGAATGCTTTTGATGACTGTAACATATATTTTCTTTCAGAATCCTGTTTCACCATTGCAGTTAGAAAATAAACAGCTCAGACAAGAAACATAAAGCTGCCTCACTTATCCTTCTTCACACACAGGCTTCCAGCATTCCAGATTAAAAGAGTTCTTTCCTTCTCAACATCTAAAGATATTTTAATTAATTTTTCCTTTTAATGAATTAGAATCTGAGCTAACAACTTGGATAAGCCTCATCATTTCCTAACATCTGGTGTTTTTGCCAAATAGTTCAGGCTCACGAATGGTGGTCATGAGGGCTTTATTTACATTGACAGCAGACATCTCAAGACGCTGGAGCAGTATCACCATGTTGCCTGAGCAAGTTTCTGTGAATCCACTGGGAAGAAAGACAAACCAAGTCCTTAAACAGGCCCAGCATCCAACTCTCAAAGCTAAAAACATTCCTGATGTGGTTGACCAGTTTCACTTTCCCAAAATTATCCTTCAGGATAGGGTGGTGTTTTGGGTGATCTGAATGTTCAATCATTATGAAAACTTACTCACACGCCTTTACATTATAACAGTCCCAGGAATGTAACAATTGCCTATCCTTGAAAAATTAACTCTGTTTTCTCTCCAAGATGCTGCCAGACCTGCTGAGATTTTCCAGCAATTTCTGTTTCTGTGTTAGACAAGGCAAGGTTTGGCTTTAATCTTTAAAATGCTTGGTATGGTGAAATATACAGGCTAATAGATGAGATTAAAGTTGCTTGATTAAGGTTAGTTCCATACTCACAGGATACTAGAAAAACAAGAAGTGATACTATTGTAATATGTAAAATTGAGAGGAAGTGAGAGAGGGTGGATACTGTGGAAGATGTTTCCCCTTATGGGGGATTATTGAATGAAGGGGTACAATTTAAAAATAAAGTGTTGCCCCTTCTAGACAGATATTAGAAGGAAATTATTCTCTCAGAGATTCTTATGTCTGGAATTCTCTTCCCAGAGAGGAGTGAAAAATGGGTCATTTAATTTATTCCAGGCTGCATTAGACTGATTCTTGATTCACAAAGGACTCAAGGTTATGGGGAACAGGCGGGAAAGTGAAGTTGACTCAGAACTAAACTAGCCATGATTGTATTGAACAGCTCAGCAGGCTCAAGGGGCCAAATGGCCGACTCTTGTCCCTAATTCTGATGATCTGATGCAAAACTTCAAAAAATGCAAAATAAAAGATGGGCACTGCTTTCCCCACTTCGAATCATAGAATCTCATGGAAGCAGACCATTCAGCCCATTGACCACAATGACCCTCTGAAGAGCAGCCCATCCAGACCCAGCCCCTATCCTATCCCTGTTCTCTTTATTTCATTTTTTAAAGTAACAGAATAACAATCAAGGTAGAGTGGTGCTGGAAAAGCACAGCAGGTTAAGCAGCATCTGAGGAGCAGGAAAACCGAAGGTTTGGGCATGAATGAGTCCTGCTCCTTGGATGCTGCCTGACCTGCTGTGCTTTTCCAGCACCACTCTAATCTTGACTCTAATCTCCAGCATCTGCAGTACCCATTTTTGCCTAACAGAATAACCATACATACCCTATCAAGTTACCCGCTGCACCAAATTAACAATCTCTGTTTCCTTCCAAGAATGATGTCCATCTCTCTAGCTTGGCATTGATGCTGCTAGGTTCAAATGAATGTGACAAATAACACAATATCTATCCATCTGTACCTAGCAATCCATATCTACCAATCAATCCCATGCCCGGTTTTCATGCAGTCAACCATTAACCCATTGTTCCGTTTCTCCAACCCTTCTTTGCATCTGTTTATTGTCCATCAATTCAGCTGCTGTCCAATCCAGCTATCTCTTTATCCATCCATCAATTCATTTCTCCCTTCATTCCCCCATCCCTCCCTTCATCCATCCATCCATCTGTCCATTCTTCCATTCATTCATCCATTCATTTATCTATCCCTCAATCTGTCCATCAATCCTTCCTTCCTTCCATCAGTCCATGCATCCCTTTGTTATCTACCTCTTCAGAGCTATTTATGTTGCTAACTCTACCTCCCAATATGTGTATAAATCTATATGTTACTTTCCCAATCTATTTAACTGTCAACAACCTCTTTTTAAAACTAGGGGCTTGGGAGCTGTCATATGTTCTTATCTTTGCAAAATTGAAGAAAATGCTGTTATTTAACTAAGGAGGTTTATCATGAGATGTGAGGCAATTTTGCCATTTGTTTGTTTTAGATTGCTTGTTTAAATTTTGAAAAGTACAACTTGTGTTTTATCTTTTCTACTTTTCCATGATGTGGGATACCGCTGCAAAGGAGACTTGCAATCCCTTGTGTAGGTTTCACATTAGGTGTCCTCGAACTTGAGGATCTGATGATACGTTGAGGAAGCAGACTTGGCAGGTGATGGAACTTGCCAGGTTCATGGTTCATCCAACACAGTGATGGTGTCCATGACAACACCCAAGACAGTAAGCAAGTATCTAGAAGGATTAACCAAAAGTTAGATTATATTTTTGTCATATTTTATTTTTAACTCAGAAGCACTTTAGCTTTCACCCTATTAGTCACAATCACTGTTTCGATTGAGTGCATTTAGCACATAGTAAGGGTTTACACAGTAACTATGTCAGTGCTTGAGAAATGTAGTCATTTATCTTTTGCAGATTCCATTGCCATCTGTATTTATGTTATCCTCCTTTTCAATTCTAATATTATGAATTCTTCAGAGATCTGGAGCCAAAGATGAGTTTGTTACCAGATCTTAAATAATTCAGAACATGTTCTGGATCTCTTCCAACTTATATTCTGAGAACAGCATGGAGGGCAATTGGATTTCTTTTTGAGAATGAAGTACTGTGGATGTCGATAAATGGATCAAGGATGACTAATCAGATTCTTGATTCATCCCAAGCAGTTCCTGTTAGCCAGCAATTACTCCACTTTTCAGCTGCGGTTTACCTAGGGTTCAGATGCTATTACTGGAGTGTGGATTTGAGTCAAATCCTGCTGTTCACATGTTCAACTTTCATGAATTTGTCTGTCAGCACAAAGTTTACTCTATGCCTTTTCACTGATCACCTGAGTCTAAACTTCACTTATCTGCAGTTTAAAGAGAAGAATGGAAACTTACTTCCTGAAGTAGGAAGTGTGCACTGCACTATCTGCCATCTTTGCTGATTGTGAAAGTCACTGTTTCAATGATATTTACAGGGATCAAAGCCCCTGTGAATGGTGGGACTTTCGAAAAGTAACCAGCAGGGAGCACAATAATGAACAATGCACTTATAGAGCACCTCAGACTACCATGCTTTTATACATATTAATTATGCCAAGGCCCATAGAGTTATGCATTAAACTCCCTCAAAACTTTCACGATTATCTCTTTCTGTATTCTGCTGTTGGCTTCTCACAATAGCACATGTCATCGTTCTGAAATACAGCCATATGAATATATAAACTAGAAGTTCAAGTAGGCCATTCAGCCCCTCAAGTCCACTCTGCCAGTCGAAAAGATCATAGCTTATCTCTACTTTGAATTCTACATTCCCATCAACTCCGATAACTCCCTTGCCTAACAAGAATCTAACTCTCTCCACCTTGAAAGTAATCATTCGCTATCCATTGTGAAAATACACTTGAGAGCAGTGTGAAAGTGAAGGTTTCTGAGGCATTGATGGGCACTGCCCGCAAGTTGACATTAAATCTGTGATTCTTCTATTTATTGGATGCCAGCTGGATCCTTGCTGGAAGCAGCAGCCTTTGTGAAATGCTCTGCAGGAGTCAACATTCTGAATTATTCTGTGTCAAACTCACTGGGAGTGGTGTAGGAAATGCTGCAAATTCAAATGTTTTGGATGTGACAAATCCTGGCTAAAGCACACGTTAACCAGGAATGTAGGAATATTTGGTGATTGATCAGTTGCATGATACAGAATATTTGTATTCTATGAGGCCTGTCAGTGATACAAAATAATATAGGAGACAGTGATGAAGATTGATGTGACTGAACAGGAAACTTACAGCCTGTGGGATCTTAGCAATATTTATGGCACATTGGTTTGGATCTCTTACATTTAGGTCGGCAAACAAAATATGAGGATATTATTTTTTCATATAAAGCTTCAGTTCCTTAGAGTAAGCTTGAGTTTCAGCACAGAGAACATGATTTATTTTTTAAGTATGGGGAGGTGGGGTTTGGTGCAGGGCACAATTCTTAAAACAAGCATCAAATCAGTGAATTCTAAACACATTGGTGCGTGCCTGGCCAATCTGCACTGTTGGGCATTGGTAGTGTCACCTCCTCACAGTGAATGTGGTAAAATTCAGCTTTCTCCGATCTTCCATCGGCCCCTGCTTTTCTTTTATCTCACTTACTTCATCAATTCCACCCAATTCCCACCATCTCACTTCCTCTCAGCTCCCAGATGTTACTAGCTGAGCATGTTCCTGGATGTCCAATTGTGTGATCTGTTACCTCCGACTAGCACCTTTCCAACAACTAAACAACTAGGAAAGGAAATGAAAACTTCTCCTAAGTAGCTTCAGGAAGTTATTCACTTCCTCAGGACTTCAGGGTTATCCTGAAGAGTTGACAACCATCGCTTCTACCAAGTTCCTTCCCATCTTTTACCCTGTCCCTTCCCTTCTTCCTTCTGTTCCCTATATTCCCACCTCATTGTCATCACCATCTTTACTCAGTGATACCTGATGAAGGAGCAGCGCTCTGAAAGCTTACGATTTCAAATAAACCTATTGGACTATAATCTGATGTCATGTAATTCTGACTTTGTCCAGCCCAGTCCAACACCGGCACCTTCACTTCCTGACAAGTCCACACTTGGATCTCTGACTTAATAGTTTAGCAATAATATTATGAAGCCGTCACTCCTCCCTGGTGTTTCCATTTCATTATAAATACTGCTCTAATGCAGGAAGAAAAGAGTCATACTTCATGATCTTTCATGACATCAGATCATTCCAAAACCTCTTCCAGTGTCTTTTGAAGTGTAGTCACTATTCTAGCGTAGGAAATGCAGTGGCCAGTTGTTACACAGTAAGCTACAACAAACAGCCCTACTGGACAAATGTATGTCTATGTCATGTTGCATAAGACAGTTAATACTGGATTAGTGGTGCTGGAAGAGCACAGCAGTTCAGGCAGCATCCAACGAGCAGCGAAATCAACGTTTCGGGCAAAAGCCCTTCACCAGGAATAATAACTGAATGAGCCAATTGTCATGTTTCAAAAAGCCAATCATCTGAATAAAAGACTTAAAATAATGACTCTGTTTCTGTCTTACAGCCCCAGTCCTGAAGAAGGGTTACACCTGAAATGTTGACTTCTCCACCTCCTGATGCTGCCTGGCTTGCTGTGTTCTTCCAGCCTCCTGCTTGTCTGCCTTGGATTCCAGCATCTGCAGTATTTTTCTGGTCTCTCTGCCAGACCAGCTCAGACTTTTCGGCCTTTCTGTTTTTATTTCATCTTTACAGCATTATGGTAATTTGCTCCTATTAGGCAATCTCAGTGATGGCTCTAAACCCTGAACAAAGCAGTATTTAAGAAGCCTAAAAAATAGAATTCTTATTATGTGGAAGCAGGCCATTCAACTCATAGAGTCCATACCGTCCTTCTAAACAGCATCCCACCCAGACCCAACCCCTACCATTTCCCTGTAATCCTCTATTTCCCATGGCTAACCCACCTAGCCTGTACATCACTGGACACTATGGGCAATTTAGCATGACCAATCCACCTAACGTGTACATCTTTGGACTGTGGGAACAAACCAAAGCAGACACTGGCAGAATATGCAAACTCCGCATAGTTGCCCAAGGGTGGAATCAAACCTGAGTCCCTGGTACTGTTGAGGAAGTTAAAACGTCACAGGGGGGTTAGTTCCATAATTTGCTTCTCTTTCAGGGTACATTGGGGACTTTAGGGTTAAAAATCCTACCACCAAAAAACTTACTGCAATAGCATCTGAAAGCCCGTCCTCTTTCAATCCACACAAGTAAGCCTAAACAAGACCATTATCTTTTCCAGACAGGACTAATAGCCCTAGCCCCAATCCAGCTAGCTGCCTCCCTCTTCCATCGTCTCACTTCCTCTCCACATTAGTATAGTTATGTGAATCCCCCCAGTGAGGTCATGTTGCGGCTGTACAGGACATTGGTTAGGCCACTGTTGGAATATTGCGTGCAGTTCTGGTCTCCTTCCTATCAGAAAGATGTTGTGAAACTTGAAAAGGTTGCCAGGGTTGGAGGATCTGAGCTACAGGGAGAGGCTGAACAGGCTGGCGCTGTTTTCCCTGGAGCGTCGGAGGCTGAGGGGTGACCTTATAGAGGTTTACAAAATTATGAGGGGCGTGGATAGGATAAATAGGCAAAGTCTTTTCCCTGGGGTTGGGGAGTCCAGAACTAGAGGGCATAGGTTTAGGGTGAGAGGGGAAAGATATAAAAGAGACCTAAGGGGCAACTTTTTCACGTGTATGGAATGAGCTGCCAGAGGATGTGGTGGAGGCTGGTACAATTGCAACATTTAAGAGGCATTTGGATGGGTATATGAATAGGAAGGGTTTGGAGGAATATGGGCCGGGTGCTGGCAGGTGTGACTCGATTGGGTTGGGATATCTGGTCGGCATGGACGGGTTGGACCGAAGGGTCTGTTTCTATGCTGTACATCTCTATGACCCTATGACTCTATGACCTCCATATTAGCATAGGTATGTGAGTTCCCCATTTATAGCAGGCAAAACCTTTCTGCTTTAATCCCTTTCCATTAACACGTAATCATGGGAAATACGATAATCGGTTTCTATAGTCCATTCACACATCATTTCAGGACATCGACATTCATCAGGTTTTGTAAAATCATAATTGCCTACTTAATTGCCTACATAATTAAGTTATGTGATGTCAATCATACATGTGACTGATAAGTCTTTGTTCAATTCTTATAAAATATACTGTCTCTGGGCGTTCAGGAAGAAGAGCTGCTGCAAGTAGGCATTTGGCTACTTTAGTGATGCTTTGAATCTCTCGCCGGCTGTCCGATAACAAAGCTACCGTTGTTGAACAAGAAACTTGCGTCGTCCAGATTTGTGGAAAAAAGCAGACATCAAAACTGTGAGGCAGCAGCACTAGCCACTGAGCCACCATGCTGCCCCTAGTAAGAGCACTGGATCTGATTCTGGCTGTTTGACATTGATTGAACATCAAGATGGAAAACTAAATTAAACAACTGCATTTTCACCTTCACAATAGATCCCAAGAGTTTGAAAAACATTATTTCTCACAAAAAACAAGCCTGTTCCATGAGTGAATGTATTAAAAACAAATCAAATGTGAAATGGGGGAACTAATTTAAAAGACATTAAGGAAATAAGAGCTGAGCGATTCAAACTTAATTGAATCTTAATTTCAAATTGAAATCTGTCTTTGAGGAAGCAAAACATGACTAATTCTTTGCTACTAAAGAGAGACTACAGCATTAAAGGTCTTTCATCTCCACACCAATGTTCAAATATTTTATTAACACAAGGTGCAATGATTACATTCTCAGCATGGAAACAGTAATGTATATTGGGCTTGTATGGAGGAGGGAAAGAGGACAGAGGGGAGATGGTGAGAAGTTAGGAGATGGGGAATAGACAGAGGAGGTTTAGTTCAGGGTATGGAGGTAAGGGATAGGAAGTGGGGGGATAGGGAGAGGATGTGGGGATAGGGAGAGGAGGTGGGGTAGGGAGAGTAAGTGGAGGATAAAGAGAGGAGGTGGAGGAAGGGAGAAGGGGTTGGGGAATGGGAGTGGAATGGAGATAGGGAGTAGAAGGGGGATTAGGAGAGGAGGGGATGGGGGATGATGTAGAATATAAGGAGAGAGGGTGCGGATAGGGAGAGGAAGAGAATAGGGAGTGGAGGAGAGAATACAGAGTGGAGGAGAGAATAGAGAGTGGAGGTGGGGCTAGGGAGAGGAGATGCACAATAGGAAGGAGAGATGAGGGATAGGGAGTGGAGGTGGGTACAAGGAGACTGGGTGGGGATAGGGAGATGGGGTGGGGACAGGGAAAAGAGGGCACTAGGGAGTGGAAGGGAGAATAGAGAGTGGAGCTGGGGGATAGGGAAAGGTGATGCACAACAGGGAGTAGAGATGGGGGATAGGGAATGGTGTAAGGGTGTAAGGAGAGGAGGTAGGGGGATAGAGAGAGAAAGTGCAGAAAGTAAGCTGGGTTGGGGAGTTTTTTTTACTCATTATGGGAGGCGGGGCCAGCATATATTGCCTTCATTACCCTTAAACTGAGAGGCGTATTAGGCTATTTCAGAGGGCAGTTATGAATTAACTACATCCCTGTGGGTCTGGGGTCACATGTAGGCCAGACTGGCTAAGGTCAGTAAATTTCCTCCCACTCCCTATAGGACATGATTAAATAAGGTGAGTCTATTACAACAACTACATGGTGTCTGCCACTTTGGCATTCAAATATCTAATTCCTGAACATTGTACTCCAGTTCTGGATTACTGGCAACATTACCAAGGGGGTGGGGTTGGGGAGATGGAGGGACAAGGAGGTTGTGTAGTGGTGAGTAGAGACTGCAATCTAATTTGAAGATGAGGTTAGATGAGGGTGGGGAGAGGGTGAAGGGTCGGGGAGGAGATATGGATTGGGAGGAGGTGGATTTGGGGGAATCATAGAACTACAGATTCCCTACAGTGTGGAAACAGCCCCTTCGGCCCAATAAGTCCACACCAACCCTCTGAAGAGTAACACCCAGACCCATTCTCCTACCCTATTCCTCTACATTACCTCTGACTAATGCACCTAACCTATACAGACCTGAACCCAGTTCACCTAACTTGTACCTCTTTGGACTGTGGGAGGAAACCAGAGTACCCAGAGGAAACCCACGCAGACATGGGGAGAATGTGCAAACTCCACACAGAGAGTCACCTAAGGCTGGAATTGACCCCAGATCCTTGGCGCTGTAAGGCAGCAGCACTGAGCCACCGTGTCGCCTCTGGGAGTAGGGGTTAAGCTGAGGATGAAGAAAGAAGTTGGGGATTGGAAGTAAGGGGAAGGGGAAGGAGGTGGGGATGAGGAGAGGAAATTGGCAATGGTAGAGGGGTTTGGGAAGGGGAGAGGTGATAATACAGAAGAGGAGGTAGGGAATGGGGAGGAGGTAACAGGTCTGGAGAGGAGGTGGAAAAATGGGGAGCTAAAGCCTGCGGAGAGGAGTTAGGGGATAAAGGGAGGAAATGGTGAATGGGAGTAGAAATGACAAGTGTGGAGAAGAAAAGATGGGGTCCAGAGGGAGATTGGGATCAGGGTTGAGTTGTGTAGTTGGGGGCAGGTCATCGAGCAGTGTGAATTGGTGATAACAGGATTGGGGGCATTAACTTTATGTTGTAATTGACAATCCTGCTGCTCAGGATCTCACATCTAGCTTAGTTGCTTACTCCATTTGGCAAGGCTGAGAACAAATTTCTCTGAGTACCAGTAGCCCCAGGGTAGGCCAGTGATCCTACTGAAGGTAACCCCAAGCTCCTAGCCCCAAATCTGCAAATGTAAAGAGTTTATGGAGTGTTTAACATATGAATAAAACATGCCTCTTGTTTCTCTTTATCCACAGGGTGGGGAACCTATTTTGAAAATCAGATCCAACAACATCTAATTTCCATTCCATTGTGCTCATCTATAAACACTTCTATCAATCAAGTTTTCTGATACACTAATCTATCAATTTGTTCCTTTGTACCTCTGCCTACATCATTGGTAATTTCCCCCACAGCTCTTATACAATGTTTCATCGCCATCAGAGGTAAATTCATCAGGAGAGGGAGTTTGACTCGGAAAGTAAGTGTTAAAGCTTTGCCTCCAATCATCTCTATCCATTAAATTCCGTTCCTCACTGGACAAGTGGGAATTTACCCAGTTCAATGCTTAACTTGCAATTCCCTGCCTTGGAATTTGAACCTTCCAATAATGGGATGCGAGGGAAAGATCAATTAGTCCATCAAGCCCATCTCCAAACCCACTCTCCAACCTTCTCTCCTCAGTCATGAGATGATAAAATAACAAAGGACCAATATCAATAATAGATTATACCTCTTGATACTCCCAGGGGATTAATCCCAGTCTAGGAGATCACTGGGACCACTAAGCTATTAACTGTTAAGCTAATTACCTTTGATAGGATGTAGGTTTGGCCCAGTGAAAAACTGTGCCAAGGGGGGTTGTTGTTGTGCAGCAGTAGCGTCCCTGCCCCTTGGCTAGGTGAGGTAACCTAGGTCCTCGTTACTCCAGATGTGAGATCTCCTCTGAACATTTTTCAAGACAAGCATCTCCAGACCCTGCTGATTATATGGAGAGAATTAGAACTTATCACTCACTTGACTCTAATGCTTGCTGCTCTATTGTACTTACTTCCAACCAATCGTTGCTGTCAATGGTTTAGAGTTTTCTTTTAAATCCCTCCATCTGTAGAGTCAAGCATTTTCAGGTTTCTGGACACATTTACTGATTGTTGCACCTGTTAAATTGCATGATCTCAAGAGAATGGGTATGAGTTTGGATGTTGTCTCTCAGCACAGTAAACTCTCCAGTCTATATCACAACACCAGGTGTGTCAGAATCTGTGCTGATTTCAATAACACTGCTTTATTCAAGATTAGGACGTGAGCCATTATCCATTCAGCTGGTATAGTGATGTAGACTCAAATAGTCTTGTAATTGAGAGATTTGGGAATTATCCAGGTTACCATTGACACACTGTACAACAAATTTATTGGTTCTCTTTTACTTTCTTTATGTATTTCCAATCCTTCTTCCCTTTCATGGGCTCCAAAGACTTTCTCCACACTTTTTGTATCCTCCCCAACTCTCCCATCTCTCTTCCGTCCTGTTTCCTTGGGACAGCATGGTGCAGTTAGCATGGCTGCCTCATAGCACCAGGAACCTGGGTTCAATTCCACCCGCAGGTGTCTGTGTGGAGTTTGCACATTCTCCCCATGTCTGTGTGGGTCTCCTTTCACAATCCAATGATTAGGTAGATCAGATTAGGTAGATTGGCCATGTTAAATTACCCACAGTGTCCAGGGCTGTGATGGCTAGGTAGACTGGTCATGTGAAATGCAGGGTTACAGGAATAGGTTTGGATGGGATGGTCTTCAGAGGGTCAGTGTGGCCTTGATAGGCTGCATGACCTGGTTCCACACTGTAGGGATTCTGTGATTCTGTCCGTTCTCCATACCCATTCTGTTTTCTATCCTCCTTATTCCTCCATCTTATCTTTCCATGCCATCTTGAGCTATTTCATTCCACAATGCCCATCCTCTCTAATTCTTTCTTTGCATCTTTGCCCAGTTTATAGCTATCAGTTCCGATTTACTCCCAGTTGTCTTTCAGGAATTTCAAATAAAGGCTCCTTAAACCGTCTCTTTAACAGATGAGCCATATACCTTGACCCCAGAATCTCTTGTTAATACTCACGCTCCTACACAGAGGATGCAGGAATTAGAATCCCATTATAACAATTGCTAAATGCTAGCAAATGCTTATGACCTAAAGTCAACTTTCATTTTAATCTATGCTCTATTTAAAGATTATTCTCTTATTGTCTGAAAATCTATTTTAGACCTTGGCTTTCTCTTTATTCTGAATCTTATCAAGTTACTTGAATGGAAGGAAAAGCTTTACCTGTACTCAGTGGTAGTACCCTTAGGCCTGAAGGTTGGATAGTAAAACTTCCCTATCAAGAGAATAGTTTAGGCTGATGCTATAATGCAGTTCTAAAGGAGTGTTGTGCTCTTGCATATATTTCTTTGGGGTTAAATATTAAGCAAAGCTCTCTGCACTCTTTAAACTGATCCTATGACTCAACTTTGCTGATCTGGCAGCCATTTCTGGTCCATTTGTCATGGCAATGTGTTGATTAATCAGAGTCAATGTGCCTGTTTTGAAATCTAAACAAAGTCTGGCAGTTAACTGTCAATCAACATTAACAGCTGCAATCACCGGGGCAGCATCTCTACCAATCTGCAATCACCTGCCAAACATTCAGCATTCTCCTTTCATACAGTTGGTTTTCCTCTTTATACAATCTGAGTCTTCAATAGACTATCTATCTTTCCTTATCTCAGTCTTAAATAGACTACTATCCCATAGCCTGTGAACATGTCCCCTGGTTCTAAACTTCCCAAGCCACGTAAAACATTCTCCCTGCATCCAGTCTGTCTAGCCCCAGTTTGAATTTTATACCTTTCAATCAAACCCCCTCTCATGCTTGTGCTGCCACAATGATTTCCTATGGATTTAATCAGGAGTTTACTGGATTAAACAAGGCAACATATACATCTCCACGTCATGCAGGCAGTTGATCATAGATTCAGAGAGCTAGATTTTCAATGCAGTGTGGGGAACCAGATTTAATCCAAGTCCTGATCCCGAATTTGCAATGCTGTTCTCAGTATGTAAGTTGCCTAATTAGCCAAATATGAGCTCATGGTCCAGTCAATGGGGCTGAGCACTTGCAGGAGGAGGGAGCTGCCTTCCTGGTCCTAGCAGCGAAGTGAGCAGCCATTTTGGGGACTGCTGTTCTCATGCCAATTGGTGGGCAGCATGGTGGCACAGTGGTTAGCACTGTTGCCTCACAGCGCCAGAGACCCGGGTTCAATTCCCGCCTCAGGCGACTGACAGTGTGGAGTTTGCACGTTCTCCCCGTGTCTGCGTGGGTTTCCTCTGGGTGCTCCGGTTTCCTCCCACAGTCCAAAGATGTGCAGGTTAGGTGAATTGGCCATGCTAAATTGCCCGTAGTGTTAGGAAAGGGGTAGGTGTAGGGGTATGGGTGGGTTGCGCTTCGGCGGGGCGGTGTGGACTTGTTGGGCCGAAGGGCCTGTTTCCACACTGTAAGTAATCTAATCTAATCCTCGCAAAGCCAAGAGGTCAAAGGTGGTGGAGAACCACCGTAGAGAACAAGGTAGAGACTGACACCCAACACTAATTATTGCCAGATATCTAAATAAATATCAGATAGAATGAAATTTACTTTGGCTCCATGGCAAACCCAAAAACGTTGGACAATTGTGCTCATGAGTGCCTTATACGCAAAAAAGTATTTTAAAATGCAGGGATAAATAGATAGGAATTTACCTTAAAGGTTAGGAGATTGTTAACTAGTGGCAACCAAATTTCCGTTCTTGCTCCGTCTCCCAAACCTGGCTGTATCCTTGTAAATTCCAAATAGTCTTGGAGGGGTCAGGATACTACAGTGATCTCCAGGACCTTGAGCAATGGGCCTGGATTACTTTTCTGAACCTGAGCAGAACATTCAGATAACTCAGAGGTCCATCAAAACGTTGGAATGAAGACCATTGTGTTATTGTTTAGAATGCAGAGCAGACAGGCAGTGACAACAGCATTGCCTGAAATTTTCTCAAAGGGGTTACAGAAAGACTCAATGAAGGTATTGCTGTTGACATGGTGTACATAGATTTCCAGAAGGCATTTGATATAGTGACGCACAACCGAATTGTGAGGGGAGTTACGCGTCATGGTTTAAAAAGGATGTAAAAACATGAATATAAAATTGGCTGAGTGATAGGAAACAGTGAATGGATAATTTGTGGCTGGAGGAAGGTTTGTAGTGGAGTATCCAGGGATCAGTACCGGGTCCCTTGCTCTTCCTGATATATATTAATAACCTGGATCTTGGTATGCAGGGGACAATTTCAAAATTGAGAGGTGGCAGATGAGGTACAGTGCAGAGAAGTATAGAATGGTGCACTATTGTAGGAAGAACACTGAGAAACAACATAATGTGGGGGTAAAGTTCTAAAGGGAGTGTAAGAGCAGAGGGATTGCTGGTGTTGATACAATTGGTGAGAACAGCAAATAAAATATATAGTATTCTCAGCTTTATTCATCAGGACATAGAATAGGAGGTGATGTTGAATTTGTCTAAGACACTTGTTAGAACTCTGCTGGAGTATTGTGTACAATTATTGGTGCCACATTATAGGAAAGATATGAATGCATCAGAGAGAGTGCAAAAACGATTTTTAAGAATGGTTCCAGGAATGAGAGACCTCAGTTATGAGAGGAGATTTAAGATGTTGGGACTGTTCTCCTTGTAGAGAAGGAAGCTAGAGGAAATTTGACAAAGGTTTTCAATATCATGAGCAGGCTGGATAGAATAGATAGAGGGAAGCTGTTCCCACTCATAAAAGGAATAAGAAAGGAATGTCACAGATTTAAAGTGATGTGCAACAGAAGGGTGATATGAGAGAAGAAAACACCTTTTCACTCAATGACTAGTGAGGGTATGGACTGTACTGCCAGGAAGTGTGGGGGGACATTAACAAAAACAGAAATTGCTGGAAAAGCTCAGCAGGTTTGTCAGCACCTATGGAGAGAAATCAGAGTTAACGTTTCAGATCGAGTGACCCTTCCTCAGGCTTGGCCCAACCACCACTGTCAAAACTGCCAAAAAGAATGCTTCAATGGGCTGTGGAGCTGCCTTCAGGACACAGCACTCATGGAATGGGATAGCTCTTACAGCCTTCCAGGAAATATTTGCAAGAGTTCTCTGAGGTTCACAGGAAAGTTCTCAAAATATTATGAGGTGACTTTAACAGAACGTTCCACAGACATTTAATCATAAAGGACACTGACACATTGACAAAGCTGAGAAATGGCAACTGACTGTGCGAGATACGGACTGCTGTTATTTATGTCTTGTATCTAAGTGAAAATCTATCAGATACTGTGTTGGCAGCTCCAAGGTGGTACTGTCAGTCTAGAGGAGGAGAGAATCACTGCAAGCCTGTTGGACCCCATGCTCATGGCATTTGCCAGAGTGTTCATGACTTCCTTTATCAATGTATCCAGATTGTGGTTGAACATTGGAGTTGAAACCGAAGCACTAAATGCTCCTGCTCAAAAGAGCTGATTTCCTGGGACAAAGGCTTCATGACTCTGAAACAAAAACAGAAATTGCAGTATTCATCTGAGTAAGGGTCACTGGACATGAAGCATTAATTCTGATCTCTCTCCAACAGATGCTAACAGACCCGCTGAGCTTTTCCAACAATTTCTGTTTTTGTTTCTGATTAACAGTATCTGCAGTCCTTTGCGGAAAGCGGAAATGGGTGGGGAGGGAAATATATCCCTGGTGGTGGGTCCATTTGGAGGTGGTGGAAATGTACTGTAGAGAGGTTAGGTGTCAGCGCATTGCTGCGAATATGGAACAGAGGATCCTGAAGGAGAACCGTTGCTGGTGGGTTTGGATCTGTAGTCTGTACTGGTTGTCCTGTTCGGTTCCGAACTGTGCTGGTTTAAATGTAGTCCGGAGTCCATGTGGGATCGGTTGGTTACGGAGGCAGGCACTGAGGAAGCAAATGTGGCTGTGGTAGCCAGTCTGTTTCAGGGCATGGTTGAAGAGCTTCAGGGCAGAGGAGATGACCTGGGGGTTGCAGTGAGAGACAGACTCACTGAGATTCTTGTAGAGAGAGGAGGACAACTTCTTCAAGGTAGGCATCCTTGCAAGAGGATTCGCAGTGAGGTTAAAATCAACTAGGCAAAAGTGAGCACTGCAGATGCTGGAAACTGCAGCTCTGATCTCCAGCTGGAATCTACACTCTGGTTTCCAGCATTGCACTCCTCACTTTTACATATACTCTGGGTTCTATGCTTACTGGCAACTAATGTTACATTACATATACATGACTCAATAGCATGCCATATGAACTGCATTGCGGTGAGTAACAGAGCACAAGGATCTTTACACTTTTGATGTCATGTAACTCTCTGAAAGGTGCACAGAACTGTGGAACCAGACACATTACCAAATGTTAACAGAATATGAAGCAGACAATCCCTATCCCGATTCCTGAAGAAGGGCTTATGCCCGAAACGTCGATTCTCCTGCTCCTTTGATGCTGCCTGACCTGCTGCGCTTTTCCAGCAACACATTTTTCAGCTCTGATCTCCAGCATCTGCAGTCCTCACTTTCTCCTACTTAATGCCTATTTTGTGGTCATTAACACCCATTTAACACTGGTTAAAAGGCTTTAGAAAACAAGAGCAATCTGAGAAAAAGTGCTAAATCACTGAGCTTTTAGCACAAAGATTCAGAAACAGGCCACTTGATCCAATCAGTCGATGTCAGCCATTTAACCTCCACTCTAGCTCTAATCATATTTACCTGCCCTGTTCCCATAGCAACCTCTTTTCCTTCAATCTTCTATCTAATATATTCTTGAATCTAAACATTGCTTCTCCTCCAATGAGTCACCGTAAGAATCCCATAATGAACTTTATTAAACTAATCCCTCTCACAGTCTGTTGCAAAGCTCTTAGATTTGCTTCTGCATTCATGGGTTCATATTGTAAACTCAGAACAACTGGAGTCTGCTTCTATCCAGTTGTCTATTTTGCAGATTCTGCTTTAATTATGTGATCCAATCCAGTAATTTCAGATGAATCAGAGGGAGATTTCCCTCAGGACCCGAAATCTGGTCACGTGATGAATAAAGTTCTCAGTGTGTTTTTATTTCCCCAACATGCTCTTTCAGTGAAACCATTTCCACTAAATTTGCTTTGTCATCTTTTTCCAAGAAGGACAATTGATTTCATCATTGCTAGCCATAGAATTTCCTGTCATCCACGTAATGGCCTTTTAAAAGTTGCTTAGAAATCAATAGAAATGAAGTGTGATGTGACTACCAGCATTCATTTGGGATATGGCTTTCGGAAAGGTTATGCTTACTGAGTGTCCCTCTCATACACATATACCCACAATATCTAAACCCTTGCTGTCATGCTTGTAACTCACATTAACGCTTGCCTTCTTTACTCAGGCCTTTGAGTATTGGAGTTGAGACGTCACGTTGAGGTTGTATAGTGAATTGGTGAGGCCTCTTCTGGAGTACTGTGTCCAGTTCTGGTTGCCCTGTAATAACAAGGATATTATTAAATTGGAGAGGATGTAGAAAAGATATGCCAGGATGTTGCCAGAGATGAAAGGTTTGAGTTATAAAAATAGACTGCAAAGGCTGGGATGTTTTTCACTGGAGCATATGACGTTGAGAGGTGACCTTAGAGAGGTTTATAAGATAATGAGATAAGGTTTAGATAAGGTGAATGGCAGGTATTTTTTCCAGAGGGTGTGGGATTTCAAGACTAGAGGGAATATTTTTAAGGTGAGAGGAGAAAGATATGGATAAAGACATGAGGGGCAATTTATTTTACACAGTAGTTTGTGCGTAGAATGAACTTCCAGAAGAAGTGGTGGATGTGGGTACAGTTATGCAATGTTTAAAAAATTGGTAAGCAGGTGGGACCAGTTCAATTAGAGATTATGGTCGGCGTGGACTGGTTGGACTGAAGGGTCTGTTTCTGTGTTGTATGACTCCATGACTATAAGCCCTGTTCCCCATCACCCCTGTGCTCGCTGACTTCTAGATTAAGCATAATTGATTTAAAATTCTCACCTTTGTTTCAAATCCTTCCTTGCTTCCCCTTTTTTGCTAATCTCCTCCAACCCCACAGCCTGCTGAGATATCTGTATTTCTCCAAATCTGGTTTCTGGGCATTCACAATTAGATTTGCATAACACTGGTGACTGTGCTAATGTGTTTGGCACCAAGCTCTGGGATTTCTCCCTACAGTGTCTCTCAACTTCACATTCTTTCTTTAAGGCACTCTCTTAGCATGCCTCTCTGATGAGGTTTTTGGTCCTCTGACCCGAAATCTCTCTCTATAATTCATGGTTTTGTTTTGCTTATTGTCCTTCAGTAAAGAGATTTGGGGCACTTATGTTCGTCTGTTCTCCAAGGTAAATGTGCCAATCATTGAGTTCTTTACTTGAGATAAAATTAGCTAGGAGGTGAAACATCGATGTCTGACCTCAACTACTGCTGTTTGTAGACTGACTATAAGTCGAGGGACTGCTACAGCAAATCCTGCCTCACGGTGGTAGTGATTGACATAACAAACCTCCTATCACAATAGACTAGTCTCACCATGTTAAATGCACCAGATAAATATATCTTGTTGTTAACCTCATAGCAGTATTGAGCCATCATCAGCCTCACCATTGAACAGCCTTATCACATCTTAAGGCTTATTATTTCTTGAGCCATGAATTAGGGACATAGGAGCAAAGGAACAGGCCATACAGCCCCTCCAGCCTGCTCAGCAATTCGATGAGATCATGGCTGCTCTGTTGCCTAACTCCACATACTGATGGCCTACAAATTGCTGACTGGCATAACAGGTTCACAGCGGATGCAATCCCTAGTCCTGCATTCATCTCTGGAGCATCTGGACAACAAGGACAGCTCATTGATGACAGCTCTGCCTTCAACACCATTATCTCCTCCAGACTGATCTCAAAACTTTGTGACCTTGGTCTTCTCTATGCCCTCTGCAACTGGATCATCAGCTTTGTGATCCATAGACTACGATCAGTGAAGATAGATGTCTGTACCTTCTCCACAATAACACTCAATACTAGTCTCCCCCAAAGATACATTCTCAGCCCTCTCCTGTAATCCTTGTACACCCACAACTGTGTTGCCAAATTGTGAACGAACGCCATCTATATGTTCGCTGACGGTACCACTGAAGTAGGACAGATATCTAACAATGACGAATCAAAATACCGAAGAGAATTAGAGGGTTTGGTGTTGTGGTGCAATGAGAATGACCTCTCTCTCAACATCGCCAAAACTAAAGATTGATTATTGATGTCACTAAGAAAGGAGGAGAAGACAGCCCAAACCATATCAACGGACCATATCAAGTTCTTCAGAGTGATAATAACTGACAACCTGTCTTGGTCTTCCCATGTAGTTGTATTGTCAAGAAGGCAGAACAAATCCTCTTCTTCCTCAGGTGGCTCAGGAAATTTGTTATGTCCTTACCAACTTCTACAGGTGCATCACCAATGTTTGTGAATGAGTCATAGTGACTCACAGGCAATTGTGAATGTTTTTTGCAGCAAGAGCTAATTCAACAGCAAATTATTTTATGGGTGCCTTTCAGAGAAATTGGTGCAGTTTGTGAAAACAGAAGAAGCTACTAATGAGAGAAAATTGAGATTCTTCATCTGATCTATTGATCAGTTGCAGTTATGCCACAACCTGGTGTGAATAATGGTGGACAATTTAACAACTCATTGGAGGATGAGGCTCCACAAATATCCCCATCCTTATGGCCCTGGCTGTCCAGGTGCATAACAGCTTGGCATGGCAACAGTTCTGCTCAGGATCATGGGAAACTACAGAGTGTGGTGCGCGCAGCCCAGCCCAGCCCATCACGAGAGCCAACCTTCCATCTGTAGACTCCATTTACATGGCTTGCTGCTGCCGAAAGACCAACATCATCAAAGGGATATGGGCCAAGTGCAGGCAGATGGGACTAATTTAGTTTGGGAACATGGTTGACGTGGACTGGTTGGACTGAAAGGTCTGTTTCCATGCTATATGACTCTATGACTCTATAAAATGATGGAAGACTGAAGACAGAGCAATGAATCAATTCAAAGAATGGATGTATAGTGAGACTTGATCTAGACTTGCTCAAGAAACAACCAAGTAATGGGCAAATGTCTCTTGGGGAGAGAGATGCATGAGTGTTGTGTTATCTCATGATGTCTCACAGCGGCACGATGGCACAATGGTTAGCACTGCTGCCACACAGCGCCAGAGACCTGGGTTCAATTCCTGCCTTAGGCAATTGTGTGTGTAGAGTTGTACATAGAGTTGTCCCTGTGTCTGCGTGGGTTTCCTCCAGGTGCTCCGGTTTCCTCCCACAATCCAAAAATGTGCAGGCTAGGTGAATTGGCCATGCTAAGTTGGCCCGTAGTGTTAGGTGAAGGGATAAATGTAGGGGAATGGGTCTGGGTGGGTTGCTCTTCGGAGGGTCGGTGTGGACTTGTTGGGCCGAAGGGTCTGTTTCCACACTCTAAGTAATCTAATCTAATCTCACATAATGGCTAACTGAAAAAAAAATCCTAATCTGGTGTAGCAATAATGTCAACCTGGAGAGGGCCTCTTGTGGAGCGGTGTTAGTATCTCTACTTCTGAATCGAAGGGGTCCGTGTTCAAGACTCACCTGATCCAGAGTTGTGTAATAACATCCCTGAACAGGCTGGTTAGGAAAACGATCTTAACTATCAATGTGACCCAGCTTCAGTTTGCCATTTCAGCAGTGTGGCTCACTAGTTAGCACTGCTTCCTCACAGCGCCAGGGACCCAGGTTTGATTCTACCTTCGGGACACTGTCTGTGTGGAGTTTGCACATTCTCTCCAGGTCTGCATGAGATTCCTCCAGGTGCTCCGGTTTCCAACCACAATCCAAAGATGTGGATTGGCCATGCTAAGTTGGTGATTGTGTCCAGGGTGTTCAGGCGGGGAGGATTGGCCCTGGGAAATGGAGGGTTAACGGATAGGTGGGTGTGGCTCTTCAGAGGGTCAATGTAGACTCGATGCTTCCAAACTGTAGCAACTCTATAACTTCTTTGATATAGAGACAAAAGTTTCAATCTTAATTGTTGTGGCTGATGTTTAATATATAGTACTGTCCACTGGAAAGTGTGCATCTGTTGGTATGTCTGTGGTCAGTGTGTGTTTACATTGTTGGTGTATCAGTATGTGTGCATCTGTGTATGCATGTGTCAATGTGTGACTGTGTGTTATATCGGTAGTAAATCCAAAAGAGTTAATGTTGTGGCTCTGTTAAACTCCACTCGGTCAAGAGTTTATACTGCCTTTGGTCAGAGAAGAGTCTAATGCAAGGTCCTGATGGAGACCAACTTATCCTTTTTGGCCTGGGATGGTTTTTGTTATTGTGCCTGACTGGAAAAACAGGAAACCTTCCACCTAAACTGCAAATGGTAGGAAAAGCTCGAGAAATTGGAAATCACCATTTCAATTGGAAAAATCTCCAATAAGCAGTACAGAGCTACAGTTTTAATATTGAGAAAGGAATTTGAACACTATTGTGGTATAGAATTTAAACCATCATAACAAGAAAATATAAGAGCCTCACTATAAAACAGACTTCAAAAGTTTGCAGATAAAGAAAATACTACAAACTTGCGAGAGTTTAAAACTTAGAAGAGGTTCTAAGGCAAGAGAATGAAAACACCATTGAATTAATTCAAGATGACAACTTTTAAAACCTTCACTACTCCTCTATCACAGAATCAATAAATCTTTGCAGTAAACAAAATTAAGCAGCATTCAGATACTACCAATTTAAAACATTTCTCAAGTAATAAGATTAAGTAGTCATGTTATGATCCCAGCTGATGTTACTACTGGACAAGATAGATCTCAGAATGAAATCCATGCCTGATCAATAATATTCTTTTATTTGACATGGTGGTCAATGGGTCGAGCACAAACACACAAAGCTACAGACGTTCTTTTACAATAAAACAGGACACAAAACAAACCAGGCTCCCTGGAAAGGCCATAACACACATAGCAAAACAAATTCTCATTTATTCTCCAGCATCATCAGTTTACTGTTACACAAATCTACAGAAATTATCCAACTGCATCAAGTCTCTAAGGTGCCCTTTCCTGCCTTTTCCCAGTTCAATCCTTTGAAATGTAAAGTATTCTTGCATGAATAATGTAAAATATTAATGTCTGAATATCTGGTTGGCATGAACAAGTTGAACCGAAGGATCTGTTTCCATGCTGTACATCTCTATGACTCCATTGTGAGCTCAGTTGACTAGATAGTTAGTGTGTGGTTCAGAACAAAGCTAACAGTACAGCTTTGATTCTGGTTCTTGTTCTGGTGGAGGTAGGCTTGGCTCCTGCCTACGTGCCCTGGTAGGCCCAACCACCACTGTCAAAATTGCCAAAAAGAATGCTTCCACGAACCATGGAGCTGCCTTCAGGACACATGGAATGGGATAGTTCTTACAGCCTTCCAGGAAATATTTGCTAGAGTTCTCTGAGGTTCACAGGAAAGTTGTCAAAATATTATGAGGTGACTTTAACAGAACGTTCCACAGACATTTAATAACAAAGGACACTGACACATTGACAAACCTGAGAAATGGCAACTGACTGTGTGAGATACTGATTGCTGTTATTTATGTCTTGTATCTAAGTGAAATCTATCAGATACTGTGTTGGCAGCACCAAGGTGGTACTGTCAGTCTAGAGGAGGAGAGAATCACTGCAAGCCTGTTGAACCCTACTCTCATGACTTTTGCCAGAGATTACCGGCTGTCATTATGTGTTCATTACTTCCTTTATCAATGTATCCAGATTGTGGTTGAACATTGGAGTCGAAACTGAAGCATGAAATGCTCCTGCTGAAAGGGGCCGATTTCTGGGGACAAATAGCTTTATGACTCCAAAACAAAAACAGAAATTGCTGGAAAAGCTCAGCAGGTCTGGCAGCATCTGTTGGAGAGAGATCAGAGTTACTATTTCATGTCCAGTGATCCTTCCTCAAATGAGTACTGAAAAAGGGTCACTGGACCCAAAAGGTTAACTGTGATTTCTCTCTACAGATGCTGCCAGACTTTCTGAGCTTTTCGAGCAATTTCTGTTTTTGTTTCTGATTTCTAGCATCTGCAGTTATTTCATTTTTTTTGAGATCCTGAGGCCTTCTCTGATTATTGATAATCAAGCGAATGGGTTCCATTGTCAAATAGGGTCAGATTACAAAGAAAGATGCATAAAAATATGTAATTTGTAAAAGGTATTATAACTCAATGTAAAGAGCATTCACAATAAGATACACAATGTCTTTTTTTTCCTACCTTCATATTCTATATTTTGGTTTATTTTTCTGTGTTATGTCGGAGAGTGGCGGCACTGTACAATACTTTTCACTGTATTCTGTAACAAAATACACATGAAAACAAATAAATCAATCAATCTAAAAGTGCCAATTGTGGTAAGTGGGTATGGTATGATTATGGTTATACAGGCTGCAGGGTCATCAAGACTGGGAACTGAATATTGAGGAATATTCAATCTTTAGGAAGTACAGGCAAATGAGAAAGGTTGATGGGGTGTGTTGTAAGTGAAAGATGAAATCAGTATTTTAGTAGGAAAGAATAGTGGCACAGAAAATCTAGATGTAGAATCAGTTTGGAAGGAACTAAGATGCAACAAACAGAAAACACTAGGAAATTGTTTCTCGGCCTCCAGATTGTCGAGGTGAGATAGAGTCATAGAGATGTACAGCATGGAAATAGACCCTTCCATCCAACACGTCCATGCCGACCAGATATCCCAACGCAAATAAGTTCCACCTGCCAGTACCCGGCCCATATCCCTCCAAACCCTTCCTATTTATATACCCATCCAAATGCCTCTTAAATGTTGCAATTGTACCAGCCTCCACTGCTTCATCTGGCAGCTCATTCCATACATGTATCACCCTCTGTGTGAAAAAGTTGCCCCTTAGGTCTCTTTTATATCTTTCCCCTCTCACTCTAAACCTATGCCCTCTAGTTCTGGACTCCCCAATCACAGGGAAAAGACTTTGTCTATTTACCCTATCCATGCCCCTCATAATTTTATAACCCTCTATAAGGTCACTCCTCAGCATCCGACACTCCAGGGAAAACAGCCCCAGCCAGTTCAGCCTCTCCCTGTAGCTCAAATCCTCCAACCCTGGCAACATTCTTGTAAATCTTTTCTGAACTCTTCCAAGTTTCACAACATCTTTCCGATAGGAAGGAGACCAGAATTGCACACAATATTCCAACAGTGGCCTAACCAATGTCCTGTACAACCGCAACATGACCTCCCAACTCCTGTACTCAATACTCTGACCAGTAAAGGAAAGCATACCAAACACCTTCTTCACTATCCTATCTACCTACAACTCCACTTTCAAGGAGCTATGAACCTGTACTCTAAGGTCTCTTTGTTCAGCAATACTCCCTAGGACCTTACCATTAAGTGTATAAGTCCTGCTAAGATTTGCTTTCCCAAAATGCAGCACCTCGCATTTATCGGAATTAAACTCCATCTGCCACTTCTCAGCCCATTGGCCCATCTGGTCAAGATCCTGCTGTACTCTGAGGTAACCCTCTTCGCTGTCCACTACACCTCCAATTTTGGTGTCATCTGCAAACTTACTAACTATACCTCCAATGCTCGCATCCAAATTATTTACATAAATGACAAAAAGTAGATGCCCAGCACTGATCCTTGTGGCACTCTACTGGTCACAGGCCTCCAGTCTGAAAAACAACCATCCACCACCACCCTCTGTCTTCTACCTTTGAGCCAGTTCTGTACCCAATGGCTAGTTCTTCCTGTATTCCATGAGATCTAACCTTGCTAATCAGTCTCCCATGGGGAACCTTGTCAAACGCCTTACTGAAGTCCATATAGATCACATCTACTGCTCTGCCCTCATCAATTCTCTTTGTTACTTCCTCAAAAAACTCAACCAAGTTTGTGAGACATGGTTTCCCACACACAAAGCCGTGTTGACTATCCCTAATTGGTCCTTGCCTGTCCCTCAGGATTCCCTCCAACAACTTGTCCACCACCGACGTCAGGCTCACTGGTCTATAGTTCCCTGGCTTGTCCTTACCATCCTTCTTAAACAGTGGGAGGTAACATTCAACATGAAATTAAAAATGCATGCAACAAAGATGACACAGTGATCATGGGTGAGTTTAATCTGCATATGGACTGAGCAAACCAAATCTGTGTAGCAGGTGAATTCCTGATGTGTATACATTAGACCAATATTTTGTGGAACTGACTTGGGGTCAATCTATCCTAGATTTGATTTTGTGACAGAAGAAGGGGTTAAATAATAATTTTGTTGTGAGAAGATTTTTAGGAAAAATTGACCACAATGTGACAGAATTCTTCATTGTGTTAGAAAGTGAAGCTGTTCAATCTGAAATCAGAATCCGAAATGCAAACAAAGGAAGGTATAAGGTGATGAGTTGTCTGTGATAAACTGGGTAACTTCATGAAAGGGCATAATGATGGATAGACAATGGTTAATAATTAAGAAACAAATGCATACATCACAATGGTTGTACATTTTTTACAGGCAAAAGAACATAACAGGAAAGTGGCCCAATCGTATTTAACAACAGAAATTAAGGAAAGCATTAAATCAAAAGAGGAGTCATCAAAGTTGCTAGCAAAAATAACAAGCCTGAGGACTAGGAGCAATTTATAATTCAAAAGGGAGGCCCAAGAGGTTTATTAAAAGGGGAAAAATAGAACATAAGAGTAAACTTGCAAGAAACACAAAAGCAGACTGTAAGATCCTTTAAAGTATAAAAGATGAAGAAGATTAAAGAAGAAGTTCAAGTCCTTGGACACTAATAATTGAAAACAAGCATGCAAGTACATCCAGCAGTTAGGAAGGTAAATGTTATGCTGACCTCTTTGCAAGAGGGTTTGAGTACAAGAGCAAGAAATTCTTTCCATAGCTGTACAAGGCCTTGGTGAGACCTCATCTAGAATATTGTGTGCAGTTTTGATCACCTAACCTGATGCACTTACCACAGAGGAAGTGCATTCACCAGAATGATCCCTGGGATGATGCGTTTGTCACATAACAAGAAATTGGGTTGACTTGGCTAATATTAACTGGAGTTTAGAAGAATGACAGGAGATCCCATCAAAACATATAACAGATTGGATATGGCAATGCTGTTTCCCTAACTCGGAGTTCCAAATTAAGAGATCACAATTTCAGGATGCAGGCTAAGCTGTTTGAGTTGAGAGAGATTTCTTCACTCAGAGGGTGATGACCTTGTGGAATTCTCACCCACAGAAGACTGTAAAAGCAAAGTCATTGAATATATTCAGGAAAGAAATAGATAGATGTCTAAAATTGTAATGTGGTAATGGAGAGAGAATGGGATTATGGTGTTGAGGCAGAGGATCAGCTATGATTCTGTTGAAGGGCAGAGTGGGTTAGGTGGGATGAATGGCCTATTCCTGTTTCCTATTTTCCCATGTTCCTAGACAGGAATAAAAAAAGGAAGGTTAACTGAAGCTAATAAACATTGTAGTGCTCATTTCCCAATTAAATAGCTGTAGCAAAGGAGAAATCCTTCACTTTTAGCTGAACAGTCCGATGGAGTGGGGAACATTGACTTCAGAAAATAGGGAACTTCATCAGATGGCAGCCCTGGACTGTCCTGGAGTCCACACACTGACACCTTCAGCTGCCTGGACCCAAGCTTCAAATTACTTTCTCAAAACCTCTCCACCTCATGCAAGATACTCCTTAAAATCAATATCTTTGGCAAAACATTTAGTCATCTGAACTAAAATTGCTAAACAGAGCACAATGTGTAACTGTTTGTTATTGGCCCACTCCATGAAGATTCAAAATTAACAATGCCCCAGAATTTAGGATCTGTGAGACCCCTCCCCATCTCCCAGTAGCTGATTAAGAATGTTCTTTTGCATCAAAACATTTTGCTGATTCTATTCAGTGCTGCAGAGGTCAGCATTTATCGCAGTCTCCGAGGTTTATGAGCACTGCCATAATGACAGAGTTAATCCAATTATTTTCAGGAATTTCCATTCTACTGCTGAGAAGTGTTCTCACCCATTCCTGCTCATAGTTCGGAATGCTATGTTTTTTAATTATTTTAATTTACTAGATTCCTCCTTAACCTGCCCAGTCTGGGCAATATGATTGCTATTATTCTGAAATGGAATGATCTTTTATATATAGTATATATCATTTATAAGCCAGAGACAGGTATTCAGCCCAGCTAGTCTATAGCAGTATACTCCATATGAGCCTCCTCCCTGATCGCTGTTCCTATCAGCAGATCCTTCAATTCCTTTCTCCAACATATTTATCCAGTTTCTTTATAAATGTATCTGTGGAATAAGTCAATGTAAATCAGTAAGTGATGAAAATCATGATGTGAACCTAACATCACCAAACCAGTCTGAAGAGATTCAGAGAGAAGTGACACTCAGTTAGGATCTTGGAGACTCTGTCCTCCCTACCTGCTTAGGGTCTCACGGTGGCTCAGTGGTTAGCACTGCTGTCTCGCAGTACAAGGGATGCGGGTTCCATTCCAACCTTGTGTGCAGTTTACACGTTCTCCCTGTGTCTGTGTGGGTTTCCTCTGGATGCCGTGGTTTCCTCCCACAGTTCAAAGATGTGCACGTCAGGTGGATTGGCCGTACAGTAATATCTATGGATGGGGTAGACATGGGAAAGCAGGATTGTCGGGTGGGTCTGAATGGGAGCTCTTTGGAGGGGTGATGTGAACATGATGGACTGAATTACCTGCTTTCACATTGTAGGGATTGTATAATTCTGGTGTAGAGAGATGTGGTTCTAACTTAGTCATGAAGATAGTGTGTGTAAAGGTTTGGAATTACTGTACCATGCCAATGGCTTTTGCCCGAAATGTCGATTTCGAAGCTCCTTGGATGCTGCCTGAACTGCTGTGCTCTTCCAGCACCACTAATCCAGAATCTGGTTTCCAGCATCTGCAGTCATTGTTTTTACCATGCCCAATTCCACATTACTGGCAGGATAAATTGTCTGAAGCAGCACTAAAGGTAGCTGGACAAACCAAGCCAGAGGTAAAGGGCTGGCTGGGCCATTGTTGCAGAGGACATTTCACTCATCAGCCCAATCCCAAACCATACCAACAGTGACATCCACAATCTGACCACTCTCTTGGTCAAAATGGTGATCTTGAATTTCTGATTGCTTGCATCATCACTATTTCATATTTAAAGATTCTCATTTAATCTTTCCCATCAGCAGAAACATCACTGCTATGTTTACCGTATTAAAGAGCTTGATCAGGTGCCCTTCCCTCATCAACTTCTCTCTTCTAGACAATAGAACAAAGAACAATGAAAATTACAGCACAGGAACCTTCGGCCCTCCAAGCCTGCACTGATCCAGATCCTCTGTGTAAACCTCTCACCTATTTTCTAAAGATCTGTATCCCTCTGTTCCCTGCCCATTCATGTATCTGTCTAGATACATCTTAAATGATGGTTTTGTGCCCGACTCTATCATTTCCACTTGCAACACGTTCCAGTCACCCGCCACCTTCTGCATAAAGAACTTTCCACACATATCTCCCTTAAATTATTCCCCTCTTACTTTGAATCGTGACCCCTAGTAATTGAGTCCCCTAATCTGGGGAAAAGCTTCTTGCTATCTATCCTGCCTGTACTTTTATGATTTTGTAGACCTCAATCAGGTCTCCCCTCTACCTTCGTCTTTCTAATGAAAATAATCCTAATCTACTCAACCTCTCTTCATAGCTAGCACCCTCTATATCAGGCAACGTCCTGGTGAACCTCCTCTGCACCTTCTCCAAAGCATCTACATTTTTTAGTGGCGACCAGAACCATATGCAGTATTCCAAATGTGGCTGAACCAAAGTCCTATACAACTGTAACATCACCTTCCAACTCTTGTACTCAATACCCTGTCCGATGAAGGAAAGCATGCCATATGCCTTCTTGACCACTCTATTGACCGGCATTGCCATATTCAGGGGACACTGGGACTGAAAACCCAGATCTCTCTGTACATCAAATTTCCTCAGGGCTTTTCCATTTACCATATAGTACGCTCATGAACTGGACTTTCCAAAATGCATCATCTCGCATTTACGCGGGTTGAACTCCATCTGCCACTTCTCTGCCCAACTCTCCAATCCATCTATATTCAGCTGTATTCTCTGACAGTCCCCTTCACTCCACCAATCTTAGTGACATCTGTAAACTTGCTAATTAGACCACCTATACCTTCCTCCAGATCATTTATGTATATCACGAACAACAGTGCTCTCAGCATGGTTCCCTGTGGAACACCACTGGTCAGTTTTCAATTTTGAGAAACTCCCTTCCACTACTACTCTCTGTCTCCTGTTGCCCAGCCAGTTCTCTATCTATCTAGCTAGTAAACCCTGGATTCTATGCGACTTCACTTTCTCCATCAGCCTACCATAGGGGACCTTATCAAATGCATTACTGAAGTGGAACCATATCAAACACCTTACTGAAGTTGGGTTTTTAAAATAATATAACTATTTCTGTACAGATTTCATCTGACATTGCTGTGGAAACGATCAGTTATTTAATTCAGTTTTGCACCTTATTTTGGAATTGGATTTGATTCTTTGTGTGACGTATCTAATTGTTTGATCATTACACTCACCAGGTTAAATACCAAAGCTGTGTAAAGTGTCAAGAGGGAGTCACTCGTACAAGAAGTGAAACGCTGCATCACATAAGCCGGAGGGAGAGGGGCTCTAGCTCTGTTAGCTAGACCAGCTGGTTTGTAATACAGAGTGGCATTGATAACATGGGTTCAAATCCTGCATCAGCTGAGGTTACTATGAAGGACTCTTGTTCTCAATCTTTCCCTTCACTGGAGACATGGTGACACCAAGCTTTAACCACCACCAGTTGTTTGTATCCCTCTCTCCCTCCCCCTAATGGGAGAGAGGACCTATGGTCTGATAAGGATATGGTGACTTTACCTTTATCACATTAGTTAGGATGATCTGTTGATGAATGAGACAAAGCAGGAGGGTGCAGCTTTGCCTGTTCAAGCTCAGGGCCACAACTTGCTTGCCTGTGAGTGAGCAGATGACCAAGGGGCAGTGGGTTTCCATTGGGTGGCACGCCAAACTCCAGTGTTTCCTGGCACTTTCTAGTTGACATCAACAAGAGACTTTGACAGCATGTTGGATGAATAACTATGACAGGGTTACTCAGACAAAGCAGCAGGGCTAACACATATGCAGAAAAATGAGTGTGCACTATTGTCTGATGTTTACTGCATTCAGTTACCATCAATTTGCATTCACTGAGACTTTGAAAAACATCAGACTAGAATACTTTCTGGTTTGATCTTTTAACGTGGCTTTATCCAGCCCTGGAATTGGAAGTGATTCAGTTGGCTTTGGCACCTTGAGGTAGTGAAGATATTAGGCAGAGCAGGGTTTTGATTATAATCCAGTGATCCCCTATTTCCTCTACCCTATATGTTTGTATACACATATCTGTACAGCGTATATCTGTTTAAGTCTCTGTATGTGCTGCAGAGTGAGCATGTTCAGGGGTGTGTTTATTTGCTGAAGTACACTAGGTTTTTCTACCTTTGCATCTACTTGTAATGGGACACATAACAGATGTGAACGTGATTGGAAATGATGGATATCCACTGAGTGGCAGGAAAATTACATGAAGTCCTACGGTTAACAGTACCTGTAGTCCCAACAAGACAAGGACTGGGGAGAGAAAATATCTAATCCCTCACCTAAAGGTCTGTTAGGAGGGACGTCATTCATAGAACATACAACACAGGATTGGGCCCTTCAGCTCACGATGTTGCCGAACATGACGCCAAATTAGACTAACATTTTCTGTCTGCTCTTGGTCAGTGTCCCTTCATTCTGTGCATATTCACATGCTTATCATTTGTGATACATAAATTCTGTTTGCATTGTAAAAGTTTGTGTTTGCAAGTGACATGGCAGGAACTAAATTAACACAAGGTTGCTTCAGGGTTGCGTGACAGGAGATCACACAGGGAGATCATATTTAGTCTGTTCCGTTAAGCACAACAGTCCCCAAGAGGATGTGACTGAAATAGCTTACAGTTGAAAGCTGGGGGACAGGGATGTAGGGGTAGAGTTTTGTAGGCCATCCACCTCCCCTGATTAATTAGCTGTGCTTTTGACTGATGACAGTTTCCTGGTAAACTTATCTCTCCATGAGGGACACCACGTAACCGCATATGAAAGGAGCCCGCGGCACATAGACAGCTGAAAGACACTTTTGTATGACAACTGTTCGTATCTTTTAGACATCACAAGGTGCTTTTCAATACATCATTTTTTAAAAATTCATTTACAGGGTATGGGACACCAAACAGCTCACCTGCATAAGTTCCCACCTTTATAATTGCACACAGGCATTTTGTTCTAGATGCCGTTCTCCAGCCTGTTGGTTAGATTGCTTGACCCTTCAAGCTTCCATATTTTGGGACCCAGAAGCCACCACCCCGACACTCCTTTTGTTTGTGGGTTAGCAAAAGCTGCCACTGTGCCTGTAGTTCACAGAGGCTCAGCTCATTCTGTGCTGAAAGCCTGACTCCCAGGGGTTGGGCCGGACAGTGAATCATATACTACCTCTGACATGGTACAGCTGGAGGCAATCTTCACATGAACTACACATAAAAAATGTCTGAGTCACGGACTAGTTGACACCTCAAACGTACTCTGCAATTCAATAGGATTGAGGCTGATCTGATTATGACCGTAGCTCTAATTTCCTGCTACCCCTTGTCACTTTTTGCCTTCTTCCTAATCAAGAAATTTTCCATCTCAGCTTGAAGACCATTCAATGATCCAACATCCCACTGTTCTCTGGGGAAGGGAGTTTCACAGCCTCACAACTCTCCGAGGGAAGAAGAAATTCTCCTCTTCTCCATCATAAATGGGTTGTCCAGTGCCTAAGTAGAAAATGAGGTGGTGTTCCTCAAGCTTGCATTGAAAACAGACCCAGGTCAGCAATGTGAGTTCACCCACATAAAATGGAAGGTCAGAGGTCGCAGCTTTAATCAGTGTGCTCACAATAGAGCAAACGTTGTTTTAACCTTTTGAACTGGCATTCTTGGTAAGCCAGCAAAAACTATCTACCTCAAGAACTTTATTATTCTGTTCAATTTTTTAATTTATTTACTTCAGTGTAAATATACTTGGTATTCAACTGAATGACCACATGAAATACCAATAGTAGATTCAATTTCTCCTCAAATACCATGATGTCCGAGTAGTCGGTTGAAGGCGTGAGTAAGAAGGCTCTCTGCTGGCAAGTTTGATTTAATGCAAAGTTACATTATTGTTTTAATAATGGTATAAGCAAAGTATTACAACAACATATATGCCCTCTGAATTACTTTTCTATTACTGTGTGTGTGTTTTTACACTGATTATGGTGTACCTTTTGTTTACCCAGAATATTTGATCAACCAGCACACTTGTGGTCCCATAGGTGCTGGTTAATAAAAACATTTACTGAATTTAAGCAAATAGTTGAGAGTTAATTACTTCTGACAATACATTATCAACATCATAATATGATTTTCATGGGCAGGCAGGATTGGATACCCTTGGATGAAGAATTGGATACCATTAAAGTTTGTGAAAGATCAAGAAGGAAGTGGGTACTACTATCTTCAGGGTATACACATTGTGCATTTAGGAAGTAGTTCCCCTCACAGCCCCTGCTCAAGGTCTGTAACCTCCTTTCCTTTCTATTTATCTACTTTCTGAAGTCCACTCCCCTTCCTAAATTGGTCAAATCCACCCCCATTGAATACCATTGTCAATCCAGGATGCAACGCTGCCTTCCTTGCAGGCCTGCCTGCAATACTAGTGGTGCCCACTACCAAACATATTATGCTTCAGTATCTGATCAATTGCACAAGGTGATTGATTGTGCAAACATCAATAGACATCTTCATTTAGGACCTTATGGCAGGGGGACGGTCATTGCTGAGTCAGCTGAAGATCATCAGTCCCAAAACATGAGCTCTGAGGAACTTTTACAGCAATGTCTTGGAGGTGAGATAATTGACCTCCCCCAGCCACGACCATCTTTCTCTCGTTCTAGCTTTGACTCAGACCAGTGACATCCCATCGATTTGTGTTGTGCAAGGGCTCCTTGATGCCATCCTCGGTCAAATGCTGCTTTGATAACATTCTTAACTCACCAACAAAACTTAGCTCTTTTCTCTTTTCTCTCTGACCAAGGCTGTTGAGGTCTGGAATGGAGTGATAGAACTCAAACTGAGCATCAGTGAGCAGACTATTGCTGACAAAGTACCACTAATAGCATTGACAATAGTAGGGCTCTCATGGTGCAGTGGATGTATCCCTACCTCTGAACTAGGAAATCCAGGTTCAGTTTCTTACTTCCTCCAGAGGTATTGTGCAATAAGATCACAGAAAGTATGATTAAAAACATCCAGTTCCATCAATGACACATTCTATCACTTTTCTCATGATTGAGTGTCGTCTGATGGGGTAGTAAATGTCTGGGTTTGATTTGTCCTGTGTTTTGTGGACAGAACATACTGTGTCAGTAATGTACATTTTCAGCTGGAGTCACTGTTCTAACAGTAGTGAAATAGCTTCACTAGGAGCATGGCATGTTAAGTATCTCAAGTCTTCTGTCTTATCGCTGGAATATTTCCAGGGCCTATAACCTTTATAATATCCTGAGTGTTCAACTATTTCTTGATATCATGTGAGGTGAATCCAACTGGATGAAGTCTGGCACCTATGATGTTGGAATCTCTGGAGGATGCTGAAGTGGATCATCCACTCAGTACTTGACGGAAGAACAGCTTGGCTGGAGAGTACGGCCTTTGGTAAAAGCAGCACTCATTCAGCCCAGATTAAATATTACATTCAAGAAATGTTGATCCTGTAGTAGGTACAAAGCTGTGAGGAAATAACATTGTAGTTGGATTTTATTTGTATAATTCCAGCTAGTAGGAACACAATCTGATGAATGCCCCCCACCCCCCCTCCCCCACCAGCCTTTGCTATAAATTTAAAGACACTATTGTTCCATTAGGCCTTAGAAGTCATTTGAATCTTCAAATACCTCCGAGGAATCAGGAAGTACAATCTGAACTTTTTCTTCTTCCTTTAAAAATGGATAACGGGCACAGGGAACGCTGTATTCCATAAGAACTGAGTGGGAATTGGGAAATGATGTAGGGAGGCTCAACAGGAATGGCCTGGGAGTATCGGGTGTGATGATTTATCCACTAAGAAAAGACCATTGACCCAAGAAAACTTGGAACAGTCAGGTTGTAATGAGATGAAATAGAAAACTGAAATGGACACCTCTAAAAACTGCGAAGGATTAACACTCATCTATGAATATACAAAAACTATGTCTGTGATCATGCAATAGATCACATACTAATGGAAGACTTTGAAGAGAGAAACAAGACACTTGCTCTGATGGTAAGTCTTAGGGTGTGTAATTATTATATGATCAAAGAATTACTTTAGAAAGACATTGAACTCCAGCAATCTCTTTATAGTAATGTACCCCGACCACCTACAACATGACCCACACAGCAATAGAAAAATAAGAACAGAGTACATAAGAGAAACACAAGAAAATTTAAAATAGGTTTGAGAGCAAAATTTTCAGTAATTTACTGTGGGCTGTGTGCATGGTACAACCAGTGCTGTTTCTGCTGGGTGACAGAGATATGGTTGAACACCTTCCCTTCATTCTGCCAGCTCCTCTGTGATATACAGTGGGCATTCTGCAATGGGCAGGGAGCTGCACTGGGGAACTCATTCTGTAGGAGCAGTGAAAGCAAAACACTCAAACAGTTGGGCACCACCAGCTCAAAGTAAAAGAAACATTTTCCTTTAAAGTGAGAGAGGAGCAAGCAAAAAACAGGCAGGAAGAAACAGGAAGCCGTTGCTGTCGTTTTAGTATTTCAGCATTGAAGAGGATGAAGGTAAGGTGAGAAGGCTGTCTCTGAAAAGGACAAGAAGCCAAAGCTTGAAATCCTTGCACAGCTCATGGCATGGTGCTGGGACTGTCAATCCCAGGCTCCTCAGTTCAAGTCCCACACTGGATTATGAATTTTTTAGGGTGAATCGTCAAGGTCGTTCTGCAAGGTAAGGGATTCTAAAACCCGAGGGCACGGGATTAAGGTGAGAGGGGAAAAATTTAAAAGGGACCTAAGGGACAATGTTTTCATGCAGAGGGTGGTGCGTGTATGGAATGAGCTGCCAGAGGAAGTGGTGGAGGCAGGTACGATAATACCATTTAAAAGGCATCTGGATAGGGATATGAATAGGAAAGGTTTAGAGGGATATTAGCCAAATGCTGGCAAATGGGAAAAGATTAGTTTAGGAAATCTGGTTGGCGTAGGGGAGTTTGACCGAGGGATCTGTTTCTGTGCTGTACATCTCTCTGATTATATCTTCCATCTACATTCATAAACATCAACTAGCCACTAAATGCCACGACCAGACATCCTGAGTATCATGCGCATACATGACAAGGATCACAAATTCAACTGGGATAACACAACAATAATACGACATTCCAAACAGAGGACAGCCAGAGAATTCCCAGAATCTGGGCACTCCTCTACAGACTCCATCAATAAACACATTGACCTAGACCCAATCTACCGGGGACTAGATTGGGTTGGGATATCTGGTCAGCATGGATGGGTTGAACCGAAGGGTCTGTTTCCATGCTGTACATCTCTATGACTCTATGACTCTATAACATTGCTATGAACAGCTGGAACCGGCAAACTGAAGCAGCAGGAATGAAACCAACTAACTTCTAACCGACACAACACAGCAGTGTTTCGCAGGATGTTCCACAGCACTGAGGATGTCACCTAGAAAGGGGATGAAATGTCTGCAAACCAAATTCCCAGCTCGGTGCACATATCCACAACAACAGCAACCAGCACCCGAGCTACAAATCTTTACACAAACCTTGAGCTCTATTTGCAATTAAAAATATTGTTTACAGCTTCAAGTGATTCCAAAGTGGTTCCCAGATAATGTCATCTCTCTTGTAATTTGAAAGAGATCTGGCAACCCGTTTGTGCATTGCCAGATTATAGAAACTGAATGTCATAGGGACTGTTGTGGTTCTGGAGGGCAACTGACCACAATCTTCTCAAGGGCAACTATGGATCAGCTAAAATACTGGCCAAGCCAACAATACCCATGCCCCATGAGTACATTTAAGAGCAAAAGAAACATGATAAATGACTCGTTGATCTATTTTAGAGATCCTGCCTGAGGGCTAACTCTGTACCAGGATTCCAGGCAGACCTCCCCCTTCTCTGAAATCATTTCATGGCATCTCATATGTTTGCCTGGAAGGGTCAACAGGGCCTTAGTTTAACATCTCAGATTGTGCCCCCAACAGTGCAGTATCCCCTCAATACTGCACAGAAGGGTCAGCATGCATTTCGTGCAGTAGAGGTTGAGCTCAGAATTTTGAAGATGCTGAAATTGAGCCACAATCAATGCAAAAGAACAATCCAAAGGAATGACAGCTGTCTGTACGGTTTGATCTTGTTCTGCAAGAAACTCTCTTACTGAATCTCATTACCCCTATTAGTCCCATGCTAACAGATGCTTCTTCTCACTGATTACTTACTTATATTAAACATAATTTTTAAATAAAGCAATGTCTAATTTATTAGTAAATTAGTGGATTTAGTAAAGGGAGGTCATGCCTGACAAACCCTGTTGGAATTTTTTGAAGAGGTAACAAGTAGGTTAGACCAGGGGAACCCAGTGGATGTGGTCTATCTGGACTTTCAAAAGGCCTTTGATAAGGTGCCACACGGGAGGCTGCTGAGCAAGGTTAGGGCCCATGGTGTTCGAGGTGAGCTGCTGGGATGGATTGAGGATTGGCTATCTAACAGAAGGCAGAGAGTTGGGATAAAAGGTTCTTTTTCAGAATGGCAGCCGGTGACGAGCGGTGTCCCACAGGGTTCGGTGCTGGGACCACAGCTGTTCGCATTATATATTAATGATTTGGATGAGGGAACCGGGGGCATTCTAGCGAAGTTTGCCGATGATACGAAGTTAGGTGGACAGGCAGGTAGTACTGAGGAAGTGGGGAGGCTACAGAAGGATCTAGACAGGTTGGGAGAGTGGTCCAGGAAATGGCTGATGGAATTTAACGTGAGCAAGTGCGAGGTCTTGCACTTTGGCAAAAAGAATATAGGAATGGACTACTTTCTAAATGGTGAGAAACTTAATAAAGCCAAAGCACAAAGGGATCTGGGAGTGCTAGTCGAGGATTCTCTAAAGGTAAACATGCAGGTTGAGTCTGTGATTAAGAAAGCGAATGCAATGTTGTCTCTTATCTCAAGAGGGTTGGAATATAAAAGCAGAGATGTACTACTAAGACTTTATAAAGCTCTGGTTAGGCCCCATTTGAAGTACTGTGTCCATTTTTGGTCCCCACACCTCAGGAAGGACATACTGGCACTGGAACGTGTCCAGCGGAGATTCACACAGATGATCCCTGGAATGACAGGTCTAGCATATGAGGAACGGCTGAGGATACTGGGATTGTATTCGTTGGAGTTTAGAAGATTAAGGGGAGATCTAATAGAGACGTACAAAATAATACATGGCTTTGAAAAGGTGGATGCTAGGAAATTGTTTCTGTTAGGCGAGGAGACTAGGACCCATGGACACAGCCTTAGAATTAGAGGGGGTCATTTCAGAACAGAAATACGGAGACATTTCTTCAGCCAGAGAGTGGTGGGCCTGTGGAATTCATTGCCACGGAGTGCAGTGGAAGCCGGGACGCTAAATGTCTTCAAGGCCGAGATTGATAGGTTCTTGTTGTCTAGAGGAATTAAGGGCTACGGGGAGAACGCTGGCAAGTGGAGCTGAAATGCGCATCAGCCATGATTGAATGGCGGAGTGGACTCGATGGGCCGAATGGCCTTACTTCCACTCCTATGTCTTATGGTCTTATGGTCTTATTAATTAAATAGAAAGCTTACCTCACACACAGCTTGGTACCTGCACTGATGCTGAAGACAGTAACCTAGTTACAAGGACCTGAAAATCTTACTATCTTTAAAAGCAATATCTAACTAAAGCATCAGAACATAAACTCCAGTTCAGTTACTTGACTCAATATTGTGTTCACCAGTTTCTGAGCCACCTATAAATTTGTTGGCCAGGTTTCGGCTCTCAACCGATGTTGTGATTTCAATGGGTTTATCTTTCTTACTTTCTTTCTTTCTGTAACACCTTAGGAATCTCAGGACATGGCAAAGTGTGTATCATAGCCAGTGAAAATGCCCTTGAAACCTCGCCACTGTTGTAATTGCATGAAACATGCCAGCTAAGCTATGCACTGTAAGATCCCACAAGTAGCAATGGGATAATGACTAGTTAATCTGTTTTAATAATGTCAGTTAAGAGATAGAATTAGCTGAGATATTGGAGACAGTTCCCCTGCTCCTTTTTTGAAGTTGCATCATTGGATTGACTATATCCACCTGACAGGACACATGAGGTCATGGGGGATTGAAACTGCAGCTTGAAGTTCCTTTCTTAAACCTTTGAAAAATGCTAGCATTATTCACACTAACACATTGATTAAAACTCATATGCACCCTACTGCATACACACAAACATATAGACAGACACACACTCGCACACACAGATTAACACACACATACTCACAGAAACACACAGAGACAGACAGACAGACACATTTATACTCTCAGACACAAACACAGACAGACACAGACAAGATGGAGACAGAAATTATAGTGTCGATTGCTTGATCTTGCCAGCGGCTACATGTGATACAGTAGAGGTTACTCTCTAACACTGGCTATGTGCCCTGCGTGCTGGCATCCTATGTAAAGGGCAAATTATTAACCATTAATTTGCATCACAATCCAGAGCTTTGGATAAGGGCAGACAATGTCTGATATCCTTGCTGGATCACAAACTAATTTAGTCCTAGACTTGACCCTGAACAGTGGCAGTGGTGCCACTAGCAAGTCAAAAGATCATGGGCTAAGTCAGACACACTGACAAACCTGAGCACATAATCTAAACTGAGGCACCTGGCAGGTACCGAGAGAGTGCTGTAGCATCAGGACTGCTATCTTTGTTTGGATAGAGTCAAACTTCAATGTTTGTTTGGTTCCTTGATCTGTTACTATACGGAATCAACTGAATTTGTGATTATGTATATATACAAAGATAATTTTTATGAATATAGTTTATTTTTGAAATAAAAAATAAGTCCAATATCCAGGGTAGATTGTAAAGGAGCAAAAATGGCCCTTAGTACAGTGATATGTACTTCTTGTCAGATGTGGGAGTTTAAAGAGAGTTTAAGGGTTACTGCGGATTATATCTGCCATAAGTTCTGCTGGATGCAAATCTTATCAGATCGGTTGGAGAGACAGATAGAAGGATGAGGAATTTGCAACAGCAACAGTATGTGATGGATGGCAGTTATAGGAAGGGGGGAAAGTCTCAGATACAGTCACATAGATGGGTTAACTCCAGGAAGGGTAAGAGAAGTAGGCAGCTAGTGCAGGAGTCTTTTGTGGATATACCCATTTCAAACAGGTATGCTGTTTTGGAAAATGTAGGGGTTGATGGATTCTCAGGGGACCTTAGCACAAACAGCCAAGTTTATAGTATTGAGACTGGCTCGAAGGCAACAAGGGGTACTTCGGCTTCCAAGAGATCAATTGTGTTAGGGGATTATAGAACATAGAACATAGAAAAATACAGCGTAGTACAGGCCCTTCGGCTCTCGATGTTGCACCAACCAAAGCCTACCTAACCTACACTAACCCAATAACCTCCAAATGCTTATCCAATGCCCGCTTGAATGACCATAAAGAGGGAGAGTCCACCACTGATACTGGCAGGGCATTCCATGAAATCACAACCCGCTGAGTAAAGAATCTACCCCTAACATCTGTCCTATACCAATCTCCCCTTAATTTAAAGCTGTGTCCCCTAGTAACAGCTGACTCCATACGCGGAAAAAGGTTCTCACTGTCAACCCTATCTAAACCCCTAATCATCTTGTACACCTCTATCAAATCTCCCCTAAACTTTCTCTACTCCAATGAGAACAGCCCCAAGTGCCTCAGCCTTTCCTCATACGATCTTCTTACCATGCCAGGCAACATCCTGGTAAACCTCCTCTGCACCCGTTCCAGTGCCTCCACATCCTTCCTATAGTATGGTGACCAAAACTGCACACAGTACTCCAGATAAGGCCGCACCAGAGTCTTATACAACTGCAACATGACCTCAGGACTCTGGAACTCAATTCCTCTACCAATAAAGCCCAGTACGCCATATGCCTTCTTCACAGCACTATTTACCTGGGTGGCAACTTTCAGAGATCTGTGTACATGGACACCAAGATCCCTCTGCTTATCCACACTACCAAGTAGCCTACCATTAGCCCAGTAATCCATCTTCTTGTTACTCCTACCAAAGTGAATGACTTCACACTTAGCCACATTGAACTCCATTTGCCACCTTTCTGCCCATCTCTACAACTTATCTATATCCCGCTGTAACCTGCCACATCCTTCTTCGCTGTCCACCACTCCACCGACTTTCGTATCATCCGCAAACTTACTCACCCAGCCTTCAAGCCCCTCCTCCAGGTCATTTATAAAAATGACAAACAGCAATGGTCCCAAAACAGATCCTTGCGGAACACCGCTAGTAACTGCACTCCAAGATGAACCTTTACCATCAACTACTACCCTCTGTCTCCTTCCAGCCAGCCAATTCCTAATCCAAACCTCTAATGCACCCTCAATGTCATACCTCCGTAATTTTTGCAGGACCTTATCGAACGCCTTGCTAAAATCCATATGCACCACATCTACTGCTTTACCCTGGTCCACTTCCTTGGTCACCTTCTCAAAGAACTCAATAAGGTTTGTGAGGCACGACCTGCCCTTCACAAAACCATGCTGACTATCCTTGATCACATTATTCCTATCCAGATGTTCATAAATCCTATCCCTTACAATTCTCTCTAAGACTTTGCCCACAACAGAAGTGAGACTCACTGGCCTATAGTTACTAGGGCTGTCCCTACTGCCCTTCTTGAACAAGGGGACCACATTTGCTATCCTCCAGTCTTCTGGCACTATTCCTGTAGACAACGACGACATAAAAATCAAGGCCAATGGCTCCGCTATCTCCTCCCAGGCTTCCCAGAGGATCCTAGGATAAATGCCATCAGGCCTAGGGGACTTATCTATTTTCACCCTTTCCAGTATTCCCCGGACCTTTTCCCTACATACCTCAAAGCCATCCATTCTAATCACCTGTGACTCAATATTCACATCAGCTACAATGTCCTGTTCCTGAGTGAATACTGATGAAAATATTGATTGAGTGACTGTCCAATCTCCTCTGCCTCCACGCACAACTTCCTACTACTATCCTTGACTGGACCAATACCTACCCTAGTCATCCTTTTATTCCTGACATACCTATAGAAAGCCTTAGGGTTTTCCCTAATCCTACCAACCAAGGACTTTTCATGTCCCCTTCTTGCTGCTCTTAGCTCTCTCTTTAGATCCTTCCTGGCTACCTTATAACTCTCAATCACCTCAAATGAACCTTCACGCCTCATCTTTACATAGGCCGCCCTCTTCCCTTTTACAAGGGATTCCAATTCCTTGGAATTCTGTAGTCCGAGGTACAGACAGGCGTTTCTGTGGCCATCAGAGAAAAAGCAGAATGGTGTGTTGTTTCCCTGGTGCCAGGATCAAGGATGTCTCAGAGAGGGTGCAGAATATTCTCACGGGGGAGAGGGACCAGCAGCAGGTCATTGGAACCAATGATATAGGAAGGGAAAAGGTTGAGATTCTGAAGGGAGTTTACAGAGAGTTAGGCAGGAATTTAAAAAGGAGGTCCTCAAGGGTAGTAATATCTGGATTACTCCCAGTGCTACGAGCTAGTGAGGGCAGGAATAGGAGGATAGAGCAGATGAATGCATTGCTGAGGAGCTGGTGTATGGGAGAAGGATTCACATCTTTGGATCATTAGAATCTTTTTTGGGGTAGAAGTGACCAGTACAAGAAGGACAGATTGCACCTAAATTGTAAGGGGACTAATATACTGGCAGGGAGATTTGCTAGAGCTGCTTGGGAGGATTTAAACTAGTAAGGTGGGGGGGGGACCCAGGGAGATAGTGAGGAAAGAGAGCGATCTGAGCCGGGTACAGCTGAGAACAGAAGCGAGTCAAACAGTCAGGGACAAGGTAAGACTAACAAATTAAACTGCATTTATTTCAATGCAAGGGGCCTAACCGGGAAGGCAGATGAACTCAGGGCATGGTTAGGAACATGGTTAGGAACATGGTAAGGAACATAGGCGGATCGGTTTGGACTTGTTGGGCCGAAGGACTTATTTCCACACTGTAAATAATCTAATCTAATCTACAAAAAATCCTTGATCCCCTTGAATCTATCAATCTCCATCTTAAATATACTCAATGATCTGGCCTTCACAGCCTTCTGTGGCAATGAATTCTATAGATTCACCACTCTCTGGTTAAAGAGGTTTCTCCTTATCTCTGTTTTAAAAGGTCTTCCCTTTCCTCTAAGGCTATGCCCTTGGGTCCTAGTTTCTCCTACCAATGGAAACATCTTCCCAATATCCACTCTGTCCAGGCCATTCAATATTCTGTAAGTTTCAATTACATCACCCCTCATCCTCTAACCTCCATCGAGGATAGGCCCAAAGTTCTGAACTACTCCTCATATATTAAGCTTTTCATTCCTAGGACCATTCTTATGGACCTCCCCTGAACACGCTTCAGGGCCAGTACGTCCTTCCTGAGATATGAGGCTCAAAACTGGACACAATATTCCACATGTGGTCTGACCAGAACCTTATAGAGCCTCAGAAATACATTCCTGCATTTATATCCAAGTCCTATCAAAGTAAATGCCAATATTGCATTTGCCTTCCTAACTACTGACTCAATTTGCAAGTTTACCTTGAGATAATTCTGGACAAGAACTCCCAAGTCTCTTTGCACTTCAGACTTCTGAATTTTCTCCCCATTTAGAAAATAGACAATGCTTCTATTCTTAACAAAGTGTATGACCTCACACTTTCCCATGTTGTACTCCATCTGCTACTTCTTTGCCCACTTTCCTAACCTATACAAATCCTTCGACAACCTCCCTGCTTACTCAATACTACCTGTCCCTCTATCTATCTTTGTATTATCTGCAAACTTAGCCAGAATGCCATCAGTTCCTTCATCCAGATCATTAATGTATAAAATGAAAAATTGTGGTCCCAACACCGACCCTTGTGGAACACCACTTGTCACTGGCTACAATCTGAAAGAGACCCTTTTATCCCCACTCTCTGCTTCCTGACAGACAGCCAATCTTCTATTCATGCTAACATCTTGCCTCTAATACCATGGGCCCTTATTTTACCCAACAGCCTTCTATGTGGCATCATGTAGATAACATCCCATTGGCTCTCCTTAGTCTAACCTGTTCAAAGAATTCTCAAAGAATTCTCGCAGATTTGTCAGGCATGACCCTCCCCTTGCTGAAACCATGCTGACTTTGCCTTATTTTACCATACACTTTCAGTATTCAACAATCTCATTCTTCACAATGGATTCCAGGATCTTACCCATGGCCAAGGTTCGGCAAATCCCATCTCAACCCCTCTGTTTTCATTCTGCTCCGTAATTTTATTTCATTTATTTAATTTTTTTCACTGTTCTGTACCTTTTATTTCTTGATTGTCCCTCTTTCTCTCACTGCCCACTCTCTCATCACCTTTTTCCTCTCCTCTTCCCCCTTTGCTACCCTTCTTCCCTGTTTTCCATTTTGCCTCTGCTTCACCCATTCCCCCCCGCCCCCCATCCCTCACATATTTTGTCACATAGCACTGGCTTCAGCCTTGGTCATTCACAGTTCCTAATCTCTCTATCATCTCTCTATGCACTGTCATTATCAACTCTTTATTGCTACCTTTGCTTCTGGAGCCATGATGAAGGGCTTTTGCCCAAAACATCGATTTTGAAGCTCCTTGGATGTTGCCTGAACTTCTGTGCTCTTCCAGCACCACTAATCTAGAATCACCTTCTCTCAGCCAAGTATAAATACCTCCCTATTTCTCCCTTTTTTTAGCTTTGACAAAGGGTCAGTTAAACTCGAAATGTCAGCTCTTTTCTCTCCTTACAGATGCTGTCAGACCTGCTGAGATTTTCCAGCATTTTCTCTTTTGGACCAAGGCTAGGCTAATCGGTCTGTTAATTTGCGTCTTTTGCCTTACTCCTTTTTTAAACAGCAATTTTTCAGTCCTCTGGGACCATCCCTGACTCTAGCAATTCCTGAAAGATCATCATTAATGCCTCCACTATCTCTTAGAACTCTGGGGTGTGGTGTCTCTGATTCAGGTGATTTATCCACCTTCAGGCCATTCAGTCTTTCTAGCACCTTGTCCTTGGTGATGGCCACCATACTCAGCTCTGCCCCCTCACTCTCTCAAAGCTTTGTGATATTACTTGTACGTTCCACCTTGAAGACTGTTGCGAAGTAATTATTCAATTCCTCAACTATTTCCTTGTTCCCTACTACGATCTCTCCAGTGTCATATTCCATCAGTCCTATTTCCACTTTTGCCTATCTTTTGCCCTTTATATATGTAAAGAAACTCTTAGATTCTTCCTTTATATTACTGGCTAGCTTACCTTCATATTTAATCTTCTTCCTCCTTATTTCTTTTCTTGGTGCCCTCTGTTGATCTTTACAAGCTTCTCAAACCCCTGCCCTTCACCACATTTCTCTTCTTGCTTTTATGCTATCCCTCTCTTCCCTGCTTCATCCTCCCTGTACCATGCTTCTTTTTCCTCGGGATGAATCTCTGCTGTGTCTCCTGAATTACTCCCAGAAACTCCTGCCATTGCTGCTCCACTGTCTTTCCTGCTTGGCTCCTCTCCCAGTCAATTCTGCACAGCTCCTCCCTCATGCCTCTGCCATTGCCTTTATTCAGCTGTAATACTGTTACCTCTGATTCTATCTTCTCCCTCTCAAATTGCAGAGTAACTTCAATCATATTATGATTACTGCCTCCTCGGGGTTCCTTCACCTTAAGTTCCCTTATCAAGTCTACCTCTCTGCACAACACTAATGGGCTCCACCACAAGTTGCTCCAAAAAGCCTTCTCAAAGACTTTCCACAAATTTCTTTCCTTGCAATCCACTACCAACCTGATTTTCCCGGCCAACCTGTCATATTGAAATCCCCCATGTTCACTGCAACTTTGCCTTTCTTACACACCTTTTCTATCTCCAGGTGTATCTTGCGCCTCAGCTCCCACTATTATTTGGAGGCCTGTACATAACTCCAACCACGGCTTGTTTACCTTTGTGCTTCCTGAATTTGAGCCCCACAGGTTCTATACCATCTGACCCTACTTTGTTTCTTACTATTGATTTAATTTATTTTCTTAATAACAACTCAACTCCACCCCCTCTGCCCACCTGCCTATCTTACAACTGTGGCTACACTTCAAAAGTGTACATTGGCTGTCAAAAGTTTTATTATACCTCGAGGTTGTGACAGGTGCTATAAAAGTGCAATTCTTCCTGTCCTTTGTCAGTGATTAAAGCTCACAGATTGAAAGTGGACGAATTAAAGAATGGCTTACCTGCAATCTGAGCAGCAATAGCAGCAGGTCACAGCTCTCACTGCAATGCCAATTGCAGTCAGATCAGAATGTGAAGGTCAACCCTGAGCTCCCTGGATAGGGCCAGGATAAAGCAAGATTATCAAAGTAATTTTCACAGCTATGTGGAACCAGACAAACTGTCAGGAAGAATATTACCTGAGCCATTGCATGTGTTTGATATTTGAGTTTCCTATTTGTGACATTTCTGCTTGTTGCTGTGAACTGCATGATTTCAAGTCTGAGGGAGACAGGTTTCTAATCACGAAGGGGATCAAGGGTTATGGGGAAAAGGCAGGAAGCTGGAGTGGAAGATTATCAGATCAGCTACAATCCCCTCGATTGGTGGAATAAACTCAAATGTGCTGAATAGCCAACCTCTGCTCCTGTGATTATGGTCAGGAACAAAAAGCACGAAATGTTAATAACCTGATCACCTTCTTTTGTTATTTTTGGGTATCCCACTTTTGAATGGAGGAGATTTCAGTTCCTCAGAGGAACATGTCAGCTCAGATTCGAATGACCACCCAGTGCTCAGAGTTCCAAAGTAATCATTGATAAAAACTAAAGGCATGGGCTTTAGGTGAGAGGGAAAGATCTAAGATGGACCTAATGAACAACTTTTTCATGCAGAGAGTAGTATGTGCATAAAATGAACTGCCAGATGACGTGGTGGAGGCTGGTACAATTACAACATTTAAAAGACATCTGGATGAGTGTAGACTAAGAAGGGTTTAGAGGGATATGGGCAAATGGGACTAGATTACTTAAGGTTGAGGAAGCAAGGATATGGCACAGCTTTTGAGGATTCAAGGTTAGCTTGGAAAGAATTCACAAATGGACTGAGGAGTGCTAGGAGGGGTCATGAAAAAGCCTGAGTGGGAAGGATTATGAAAAACCCAAAATCATTCGACACTGATGTGAGGAATAAGAGAATGATCATAGAGAGGATAGGGCTGATCAGGATGGTGGAGAGATTTGTGTCTGGAGTGTGAAGAGGTAGGGGAGGCCCTAAATGAGTTTTTTTCCTTCGGTAACCACTAGAGAGAGAGAGACCTTGTTGATAGTGAAAACACTGTGGACCAGGTTGATAGGTTTGAACAAATTGATATTAAGGAAGTGGATGTGCTGGAAATTCTGGGAAGCATCAAGATAGGTAAGGCCCCAGGGCCAGGCCAGATATATCCAAAGTTCTTACAGGAAGTGAGAAATGAGACTGCTGTGCCTCTGGTGATGATCTTTGCAACCTCACTCTCCATGAGAGCAATACCAGCTGACTGGAGGGAGGCAAATGTTGTTCCTCTGTTCAAGAAAGGGAATAGGGAATCCCCCCTGGGAATTACACACCAGTCAGTCTTACGTCTGTAGTAAACAAGGTACTGGGAAGGATTCTGAGAGATAAGATTTATCACTATTTGGAAAAGTATAGTTTCATTAAAGATAGTCAGCATGGTTTTGTGAGAGGTAGGTCATGCCTCACAAACTTATTGAGTTCTTTGAGGACGTGACAGACAAGTTGATGAAGGTCGAGCAGTGGATGGGGTGTGTATGGATTTAAGTAAGGCATTTGATGAGGTTCCACATGGTAGGCTCACTCAGAAAGTTAGGAGGTATGGGATACAGGGAAATTTGGCTATCTGGATACAAAATTGGCTGGCCAAAAGAAGACAGCAAGTGATAGTGGATGGAAAGTATTCTGCCTCAAGGCTGTTGACTAGTGATGTCCTGCAGGGATCTGTTCTGGGGCCTCTGTTCTTTGTAGCTTTTATAATGACTTGGATGATGAAGTGGAAGGGTGGGTTAGTAAGTTTGCCAATGACACAAAGGATGGCTTTTGCAGGCTACAACGTGACATTGACAGGATGCAGAGCTGGGCTGAGAAGATGCAGATGAAGTTCAACCTGGATAAATGTAAATCGATTCATTTTGGAAGGTTGAATTTGAATACTAAATACAGGGTTAAAGACAGGATTCTTGGCAGTGTGGACGAACAGTGGGGTCTACGCACATAGATCCCTCAAAGATGTTACCAAGTAGATAAGGTTGTTAAGAAGGTGCATGGTGTTTTGGTTTTCATTAACTGAAGTATTGAGTTAAAGCTGCAAGGTTTTGCTGCAGCTCTATAAAACCCTGGTTAGACACACTTGGAATATTGTGTCCAGTTCTGGTCACCAGGAAGTCAAAAATCACAAAACACCAGGTTATAGTCCAACAGGTTTATTTGGAAGCACTAGCTTTTGGAGCGCTGCTCCTTCATCAGATGATTGTGGAGAATAACGTTGTAAGACACAGAATTTATAGCAAAAGTTTACAGTGTGATGTAACTGAAGTTATATATTGAAAAAGACCTGGATTGTTTGTATGTCTCTCATCTTTTAGAATGACCATGTTGGTTTCAGTTCTTTCATATGTAAATCACAAAACTTTCTTTAAAAGTTACATTCTCAAGTGCACTTTAACAATTGGTGTCATGTCGGCCAAGATAATGTATTGAAGGTGTTAGCCCTCAATGGCCAGACTGATTCTAATCTAAAAAATGGATTTACAGAATCTTACATGAATTCATGCAGTTATTGAGCAGAGTAACATGTAATTCTGCAAGTACAAATTCACCCCACAAACTTGTATGTGTACGTGTGGGTGTGTGTGGGAGTGGGATGGGGGTAGGGGGGTGGGGGTGGGGGAGTTATGAGTGTCTGTGAGAGTGTGTGTGTGTGTGTGTGTATGTAGTGCAATGGTGGTCACCTATGGTGTGACATGAACCCAAGGTCCCGGTTGGAGGATGGTCTGAGGTCAAATGTCTCGGACCGCTGAAGTGTTCTCTGACTGGGAGGAAACAGTCCTGTCTGTGGATTGTTGTGTGGTGTCCATTCATCTGTTGCCATAGTCTCTGCTCGGTCTCACCAATATACCAGGCCTCAGGGCATCCTTGCCTGCAGAGTATGAGATAGACAACGTTGGCTGAGTCGCATGAGTACCTGCCACGTACATGGTGGGAGCTGTCCTCACATGTAATGGTGGTATCCGTGTTGACATTCTGACACATCTTGCAGCGCTTACCATGACAAGGTTGTATGGTTTTGTCCTGAAAGCCGGGATGTTTGTTACAAACAATGATCTGTTTGAGGTTTGGTGATTGTTTAAAGGTGAGGAGTGGGGAAGGTGCTCATCCTCATTGATAATGTGCTGCAGGTGTCAAAGAACATGACATCATTTTCCAGCTCCTGGGAAGTACTGGACAACGAAGGGTACCCTGTCGGTTGCAGCTCGTGTTTGTCTCCTGAGAAGGTCATTACGGTTCTTCGCTGTGGCACATCGGACCTGGTGGTCGATGAGTTGAGCATCATACCCCGTTCTTATGAGGGCATTCTTGAGTACTTCCAAGGGCCCATCACGTTCCTCCTCATCTGAACAGATCCTGTGTATGCATAGGGCTTGTCCGTAGGGGATGGTTTCATTGTCCAGTACTTCCCAGGAGCCGTAAAGCTCCGCCATGTTCTTCACAGCCTGCAACAAATTATCAGTGAGGATGAGCACCTCGCCAAGACCTTCCCCACAACTTCACTTCTCGCCTTTAAACAATCACCAAACCTCAAACAGATCATTGTTCATAGCAAACTGTCTGGCTTTCAGGATAAAACCATACAATCATGTCAGGGTAGATGCTGCAAGACGTGTCAGAATGTTGACATGGACACCACCATTACACGTAGGGACATCTCCCACTATGCACGTAGCAGGTACTCATGCGATTCAGCCAACGTTGTCTATCTCATATGCTGCAGGCAAGGATGCCCTGAGGCATGGTACATTAGTGAAACCAAACAGAGGTTACAGCAACAGATGAATGGACGCTGCACAAAGATCAACAGACAGGAGTGTTCCCTCCCAGTCAGAAAATACTTCAATGGTCCAGGACATTCGACCTCGGACCTTTTGGTGACCGTCCTGCAAGGCAGACTTCAGGACAGGCAACAATGAAAGGTGACCGAGCAGAGGCTGATAGCCAAGTTCGCTACCCATGGGGCTGGCCTCAACCGGGACCTTGGGTTCATGTCACCATTGCACTATACACATAGACACAGACAGACGGACACGCACACAGACACACACACACACATTCACACACTCAGACCCTCTCACAGACTTAAACCCCTTTACACTCACACTCACACACATACACTCATCCTCTCACAGACACTCATACCCCAACCACCCCATATACCCACACATACACACATATACATATAAGTTTGTGGGGTGAATTTGTACTGGCAGAATTACATTTTACTTTGCTCAATAACTGCATAAATCCATGTAAGATTCTGTAAATCAATTTTTTAGATTAGAATCTGTCTGACCATTGTGGCACAGACAGCCTCACAGGGAGCTAACACCTTCAATACATTATCTTGACCAACATGACAACAATTGTTAACGTGCACTTCAGAATGTAACTTTTATAAGAAGTTTTGAGATTTACATATGAAAGAACTGAAACAAATGGTCATTCTAAAAGATGAGAGACATAACAAACAGTGCGGGTATTTTTCAATGTATAATTTCAGTTACATCACATTGTAAACCTTTTGCTATAAATTCTGTATCTGACAACCTTATTCTCCACAATCACCTGATGAAGGAGCAGTGTTTCGAAAGCTAGTGCTTCCCAGGGCAGAAATGGCTGTCACGAGAGGTTGGAGGAAGCTTTAGGGGAGATGTCAGAGGTAGGTTCTTTACTCAGAGAGTGGTGGGTGCATGGAATGCACTTCCAGCGATGGTAGTTAAGTCAGAAACACAAGGGAAATTTGAGCGACTGCTGGATAAGCACATGGACAGCAGTAAATTGAAGGGTGCGTAGGTTAGATTAATCTTAGGTTAAGATAAATGCTTGGCACAACATTGTGGGCTGAAGGGCCTGTACTGTGCTGTACTGTTCTATGTTCTATTTAGTTGACTTTTGGACAAATTGGACCGAAGGGTCTGTATCTATGTTGTACTTCTCTATGACTCTATGGGAAAGCTCTTCAGTGTTGTGCACTCGCCCAGAACAAATCAGTCATTTTTGTTTGAACAGCTCAGGACCTGAGGTAAAAGATGAATTTCCTGGGGACGTTACCCTTGTTATGTAGGTGTAGGTGTATACTGTACCTTTATGGGAGAGTGAAAACTTGTCAAGCATTGAGTGAAAGCACAAAGTGTGCTGAACAATTTAAAAATGTAACATTTGGTTGTGAAACAAAAGCTGGAGCTGCATTGCCATGTTACACAACAAATGCAAATTCGGTCAATCCATTTAAATTATGCCCAAAGATACTATAATCCAATCAAATTTGAATTTTAATGCTTTGATGGCATCAAACCAATGAGATGGTCTGATGGTTTGGAGTGTATAAAATCAGGTAGTTTGAATAGTTGGGGAGAATGGCAAAGAGCAGCTGAGCTGATGGCAGAATAGATGTCTGAAAGTTACCTGTCCATAAGAAATTTGTGCAGCAGAAGACTGCAGAAAAGACGACCCAGGAAAATCTACAAAGGAGAATCGACCAGCTGGCTGATTTTGAAACATGATTTTTTTTTTGTAAATCTTAATTGGGTTTTTTAATTTGGGAGGTAAAAGATAGGTTTAAGAGAAAGGAGTTGCAAATAGTTGTTGGCTAATGTTCTCTTTTGGGTTTAAAAGATAAAATTGTTAATTTTTTTCTTTAAGTGGTGATATTTGGGATAGATCTTTGCCACAAATTTCACAGATTACAGTGAGAGGTGAGCTTACCTGTGTGCCTAGTTTAAATTAGCAGGAGAGTTTACCCCATGTTGTAACACCTTCCATCTCTCTCGATGTTCCTCCTTTAAGACACTTCTTAAAATCTCCTCTTTGACCCAAATTTTTAACTAACTTCTTAGTAACTGTTCTGGAAGTAGTTTTGTATCCCCTCCCAGCTCCCTAACGATAGACACAGAGAGATCAGCCGGTTGTTTACTCCACCCCTCTCTTATCATGTCAGACAATCAAAATGCACCATTCTCACTTGAACACACACAGAGAATACAGGAGTAACTCAGCAGTTCTGGCACTATCTGTGGAGAGCAAAACATTTTGAGTCTGGCATACCTCTTCTTCAGAAGAGGTTCAGGTACATAATTCTTTGATGTTTGCATCACATAGAGAAGGCACTTAGCATGCTTACCTTAGAATATTGGAGTTGAAATGTCATGTTGAAGTTATACAGTATGCGGGTGAGGCCTCTTCTGGAGTATATTATGCAGTTCTGGTCTCCCTGTCATAGGAAGGATATTATTAAATTGAAGAGGGGTCAGAAAAGATTTACCAGGATGTCGCTAGGAATGGAGGGTTTGAGTTATAAGGATAGGCTGGGGTGTTTTTCACTGGAGTGTAGAATATTGAGGGGTGACCTTATAGAGGTTAATAAAATCATGAGTGGCGTAGATAAGGTGAATGGCAGGTGCCTCTTCCCTAGGATGGGAGATTTCAAGACTATGAGGCTTATCTTTAAGGTGAGCGGAAAAAGGTTTTAATAAGGCATGAGGGACAACTCTTTTGCACAGAGAGTGGTTCATGTGTGGAATGAACTGCCAGAGAAAGTGGTGGTTCAGGGTATAATTGCAACATTTAAAAGACATTTGGATAAGTATATGAATAAGAAATGTTTGGAGGGATATGGACTGAGCAAAGGCAGGAGGGATTAGTTTAATTTGGGATTACAGTCAGCATGGACTGCTTGGACCAAAGAGTTGTCTTCCATGCTGTATAAGTTTATGACTGAAAGATGTTGGTGAATGGGTCTGGTTATACCAGAACTCCATTTTGAAGTAAATGAGTTGAATCAAAATGTATCCTTTGCAAAGTTTACTGCTTTTTTTCCTTCTGGGAACTGGTCAAATGAACATTAATCCATTTTAAAATAGATTTCTTTATGTTAAGGGTAATAGTGGGTGCCGACACTCACTCGGAACCACCTGACGTACAGTTCCAATTTTACATTTAAGTGAAGTGAAAAGCAACTTGGGGTTTTGAAATTTCTATAGAAGTGATGGCTCTTTGCCTGTGGAAGGAGGTTGACTGGGGTAAATTTCGAAAGCACTAGCTCTTTGTCAACATATAAGAAGCAACAGCCGTAAGATTTGAAATCGGTGGCAAAAATAGAAAAATATTAGGAGGTCACACCAGATCTGTCAGGAAAGATAGAAAAGATCATTTTAAACTTTCATTCTTTGTGTTAACAGAGTCATGCCTTTTTCTCCATTTGGGGAATGGTAGGAAGGCAAAAGATACTAAGGGACAATAAAACTTTTAGCTCTTTATGTTTTCAGGTCACGATGACTGTGTTTTGTTGCAAATTTAAAAATGCCTTCACAGTGGCTTACCCCCATCTCTCAATCAGAAGGTTACAGTTTTAAGCTTTTCGAGAGACTTGAGCACATAATCAAAAGTGATATTTTTGTAAGAGGTCACTTGTGAGCAGTCTTTTTAGCACCTCAAACCTGTTCAGCCATTCAGTCAGATCCCAGCTGATCTACAGGATTTAACTCCTCTGCCCCATTCTGTTACATACATTTGGACAACAAAAATCTATCCATATCAGTCTTTAACAGTAATCTTTAACCTTCCCTTTGTGGAAGAGTTCAAAACTTTGAACACACTCCAGCAGTAAATATGTTTCTTGACCTCACTGATGTTTGTGTCATGTTCTTGAGGGCAAGACTCAACTCATTGAAATAATATCCAGCCCGGGAATTGGAGTTAATTGTTGCAGTTTGCAAGCTTTGATTGGTTTTCCCTTCATGTTCTGAATTCCAGGGGAGGCAGGTCATGTTTGTGTGACGCCACCATGCCGTTAATCTCAGAGTTTGGGTATTGTTACAGTTCAGTACATTAAGGAAAACTGCCCTGATCAACTTGATACCGACATTGGCATCGTCCAGGCCAGGCAGAGTTTAACCTTTGATCTGAAAGACAAATTATCCAATAGTAGCATCACACAAAACCAGAACAGTCATACAGCATGGAGGAAGCCATTCTGCCCACACAATAGCTTCAAATTGCATTTCAGTTGTGCCATTCTCCCAAGGCCAGGGACAGATTTCAGGCTCCCTGGTGCTGCTCCCAACCTAGCCACAGCCCCTGTCCTAGCCTGATCCAAGCACCCTTCCTGATATTTCTCCCCCTCCCTGGATGGAGTGACCCCTCTCCAAAACATGGAGGCTCCTTCCCTGACCAAAACATAGACTCCTCCCCCAACCAAAACATAGAGACCCCAACCCCAACCCAGAAACAGAGACCCCTCCCCCAACCAAAAACATAGAGACCTCTCCCCTGACCAAAATGCAAAGATCCCACCCTCAACACAGACACAGAGACCCCACCCAGAACGCAGATACAGAGATATTTCCTGACCAGAACACAGAGTCCCCTCCCCAACCAAAACACGGAGACCCCAGCTCCAACCCAGACACAGAGACTTTTCTCTGACCAAAGCACAAAGACCCCTCTCCCAACCCAGATACAGAAACTCCTTCCTCTAACCTGGGTACAGAGCACATACCCTGACAGAAACACCAAGCTGCCTCCTCAACCCAGAGACCCCTTCACCCAAACACAGAGACCTCCCCCCAAAACACAGAGATCCCGTCCCCCGACCAGACCATAAAGACCTGGATATGGAGGCCCCTCCCAGGCACAAACATTAAATCCCTCCCCCACACTGAACACAGAGACCCTTCCCAACCCCTCCCAAACCTTGGTTATTTGACCCTTTCCTCAGCCCCTGCCTTCTCCTTCTCCCCATGTTATTACACATCCTCTCTTTTCAAAAACTATGGAATTGCAGTTTGAATGTTTCGATTAAGCCTGCCTCCACCACATTGACACTCTAAGCATTCACTGACTGAACGCTGTTTTCTCACGTCCCTTTTGTTTCTTTTGCCAATCACTTTCAACCTGTGCCCTCACATTCATAATCCATTCACATGTGGGAACAATCTCTCCCTGTCCACTCTGACCAGACTTGTCATGATCTTGCTACAGTCCTAATTTTGCCATTCCACTTTAAAAATTAAGGCTCCCATTGCTGAACCACTCTTATAACTATGTCTTCACTCTCTCCAAGGCTTTCACCTCTTTCCTAAAGTGTGGGGCCCAGAACTGAACTTAAAGCTCTCACTGAGACCAAACTAATGCCTTACCAAGTTCAATATTGAGTCATAGAGTCACACAGCATGGAAACAGACCCTTTGGTCCAACTCATTCATGCCGACCAGGTGTCCCAAACTGAACTAGTCCCATTTGCCAGCATTTAGCCCATATCCCTCCAAATCTTTCCTATCCATGTACCTGTCCAAATGTATCTTAAATGTTCGAACTGTACCCGACTCCATCACTTCTTCTGACAGCATAATCCATATACTCTCTGTGTGAAAATGTTACCCCATAGGTCCATTTTAAATCTTTCCCCTCTCACCTTAAACCTATATCCCCTAGTTTTGAATTCCCCCACCCTAGGGAAAAGACCTTTGCTATTCACTTTATTTATGCCCCTCATGATTAAAAAAAAACGTTTTTTAAGGTCACCTCTCAGCCTCCTACACTACAGTGAAAACAGTTTCAGCCTATTCAGCCTCTCCTTATAACTCAAACCCTCCAGCACCAATAACATACCTGTGAATCATTATTTCACCCTTAGCAGTTTACTAACACCCTCCCTATAGCAGGGCGACTAGAACAGTATGCAGTACTCCAAAAGTAACCTCAATAACTTCCTTGCTTTTGTGTAGATAAAGACCAGAACGCTGCATGCTTTATTAACCAACAGAAATTGCTGATAAAGCTCAGCAGGTCAGGCAGCATCTGTGGAGAAAAGTCAGACTACTGAGGAAGGGTCGCTCAATCCAAAATGTTAACTCTGATTTCCCTTCACAGATGCTGCCGGACCTGCTGAGCGTTTCCAACAATTTTTGCTTTTGTTTCTGTCCTTCAGAGGGTTTTGCACATGTACACAGTCTGTTCTGGGAGCTGCTTTAGAATTGTATCCTTTATTGCCATCCTGCATTCTTCCTTCCAAAACGGATCACTTTCCACTGGGAGTCTCCACGTTAATTCAGCATTTAAGCTTCTGGAATGGTACTGACCCCACAACCTTCAGCCTCACGGGATTGAGTAGTCCTCCCTGGGCCAAGAGATTAAAGAAGCAACAGAACTGAATGACTTTAATGATACAATTACAGGAAAAACAGCTCAGGGACAGGGGGAAATGTACTTCTGTCCAGTTTCCTGTTCACTCAGAAAAATGAGACAACAATCAGACTTGAACAATACCTGTAGATGACGAGCCCCTGAGGCTTTGAAACGAGCGACCAACTGCTATGTCTAACTCAGACTCGAGAATGTCTGCAGGCCCCAAACATTCAATGGTACATCTCTGCATGTTCACTCCCCATTTTAAAAAAGTGCACATACACATGCACAATATATAGCCAGCTTCTAAAAATATTAAAAGTAATCCTACTCTATTCAACAGATTCTTCTCTTCACTTATATATTTGTTTCATTGCTGAAGGATTTGTTGGCCTTTGATCATTCTTCATTTCACTGCTGTGACACTTGCAAATATAGTTTTCTTGTTATTGTTGCTTTGAATATGAGCATCACTGGCTGAGTCAGCATTTGTTACCTAATTGCCTTTGAGCTGAGAGGCTTACCAGGCCATTGCAGGGGCCAATTTGAAGTGGGTGTGGAGTCAGGTGTAGGCCAGGCTGGGTAAAGACGACATAGTCCCTTCCTGGCAAATGTAATGTTGGCCTTTATTTCAAACAGAATATCAAATAGATAATGGGAAATCCTGATATAACTATACATGGCGCCAGTTCAGATCATAACTGAGAATACTGTGAACAATTTTGGTCTCTCATATCTAAATAAAGGTTTACAGGCATTGGAGGAAGGTTCCCTGGACTGATCGCCAATCCCTTATCTTGAGCTTATCTGGAAACCATGTTTCTTGGGTTCCCAGACTGGGGAACGAGCGTCTTAGCATCAACACTGACAAACCCTCTCAGAATTTCATAAGCTTCATTGAGATCAGTTCTAAAGACCAGAGAGTATGGATCTATTCCATTCCATATCACATCATGCAACAACTTGCTCTTCCCAGGAATCAATCTAGTTAGCTTTTTCCAGGCCACCTCCAAAGCTGGGACTGTCTTGTAAGGAGAGGTTGGGCCTACTCTCACTGAAATTTAGAAGAATGAAAAGCAACTGTACTGAAATATAAAAGATTCTTAGGTGACTTGACAGGCTAGAAGTGGAAAGTTTGTTTTCCTTTGTGGGACAGTCTAGGACTGGAGGGCATCATCTCAGAATGTGGGATCATTCATGTAAGACAGTGTTGAGGGGGAGTTTCAGAGGCTTATTCAGTGGAATTCTTTATCTTAGAGAGCTTTCAAGGCTGGTTCATTTAGTACAGTCAAGTTTAAGTCATTAAGTATATTCAAACAGTAGACAAAGGTTTATTCATTAAAGGAATCAAGGGTCATAGGAATAGTGGAGTTGAGGATCAGATCACCCATGATCTCATTGAATGATGGACTGAATGGTCTATTTCTGCTCATACCTGCGATGGTTTAAAGGACACTAATAAACCAAGTTGGTTCTATTCATGGCTGCTATTAACCTCCAATTCTAAATGTATGAGTTGAATTGAAATGCCTCCACCGAGCATGTTGGGATTTAAACCCCTGTCACCAGTGTTTTGGGATTACTATTCTAGGGAGGTTACCATTACACCAGCTCCTCCCTGCAATTGCAGCATTGCATGATGCTATGATTTCCCTCCACTTGACTTTATTGGGAAGCTAATTGTCAACCCTTCAGCTATGGTAGTTCATTAACCTTTTCAAACATACACTGACTATGAGAATGGTTTAAGGAACGTATCAACTTTAAACATTTGTGTATCAAATGTGACTCAGTTGGCAGCAGTCTTAACTTAGTGGCCAGATCAACACTATCCCCTCAAAATACATCAAGGAGATAGCTGAGAGCCTAGCTTCTTATTTTATTTGAAGGCAAATGTAATGCGCTGTGTTCCAGATGTGACTCGATTGGTCTACTACTACACTTTAAGCAAAACATGACTTATTCTTAGAACAGTTCAAATGTAGGCAAGAAAAGAATAATAGGAATAGCTTCAACTCTATTGAAATACCTAAAAAATAATATGTTTTTTAACTACTAATTATCAACTGCTCTAACAGAGCAACATCCCATAAACACATCCTTGGCAAAGGCAAAGCAGATTTTTCTCATGTTCTATCCCTTCTACAATCCAGGAGACAGGAGCACCAACAGAAACAATCTAGCAGCAGACAAAGAACTCAAGCTTTTTGCTGCAGCAGAGAGAGAGTTGAATCTAACAGGTTCAACAGCCAACCCCAAACCCCAATTGAAAACAAAACTAAAACCCTGGGTTTGTGTGAGCCCGACTTCACCCACTTATGATTCTTTTGTCTAATTAGAAAAAAAAACACTCAGGGAGCTCAAAGCTGTTTACCAACTGCTTTTGAAGCAGGAATTCCACCACCATTGTGGCAAGACCTCTTTTTAACAAAACAGTACAGAACAAATCCCTCTTAAAGGCACAGTACCATCACACAAATGGTGATGATTCTAATGTGTGCATACAATTTGTGACTGATGCCCCAGTGCAGTCCTGATATAACACTATATTATCAGAAATGCCACCTTTATGATGAGATGTTAAACTGAGGCTCTGACTGCCCTTTCAGGTGGATGTAAAGGTTATCAAGGTAGCATTTTGAGGAAGACCAGGGTTTCTCCCCAGTGTTAATAATTAGCCCTTGGCCAACATCTGACCATGATCCCATGACTATTTGTGGGAGCTTGCCTTATACAATTTGCAGCATATTTCCTCAGTTGCAGCAGTGACTCAACTTGGACGTACTTTGTAACATGTTTTGGGAATCCGGTTGGTGGTCAGGGATGAGTGTGAAAATAGAGGCCTTTCATTCTGAGGTGAGATCTGGCCTGCTTTCCTAGATGAGCTCAGGAGATCCCACAGCAGCATTCTGATGTCCTGTTTGGCATTCACCCCTAAACAACCTCACAAACAGAGGCTCTGGTCATTGTCAGGCTTTGTGGTTAGTGGGAAGTTGCTGTGCACAAATTGATTACAATACACATTGCAATGTCCTGGGGCGTTGAAACTGCTGTACAAATGTGAACTCTTTTCTTCTAAAATGAGAAGGACAGCTGAAGATTTTGCCTGCAACTTTTGATAAGGCTTCTTCAGGGATTATCTCTAATGACGGATTTGATTGCTGGTGCTATTTCTTCCTCTCTCTGTATAGATTGCAATTCACGATGATGAGCTTTTGGTGGTTTGAAATCTGACCACCCAATTAGCATTGAATTATTCATTGGATTCCCACATCCAATTGCTTACAGCATTCAGAATTTTGACAGGCCTGAATGGAACTGTGCAGGTTCCTCACACTCTGTTTCCAGACAAACTGATGTGGAATTTGCCTTATTGAAATCCAGTGAAGTGACTCATCCCCTCCTCATCTTTAATTGAGCCAGTTGAAAGGCTGGAGTGAGCAGAAGCCCAGGAGACTGCAGTATCCTGTAAAAAAAGGCTTTCAGGCTGCAGCCTCCTCTGGTCCATTTGCACTGCAAAGCGTTACCATGGTAATGAGGCTTCACAGGGCCTGAAATACCAGCTCACTGCCCTGTGTGTGCCCTTGCTTTGATACAAACCCATGGTAGGAAGTGCCAGCTGGCCTACACAATAACCCTAGACTATGGTCAGGCTCACTGGGCATTACCCAGTGCCCCTACCACCTCCCTGGCAGAGGGATGACAAAATAAACAAATTGCAGAGGGAATAACATAGAGGTCAGATAGAGCAGTGTGACGATGTTTAGAGAGGCATCCAGGATAGTTGCTAATGCCCCTTCCATTAGTAGGGGCAGCACGGTGCCTCAGTGGTTAGCATTGCAGTCTCACAGCATCAGGGACCAGGGTTCAATTCCAGCCTTGCACCACTGTGTCGAGTTTGTACATTCTCCCCACGTCTGCGTGGGTTTCCTTTGGGTGCTCTGGTTTCCTCTCACATTTCAGATTAGGGTGGATTGGCCATGCTAAATTGTGTATAGTGCCCAGGGTTGTGCAGGCTAGGTGGATTAACCATGGGAAATACAGAGATGGGGCAGAACTGGGTGTGATGCTCTTCAAAGGGTCAGTGTGGACTAGATGGGCCAAATGGCCTGCATTGTAGGGATTCCATGAATACTTGGTGACAGAGGTATCAGCCAAAGCTTACTAGCCCACCTAGAGAATGTTTAAGTGGAGGAATACTTTTTTTTAATGTGCTGACATATTTGGAGATATTTCTAAGCCTAATTGGTAATCATTTATTTTCATTAATAGGTGGAAGAAAATTTTTCCATCTGCATAAAGTCCATCCTTGTATGGACAGCATCAATGGGTGCTCTTTGTTATTGACAGGATATTGGCATCTGTGACCAAGCCAGCATTTATTGCTTCATCCCTAATTGCCCTTGAATTGAGTGGCCTGCTCAGCCACTTGAGAGGCTGTTTAAGACCCAAGACTGGAGTCACATATAGTCCAGACCATGTAAGGACAGCAGATTTCCTTCCCTAAAGGGCATTAGTGAACCACATCTGGTTTTTACACTGATTTCCATTGGCTTCATGCAAACCTCTTCTGAGGCTAGCATTCAGTTCCTGATTTAATGAATTGAGTTGAAATTCTACCAGTTGACATGGTGAGATTAGAACCCACAGACACGTAAAATTAAAGCAAGAGCAGGCTATTCAGTCCACCAGGTCTAGCCTACTATTCACTATAATTGTGGCTGATGCCATATTTCAACACTGTTCCTACTTTCTCACCATACCTCTTGATGCCTTTAGTTTTAAGAAATCTATCTATTTCTTTCATGAATCTTTGACTTCCAGTCCCTTTCATTTTGAAAATTCCACAGGATCACCATCCTCTGAGTATATAACCCTCTGCTGCCTCACAGCGCTAGAGACCCAGGTTCAATTTCATCTTCAGGCAACTGTCTGTGTGGAGTTTGCACATTCTCCCTGTGTCTGCGTGGGTTTCCTCCGGGTGCTCTGGTTTCCTCCCACCGTCCAAAAATGTGCAGGTTAGGTGAATTGGCCATGCTAAATTGCCCGTAGTGTTAGGTGAAGGGGTAAATGGGTCTGGGTAAGTTGCTCTTCGGAGGGTCGGTGTGGACTTGTTGGGCCGAAGGGCCTGTTTCCACATTGTAAGTAATCTAATCTAATCTAATCTAATCATAAAATTATTCTCATCTCTGTCCTGAACTGTCTATCCTGCATGCTAAAATCATGGCCCCTTGTTCTAGACCCCTAGCTCGGGGAAATGTCATCCCTGCATCCAGTCCATCTAGCCAGGTCAGAACTTTATGCATGTATCCAAAGCACAAGCACCATTGGAGTGACATCTTCATTATGCCATCATCTCCCCTACAGTTTTAAACTACATGCTGTAGGGCACCATGTAAATGCAAGTCTTTCTATTTCTCTTTAAAAAGTGTGACGATGCTATGGCTTTAAGAGGTTTATATTGTCCTTTATTTTGAAGAGAGGTTTTAAGACAGAGATGACAAGCTGCCAATTTGAATCCAATAAAGTAAACAGCCTGTGAAGCCTTGTTTTTTTTTAAGTTGGAACAATAGATGCAGCCTGAATGGGTGGGGTCAAGCTCTTACAAAACCAGGACTTTTAGATCTTGATTTTCAGTGGCAGTTGTTGATGGGGTCTTGAAGCTAGGTTTGGAAGCTTCGTACATTTCTTCCTGCTACTCTCTCTCTCGGATTTTCTCTTCTTGTTTTTCCTTAGACTGGAGAATTTCCTGTGAGACAATCTATTTTACTGAGTTTTTCTGTGCCAAGTGTACGTTTATGGGATACTATACTTGAACAGTAACTGTTTTGTAGTTAAATAATCTAATATTCTGTTAAATCTTCCAATAGAGTTAAATTATCCATTTTCTTCTTTCTTTTGTTGTATTTTAACTATAGAGTATGAATAAATATTTTTTAGCTTCAATCCTGGTTGTTTGACCAATTGAATTGCATCCAGAATGTAACATCTGGCACTTGTTTTTAAAATAAGAAAAGGTTAGAGCCTAGTCTGTCATCTAAATACATTTTTCAGGGGGGTTGATCTGGTCCATAACAAAAGGCAGGAATCTGATTTTTGTGAGCATGGACATCTAGCCAACCAGGGTAGAACCTTACTTATTTTAAAGAGTGAAAGGCCTTTAAAGAGATGACTTCTTGTACAACTGAGGTTTCACTCTGCACATCAGGCTTGTCGAAGTGTGCAGGACACACACTCTGAAAGATGTTCTGGCTCCAGAGATGTTTGTCAGGCCAGATGCACAAATTGACTCAGGTCATTAACCAAAATGTGAATCTGAGATAGGGCAAAGCCTATATGTTAGCTGTGGCTCAGAGAGAGGTACTCTATACCTCAACATCCTGAGTTCAAGTCCCCCTCTTGATTTGTGTGCATGAGATGTGGCTGCCCCTCCAGTCCAGTATTGGGAGAGAGCTGCATTGTCAGAGGTGCGATCTTATGGGTGAAGCTTAAAACGGAGGTCCTGTCAGTGGACATTGATAACCCCAGGGCACTGATTGAAAGGAAAAAAAAGGGACTTACCCCACAGCTAACACCACCAAAGCAGGTAGTTGATAATATTGGTAACCACATTCGTAACTTTAAGAAATGTTAGTGACATACACAGTTGTTAGTCTGTGATTCTGACACAACAAAAGACAAAGATAGATTTGCTGATCATTGGACTTTGAGAGTCTAACCACATCTTTAGACATCCATTAAAATGGAATTTCATTTCACAAACTTGGCATTGGGATGAAATTGTTCATTAGCAGCTCGTTTGTAATGTGGTTGCTCTGGTGTGAGGGTAAAATTGCACGTTAATAACCATCATTCCTAAACAATTTCAATATATAGTCAGATTAAATAAGTGGACAAGAAAACAATGCGGGAGTGCAATGTGGGAAAATGTGAGATTGACCATTTTGGTGTGAAGTATAGAGAAGCAGACTTTTTTAAACATTGGGTGAGAGATGAATAAAAGTTGGTATTCAGAGATATTTGCATGTCTTTATAAACAAATCACATCATCCAGAAATTATAAACAAATAAAAAGCTGATGCTAATATGATCTTCATTGTCAGGCAATTTGAAGAGTTAGGATGTCTTGCTGTCGTTATGTAGGCCTTTGGTAAGGCCAAACGTGGCAAACTGACTATGATGAGGCCTCTTTAGCTAAGGAGAACATAAAACATAGGAACAGAAGTAGGCCATTCAGCCCATCAAGTCCGCTTCATCCTTCAATGGAATCATGGCAATCTGATAATCCTCAACTGAACTTTCCCGCCATCTCTCCATAATCCTAGATTTCTTTACTGATTAAAAATCTAATTCAGAACCAATAGATCTGTGGATGCTATAAATCAAAAACAAAAACAAAAACAAAAATTGCTGGAAAAGCTCAGCAATTCAGGCAGTACCTGTGGAGAGAAATCAGAGTTAACATTGCTGGTTGAGTGACGCTTCCTCAGGACTTATGGAACTCAGAACTCAAAAATCTAACTATTCTAGCCTCAAATATACATAACAACCCAGCTTGAACAACATCTTGTGGTAAAGAATTTGTCAGATTCACAACCTCTGAGAGAAGAAATTCCTCCTAATGTCTGCCTTAAAAATGTGACCATTTATTCTGAGACTATGACCTCTGATCTTAGACTCTCCCAGTAGGAAAACTACCTTTCCTCATCTACCCTGCCAAGTTCATTAAGAATCGTTTATGTTTCAGTGCCTCTCATTCTTCTATATTCCAATGAATACAGGCAAAATCTACTCAAACTCTCCTCATACGACAGCCCCTAGCTTTGGAGGTGACCCGGCAAAAACTAACTAGATTGATGGGGTTCTGAAAAAAAGGCACTGGACTCGAAACGCTTACTCTGAATCCTCTCCACTGATGCTGCCAGATCTGCTAAGATTTTCCAACTAATTCTGGCTTTGTTTCTAGCTAGATTGTTTCCAGGGATGAGCAAGCTGTCCCATGAGGAGATGTGGAGTTGAATAAATCCACACTATCTGGTATATAGAAGCGATCTCAGTGAAGCAGATAAAACTCCGAGAGGGTTTGACAACATTGATGCTGAGACATTCTTTCTCCAGGCTGGAAATTCAAGAAACATAGTTTCAAGATCATCTCAAGATCAGGGATTGGTGATTTAGGATTGAGATGAAGTGAAATTTCTTCACTTATATAGCTGTGAATCCTTGGAACTCTTCAGAGAGCAGTGCATGTTTGGTCATTGAGTATTCAAGAATGAAATGAATAGATTTTTGGAGTCTAAGCAAATTGAAGGATTAGGACAGGAAATTAGAGTTAAAGAAGGAAGCCAGCCATGATCATCTTGGTTTTGTAAGCAGGTTCTAGTGGCTATTTGTCACACTAATGATCTTATTTCTTAGACTCATAATTAACGTTGACATTGTATAAGTTGTTTCTGTTTGATGTCCATATTCTAAGGTGGCTTGTTAGTGAATGACTAAGTGATGGCTTCGGAGAGGGAGTTAGCTTTTGATTGTACATTAGACTTCATAGAACATAGAATCCCTGCCATATGAAAGCAGGCCATTTAGCCCGTGGAAGCCCATGCAGACAGTGGAATGTGCAAATACCACACAGACATTCACCTGAGGGTAGAATCCATCCCAGGTCTCTGTGAGGCAGCATTGTTAACAACTGAGCCACCCTGATAAATGGGACTACAGTTACGGCCATGACTCAGATTCGAATTGAGACTGCTGTGGCCACAGTGCAGATTTCCTACCATGATGTACCGCATGGCACCACATAACAAGCCACTCTGCACCCAATCAGATTTAAGTACAGCTCATGTTCAGGCAAGGTGCCTTTATAAAGGAGACACTTAGGTTTGAACTGGGAACTTCTTGATCTGTAGTCAGATCTGCTACCACTGATATTAGAACAGTAGTATATTATTTTACAACACGTGTACAACTTCTTTCATAGCATGATTGAAGCCCTACAGTGTGAAATCAAGCCGTTTGGCCCATCGAGTCCACTCCAACCCTCTGAAGAGTACTGCACTCACATCCATCCCATCCCTCTAAACCTGCATTTCATATGGTTAATCCACCTAACCTACACATTACTGGATACTATGAACAACTTAGCACGGCCAATCCACCTAATCTGCACATCTTTGAACTGTGGGAGAAAACCAGAGCACCTGGAGGAAACCCACACTGACACGAGTAAAACATGTAAACTTCACTCAATTACCCAAGGCTGGAATCGAACCCAGGTCCCTAGTGCTGCGAAGCAGCAGTATAAAGCAACAGAACCACAGACTAATATGTGGCTATAGGGGTGATCAAACACTTGATAGGGCATGCCAAATAGCAAATGTGATTGGAAGGGTTTCCATAGATTTCTCAGCAACTCCACCCCAAACAATACTGATGTGGGTTGTCAAACCTCATTAAACATCACAAGGGATTACAATTCTTCATTTTTGTCAACCTGGTTTAAACCACCCTCTCAAAGGTGACTTTGTCATGAGAACTGCTCCCATTCTAGTCAATTACCCTCCTTTCCTGGGTCTACACTCTTCTGGACATTGGAAGCAGCACTTCAGTACTAATTTAACTTTGTATTATACTTATAAAATATATTATTGTATGATTTTGTTGCATAAAATAAATTGTAAAAGATAGAAAAAGAACATTGATCCCAGGAAAGACATAAAGAAAGAGTTAAGAAGAGCCAGGAGGGGACATGAGAAGTTGTTGGCAAGTAGGATTAGGAAAAATCCTCAAGCTTTCGATAGGTATATCAGGAACAAAAAACAGTAGTGGGAAGTTGTGCATGGAGTCAAAGGAGATAGAGGAAGCATTAAATGAATATTTTTTGTCAGTATTCACACAGGAAAAAGACAATTGAGTGCAGGAAACAGAGTTGAAATAATGGGTAAGTACTCAATTTCGCAGGACATGACTAGTGGTGTCCCACATGGGTCCTCAATTATTCACAATATTCTTTAACAACTTGGATAATGGCAAAAAAAAAGTCAAACATCCAAATTTGCTGATGACACAAAATTGGCAGTCTTGTAGACCGAATTCCTGATGAAGGGCTTCTGCCCGAAACGTCGATTTTACTGCTCCTCGGGATGCTGCCTGAACTGCTGTGCTTTTCCAGCACCATTCTAATCTAGACTCTGGTTTCCAGCATCTGCAGTCATTGTTTTTACCTTGTAGACATTATTGTAGACAGTGGCGAAACAGCATAAAATTACAACAGGATATTGATAAACTGGATGAATGGGCAAAGCTGCAGCAGATGGATTTTAGTATAAATAAGTATGAAGTTGCCCATTTTGGCCTGATAAATGGTAGATGCGGGTACTTTTTTTAGAAGGCACAAAGCTAAATACAGTGGATGTCCAATGAAATTTGGAGGTTCAGTTTGCAAAATTCTTTAAAATATCACAAACAAGTGCCGAAAATAGTCAAGAAGGCCAATAGAATGCTGGCCTCATATCTAAAGGGCTGGAAGATAGGGATGCAGACGTTATGCTGCAGTTATACAAAACCCTAGTTAGATCCTACTCGGAGTGCTGCGAACAGCTTGGGGCAACACACTTTAGGAAAGATAAAGTCATAGAGTCATAGAGACAAGGATGTTGCCAGGGTGGGAGGATCTGAGCTACAGGGAGAGGCTGAACAGGCTGGGGCTGTTTTCCCTGGAGCGTCGGAGGCTGAGGAGTGACCTTATAGAAGTTTGCAAGATTATGAAGGGCATGGATAGGATAAATAGACAAAGTCTTTTCCCTGGGGTCGGGGAGTCCAGAACTAGAGGGCATATGTTTAGGGTGAGAGGGGAAGTATATAAAAGAGACCTAAGAGGCAACCTTTTCATGCAGAGGGTGGTACGTGTATGGAATGAGCTGCCAGAGGATGTGGTGGAGGCTGGTATAATTGCAACATTTAAGAGGCATTTGGATGGGTATATGAATAGGAAGGGTTTAGAGGGATATGGGCCGGGTGCTGGCAGGTGCTCCAGGGAAAACAGCCCCAGCCTGTTCAGCCTCTCCCTGTAGCTCAAATCTCCAACCCTAGCAACATCCTTGTAAATCTTTTCTAAACCCTTTCAAGTTTCACAACATCCTTCCAATAGGAAGGAGACCAGAATTGCACATAATATTCCAACAGTGGCCAAACCAATGTCCTGTACAGCTGCAACGTGACCTCCCAACTCCTGTACTCAATACTCTGACCAATAAAGGATAGCATACCAAACGCCTTCTTCACTATCCTATCTACCTGCGACTCCACTTTCACGGAGCTATGAACCTGCACTCCAAAGTCTCTTTGTTCAGCAACACTCCCTTGGACCTTACTTTTAAGTTTATATGTCCTGTTAAGATTTGCTTTCCCAAAACGCAGCACCCTTAATTTCTTTAGTCATCCACATTTATCTAAATTAAACTCCATCTGTCACTTCTCAGCACATTTGCCCACCTGATCAAGATCCCATTTAAATCTGAGGTAACCTTCTTCGCTGTCCACTGCACCTCCAACTTTAGTGTCATCCGCAAACTTACTAACTGTACCCCTTGTGCTCACATCCAAATCATTTTTATAAATGATGAAAAGTAGTGGACCCAGCACTCCACTGGTCACAGGCCTCCAGTCTGAAAAACAACCCTCCACCACCACCCTCTGACTTCTACCTTTGAGCCAGTTCTATATCCAGCGAGTTCTCCCTGTATTCCACGATATCTAACCTTGCTCACCAGTCTCCCATGGGGAACCTTGTTGAATGCCTTACTGAAGTCCATATAGATCACATCTACTGCTCTACCCTCATCAATCCTCTTTGTTACCTCTTCACAAACTCAGGTAGGTAAAGACAATGACTGCAGATGCTGGAAACCAGATTCTGGATAAGTGGTGCTGGAAAAGCACAGCAGTTCAGGCAGCATCTGAGGAGCAGTAAAATCGATGTTTCGGGCAAAAGCCCTTCATCAGGAACACAGGCAGAGTGCCTGAAGGGTGGAGAGCTTTCCAACCTTCAGGCACTCTGATTGTATTCCTGATGAAGGGCTTTTGCCCAAAACGTCGATTTTCCTGCTCCTCAGATGCTGCCTTGAACTGCTGTGCTTTTCCAGCACCACTAATCCAGAATCTTCAAAAACTCAATCAAGTTTGTGAGACATGCACAAAGCCGTATTGACTATCCTTAATCAGTCGTTGCCTTTCCAAATACATGTACATTCTGTCCCCCAGGATTCCCTCCAACAACTTTTGGGGCGGCATGGTGGCTCAGTGGTTAGCACTGCTGCCTCACAGCAGCAGGGACCTGGGTTCAATTCCTGCTTCAGACGACTGTCTGCGTGAGTTTCCTCCGGGTTCTCTGGTTTCCTCCCACAGTCCAAAGATGTGCACGTCAGGTGAATTGGTCATACTAAATTGCCCATAGTGTTGGGTGCATTAGTCAGAGAGAAATAGGTCTGGGTGGGTTGCTCTTTGGATGGTCAGTGTGGACCTGTTGGGCTGAAGGGCCTGTTGCCACACTGTAAGGAATCTAATCTAATCTAAAACTTGCCCACCACCGACGTCAGGTTCACCAGTCTATAGTTCCCTGGCTTGTCCTTAACACCCTTCTTAAACAGTGGCACCACATTAGCCAACCTCCAGTCTTCCGGCACCTCACCTGTGACTATCAATGATGCAAATATCTCAGTAAGAGGCCCAGCGATCACTTCTCCAGCTTTGCACAGAGTTCTAGGGTACACCTGATCAGGTCCTGGGGACTTACCCACTTTTATGTGTTTCAAGACATCCAGCACCTCCTCCTTGATAATATCGACATTTTTCAAGATGTCACCATCTATTTCCCTGCATTCTAAATCTTCAATGTCCTTTTCCACAGTAAATATCGATGCAAAATACTCGTTTAGTATCTGTCCCATCTCCTGCAGCTCCACACAAAGGTGGCCTTGCTGATCTTTGAGGGCAAAAGTGAGGACTGCAGATGCTGGAGATCAGAGCTGAAAATGTGTTGCTGGAAAATCGCAGCAGGTCAGGCAGCATCCAAGGAGCAGGAGAATCGACATTTCGGGCATGAAGGGCTCATGCACGAACGTCGATGCCCTGATCTTTGAGGGATCCTATTGTCTCCCTAGTTACCCTTTTATCCTTAACGTATTTGTAAAAACTCTGGATTCTCCTTAATTCTATTTGCCAAAGTTATCTCATGCCCCCTTTTTGCTCTCCTGATTTCCCTCTAAAGTATACTCCTAATGCCTTTATACTCTTCTAAAGATTCACTCAATCTATCTTGTCTATACCTGACATATGCTTCGTTCTTTTTCTTAACCAAGCCCTTAATTTCTTTAGTCAACCAGCATTCCCTATACCTACCAGCCTTTCCTTTCACCCTGACAGGAATATACTTTCTCTGGATTCTCATTATCTCATTTCTGAAGGCTTCCCATTTTCCAGCTGTTCCTTTACCTGTGAACATCTGCCTCCAATCAGCTTTCGAAAGTTCTTGCCTAATGCCGTCGAAATTGGCCTTTCTCCAATTTAGAACTTCAACTTTTACATCTGGTCTATCCTTTTCCATCATTATTTTAAAACGAATAGAATTATGGTCGCTGGCCCCAAAGTGCTCCCCCACTGACACCTCAGTCACCTGCCCTGCCTTATTTCCCAAGAGTAGATCAGGTTTTGCACCTTCTCTAGTGGGTACATCCACAGACTGAATCAGAAAATTTTCTTGTACACACTTAACAAATTCCTCTCCATCTAAACCCTTATCACTATGGCAGTCGCAGTCTATGTCTGGAAAGTTAAAATCCCTGACCATAACCACCCTATTATTCTTACAGATAGCTGAAATCTCCTTACAAGTTTGTTTCTCAATTTCCTGCTGACTATTAGGGGATCTATAATACAGTCCCAATAATGTGACCATCCCTTCCTTATTTCTCAGTTCTACTCAATAACTTCCCTGGATGTATTTCCAGGAATATCCTCCCTCAGCACAGCTGTAATGCTATTCCTTATCAAAAATGCTACTCCCCCTCCTCTCTTGCCTCCCTTTCTGTCCTTCCTGTAGCATTCCTATTCTGGAACATTAAGTTGCCAGTCCTGCCCATCCCTGAGCCATGTTTCTGTAATTGCTATGATATCCCAGTCCCATGTTCATAACCATGCCCTGAGTTCATCTGCCTTCTCTGTTAGGCCTCTTGCATTGAAATAAATACAGTTTAATTTACCAGTCCTACCTTGTTCTCTGCTTTGTCCCTGCCTGCCCTGACTGTTTGACTTGCCTTTGTTCTCAACTGTACCAGTCTCAGGTTAATCTCTTTCCTCACTATCTCCCTCAGTCCCAACCACCAACCCCCACCTTACTAGTTTAAATCCTCCTGAGCATCTCTAGCAAATTTCCCTGCCAGTATATTAATCCCCTTCCAATTTAGGTGCAATCTGTCCTTCTTGTACTGGTCACTTCTACCCCAAAAGAGATTCCAATGATCCAAAAATGTGAATCCTTCTCCCATACACCAGCTCCTCAGCCATGCATTCATCTGCTCTATCCTCCTATTCCTGCCCTCATAGCTCGTAGCACTGAGAGTAATCCAGATATTACTACTCTCGAGGACCTCCTTTTTAAATTCCTGCCTAACTCTCTGTAATCTCCCTTCAGAATATCAACCTTTTCCCTTCCTATGTCATTGGTTCTAATATGTACAATGACCTCCTGCTGACTCCTCTCCCCCTGAGGACATTCTGCACTCTCTCTGGGGCATCCTTGATCCTGGCATCAGGGAAGCAACACACCATTCTGATTTTTCGCTGCTGGCCACAGAAACGTCTGCCTGTACCTTGGACTAGATAGTCCCCAAAGACTATCGATTTCTTGGAACCCGACGTACCTCTCATTACATTAGAGCCAGTCTCAATACCAGAAACTTGGCTGTGCGTGCTACATTCCCCTGAGAATCCATCACCCCCAACATTTTCCAAAACAGCATACCTGTTTGAACTGGAGATAGCCACAGATGACTCCTGCACTACCTTCCTACCTCACTTACCTAACCTGGAGTTAACCCATCTACCCGACTGTATCTGAGACTTTCCCCCTTTCCTATAACTGCCATCCATCACATCCCCTTGCTCTTGTAAATTCCTCATTGCCTCTAACTGCCTCTTCAACCGACCCATTCGATCTGATAGGATTCACAGCCATGGCATTTATTGCAGATATAATCCTCAGTAACCCGTAAACTCTCCATGAACTCACACATCTGACAAGAAGAACATATCACTCTACAAAGGGCCATTTTTGCTTCTTTCAATATACAGACCCAGAAAATAGTATTCCTCTACAAAACACTGCCGCAGGTTAAATGAATACTTATGGCCTATATTTTAAGTTTAATCAAGACATAGCTCAATAAAACAGAAAATCAAGAAAGGACCCACTCTACTCACTACTGCAGACTTAGTTTAACGCCGCGCTTAAAATCCACTTTTCTGCTTCTGTGCCGTGATCGCTCCCAGACAGTTCCTCCAAGATCAGTTGTGAAGTTCACTGTTTTTTAATTTTCCCAGATGCACTCCGAGGTCCAGCGATACATGAATTCAACAGCAAAGGCAGTAACTGCTAGCTCTGTCAGTTAGCAATGTGGGTTTCTTTCTCTCTCTCTCTCCCGCACTGACCACTGACCTCACCATGTGCTTCCTTTGTCTGTTCTTCTCCCTTTTAAAAGTGCTGTTGTTTTGACCTGTTTTCCTCCAAAGTTCCAAAACAATGCAACAGCATATAAAACAGTGAGTGCTGCTCCTGGAATTTGTGGAAATCACCTCCAACACCTAAAATACCTCAAAAAAGGAGCAGTTGTTACAACCAGAAGTTTTTCCCGTTCTCCATCTTGGATTACCCAGAATCCTCTCGGTTTTGGCCCTGGAGGGAGATCAATGCTCCTCCACAACAGCTGTAAATCTCTAGGAAGTCTTGATTCAATGAAAGGCACTAACAAAAATTATAATCATTTCTGGAATTCCATCTGGAACCAGCTGGAAGGGCAAGATCATGAAATTACTGTTCCTTCCTGCCAAATTCACCCTCATCTCACCAATGGCTTCAAAACAAAACTATGGCACAATTAGTGTGTTTTGCAATCAACTGTGATCTTATGGGGAAGTACCTGACAGTGAGCATAAGAACCATGAATTAATGTACCAACATTGTTTTAATGGTGCTTCTATTTGTTAATATTTATTACTTCATAATGGAAGAAATACCATTGGCTCACATTAGGGAAGGGTTGGGGAGGTGGATGAGTGACAGTGGCTCAGTGGTTAGCACTGCTGCCTCATAGCGCCAGGGTCCCAGGTTTGATTCCAGCCTTGGGTAACTGTCAGTGTGGAGTTTGCACATTGTGTGGGTTTCCTCCAGGTGCTTCGGTTTCCTCCCACAGTCCAAAGATGTGCAGTTCATGTAAATTGGCCATGTTAAATTGCCCATAGTGTTAGGGGCATTATTCAGAGGGAAATGGGTCTGTTCGGGTAACTCTTCGGAGGGTCGGTGTGGAGTTGTTGGCTGAAGGGCCTGTTTCCACACTGTTGGGAATATAATCTAATCAACATTTGGGATGATGGGATGACAGCAATGAACAGAGTTGAAGGAGACTACTGAGAACTTTGAGCTGCACTAACGGGTAAAGATCCCCATAATCAGCAGCACCTTCCAATGCGATGGCACTGTTTCTGACAATTTATCACTAAAACAGTTGACTCAGTTTTGCCTTTCTCTAACTCCCAATAATCAAGTATTAAAATGCAGGTAGTTACCATTTCCTTGTGCTCAAAGAGAAGACAAGACAATGTGCAGGTTAGGTGGATTGGCTGTGCTCACTGGCTCAGAGTGTCCAGGGATATACAAGCTAGATGGGTTCACCAAAGGAAATGCAGGGTTATGGGCCTACAGTAGTGGGGTAGGTCTGAGTGGGATGCTCTTCAGAGGGTTAGTGTGGACTCAATGGACTGAATGGCCTGCTTCCATACTGTAGGGATTCCATGATTCTGTAAAAATAAAAAAGTAAAGCACTGTGGATGCTGTAAATCAAAATCAAAAACAGAAATTGCTGGAAAGGTTCAGCAGGTCTGGCAGCATCTATGGAGAGAAATCAGAGTTCGCGTTTCCAGTCGAGTGAACCTTCCTCAGAACTCAGAACTGAGGAAGGGTCACTCAACCTAAAACATTTCCTCCCACTTATAGAGTCATACAGTTGTCCAGCATGGAAACAGACTCTTCGCTCCAACTCAACCAGATATCCTAAATTAATCTACTACCAGTTGCCAGCATTTGGTGCATATCCCTCTAAACCCTTTCTATTCATGCACCCATCCAAATACCTTTTAAATGTTATAGTTGTACCCGCCTCCACTGCTTCCTCTGGCAGCTCATTCCATACATGTACCACCCTCTGTGTGAAAAAGTTGCCCTTTAGGTCGCTTTTAAATCTTTCTGCTCTCACCCTTAAACCTATGCCCTCTAGTTTTGGATTCCCCACTCCAGGGAAATGTCCTTGACTATTCACCCTTTCCATGCCCTTCATGATTTTATAAACCTATAAGGACACCCCTCAGCCTCTAACACTTGAGGGAAAATTACCCCAGCCTATTCAGCCTCTCCCTATAGCTCAAATCCTTCAACCCTGGTAATATCCTTGTAAAACTTTCCTGAACTTTTTCAAGTTTCACAACATTTTTCCTATGAGGGGAGACCAGAATTGAACACAGTGTTCCAAATGTGGCCCAACCAATGTTCCGTACAGCTGTAACATGGTTGCCCAACTCAATGCACTGACCAAAAGGGGCAAGCATACCAAACGCCTTCTTCATTACCCTGTCCACCTGTGAGTTCACTTTCAAGGAAATATAAACCTGCACTCCAAGGTCTCTTTGTTCAGCAACGCTCCCGAGGACCTTACCATTAAGTGTATAAGCCCTGCCCTGATTTGCCTTTCCAAAATGCAGCACCACACATTTATCTAAATTAAACTTCATCTGCCACTTTTTGACCCATCTGATCAAGGTCCCATTGTGCTCTGAGGTAATGTTCTTCGCTATCTACAATACCTCTAATTTTGGTGTTATCTGCAAACTTTCTAATCATACCTCCTATGGTCAACTCCAAATCATTTATACAATTGATTAAAAGCAGTGGACCCAGCACCCATCCCTGTGGTACATCGCTGGCCACAAGCTTCCAATCTGAACTCCTTGCCTTCTTGTTTCCTCTGACCTCCTCTCATCACCAGTCTCAACATTTTTCCTGTCTTCTTTATCTCAATCCCATAGTTTCTCCTTTCTGCACTTACCCTGTCCCCTCCCCTTCTTTCTAAATCATCTCCAATACCACCATTATCCTATCTCCCTTCATTTCCCAACCTTGTTCCATCATGTCATTGGCCCTAACAGTGTAGCCACTCTCTTCAGATTCAACGTTTGCTCTCACATTCCTCATCAATCTTCAATTCTCTCCTTTCCCTCCAATAACTAATAACTTCAGACATTTCATGATCCTTGATTCTCCCTCTTTAACCTTCTTGAGTTCTCTTTCCCTCAGCACACCAGCCTCTATCCCACAATGCCATTCTAAAACCTGTCCTATCTACACTCTTATCTCTAGCTCAATATCTCAGTCAACATCATTTCGATCTCCAGCTGTTAATTCTCCCTGCATCTAAAAATGTTGCAGATTGTATTTGAGCGCTGGCCATCTTGACAGAGTTCATACCCTCCAAATCTCATACTAATATTCCAAACAAACTCTTGCTCAACGGCAGTTAGGGACAGGCAATAAAACATAGAATCCATATAGTGTGGAAACAGGCCATTCAACCCATTGAGTCCACACCGATCCTCCAAAGAGCATCACACCCAGACCCAAAAGCGCTACCCTATAACTCTGCAATTCCCATGGCTGATCCACCTATTTGGCACATTTCTGGACACTATGAGCACTTTAACATGACCAATCCATCTAACCTACATATCTTTGGACTGTGGGAAGAAACTGGAATACTCAGAGGAAACTCATACAGACAATGTGCAGATTCCACATGAATAGTCACCCGAGGCTGGAATCAAACCTGGGTCCCTGGTGCAGTGAGGCAGGCATGCTAAGCACTGAACCACAGTGCTCCCCAAATCATGGCCTTGGCAATGATACTCACATCCTGTGATTAAATATGAAAGGAAACAAAACACAGAAAACATCAGCTGTACCTATAAAACTGACTAAATAAATAATAACCTTGTTTAGTCCTCCTGGCTACATCTAAGTCTACCACTGGCATGCCGTTGTGAACTTAGTGATTTTTAATATTGCTTCAATACATGTGAGTCATAATAAAAGCAGAAAGAGATGGTTTATCTTTAAGCTGCCCTGTCTATCCATCATATGGATGATGTTGAAGTAAGCAACCACAAATCAATCTTCAAGTGACCCAATGGTATGACCACCTCACAAATCCCAAATGTCAGACTTAAGAATGACTGAACCAATGGTAAATATTTGATTGAATTGGATTGAGAACAATGAAAGGATTCACATTGATTTAACACCTTCATTGCCCTTTTAAAACCTTTTGCAGCCAATGGAGTACTTGTTTACGCGTACGGTTGTTGTTGTAATGTAGGTTACACAGCAGCCAAGAAGTGCACAGCAAGCTCCCATAAATCAATCTAATGGAAAGCCGATCTGTTTTAATGGTAAATAAAAACAGAAAATGCTGTGGATGCCGGAAATCAGAAACAAGAAACAGAAATTGTTGAAAAAGCTCAACAGGTCTGGCAGCGTCTGAGGAGAGAAATCAGAGTTGATGTTTTGAGTCCAGTGATCCTTCCTGAAAAAAGCTCCAAACAAGGGCCACTGGACCCAAAATGTTAACTGTGATTTCTCTCCACAGATGCTGCCAGACCCGCTGAGCTTTACCAGCAATTCTGTTTGTTATTTCTGTTTCAATGGTGTTGGTTGATGAATAAATATTGACCAGAACTTTGAAGAGAAAAGCAATAAGCTGGAAACATGGAAAGTAGGAGCAAGAGGAGGCGACTCTGCCCCTCAAGCCTGCTGTCCCATTCAACTAGAACATGGCTGATCTTCCACCTCAACATAATTTTCAACTATCCCTATATCCTTCTTTAACTTCCAAGAGTCTATTAATTTCAGTTTTAAACAGACTCAATGAACCTCCACAACCTTCCTGAGCAGAGTATTCCAACGATTCACTAACCTCTCACTGAAGGAATTTACCCTTAACTCAGCCCTAAATTCTGCCTCTATTTCTGACATTGTCCATCTACTTCACAATCCTGCTACCTCCACCATCCACCCTTTCCCCAGGGAGATATCCTCATTGCTTCTAACTTGTCGAGGCCTTTATAGTCAAAGGAGCAGTGCTCCGAAAGCTTCTGATTTTGAATAAGTCTGTTGGACTGAAACCTGGTGTCCTGTAACTTCTGACTGTGTCCACCCCAGCCCAACACTGGCACCTCCACAAATCATCCTGTTACTGCAGTCATAAATTGAAGTCCAATATCACTGCTCTCTATTTTGAGTACTTTACAATGATTAAATTTTTTTATGGGAGTGAGAGAATAATGTCTGTCACCTTTGTATTTTCAATCATATTCAGAATTAAATTAAAACAGGACTAGAACTTGTGTTTCGACAAGAGGGTCATTTACAGTGAGCCCCATTTTAGCGCATAATTCTCATTAAACTGCTTCAGCATTTACAGTGGGAAAACTAAGAATCAAGGTTAGATTTGTTGACAATACATTTTATCCATTGCCTTGTATTTTCACCAAGAAATTTCCCATTGATCTTAAGCTGTAAGTGCGTCAAAAGGACAAATAACGAGAGGGCAGCCATTAACTGTGAAGGGAAAAATATGTAGAAGCAATCAACTTCTCTCCAGAATTGTGGAAAGGGCTTGGCTTTCTTTTGATGTGTTATCAATAAAACCCAGCATAAAGAATGTGGAACATGTCAAACAGATGCTGCCAAGTAAAGAGTTTAACAGACATCCTCTGAAACAAGTTTTAGTCTGAATTCTAATAATTATGCAGCAGTTGGTGAACCAGCCCTCTGCTGTTTTTATGAATGTTTATTTTTATCCAGAACAATGTGAGTTCCTTGTTTGAGATTCAGGCTTTCAGTGGAAACATCTCTCCCTTGGTGAAGGCTTTGTTGCTTTTCATTCTTTGAAAGGAAACAACTTCTTGAGGAAGCTAATAAGCTCTCCTTTTGAAAAGGAAGAGTTGGGTTTGAGTTATCTGGGAAAAGTCGATATTGTATCACCTACAGGCCCCAACACCAATATACTTAAAATTGGATGAGACATTAAACCAGAGCTGTTGGTAAATACAACAGAGCCTATAGCATTTATTGTTGGAATGTTCTCCTTAATGTCCTGGCCAATTTTTATCTGTCTACCGACTTTACTAACAAGCTGATCATCTGTTTCATAACAAGTTAAACAACCACCCAGGACAAAGCAGCCGACTTGATTGGGACTATATCGACAAACATCCACTCCCTCTACCACTGAGGGTCATAGTAGTAGTGTGTACCATCTATAAGATGCACTGCAGAAATTCACCAAAGAAAGCACATTCCAAACTCACAATCACTTCCATTTAGAAGAACAAAGGCAGCAGATAGGGGGCACCATCGCCACTCACCAACCTGACTTAGAGTCATAGAGTCATAGAGATGTACAGCATGGAAACAAACCCTTCGGTCCAACCCGTCCACGCCGATCAGATATCCCAACCCAATCTAATCCCACCTGCCAGTACCCGGCCCATATCCCTCCAAACCCTTCCTATTCACACACCCATCCAAATGCCTTTTAAAAGTTGCAATTGTACCAGCCTCCACCACTTCATCTGGAGCTCATTCCATACACGTACCACCCTCTGTGTGAAAAATTTGCCCATTAGGTCTCTTTTATATCTTTCTTCTCTCACCCTAAACCTATGCCCCCTAGTTCTGGACTCCCCGACCCTTGGGAAAAGACTTTGCCTATTTACTCTATCCATGCCCCTCATGATTTTGTAAATCTCTATATGGTCACCCCTCAGCCTCTGACGCTCCAAGGAAAACAGCCCCAGCCTGTTCAGCCTCTACCAATAACTCAAATCCTCCAACCCTGGCAACATCCTTGTAAATCTTTTCTGAACCCTTTCAAGTTTCACAACATCTTTCCGATAGGAAGGAGACCAGAATTGCACAAAATATTCCAACAGTGGCCTAACCAATGTCCTGTACATCCGCAACATGACCTCCCAACTTCTGTACTCAATACTCTGACCAATAAAGGAAAGCATACCAAATACCTTCTTCACTATCCTATCTACCTGCGACTCCACTTTCACGGAGCTATGAACCTGCACTCCAAGGTCTCTTTGTTCAGCAACACTCTCTAGGACCTTACCATTGAGTGTATAAGTCCTGCTAAGATTTGCTTTCCCAAAATGCAGCACCTCGCATTTATCTGAATTAAACTCCATCTGCCACTTCTCAGCCCATCTGGTCCAGATCCTGTTGTAATCTGAGGTAACCCTCTTCGCTGTCCACTACACCTCCAATTTTGGTGTCATCTGCAAACTTACTAACTGTACCTCTAATGCTCACATCCAAATCATTTATGTAAATGACAAAAAATAGAGGACCCAGCACCGATCCTTGTGGCACTCCACTGGTCACAGGCCTCCAGTCTGAAAAACAACCCTCCACCACCACCCTCTGTCTTCTATCTTTGAGCCAGTTCTATATCCAAATGGCTAGTTCTCCCTGCATTCCGTGAGACCTAACCTTGCTAATCAGTCTCCCATGGGGAACCTTGTTGAATGCCTTACTGAAGTCCATATAGATCACATCTACCACTCTGCCCTTATCAATCTTCTTTGTTACTTCTTCAAAAAACTCAATCAAGTTTGTGAGACATGATTTCCCACGCACAAAGCCATGCTGACAATCCCTAATCAGTGATTAGATCAGCGTGGTGCTGGAAAAGCACAGCAGGTCAGGCAGCATCCGAGGAGCAGGAAAATCAATGTTTCGTGCAAGAGCCCTTCATCAGGAACAGAGGCAGGAAGCCTCCAGGGTGGAGAGATAAATGGGGTGGGGGGGGGAATGGGGAGATGGTAGCAAAGAGTACACTAGGTGAATGGGGGTGGGGATGGAGGTGCTAGGTCAGAGAGGAGGGTGGCGGAAGGTATCAGAGTGGTGCTGGAAAAGCACAACAGGTCAGGCAGCATCCGAGGAAAAGGAAAATTGACGCTTTGGGCAAAAACCCTTCATTATCAGTCCTTGCCTTTCCAAATATATGTACATCTGGAAACATATTGCTGTTCCTTCACTGTCACTGGGTCAAAACCCTAGAATTCCATCCCTAATGGCATTGGGTCAAACCACAGCAGGTGGACTGCAGCAGAAACAACACCTACCTTGTCGTTGCCCCAGAGATATCAGCATTGCAGTTCCATCAACAGCCTCAACCTCTAAGGTGTTGTTCACTGCAGCTGACAGCGTCTAATTGGTCAAGAGTTCGACTGACTTAACACTGACATTTTTTACAAACCCACCGACTCCCGCAGCTACCTGGATTACACCTCTTCCCACCCTACCTCCTGCAAAAACAGCATCCCGTATTCCCAATTCCTCCGCCTCCACCGGATCTGCTCCCAGGAGGACCAGTTCCACCACAGAATACGCCAGATGGCCTCCTTCTTTAGAGACCGCAACTTTCCTTCCCACGTGGTTAAAGATGCCCTCCAATGCATCTCATCTACATCCCGCACCTCCGCCCTCAGACCCCACCCCTCCAACCGTAACAAGGACAGAATGCCCCTGGAGCTCACCTTCCACCCTACCATCCTTCACATAAACCAAATCATCTGCCGACATTTCCGCCACCTCCAAACAGACCCCACTACCAGGGATATATTTCCCTCCCTACCCCTTTTCGCCTTCCGCAAAGACCGTTCCCTCCGCGACTACCTGGTCAGGTCCACGCCCCCAAAAAACCCAATCTCCAATCCTGGCACTTTCCCCTGCCACCACAGGAACTGTAAAACCTGCACCCACACCTCCTCCCTGACCTCTATCCAAGGCCCTAAAGGAGCCTTCCACATCCATCAAAGTTTTACTTGCACATCCACTAATATCATTTATTGTATCCGTTGCTCCCAATGCGCTCTCCTCTACATTGGGGAGACTGGGCGCCTCCTAGCAGAGCGCTTTAGGGAACATCTCCGAGACACCCGCACCAATCAACCACACCGCCCCTTGGCCCAACATTTCAACTCCCCTCCCACTCTGCCGAGGACATGGAGGTCCTGGGCCTCCTTCACCGCCGCTCCCTCACCACCAGACGCCTGGAGGAAGAACGCCTCATCTTCCGCCTCGGAACACTTCAACCCCAGGGCATCAATGTGGACTTCAACAGTTTCCTCATTTCTCCTTCCCCCATCTCACCCTAGTTCTAAACTTCCAGCTCAGTAACTGTCCCCATGACTTGTCCGGACTTGTCCTACCGCCTATCTCCTTTTCCACCTATCCACTCCACCCTCTCCTCCTTGATCTATCACCTTCATCCCCTCCCCCACTCTCCCATTGTACTCTATGCTACTTTCTCCCCACCCCCACCCTCCTCTAGCTTATCTCTCCACGCTTCAGGCTCAATGCCTTTATTCCTGATAAAGGGCTTTTACCCGAAACGTCAATTTCGAAGCTCCTTGGATGCTGCCTGAACTGCTGTGCTCTTCCAACACCAATCCAGAATCTGGTTTCCAGCATCTGCAGTCATTGTTTTTACCAAGAGTTCAGGTAGGGTGGAGCAACACTGTCCCAGGAGAATATTTGCCGATGGCATGACAGTTGATCTCTTACTGACCCGATGGGTACAAGATCCAGTAGGTTTTCTGTCTCTGGTGTGAAGGGTCATCTTGTACATTATGGCATCTGCAGCCACACTTGGAAAATCCTAATCTCTGAGATCATGAAGGACGCTGGTTAAATGCAAGGTTTCTCTTGTTAGATAGAAGCCTAAGTATGAAAGCAAGCTTCACTGTATGGAAATTACCGCAACATAAACATCAATATAGGTGCAGCTATTATAATTACCCCCATCAAATTGGCCATGGGTAGCAACAGAAGAGCAGAAATTCTCAGGAATACATGGGAATGGTGACATTAGTAGCATAAGTTTCTTAGTCCATAACTTCCTTTTTTTATACCATTCAGGAGTTAGTAAGACACAGATACCATAATCATTCCTGGTTTGAGGAAATTCTAATCTAATTAATCTTTCTCTCATATTCACCTTTAGACCTCTGTTCTTTAAATCCTTTTCTGAAGGTGCAAAGTCTTCACTGAATGCAAGCAGCCAATTTCCTTCGGTTTATTGGCCTGGCTTGTCTCACCCCACATTATATTATCTTTCCTTATCATGAGAAAAATATGTAGAAGTAATAAACCTCTCCCCGGAACTGCAGGAAGAGCGTGGTATTCATTTATTAGCTTGGCACCACTTGGCTTTCATTTGATGAATTATCAATAAAACCCCTCATAAAACTGACAGTCAAAGAATATGGAATATGTCAAACAGATGCAGCCCAATAAAGAGTTTAGCAGAATGGCTTTGCAGAACAGCTTCTGTCTGAACATTACAGGAGCTTCATAGGAAACACAAGGCAGCTACGCACAGTGACAGACTATTATTTAAATATGATCTGGATTCAGCTGAATTCCTCAACGATGCTAAACATACACACCGAATAGCTATTTATGTCTTATGAAATGTCTTTGACTGAATTTTACAGTGTTCCCCACTCGGTGTATAGCATGTTTGAAAGCAGGGTAGATGATCACAAAATAGACAGGAGGCTAGAGGAACACAGCAAGCCAGGCAGCATCATGAGATGGAGAAGTCAACGTTTCGTGTGTAACCCTTTACAGGACTGGGGTGGGGGTGAGGGGAGCTGCACATATGGGGGCACTGGCGGAGGGAGGCATGGGGTGGTGAGGCAGGGATAGGTGTGGAACATTAGCCCTGGAATACAGTCCCACACACTAGGCCTGGAATACATCCCCTCACATTAGCTCTGGAACACAGCCCCACACACTAGCTCTGCTACACAGTCCCACACACTACTCCTGGAACACAGACCCACACACTAGCCCTGCTACACAGCCCCACACACTAGCTCTGGAACACAGTCCCACACACTAGCTGTGGAACACAGCCCCACACACTAGCTCTGGAACACTGTCCCACACACTAGCTCTGGAACTCAGTCCCACACACTAGCCCTGGAACACAGTCCCACACACTAGCCCTGGAACACAGTCCCACACATTAGCCCTGGAACACAGCCCCACACACTAGCCCTGGAACACAGTCCCACACATTAGCCCTGGAACACAGCCCCACACACTAGCTCTGCTACACAGTCCCACACACTACTCCTGGAACACAGACCCACACACTAGCCCTGCTACACAGCCCCACACACTAGCTCTGGAACACAGTCCCACACATTAGCTCTGGAACACAGCCCCACACACTAGCTTTGGAACTCAGTCCCACACATTAGCCCTGGAACACAGCCCCACACACTAGCTCTGGAACACAGCCCCACACACTAGCCCTGGAACACAGCCCCACACACTAGCTCTGGAACACTGTCCCACACACTAGCCCTGGAACTCAGTCCCACACACTAGCCCTGGAATTCAGTCCAACACACTAGCCCTGGAACTCAGTCCCACACACTAGCCCTGGAACACAGCCCCACACACTAGCTCTGGAACACAGCCCCACACACTAGCCCTGGAACACAGCCCCACACTCTAGCCCTGGAACACAGCCCCACACACTAGCCCTGGAACACAGCCCCACACACTAGGTCTGGAACACAGCCCCACACACTAGCTCTGGAACACAGCCCCACACACTAGCCCTGGAACACAGCCCCACACACTAGCCCTGGAACACAGCCCCACACACTAGCCCTGCTACACAGCCCCACACACTAGCCCTGCTACACAGCCCCACACACTAGCTCTGGAACACAGCCCCACACACTAGCCCTGGAACACAGCCCCACACACTAGTTCTGGAATACAGCCCCACACACTAGCCCTGGAACACAGCCCCACACACTAGCCCTGGAACACAGTCCCACACACTAGCCCTGGAGCACAGCCCCACACACTAGCCCTGAAACCCAGTCCCACACACTAGCCCTGCTACACAGCCCCACACACTAGCCCTGCTACACAGCCCCACACACTAGCTCTGGAACACAGCCCCACACACTAGCCCTGGAACACAGTCCCACACACTAGCCCTGCTACACAGCCCCACACACTAGCTCTGGAACACAGCCCCACACACTAGCCCTGGAACACAGCCCCACACACTAGCCCTGGAACACAGCCCCACACACTAGTTCTGGAATACAGCTCCACACACTAGCCCTGGAACACAGCCCCACACACTAGCCCTGGAACACAGTCCCACACACTAGCCCTGGAGCACAGCCCCACACACTAGCCCTGAAACCCAGTCCCACACACTAGCCCTGCTACACAGCCCCACACACTAGCCCTGCTACACAGCCCCACACACTAGCCCTGGAACACAGCCCCACACACTAGCCCTGGAACACAGTCCCACACACTAGCCCTGCTACACAGCCCCACACACTAGCCCTGCTACACAGCCCCACACACTAGCTCTGGAACACAGCCTCACACACTAGCCCTGGAACACAGCCCCACACACTAGCCCTGGAACACAGCCCCACACACTAGTTCTGGAATACAGCCCCACACACTAGCCCTGGAACACAGCCCCACACACTAGCCCTGGAACACAGCCCCACACACTAGCCCTGGAGCACAGCCCCACACACTAGCCCTGAAACCCAGTCCCAACACTAGCTCTGGAACACAGCCACACGTACTAGCCCTGGAACATAGTCCCATACACTAGCCTTGGAACACAGTCCCACACATTAACCCTGAAACACAGCCCCACACACTAGCTCTGGAACACAGTCCCACACAGTAGCCCTGGAACACAGCCCCAGGCACTAGCTTTGGAACACAGTCCCACACATTGACCCTGGAACACAACCCCTCGTGTGAGCTCTGGAACAGTCAAGTACACAAGTGGCACTGACTTGCACTCACCTTAGGGTAGAACTAGATTGCAAATTCCTCCCCCTGGACCTACAAATCATGCTAAAACTAACCCCCATTTTGGAGGTAAAGTGGAGATTCATCTCCAACTCCAAAATCTCCCTAGCTGAACTTGACAAAGAGATTTTGAGAATCTTTGCACTGAAAAAGCAAACAGGAGCTGACCCTTTCCTTCTGTCCCTGGTGAATATCTGACTGATAAATCCAACCTGGAGTTGGTAAATCCATCACAAGCCTCACATCTCCAACTGTCCTTTGCTTACTTGTCTCTCATACTCTTGTTTTCACCGGATCCCTCCTCTTCACTCCACTGCCTGCATCTCTCTCCTATTCTTTTACCATTTCTTTCTACCTCCCCCTTTTTATCTAAGTCTCTATTTTAATTCTCTCCCCTTTTATTCCAGCCCCTGAATAGATCTCCTGACCCTCTACTACTCCTCAATGTGGACTTGATAAGCCAAATGGCCTGTTTCCGTACTGTAGGGATTCTAAGAGTCTGTGAAAACTCCTTCTTTCTAGACCTATCCTGTCCTCTCCCCCTTCTGACCAGTCCTTTGTTGCTCCCCTCTGTGACCTTGTCCACATTCTCCATACCCTCCCACATCCAAATCCTTTCTTCCCCTCCACATCCCCATATCTACATCACCCGTCCAATCTCCCTTCGCCGCCATTGTTAGGACATTCAGTATAACTTCTTCAACACAACCTTTGCAAGTGATTCCTGGTTTGAAACATAGTTCTAGGAAACATCAGCAAAGCTATTTGAGCTGAACAGGAATCTTGGAAACTTGTTTTAAATTGCATTTCTGCTATTCAGTGCGATGAATACATTAAGAGACTCTCATTTGTTTCAAGTTCCAACAGAAATAAAGAATGAATGAACCAGTGAGCACTGTCCCCGGCTCAGTACGGAGCAGAGAAATGATAAGAAAGCTCCACAATGATAGATGCCTCTTAATTCCTTTAATAGAGTTGATTTTAGACAGGGATTATATTTCACTCTTTTAAAAACATTCTGGCATTCCTTCCCTCTACATACTGAACGAATGAATACATGGATTATTGCATTACTGCTGCTGGTTAATTCTAGTCTACATTAGTTGACTCATTGTTAATCAAGTACGTTCAAGCTAGATTCCAGTCTGCAGATAATTCAAGGAAATCACTCAGGGTTCCAGAGCAACCGTTGCCTTTTGACTTTATTTGGTCCCCTAACCTTATGTTCTCCTATTATCCTCTTATTTTCTCCCAAGGTCACAAGTTCCAATCAAGTTCAGTTATTACTAGCTCCAACCCATAGAATCCAATGTAGAAACAGGCCATTCGGCCCAACAAATCTCCACTGATTCTCCACAGAGCATCCACCCAGACTTACACCCCTCCCCCAGGCCCTATCCCTGAACCCTGCATTTCACATGGCTAATCTATAATCCACCAAATCTACGCATCCCTATACACTGGCCAATTCAACTAACCTGGACATATCTGGACTATGGGAGGAAACACACGCAGACACGGGGAGAACGTGCAAGCTCCACACAGACATTTGTCCGATGCTGGAATTGAACCTAAGTCCCTGGCACTGTAAGGCAGCAGTGCTAACCATTAAGCCACCTAGCCACCACCTTTCCCACTAAACTGTTGGTTTGCCTTCCTCATATTAACCTGTAAATGGCTGTCTTTCTTAGTTATTATCCCACACCATTTTTCAAAACCACTATTATCTCTGCCTTCTTCCAAAATCCAACTTTTCAATTCCCTTCTCCTTGCAAAATTTCAACTCCCTTTTCATTTTCTTGTCTATGAACATGCTTTCTGAAAGTCATGCCTATCTTTCCTGCAAGCAACATGTTTGTTCCACTCCAAACCACAATCAATCATTAAAACATAGAAACATACAAAATAATTTCAGGAGCAAACCATTCAGCCCTTCTAGCCTGCACCACAAACAATTTGATCATGGCTGATCATGCAATCTCAGGATCCCAGTCCTGCTTTCTCTCCTTAGCCCTTGATCTCTTTAGCCAACAGTGCCACGTCCACCTCCCTCTTGAATACAGCTAATGAATTTGCCCAACAGATTCCTGTGAGAGACAATTCCACAAGTTCACAACTCTGAGTGAAGAAATTCTTCCTCATCTCAGCGCTGAATGGCCTACCCCTTATTCTTAGTCTGTGCCTCCTAGTTCAGGACTTCCCCAGCATCGGGGACTTTCTTCCTGCATCCAGCCTGTCCAGGTCCATCAGGATTGTATATGTTTCTATTAAATTCCAGTGAGCACAAGCCCAGTCAATCCAATCTTTCTTCATATGTCAGTCCTGCCATCTCGAGAATCATTTGGTAAGCCATCGTTGCACTCCCTCAACAGCAAGATTGCCCTTCCCCAGATTAGGAGACCAAAACTGCGCACAATACTCAAGGTGTCATAAATAACATTCCGTGTGACACTGACTGTGGTGCATTCTGCCTCCTCTTCCTTCACAATCACCCTGCAATCTTTAACATAGTCCACTGTACAGTCTCCCTCCAATCTGCCTCCTACACCATTCATTTCTAACCAAAATATCACCACCGATGACATCCCTTTCTGTCCCTTCATCATTATTTATGGAGATCCCCAAAAGATCTATCCTTGGCTCCCTTTGCTTCATCTACATCCTGCCCCATGGTGCTATCATGGAGCCATTTCACATGGATACTCTAGATACCAAGTTCATCACTTGTCTGTGGCCCCCTTTAATGCCTGTGTTTCGATTGGGTTGTTTGACATAGAATCCCTTCAGAAACATAGAATCCCTACAGTATGGAAACAGGCCATTAGGCCCAACAAATCCATACTAACCACCCTCTGAAGAGTAACCCACCCAGACCTTTTCCCCTACTCTATTACTCTACATTTGCCCCTGGCTAATGCACAGAACATAGACATCCCTGAACACTATGGGCAATTTAGCATGGCCAATTCACCTAACCTACACATCTTTGGATTGTGGGAGGAAACTCATGCATACACAAGGAGAATGTGCAAACTCCTCACAGACAGTCACCCAAGGCTGGAATCAAATCTGGGTCCCTGGCACTGTGAGGCAGCAGTGCTAACCACTGAGTCACCATGGCTTACCAGTGTTCCAGAACATCTTGTTCTGGAGGGACTGCGGTTCCCTCCAGTCAAATGTTGGTCAAATTGAAAACGTAATCTTGTGCCCCCTTCAAAATCTCTGTATCCTTGCCACCAATTCCAAATGCCTCCTTTTCCAGACAAACCCTAATTTGGCAACCTTCCCTGACCCTGAGTTTTCTACAAATGTGGTTTGCTCCCACATTATGAGCTTGGGTTCATTACAGACTAGAAAAGGGAAAGTCAAGAACTGTCTTCAAGATTAGACTTCAAATTAATACCATTTACTTGACATTTACACTAAATACTGCTAACATAGTAATCATTAATATACTATGATGTGGAGGTGATGGTGTTGGATTGGGTGGATAAAGTTAAAACTTACACAACACAAGGTTATAGTCTAACAGGTTCATTTGGAAGCACTAGCTTTCGGAGCACTGTACCATCATTAGCTAGCTGTCTTTGATACATAGTTACATAGTTTTGATCTCATAGTTACATTTGGTAAATCTATTTTCTTTGTATATTTCCTGTCCATATATCTCTCAATCTTTCAAGCCTGGTGTAGTTAGGTCTACTCTCTCATAGTGTTCTAACTCCACCAAAACTGTGCTATTTATGCTCAGCGATGAGCAGCTCCGTCACATCTTTGTGAAGTTGTTCCAGAGTCCTGACGCACTTCCATAGTACTGAGCTCCACTTTGACCCCACTATCTGTGTTTGCCTTGGTATTAGCTTTCACCTTGTTACTGCTGATACCTGCATTCATGTTATCATTGAATCTGTTCTGAAAAAATGCCTGAATCAGGGAACAGGAGATAGGTATAGTAATGAAAAGTTAGTTGGGCTTGAATTGTTTGTATAAATATGGGGAGCTAGTGATTGGTGAGCTGTGAGTTTATACAGTATGGTTGACTGAAATAAAACTCTTACATAAAAATGTGGGAATAATTTACTAGAGATGCTGGAAATGGTACTGAAAACAAAAAGAAAAAGTACTGGAGATCACAGCGGGTCAGGCAGCATCCGTGGGGAGAGAGCAAGCTAATGTTTCCAATCTAAATGACGCTTCATTTGATGTGAACTGTTTAAATGCAGTTCTCATTTAGAGCATAACAATTCTGTCAGTCTCAGATTTGGCTATTCCATTACATTCAAGACTGCACTATATTAAGAAGAATTACTCATAATCAACCAAACAGTAGGCTATTTGGCTGTGGCTTTGTAGATTGGGCAAGATGACATGGTTTCCTGTCTAATGACAGCATCAAAAACATATCTATTGCTGACTAATTATAGCAATATGTTAGCTGTTCAGTGTTAATAAATCAACTGATGCTTAAAATCCAAGCTTTCACGTTTTGTTAATGAATCACTTGAGTTTTTCTTTTACACAGAACTGTGAGGTTAACAATCTACCTGTTTCCATCAGACTTTTTTTTTGTCAGCTTCGATTTCAAGCAATCAAATCATGAGGCAAAGAATTTTAATCTCATGTCACTTCGAATTTTCTTCACTTCCCTCCCATGTCTTTAACCAGAAGGCACGGTCTCATTAGTCCCTCTGTTTTAGTTAGTGTCAATCCGAGCAATATTCAGTCTTATTTGTTGCTGCTTCTCCTTAAGCAGAGAACTTGTCAAATCAAAAAAAAAGTGCTCTGTCAGCCTGTCACATTGTCAGGGCACATCCTGATACTCCCTTCCAATGGGACATGACATGACGTGGTTTGGCTTCTGCTGACACAGCTGGATTTAGAAGTTGAAGCTGAGAACGTCACCATCTACACTCCTGCCTGACAGTATATGGACTGCACTCCAAATAATAACAACTATTTTTTCTGCATCAAAATGTTCTCAGGCTCAACTGCATGTAAACAGGAACAGTCCGGGAAAATCTTTCTTTTGTTCTTGGAACATGAGTAATCTTGGTCAGGCCATATTTATTGACCATCCCTGTTTAGCCGAGAGTTGGGGGGTGCAGGGAGTGGTGGTCTTCTCTTTAAACTTCTGCAGTCCATGTGGTGATGTTACTCTCTGCAGTGTTAGTAGGTGGAAAATTCCAGGATACTGACTTCAGTGACTTTGAAGGACAGGTCAAGATGTGCGACTTAGGGATGGGGAAAACATATTCCTTTGAAGTTGGCACTCTTGACCTTCACAACAGAATTTACAAGGAATTGCTGCCATAAATCTTGTACATTGTACAATCTGTAACTGGTGTGCACCAGTGAAAGAGAGAAGGATGTCATATCCAGTGTTAGAGGATGCTGATCAAATTACTGCTTTATCTTGGATTACATCAACTTTCCTCAATGCTATATTTAGAGTGATAAATATTCCAGTGTTGGAATGCTTGGTACAGATAATGGGATTGAGATTAATTGTAATTGCCTTTTCCCTAGGATGGGAGATTTCAAGACCACGGGCCACATTTTTAAGGTGAGAGGAGAGAGATTTAAAAAAGACACGAGGGGAAAATATTGTACACAGAGGGTAGCTTGCGTGTGGAATGAACTTCCCGAGGAAGTGGTAGATGTGGATACAATTACAATGTTTAAAAGACATTTATGTAAGTACATGAATAGAAAAGATTTGGAGGGACAAGAGCCAAGAGCAGGCAGGTGGGACTAGTTTAGTTTGGGATTATGTTTGGCCTGGACTAGTTGGACTGAAGAGTCTGTATCTGTGCTGTATGACTCCATGGTATTACAAATACTTCCATGAGCAATTCTCACAATGGTGCCTAGGCTGTGTTGACCAGCCTTCAAATACTTAACATTTTAATATAGGCTTTGGAGAGTTTTCCTTTTACCTTCTTGGTGCTGTCTCACTCCCATCACGTTTAACTTCAGTTTTGTTCAAATTCCTCAGAACCACAATTGGTCATGCTTGGATTTCATAACCAACTATCTCATCGCCCATATGATTATAGAATCCCTACAGTGCTAAAGCAGGTCGTTTAGCCCATCGAGTCCACACTCACCCTCTGAAGAGCATTCCACCCAGACCAATGCCCCTTACCGTGTAACCCTGCATTTCCCATGGCTCATCCACCTCGCCTGAACATCCCTGCACACTATTGGCAATTCAGCATGGCCAATCCATCTAATCTGCACAGCATTGGACCGTGGGAGGAAACTGAAGTGTCTAGAGGAATCACATGCAGAGAATGTGCAAACTCTACATAGACAGTCACACAAGAGTGGAATCAAACTTGGGTCCCTTGTGATATGAGGCAGCAATGCTAACCACTGAACCATCCTGCTGCTATTATATTCGTGCTGGATGAAAGCCTTGATATGTTCTGATGCTGACTAGTTCTTGATAATCTGAATGAAGGATTGCTGAGAAAATTTTGCTTAATAGCAGGTTCCTTCTAATAGTAAACTGATTGGGAATTGGCTGTGAGGACAGGGTTCAGTTAGGTTTACCCTGCTTTTACCAGGACTAACTAAGCCAAACTCCACATTGCCAGATAGATATTGACATCACTGTTGGAACAGTGTAGTTAGTGCACAGGTCATCAGTATTGCCAGTAAATTCTTATTGTACCCACTGTAATGAGTTGTTTCAGAACAGATTGAATTGTTGGATGCTAGCTCTGCATCTATGCTCCTCATTGATCTGGAATTGATCTCTTGCCTTGTTGCTTCTGGAGATGGGAGATAGGTCCTGAGAAATGTCTTTACATGCTGTGATGGTAGACACTCTGTTACTGATAATACTCAGCAGCTCATAATAACCTAGATCAGAGCCAAAACACCAGTCAATTCTGTTTCCCACGTAGCACTGTAGTAGACCTCACTATATGATGGAAGGCTCCTATATAGTAGAGCTAAGGTTTTATCTTCACAAGAGCTATGCAGTAACCAGATATATCTTCAACAGGTAAGATTGAGATAGGTTACTTTTCAGTATTAGTTCCTTCAACATAAAGCGCAGGTTTAACCATTAAGATCTGTTCTTCAGGACTCTGCCAGTGATTGTGCAATTGAACTCAGCTTGTAAGTGAACATTTGAGCTACCAACACAAAATACATTTGGTGTTACATAAAAAAGACATAGAAGATATAATAAACTTAGATTTCCAAATGCTACTTGAAATTGTGCCCAAGAAGGTTAGCATACAAGGTAAGGACTTGTGGTGTTGGCATGATATATTTGCATGGATAGAGGTTTGGTTAATGGACAGGAAGCAGAGAGTAGGGAGGATAAAAGGGGCATTTTTCAATTGGCAGGTTATGTTAAGTGGTGTTCCACAAGGATTAATGTTGAGGCCTCACCTATTCACAATCAGTATGCAGACTTGGACGAAGAGACAGAGAGTAATGTATTTACATATCTTTACAAGAAGATATGAACAGATTAAGTGAGCAGTGTCAAGATTAGAGTGGTGCTGGAAAAGCACAGCCATTCAGGCAACATCCGAGGAGCAGGAAAATTGATGTTTCAGGCAAAAGCTCTTGCCTGAAACATTGATCATTCCTGATGGAGGGCTTTTGCCCGAAACATATTCTCCTGCTCCTCGGATGCTGCCTGACCTGCTATGCTTTTCCAGCACCACTCTAATCTTGACTTTGATCTCCAGCATTTGCAGTACTCACTTTCACCTAGGTTAAGTGAGCAGGCAGTGCAATCACAGAAGGCATATAATGTAGAGAAGTCTGAGGTTATTCAGTCTATCATAAAAACAGATTTAAAAAAACAATATTTTTAAAGGATATGAAACTTGGAAACAATGTTCAGGGAGATTTGGATGTACTCGCACAAGGAACACAGAAAGTTAGCTTGTAAGTATAGCAATGAAGAAAAAAACATAGCATGTTGCAAGAGGTTTGGAGTACAAGGATAAAAAAGTCTTGCTGGAATTGTGCAGAGTATTGAGGAGAGAGCACCTGGAATACTAGGTGCAACTGGGGAAGAATATACTTGCATTTGAGGTAGTACACTGAACGTTTATGAAATTGATTCCTGGGATTAAAAAGGGTGTCCAGTGATGACAGGCTGATTAAGTGAGGCCTATATTCTCTTGAATGCAGAAGAGTGAGAGTTTGTTTGCATTGCAACAATTATGAAAGGGTTCAACAATGAGTAACTCTTTTCCCCTGAATCAAGGAAGCACAGTCTCAGGATAAGGGAAAACCATTTCATGCAGAGGTGAGGAGTAACTCTCTTCCCTCAGAGGTTGTCAACATTTAGAGTCAGAGGTGGTGGGTGCTCCATCATTGAATATGTTTACGGTTGAGACAGTCAAATTGTGGGTCTTCAGGGAATTAGAGGGAAGAGGGTAGGAGAGTGAAGTTAAGGCCAAAAATCAGTCATGGTGATATTAAATTGTGGAGCAGTCTGAACAGGTACATGGTCTATTCTTTCTGCTGTTGCTTGCGTTCTTTGGTTCTTGCTTTTCTCAAATAATGCTCAAGATGGAGGACTACTGACTGGAAGTTGAGTGATCGGTGGTTTCTGGCAAGTGGATTGGATCTGATTGATTTATCGCAGTCACATGTACTGAGATACAGTGAGAACTGCTGTTTTGCGTGCTATACATGCAGATCATGTGATACAAAGTGCTCCAGGGTAGCAGAACAGAGTGCAGAATAGTGTTACAGCCACAGAGAAAGTACAGAGAGAGAGAGATCAGAATTAACATTTGCGAGATCCACTTATAACAGCAGGGAAGAAGCTGTCCTTGAATGTAAGTGGTGATCATTTTTTTTAAACCTCATTTGATCTGGTGGAGTGGTCAATATAGTCTGGGAAAAAAGGCTGGAATATAAAGGCTGGAAGCTGTTGTGCTTGTGAGTCTGGGCTGGATTCACCTATTCTACTGGGGAAATGCTGGTGGGGGAGGTGGCTTCATATGGCCATTTTGTGAGTAGTGGGAATAGTGGGAAATGACTTGCCTGCCACTGACTAAATTGATCAAGTAACTAAAAGCAAAATGCTACTGTTATTGGAAAGCTGAAACAAAAACAGAGAGAAACTCATCAGGTCTGGCAGCATCTGTGGACAGACAAAACAGTTAATGTTTCAAATCCAGTAGGATTCTGAGGATGGGGAAATGGGGGAGTGCTGTGAGATGAAAGACTGTGGTTCTTGATAATTATATGCTCAATTAACTACATTTTATGCAAATACTTCCTTGTACGGTAAAAGATCTTTCACCTTTGTACTCCAGTTGTACAGACATATACACTGCTTTATAAATAAAAGCATATTGTTAAGTGCAAGTTAAGGGAATAATACCTTACTCAAGCGACAGAGTTCCTGTCTAAGGAAATTGGAACTCCCTCCAAATACAGACTGGAATTGGAATACCCCTCAAATACAGACCAAAGTCACTCGCAATACTTCACTATCCTTGAATACAGTCAATCGGTCTCCACAATCCCCTCAACCCTCTGCATGGCTCCCTTGATGCTCCCACTGCTCCTCAAGCACCTCCTAGTTGTTGGAGGGCCTCATTGCTCCATGACTTTCAACAAAGGGCCCACCCTTAACATTTCCAACATGGCACATGCTCTCTTTCTTTCAAACACTCTCTTGTAGCAACTGGTATTCCCAATATACCTCCCCCCACTCAGCCACTCAACATCCTGTCTTCAAATTACATTTCCACTCACTCACCCACTCACTCACTCACCTGCTCACCATTGCATCTGCCTCATCCATCTCATGTCAATCACTCACTAGGCAGTTCCTGTCCCCATCCCCACTCCCTGGGCCCTTCAGACCCCAGCGGACTCAGGTTGACTGCTCTTTTCCCACCCTCATCACTCTTCCCCAGCTGCCATCCTCATTACTCATCCCTCCAACCTCCATCTCCCTTTCCCTATCTGCCAGTCCCTCCATCCGTCATTCACCCATTCCCCCAGCTGCAATCCCCCCATCCCCCATTCCCCATCCCAACATTCCCCATTCCTCCATCCCCTATTCTCCGTCCCACCATTCCCCATTCCCCATCTCCCATTTCCCAACCCACCATTCCCCATTCCCCCATCTGCCATTCCCCTACCCCCATATCCCATTCCCCATTCTCCCATTCCCCCAGCTCCCACCCCCCTATCCGCCATTCCCCCATCCCCTATACCCCATTCCCCATTCCCACCATCTCCAAATTCCCGATCTGCCATTCCTCCCGTCCACCATTCCCCCATACCGCATTTCTCATTTCTCACTCCCCATTCTCCCATTGCCATCCCCTCATCTGCCATTCCCCATCCCACCATTCCCCCATCCCCCATTCCCCATTCCCCCATCTGCCATTCCATCTGCAATTTCCTCATTCCCCATACCCTATTCCCCATTCCCCCATCTCCCAGCCCCCCCCACCCCCCCCCCCACCACCTGCCATTCACCCATCCTCCCTTTCCACCATCTCTGAATTCCCTGATCTGGCTTTCCTCCCATTTGCCAATCCCCCATCCTCCATTCCTCATTTCCCATTCCCCATTCCCTCCTTGCCATCCCCCCATCCACCATTCCCATCCCACCATTCCTCATTCCCCCATCTGCCATCTCTGCCATCTGCCATTCCCCCATCTGCCATTCCCTATCCCCCATTCTCCCATTCCCCCATCCACAATACCTACCCCATTCCCCATTCCCCCATCCCTAATATCTACCCCCATTCCCCATTCCCCCATCTGCTATTCCCATGTCCCCTCCATTCCCCATTCCCCCATTTACCATCACCCCCATCTGCCCATTCCATTTCCTCCCATTCCCCATTCCTGCAGCTCCTATTTTCCCATGCCCTCATCCCCAGACCAGCCAGGCCTGAACCCTCCAGCCTTCACCTCCCTTAATTCCTGATAAGATGGGGTTTCTGTCACAGAACAGGTTTATGACTCTCTGACCCACTCACCTTCCCTCTGCTTCCCCGTCTATCCAACCCTTCAGAACTGAACTGATCAATGCTTAAATTCTGAACAAGAAATTTCTGGCATGTGTGAACATTTTGCCTCTTAGGACAGCTGAGGGAAGGTTAGTCAAAGGTGGGGTGAAAGTAAGAATTCCCCTTCCCCTGTCTCCTCACTAGTTGTCTGAGGGCCCTGTGCACACCAGGGGCAAGCAAGTGATAATGAGATAAGGTCATCAGCAAGAGAAGCCTCTCTGGAGATACTGGCTAAGAAACATGGGACAAATGGTGTTCTGGGAAGCAAACTTGGATCAGGGAAGGAGATGTAAAATGGTAGGATTAACCCATAAAATATAGGAGGGAAACACCTGTGGTATTGGATCACAGGCTGGTTGCACATTAATAAAGTGGGAGTCTTGCTTATATGAATAGGAAGGATTTGGAGGGATATGGGTCGGGTGCTGGCAGGTGGGACTAAGTTGGGTTGGGATATCTGGTCGGCATGGAATGCGTTGGACCGAAGGGTCTGTTTCCATGCTGTATATCTCTATGACTCTATGACCAACTTAGTAATGATCCCTACATTGAAGAATACAATGGCACAGAACAAGATACCAAATTCTCTTGTACTGCTCACTCTATTCAATGAGACAAAAATTGAAGGGGGCTACCTCACAAAATTGATGGGTTTTGTCCTGTGTGGTGTGTCAGATAAACAGCTGGTTGGGATTTTGGGAATTAGCCTCTTCTATTGCTCAAATGGATCCAGCAACATAATGGTTACCTGGAACTGCTTGTGGGTCTTACTCAAGGTGACAAGGCAATTTCATTACTCCCTGTTTAGTTCAGCATAGAAGGCACATCCAGGTATCTGTGACCCCAACTCCCGATGATATCGGTTGAATGAGGGTGAGTATGATTGGGTCCTCCTTTACCCCTCTCATCCTTCTCCATGCTTCTTGACTTCCTCCTCAAGCTGATAAAATTGTGATCTGTTCCCAGAAAGCAAAAGGACACCTGGTGTGTGTTAATGTGATTACTTTAAGCATTCACACAGCTTAAAATATCCTTCTGCATGCTACATATGGTGCAGCATTGTTTGCCAATCAGATGGTAGTGTATTTGATGCCAATGTGTTTTAAAAGTAAGTAGTTCAGAATTCCTTTCTGATGCAGGCTGTGATTATGTTTTAAACTCGAAAATGTACTAGTGACTAAACAAACAACATTCATATATTTCATACTGTCAACTGGATTCATTCAGCCAAAACATTTCTTAAGCTTCAAAAGATAAGAAAATGGCCTGGGCAGCTCTACATTGAATTGGAAAAGGGAAAGCAAAGCAATCTATATTATTGGATATGGGCATTGGGAGTATATATGATGCTCTCAAAGAAATTGTTCTCATAGAAGAATATTAAAATGCATTACCTCCAGGAATTAGATCACATTTTGAAGAGCAGAGGGTTGCAACAGTTAGCCAGGCAGATGAAATGACTGAGGATTATAAGCAGATCTACAAAAGCAAGTATTTTTTCCAAGATCCCTCTATAATAGATAAGATGAATAGCCAAGATCTTTCTCCATGGGTGGGGGAGTTCAAAACTAAAAGGTTTAAGGTGAGAGGGAAACATTTAAAAGGGACCTGAGGAGCAATGGAGGGTGTCTCAGAGGGTGGAGGCATGGAATGAGCCACCAGAGGAAGTGGTAGCACCAGTACAATTACAACATTTAAAAGGCATTTGGACAGGTACACGAATAAGAAAGGTTTGAGAAGGATTTAGTCCAAATGCAGGTAAATGGGATTAATTAAGTTTGGAATACCTAATCAGCATGGATGGGTTGGACCAAAGGGTCTGCTTCCATGCTCTATGATTCTATGACTTTATAAAGGATGGAAGGTGGGAGAGTTAAAGGAAAGCAAGTAGCCAAGGTAAAGAAGGGACAGCTTGGTACTTCCTGGGAATTCTTCTGAAATTAGAAAGGAAAGTGTTGAGGGTGGAATCGACTTGTTTCCATTGTAAGATAGTGGGACTTTTGTTCAGAATGCTGCAAGTTGTGAAGACCATCTGCGGGATTTTATGGGATGAGTCTGAAGATGGAGCTCCGGAACTATGAATTAAACTGTTGCTTTAACTGTAACTATGAGACTGAAGGTAAACACTGCTGTGAGTGCAAGACATAATGTAAATGTACCTAGGTCCCAGAAAATTAGCTAGGGTTCTGGATTACTAATTCAGGGATGTTTTGAACCACATGCTCTGAGGAAGAGTCACTCAATCTGAAATGTCAACTCTGATTTATCTCCACAGGTGCTGCCAGACCTACTGAGCTTTTCCAGTAATTTATTCTTTTGTTACCATCACACAGCAATCTGATTTAATTGTTCTATGTTTGATTGGTTAGTCTGGTTCACTGAGATTAATACATTTGTTTGATTGCTTATGCCTGTGGTTAAAGCTGGTGAGTACTAGCACCAGGCTGGGAATGAGCTGGAATGGACCTGGGATCTGACGAAGACCACATGCATTGGGAAATCCTGTAAGTTCTGGGAGTTTTTAAAGTGTTATGCTTAACAATTTAGAATGAGGGTCATCTCTGCATTGCTCTAAGACATAAAACAATTAGCAGCAACCTGGTGAATACATCACACTGACAAATCAGCAGACATAAACAAAAGGAAATGAATTTCTCTTACTACAGATGCTACCAGACACACTGAGTTTCTCCAGCATTTTGTTCTTATTTCAGATTTCCAGCAGTCACAGAATTTCCCTTTTATTTTTGTAGACATAAACAATTGGTCATCAGCGTTTTTATATATAGAAAGGAGACATTTACCATTTCCAACATTGCATAGGATCTGATGGAGAATCTTTCCACTCAACTTAAGAAAAAAAGACATGTACTCATCACATCTTTCCAAAAGTCTCAAAGTGAGCCACCCAGTGATTCAGTTCGAAATACTATGATCACTGTGTGCTTTTCCTGTCAGTAAATCTATGCAGTGCAGCATAGGTTTGATGCTGTTAATTGCTGCAGCCAAAACAACAAACCATGCACTGAGGAAATATTTAGGGCTTGGAAGCCACAGAAAGGAGGCCCCAGTATCAGGCAAACAAGTTCTGAGGAAATGCCTAAGGCCCTTGGAGACATAAACATCGAAGGTAATGAATTATAGGCAGGATTTTAGAAACATAAAAGAAAATAAATAGAGAAAATAGAACAATAACTTGCATTGTAACCCTGCGTTTCCCATGGCTCATCCACATAGCTGGCACACAATGGGGTAATTTATCATGGCCAATCTACTTAACCCACATATCTTTGGACTGCAAGAGGAAACCCACGCAGACACGGGGAGAATGTACAAACTCCACACAGACAGTCACCTGAGGGTGGAATCGAACCTGGGTCCCTGGTGCTGTGAGGCAGTAGTGCCAACTACTGTGCCACCCTCATAGATAAAGCTGTTGAAACTTTTCTTGACTTCAACCATAAAGCAATGCATTAGTAATGATCCTCTCATTAAAATGAATCTTGTTAAATTCTACCTCTAACTTTTTGCAGGACGTTTAATGAGAAATTAGTTTGCAAATTTAGCAAGTACTTTGAAATAACCAACAAATTCTGATGATTCGTGATTCAGGGCTGATCTTTTCATGCGCTGAATTTGCCAACTAATTTGTGCTTTAAGAACATTGTGTGCCATTAACATGCAGTACTCTTCGAGCAAGATTCACAGCAGTAATTCAGGACTTCTCTTCCATTTCCTGGAACAAAAGTCAGTATGGACTGGGTTGGAGGGGCTGTTGTTCTGAACCTTTTATTTTCTAATTTATTCCTACAATCTGAAATGCTAGGCCTTTTGTTTCTTTATTTTTCTTTTATTCCCTAAGTACTTGTGCTGAAGCATCTGTACCTATGTACCTTGTTCTTAAAGTGGCACTGTAAGTGGCAATTCTGGAAAGAAGACTCCACTTTGTAAACTTTTCACTGTATATATGACAATAAAACTAACTCAACATCCGATGAACTGGGCTCTGACTAGTTTTTACCTAAAATGTCAATTCAGCCCAAAACTATACACAGTACTCCAACTGCAGCCTCATCAACATTCTGTACCGTTGTAACAAGACTCCATGATTTTTCAACCTGTAGTAAGAAAGCCAAAATTTCCATTTGCCTAGGTGGCACGGTGGCTCAGTGGTTAGCACTGATGCCTCACAACACCACGGTCCCAGGTTTGATTCCAGCCTCTGGCGACTGTCTGTGCTCCGGTTTTCTCCCACAGTCCAAAGATGTTCAGGTCAGGTGGATTGGATATGCTAAATTGCCCATAGTGTTAGGTGCGTTAGTCAGAGGGAAATGGGTCTAGATGGGTTACTCTTCGGAAGGTCGGTGTGGACTTTTTGGGCTGAAAGGCCTGTTTACACACTGTTGGGAATCAAATCAAATCTAATTACTTGCTACATCTGCACATTAATATTTTGTGTTTCGTGCAGAAGAACCTCTAGATCCCTCTGCATTGTTCTTTTGCAGAGACTCTCTCTATTTTGGGTCTCTCCCGATACAGAGTCTAATATCTTTCATTCCATTTTTATTGTGTGCTTCATTCAAACTCCCCGTTGCCATCCAACTGGAATAGGTTGGATGACTGACTGAGGAAAACCATCACAAAGAGAGGAAGCTGGCCTGCTGCCCCACCTGACATTTTGTGTCAATTCACCATCAAATTATGGGATGCTAGAAGTCCACAACTGTTATTCAAAAACATGGAGAAGATCCCATTCAAAGGATGGAGTGGAAGATGATGGGGAATCTTGTTGGGTTCTGGGCTGTGGTGCAATGTATGGTAGAATCAGGAGATTATTGCAATCAGAGTCAATTTGATATCACAACCATCTTACTCCACCTTTTATGTGTTTCACAAGCAGCGTGGCAGGTAGCAGTGAGATGCCAATTGACACTCATTGTTGCTTGTAAAACACCTTGCAAACCCAACAAGTCTCCTCATTAATATTCAGACTCTCATCTTATCCAACTCACCAAAGAAGATAGACATCAGGAAACTTGAGCTTTCTTCCCTAGAGGCTGAGGGGTGACCTTATAGAGGTTTATAAAATCATGAAGGGCATGGATGCGATGAATAGTCAAGGTCTTTTTCTCAGGGTCCATAACTCAGGTAAGAGGGGAAAGATTTAAAAATGATATAATAGAGTCATAGTGATGTACAGCATGGAAACAGACCCTTCGGTCCAACCCGTCCATGCCAACCAGATATCCCAACCCTATCTAGTCCCTCCTGCCAGCATCCAGCCCATATCCCTCCAAACCCTTCCTATTCATATACCCATCCAAATGCCTCTTAAATGTTGCAATTGTACCAGCCTCCACCACATCCTCTGGCAGCTCACTCCATACACGTACCACCCTCTGCGTGAAAAGTTGCCCCTTAGGTCTCTTTTATATCTTTTCCCTCTCACCCTAAACCTATGCCCTCTAGTTCTGGACTCCCTGACCCCAGGGAACAGACTTTGTCTATTTATCCTATCCATGCCCCTCATGATTTTGTAAACCTCTATAAGGTCATCCCTTAGCCTCTGACGCTCCAGGGAAAACAGCCCCAGCTTGTTCAGCCTCTCTCTGTAGCTCAGATCCTCCAACCCTGGAAACATCCTTGTAAGTCTTTTCTGAACCCTTTCAAGTTTCACATCTTTCCGGTAGGAAGGAGACCAGAATTGCACGCAATATTCCAACAGTGGCCTAACCAATGTCCTGTACAGCCACAACATGACCTCCCAACTCCTGTACTCAATACTCTGACCAATAAAGGAAAGCATACCAAACGCCTTCTTCACTATCCTATCTACCTGCAACTCCACTTTCAAGGAGCTATGAACCTGCTCTCCAAGGTCTCTTTGTTCAGCAACACTCCCTAGGACCTTACCATTAAGTGTATAAGTCCTGCTAAGATTTGCTTTCCCAAAATGCAGCACCTCGCATTTATCTGAATTAAACTCCATCTGCCACTTCTCAGCCCATTGGCCCATCTGGTCCAGATCCTGTTGTAATCTGAGGTAACCCTCTTCGCTGTCCACTACGCTTCCAATTTTGGTGTCAAAGGAGCAATGTTTTAATGCAGTGGGGATGCGTGCATGGAATGAGCTGCCAGAAGAAGTGGTGGAGGCTGGTACAGTTACAAATTTTAACAGGTATCTTGATAGCTGTATGGATAGGAAGGGTTTAGAGGGATATTGGCCAAATTCTGGAAATAGGACTAGGTCAGATTGGGATGTCTGGTCGGTGTGGACCAGTTGGACCAAAGGGTCTGATTCCATGCTGTATGACTCAACAAGAATATGTACCTGGTGAATTCAGCTCACTGTTTGGTCTGAACAATCTTCATGTTAGACATCAGACAACAACATCTCAGAGCACAGGTGTCAGCCAAATGCACTCCTTCTCCGAGGATGTTGGCATCCTAAACCAGCTAACTCACCACGGCCATTCTGGCACTTTGATTATTCCATGTGTTGTATCACAGAGACAGGGAGCTGAAGCAAAGCAGCCTTTCCACCTCTGTATTCGCAACATGGTAAAATTAAACCAATGAAGCCCCACAATAATTACTCCAGCGGTTCCTAAGCAGACTCTTGAAAAGCCAATCCCAGACTTTGAGAATAATTAATACCAGCCACTGATTGTATATCTTAAACAAAAGACCTGACAATTTATTAAATATGAAATAGCTTCAGTAGACAAAAAAATGGAAAAAATCCAATGAATGCCTGTGCTTTCGAAGGGATATGCTTGTTTTCCATTCACCCAAAAGGCAAATAGACAAACAGAACTAAGGGATCACTAAGGAAAATACCAAATTGGCCAGATTACATAAATAGTTTTCACAAGTAAAGATACAGACTCTGGTTACTTTTATGAAGATGTCTGTCAGAGTCACCTTTGCTGTTCACTCTGGTCCAGGCAGTAACACTTCTAACCCAGCTTTCTATCTTCTCGGCTTCCACAAACTGCTAAGAAAGATTAGAATCCCTACTGTCTGGAACAAGGCCATTTAGCCTATACCAACCCTCCAAAGAGCACCCAACCCACACCTACCACCCCACCCTATTTCTATAACCCTGTATTTCCCATGGCTAATTCACCTAGCCTGTGCATCTTTGAACTGTGAGAGGAAACCAGAATACACCCATACAGACAGAAGGAGAATGTGCAAACTCCACACAGACAATCACCGAAGGGTGGAATTGAACTCAGGTCCTGGACACAGTAAGACAGCAGTGCTAAGCATTAAGCTACCATGGCACCCTTTGGGAGATTTCAAAATCTTTATGCTGTATCAGCAGCAGCCCCAAACTTTCACCACGGAAAACACAGTTTGAAAAAAAATCAACTTCAACTCTGGTCAAATAAAACAAAGATGCTGGAATTTTGAAGCTAAAGCTGAAATTGTTGGAGCAAATGCAGCAGGTCTGGCAGCATCTGTGGACAGCGAAACAGAGTTCACGTTTTGCATTCAGTGACCATTGGGACATCAATCTCATGCCTGCACCACACGCCAACAGCTCACATGGTAAACACACAGTGTGTGCAGTAAGCAGGCGTCCCACTATCATACTGTTAGGGGAGCAGTCTTCACCAATGTCTATGCAGGCACCTGTCAGCTGCAAGTCCCAGCACAATGACATAGCAACACAGAAAATAGGTACAGGAGGAGGCGATTCAGCCTTTGAACTTGCTCTGTCTTTCATTACAATCATGGCTGATCAGGGACAGTTCTGATACCAGTCCAGGGATTGGCCAGTTAGGAAGTCCATGCCTCTTCTGTCCAGGTTATGGGCCACGGACAATCTGTTCACTCCATTACGGCCAGTTTGATGGTGGTAGGGTGAAGGGGTTAGGACTAATGCAGTCAGGGTGTTTATACACTTTAGTCAAGGGTCTGGGCACAGAGCTGCCTAGTCACATCGATCAAGGGGGTGGTCACAGTCAGTCCAGAAGATCGGTCCATAGCGACTAATGGGGAGAGGGTGAGGTGGATGGGACATGTGCAGCTGTAGCCTCAGCAATGTAATCTTTGGGCTGAGGGACTGAATCCTGTAGGTAAGGGAGACAACTGTGGGTACAACTGTGGGCAGAAGGGGGTGTGTGGTCAGAAGGGTTTTTGTGGGCAGATGCCATAAGGCATTGTTGGGAAAAGCATGATGTAGAAGTTGGGGTTCTCCACACACAGGAACATCCTGACTCCTGGGGGGGGGGGGGGGGGGTGCACCATATGAAGACACCTGGGTATCTCATATGTCAGCGTTTGGCTTTGAAGGCCGGCAGGTGTGGATGCATAGAGATGGGCTGGGTATGGATTTAGGGAAGTGTGAAGCTTATGGGGTTCGTGGGATTGGCTATGTGAAAGGGATGTGGATGTTTGAGGGCTCATCGACATATCTGAACTGAGGCTAGAAGACCATGGCAGAGGAGCACTTCTCTGTCTCCTTCCATTGTTGAGGAATTAAAAGTTCTCAAAAGGGATGAAAATGGCTGAGCACTTACTCAGAGTGACTCGACCTGTGAGGGAGGGGACTACAGTTCATAAGGCATTCAAAGGTGAGTAACCTTGGTCACAGGTCTAGAAAAGGTACAGCACACAGTCTGCCCCCTCCTGGCCATCCTATACCACTGACCCTGTCTGTGTGTTATCAGCCATTGCTGGACAGCTCTGCAACAGTTATGCCTCTGTGCAGACGAAGACAAACGTTAGGGATGTAGATTGAAGGTATCACCACAAAACAATACCAAAGGTGTGATTGCAGATGGTGCAGTTACCTCTCAGCGCAGAGCTCTATGCAACCTCATCTGAAGACTGAAGATATGATAATATATTTAGGACTTACATGAAGAGTGTCACATATAAGGTAGTTAACAATGTGAATTTGGATTGCTGTCATAACAGGACTCAGAATGTGGGTGGCATGGTGGCACAGTGGTTAGCCCTGATGCCTCACAGTGCTAGAGACCCAGGTTCAACTCCTGCCTCAGGCGACTGACTGTGTGGAGTTTGCACATTCTCCCCGTGTCTGCGTGGGTTTCCTCTGGGTGCTCCAGTTTCCAACCACAGTCCAAAAATGTGCAGGTTAGGTGAATTGGCCATGCTAAATTGCCCGTAGTGTTAGGTGAAGGGGTAAATGTAGGGGAATGGGTCTGGGTGGGTTGCGGGTCGGTGTGGACTTATTGGGCCGAAGGGCCTGTTTCCACACTGTAAGTAATCTAATCTAATTATTTCAGTGAATTCTTTGCATTGGATGCTGAAGACAATTAATTTTTTTAAATTTTTCATCAGATGTGGACATTGATAGCTAGACCCATCTTATATAAGATGGGTGGTGAGCTGCCTCCACTGCTGTCCATTCGGTGTAGGTGAATTTATAATGCCATTCAGGAGGGGTTTTCCAGGATTTTGACACAGCAATGCTAAGGAGAATAGTGATGTGATTCCAAGTCAAGATGGGTCAGGGCTTGGGTGCCTTGCTGACTTACAAAAGGCTTTTATTATGGTAAATTTGTTAATTGACTTATTCAATGAAACTATACTACACTGATGTGAATTACTGATGTGTTTTCTTTTACACTTCCAAATAGTGACCGACCAGACCAGCGGTTCACAATTTATATTGCCGTAAAATTATTTCCATGTTTGGAAAAATATTCGAGTCTTCAAAGGTCAACGACAAACATTTACAACAATTTTATATTTGAAATTGATAGATCTGTGTGTTAGCAAAGTTGTTAAATTTTATGAGGCAAAGCATTTGGAGTTACATTGTAGATCTGCATCGAACAGATTTGAGGGGCTGAATGGTTTCTGTAGAGTTCAATTGTTCTATGTTTGATTCTATGAGTATTTAAAGTATGTGCATACTGTGCTTGATTCATACAGCCTGGGTGTGGACTCAGAAAAGTAAATAAAGATGTGAAGGAACTGCAAGTTGAAGCATGGATAAGACGTTTTGAAGCCCTCTGCCTATTATAGACATCCAATCTAACGTCATCTCTGCCATTGATTTGAGGCATATGCCATGTAACCAAATATTAAGCAGACTCATGATATCAAACAACTAAACAGCATAGCCTTCTTCTGTTCCTATACCCTCATGGTCTTTCCTGCAGTTATCACTACTGTGTTGGACTCCAAAGATAAGACGATAAACTTCCAAATTCCCTGACAGATTTGCAATGCATTTAAAACCAATAGCTTGTTTGAAATTTGAATGGAGAATTCAAATTAGGATTTAATCTCTGCTCGCCATCCCAAATAATAATTGTACATATTATACAATGTCAAGCACATTGATTGATTTCATCCACCTACATTTGTACATGGAAGAGTTGGATGTGGTTTTAAAATAGAAAAGCAGTGGGCTCTGTTTCCGTCGGGGTGCTGCTGAGTAGGTGTGATCTGCACGCATTGCAGCAGGAATGACGCAGGTAATGCAGGCTTCAAGGCACAGAGTGAGCACGCATTGGGAACAGAAAGTTAATTTGTTCAGAGATCGCAACAAGAGGCAATTAATCCGACAGAAATCGCCAATTAACCAAAACCAAGCTCATGCTGAATGAACAGAGTGAATGTCTACTGAGTATTGCGTAATTTCAAGAAATGTACTTTCTGTGTTCACATTGTTTATGTTAAAAGCAAGGAAACAGTAAATTTATTTTGTGCACTCTTTAAAAGATGATCACAGAATGCAAAGAGGAACATTCTTTGTCATTTGGTAAATGATCCCTATTTTTATTTCTGTTTAAGGGATGTGAGCATATTGAACTTGCAGATGGTGGTGTTCCCATATCTCTGCTGCCCTTGTCATTGAATCCCTACAGTGTGGAAGGAGGCCAATTGGCCAAAGTCCACACTGACCCTCTGTGAACAGTTTCGGACCCTGAGCAACCCCATCCCTGCATTTCCCATGGCTAACCCACTTAACCTGCATATCCCTGAACACAAGGGGCAATTTAGCATGGCCAATTCACCCATCTTGCACATCTTTAGAATGTGGAAGGAAACCAGAAGCACCCGAAGGAAATCCATGGCAGACACAGGGAGAATTCCACGCACTGATCCCTGGGGTGGAATCAAACCTGGGTCCCTGGTGCTGTGAGGCAGCAATGCTAACCACTGAGCCACCACGCTGCCCTAAAGTTTAGGTGACAGATGTCAGGCTGTATGGAAGGTGTTACCAAAGGAGCCATGGTAGGTTGTTGCAATGCCTCCTTTAGAGTAGACACATTGGCACGGTGTTTTATTAGGGAAGTGTTTAAATATTGAAGGGAGTGGATGAGGTGACAATCAATCTGGTTGCTTTGTAGAGCATGGTATCATGCTTCTTGAGTGTTATTACAGCTATGCTCAGACAGGCAAGTGGGGTGTGTTCCATCATGCAAAATAACTTGCAAAATGTTCCACATTGCTCGCTGTGCCTGTGGGGTAATATATGAATGTGGAGACAAGAGTAGTTACCTAACCAGAAGCTGGCAGCAGACATAATGGATCATTTTCAAGTTGATAAGCTACATCTAGTAAAGTGCAGTAAGGATCAGTATTGAGCCTCAACTATTTACAAATGATATTGGAGGTTTGGATGAGGGGACCAAAAGTAGGGTAGCTAAATTTGTCAATGACACCATGTCAAGAGGATGCATAGTGTGTGCAAAGGGCTTATTCCCAAAACATCGATTTCTCCTGCTCCTCGGATGCTGCCTAACCAGCTATACTTTTCCAGCACCCCATTCTTCGACCCCAAAGGGATATAGACAGCTGAGGAAAATGGACAAAATTTGGCCAATGGGGTATAATGTGGGTAAATGTGAACTTGTCTGTTTAGGCAGGAAGGCTAGGAGATTGTAGAACTGTGTGGTGCAGAGGAATCTGGGTGACTGGTACAGGAATTACTGAATGTTAGTCTGCAACTACAGCAAGTGATTTGGGGCAAATAGATTATTTGTGTACATTACAAGAAGAATGGAATACAAAAATAAGGGGGTTCTATCACAACTGGGTAGGGCATTGGTGAGACCACGTCTGGAGGGCATTGGGGAGGGAGGTGAAGGAAGTGGAGGAGAGAGAAAGAGTGGGAGGATGGCATGGAAGAGGGAATGGAGGAAGAGGGATGAGAGTAGGGAGAGGGGAAGAGAATCAGAAGTGAGTAGAGGACAGTGGTTGAGTTTCGGAGAATGAGGAGGGAGAGGGAGGGGTGAAGACAGTGTGGGTAGGAACAAAGGGGAGGGTGAGGGAATAATGGGAAGGGTGAGAGAGTTGGGGGAGGGAGGGAAGGGGAGCATCGGGTTGGGAAGCAAAACAGTCTGCCTAATTGGGCAGGTTGATATGGTCATTTAGACTCTTTGAAGCTGACCAGCTGTGATACGGTTAGGGTTAGGGTCAGCAACAGCCTGAGCTGTTTTACTTTGTTTTGATTTGATTTATTATTGTCACATGTACCTAGGTCCAGTGAAAAGTTTTGTTTTTCCTGCAGTTCAGGCAGATCATATCATACAAAGATCATAGGATAATTGAACAGAGCAAGGAATTGAAAGTTGTGTCTGCAAAGAAGGTGCACAAAACATTAGATTTGAAATTTGAGAGGTCCATTCAGACATGTAATAACATAGGAGAAGAAGCTGTTCTTGAACCTGTTGGTAAGTGTGTTTAAGCTTTTGTACCTTCTGCACAGTGAAAGAGTTTGGAAGAGATTTTAACTGGAGTGGGAATGGTCTTTGATTATGTAGTAGCCTTTCTGAGGCATCAAGAAGTGTAGATGGAGTCAGTAGACAGAAGGTTGGCTTGCGTGAGCTATGTTCACAACTGTCTGTAGTTTCCTACAGTCTTGGGAAGATGGCTGCTGTACTAAATTATGATGTACCCAGATTGCTTTTGCAGGACAAAGGTTGGTGACCGTCCTTATGCCGAATTTCCTTTGCCCGCTGAGAAAGAAGATATGTAGGTTTGGTAGATTGGTCATGCTAATTTGCCCATCATGTTCAGGGACATTCAGGCTAGGTAGATTAGCCATGGGAAATACAGGAATACAGGGGTTGGGAGCAGTTTGTGGATGCTCTTCGGAGGGTTGGTGTGAACATAATGGGCCAAATTACTTGCTTCCACACTGTAGGCATTTGATAAAACAAAAAAAGGTGTCATTGTACCTTCTTGATGGTTGCATCAATGTGGATGGTCAGGCATTTAGACAGAGATAAACCACTGTGCATCAGCGACATTTCAGTAACCAGCCTTTCCTCACCCTATCCCAAGTCACCTGCTTCCAGTTGTCCTGGTCACTTTGAAGATGAAGATCGCCTCAGATTTATAATGTCATGTACACAGATAGCCATTTCAGCATTGGAACTGATTTGGGCCATAACGTGGCCTCCTTCCTGTGTGCCCGTCTCTATTCCTTTCCATCCTGTTACTCATTCAGCAGAACCTCCATCTCCAGGGCCATTCGGAACCATTCAGCTGTCTGGAGAAGTGCCCAGCGATGTAAGACGTTCATCACACAAACCAGCCTTCCAATCATTGACTTCATCTACACTTCCCACTGCCTTGGGAAAGCAACCAACATAATCAAAGACCCCTCCCACCCCAGTTATACTCTCTTCTACACTTTTCCATTGGGCAGAAGATATAAAAGTTTGAAAACACTTACAAACAGATTCAAGAACAGTTTCTTTCCAGCTTTTGTCAGAATTATAATCTCTCAAATATGAGAGTCAAACTTTCTCTGCACCTTTTCTCCAGCTTAACACTGTTTGCTTCATTCTGTTCTATTACCCTGATGTATGTAAGGTCTGCTTAGTATGCAATACAATACTTTCACTCTGTCTCAGTACATATAATGATAATAAATCAAATCCTCCATGGTGCCACCATCTTCTCTCCGATGCCTTGCACTCAATCTGTCTCTGCTACTGTACCCACTTCCTACCAAGGCTCATGCTCTGCCACTTTCACTATTGCCTGCAACATCTTCTCTCACTCACTCTGACCCACCCCAAACTTCAACACCGCTAACCCTGCATGCCTTCTGCACTCCCCACTCACTCAGTCAGGGCCCCTCCCTACCTGTACCATCAGTAACAGCGATGCCACCCACTTTCACATCTTTTAATACTGCACTCTCTCTCACTCCCAGAAAAAGCTGTTCCCAATAGGGCAGTAGGCCTCTACATGGGAGCTTGGCTCCTCACCCTTGATGAGGAGAGGGCCCTGGATCTGACTGCCCCAAGCCACTGACTGACTGTGTCCAAGTGCCTGGACTGGTATGAGAGGCTGCCTTTGACTTGCTGTTATGGGACTATCCTGAATGGAGACTTGATTTGCCTGAGGCCAGCTGACAGCCAGGACAGGTTTCCTGGCTTTGTGTCTGGTTTAAATGACAAAGCAAGAAAGCAGTAATATGGGCCTGGTATCTCTGGCTGAGAGGGCAAAGTGCGACAAGGCAAGACAAAGCATAGATTTTGTGACACTCCAGGCACGTCCTGAAGTGAATGAAGTGCTATACAGCATGTGAAGAGTCTGGAGCTGCGGTCCCTGAGCTGGGAGTGTGTCCCTGAGCATACAGTGTCCTTGCTGCAGTTTTACAGTGAGAGTTATCAGGGCAGCTCGAGGTGTAGAAGTGTCCAATAAGTAGTTCAGAGATTAGAGGTTGCTTCATGTTGGATGCCAATATCTGTGGATGGGAGGTGAACATGGCCGATGCTTCGGAGCATGCCCTCTGATCTTGATGCCTGGTTTCTGGCTTGGAGGTCTTTAGGATCAAGTTGAAGTCACCGGATAATTGCTCTAATTTGCACGTCGAGACTTTTGAATGTCGAGCTTGTTCAGAGTGTTTGGTAAGAAAGGATGCAGAATATTAATGAGGAGTGTCACCCCCTTAATAAGGCATTTAATGAGCAGAAGGGTCGAGAGTGTGGCACTGGAAAAGCACAGCCAGTCAGGCAGCATTCAAGGCGCAGGAGAATCGACATTTGGGACATAAAACCTTAATCAGGAATGAGGCCTGTGGGTCAGGGCTGAGAGATAAATGGGAATGGGGGCAGGTTGCTGGGAAAGTGATAGGTGGATAAAGGTGAGGGGGTAGGTGATAGGTCAGGGAGCAGTGATGGATGGGACAGGAAGGCGGGGCCGAGTTGGAGTCTTGGGACTGGGATAATGTGGGGAGACGGGAAATGAGGAAGTTGTTGAAAACCACATTTATGGTTGCAGGGTCCCAAGGCAGAATATGAGGCATTTTTCCTCCAGGCGTCATGTGGAAAATGGTTTGGTGGTGAAGGTGGCCCAGGACCTGCATGTCCTTGACAGTGTGGGAGGGGGAGTTGAAGCGTTTGGCTCCAGGGTGGTGGGGTTGGTGAGTGCAGGTGTTCCAGAGATGTTCTCTGAAGTGATCCGCAAGAAGGCGTCCTGTCTCCCCGATGTACAGAAGACAACACCGGGTACAACAGATGCAGTAGATGACATTGGTAGAGGTGCAGGTGAATTTTTGACGGATGTGGAAGGATCCCTTGGGGCCTTGGACAGAAGTGAGGGGAGTGGTGTGGGCGCAGGTTTTGCACTTCCTGCAGTGACATGGAAAGGTGCCAGAGGTGGGGTGTCGGCTGGTGGGGGTTGTGGACATGACAAGGGAGTCGCGGAGGGAATGGTCTCTCTGGCATGCTGACAGGGGTGGGGAGAGAAATGTATCTCTGGTGATGTGGTCTGTTTGGAGGTGATGGAAGTGGCGGAGGATAATATGCTGAATGCGGAGATTGGTGAAGTAGAAGGTGAGGACCGGGGTTGGGGGGGTGGGGGCCGGTGATGTTCTATCCTTGTTGCGTTGGGAAGGGTGGGGTTCAAGGCCGATGGTGCATGAAGTGTAGGAGATGCACTGGAGGGCATCATCAACCACGTGGGAAGGGAAGTTGCGATCGTGGAAGAAGGTGGAATTGGCCATCTTGGGAACAGATACGGCAGAGGCAGAGGAATTGTGAATAAGTGATGGCACTTTTACAGGAGGCAGGATAGGAGGAGGTGTAGTCTAGATAGCTGTGGGAGTCGGTGTGCTTGTAGTATGTGTCTGTGGTTAGTTGGTTGCCAGAGACAGTGATGGAGAGCTCCAGGAAGGGGACGAAGGTTGCCGAGATGGTCCAGGTGAATTTGAGGTCGGGTGGAAGGTGTTGGTAAAGTTGATGAACTGTTCGACCTCTTCATGGGAGTATAAGGCAGCACTGATACAGTCATCAATGTCCTGGGCCTCCTCCACCGCCAAACCGTTACCACCCGACGCTTGGAGGAGGAACACCTCATATACTGCCTTGGGACCCTGCAACCACATGGGATCAATTCCCCTCCCCCCACATTATCCCAGTCCCAAGCCTCCAACTCGGCACCGCCCTCCGGACCCGTTTATTACTGCTCCCTCTGACCTATCACCTTCTCCCTCACCTTTATCCACCTATCACTTTCCCAGCTACCTCCCCCAACCCCACCCCTTTCCCATTTATCTGTCAGCCCCGGCTCACAAGCGTCATTCCTGATGAAGGGCTTATGCCCGAAACATCGATTCTCCTGCTCCTCAGATGCTGCCTGACCAGCTGTGCTTTTCCAGCTCCACACTCTCGACTCTGATCTCCAGCGTCTGCAGTCCTCACTTTCTCCTATTTAACAAGCAATAATCCACCTTAATTGACCACTCGCTGCTGCCTATTGAGAAACTCGCCTCACCAAAAGCATAACGTTTGCAGTGAATTGTTCCTGAATTTGCGATTGGCCTTGTGAGATTGTGCCATATTCCTTGTCACTCAGACCCCTATTATATTCTGCCCTTTGTTTTGTAGACAGGCCCATGACTCAATTTTTATACCGTTATATGCTTTTTAAAAATTTGTGCGTGAAGTGTGGGCATTACTGGCTAGGCCAGCATTTATTGCCCATCTCTAATTGCCCAGAGGGTAGTCTAAAAGTCAACCACATTGCTCTAGGTTTGAAGTCCCATGTAAGTAAGCAGGTCAATGTTCTTGCCTAAAGAACATTAATGAAGCAGATTTTTTTTTTAAGATTCTCTACAATGTGGAAACAGACTATTTGGCCCAACCAGTCCATACAGTTCCCTAACTAACGGACCTAACACCATGGCCAATTCACCCCTGACCTGATCTGCGCATCTTTGTGACTGTGGGAGGAAACCAGAGCACCCAGAGGGGACCCACGCAGACACAGGGAGAAGGGTGCAAATTCCACACAGACAGTGGCTTGAGGCAGGAATCGAACCCAGGTCCCTGGCACTGTGAGGCAGCAGTGCTAACTACTGAGCCACCGTGCCACCCAAATGACTTTCCTGAAAGTCATTTCACATTCTTCATTTGACTCTTAATTCCATATTTTTGCTGAATTCAAATTCCACCAACCGCCACAGCAGGATTTGAACCTGGATCCTGAGAATGTTACCTGAATCTCTGGATTAACAATCTAGCAATAATATCACTAGTCCATCATCTCCAATGTGCCATGAATAATTTGATGTGCCCCAGATTTGACAGCTAATTTCACTAATGGTATCTATTACGCTGAAAGCTTGATAGAATATTGATGATGCCAATTTGGTTAAAAATGCCCTGGCATCAGATACGTGTTACAGGCTAAAAGTATTAATTAGGTTTATTTCCAAGTGAAGTAATACTGAAGCTAAATAACAACAGGATAGTGGATCAATATATTAACAAGTAAAACGGCATTGGAATCAATCACTACAATGCATCTTCGACAAGAAACTAATAAGCTGCAGGGTTCTTGAGATGTAAATGTCAGGTTTACCATTTGCTAGATATTCCAGTTGTGATATTATTTATACTTGATGAGAATATCAAATATCCATGGATTTCTGATCTTCTGCCAGAACCAATAACTATGGAATAACGCTTTCTACACTCATGCTTTGGTGCTAGAATTGTAACACAGTCAAGTTAATTAATCTCAGATAAATGCCACTAGTTTTTCCCACTCAAATTGTCTGAGTTATGATTGCTTGCTCACACTTTGACCCAGCAGAGATGAATCTGACATCGTAAACAAAGTCTACATCTCCTGACAAATCTTCAGAACAATCTATTTGGCTAGCTTCCATGAATAATTTGTCTTCGCCTTCATTTCACTTGTTGGGTGAGGAAAGACTGCTTCTATTTCAACTCTGTGTGTTTCAAAATGTTGTGAGGTATGCCATTAAAATCCTCCTACTTTGTCACAAGCAACTCATAAATGGATCTCTTCCTTCCTTTCAATGATGTTCTTAGTGGGAGAGTGGACAATGGGTGATGGGTAAAGAGGCAAGTAGGTGAGTGGGAAGGTGGGCTGCTTTGTCATTGTGTCAGATTGTGAGTGGTAATCAGATTGGGGGTATTCAGGTTAGTCAGAGGGTGATAGGGGATAGTCAAGTCTGGTCAGGCACACCCCTGTGTGGTCAGGAGTTAGCTTGGTCAGGAGGAGTAATAAGATTGGGGACAATCAGGGGATTGGGCTGTGGTGGTTGAAATAGTTGGGAATTGAGGAGAGAGGTTGAGAGGCTGAGTATGAGTGATTGAGGGTTACGTAGTATTTATATGAGGTTTTACACTGTCTAAGATTTCTCGGGTAGCTATTCTGTTAAGTTCAACAGAGTTGCCCAAAGTGTAATACTCAATCTCGGAGTTAGAGACTTTTGTGGAGGGTCCCAGCAGCAGGGGACTTATCTATCATAAGTTCACACTTCCTGGACCATTCCCAAAGAGTTTTTATAGAGTCATTCATCCGATGGCCCGGAGAGTGGAAAATCTGAACAAATATTTTCATTTGTTTTACGAATATTCCTCCCAGCTTGCTCAATATGAATGCAAACTTCTGTGGATACTGGAAACCTGAAATAAAAACTTGTTGTGAGATGACCGACCTGAAATAATGATGGTATTTTTATTTTTTGACATTAACAGTTGCTGTCTGACCTGCTAAATGTTTTCCATTTTGTTTAAAAGTGACTGAACTCAATAAGGAATTGCACCACTTTGAAAATTTAGGGAGGATAATGATAACAATGAGGACCATTTTTGCTATTCAATAAGATTTTTCAAATCATTTTAAAAACCATTTAGCTTCATTATAAAGTGACTTGGTGCTCATGCCAATCCTTCTGGGTTGATGCTAGAATTCATTGGACTGCTTTGCTCAAAATTAAATAATAGAAATTCTGCCAAGTTTTAATTTTCTCCCAGTCATCAGATTCAGTCTCACTGAGATGTTTTATCACATGATTCAAATTTTTGACAGTGACATTTTCTATTGTGAATCTGCAGTATGGTTGAGTTAATTAAGCATTTACTTCCCAGGGAGCAGCGTTGTTTAGAACACAGACATGATTCTAATTTTCCACTCTCAGCCGTAATCTAACAAATGCGAGTGCCTTCGAAGTCTCTTACAGGAGATTGACGAAGCTCAAATCTTTCAATCCCTCTGAGCTAAGATGAGTTCAGCCAGAGAAACCCCAAATGAAGTACCTTCCATCTGATTGAACCATCTAAGATGGCCACCCATGAAAGAATCATAGAGCCACTACAATGTGGAAAAAAGCCATTTGGTCCAACAGGTTCACACCTACCCATTCCCCTATCATTATTGCACTGCATTTCCCCTGACTAATACACCTAACCTATACATCCCTGAACACTATGGGCAATTTAGCATGGTCATTTCATTTAACATGCACATCTTTGGACTGTGGGAGGAAACTGGAGCACCCAGAGGAAACCCACACAGACACGGGGAGAATGTGCAAATTCCACACAGACAGTGGTCTGAGACTGGAATCAAACCCAGGTCCCTAACACCCTGAGGCAACAGTGTTAACCACTGAGCCACCATGCCTTCTTCTCACCTTTGTAAAATGTAGCCACTTTGTTCTCAGTGAGACACACAATCGGTGGAAATTTCCCCTCTGCGTTGAGGTGAGAGCTACGGTGAGACAGTTGGGAAAAACTAGAGAATTAAAAAATTTGAATCCCAGCTTTGAGGAATCATTTTGTAATTTTTTTTCCCAAGCTTTAAAGGGTGACCTCAGAATCTCAAACAGAAAAACAGAAATCGCTGGAATAGCTCAGCAGATCTGGCAGCATCTGTGGAGAGAAATCAAAGTTAATGCTTCGGGCCCTGTGACCACAGAATCTCACCTCATTTCCATGCACTAACACTTCACTGATGTCCCAATCAGCCTTATTTATATGTTTCCTCTAATTCCTTCCTCCTTTTCTGTAAAACTAGATGGGCAAATTCCTGACATGTCAATCAGAGCAAGTACCTGGTGGCTGCAGCTTGCTAAATATTCATCTAGTCCCTCATCCAACTGTGTCTTCACAACAAATATACCTGCATGCTCCATGGATACCATCCCCCACTGACCTTTTGTCCGTGGAGTTGGCAAACCCACAGCCTCACTACTTTATCATCCCTGCTCTCAAAACCCTTCAACCGTTTACCTCAGAGATCGGAGACACTTATGACTTTGCCAGGCCAGTTTGCATGCAGGAATGCTTATTTGATTTGATTGGATTTATTATTGTCACATGTACCTAGGCACAATGAAAAGCTTTGTGTGGAAGTGGGTCAATTGGTCTATCAAGTCCACACCGACCTTCCAAAGCATCCCACCCCATTACCCTAACCCTGTAACCTGACATTTCTTTTGGCTAATTCATCTATCCTACACATTTTTGGACTGTGGGAGGAAACTGGAGCACCCTGAGGAAATCCACGCAGACACGGGGAGAGTGTGTAAATTCCAGACAGTGAACCAAGGCTGGCATCAACCCTGGGGTCCCACAGCAGTGCTGATGACTGAGCCACATGTCATCCCATTTTGCCTGCAGTACAGGCAGATCATAATGTACAAAGTGCATTAGGGTTATAGAAGAGTGAGGAATAAAATGTTATGATTACGGAGAAGGTACACAAAGAGAAAGATCAAAACTTGAGAGTTCCATTCAGAAGTGTGACAATAGCAGGGAAGAATCTTTTGGGATGTGTGCTTTTGTATCTCATCTCATATATGCATCTCATGTATCTGCACAATATGCATCCTACGGCTTCCTTAGAACTCGATCATTTTGCACTTAACTCAGAGGCTGCACTAGTGATCAACTTCACACACTTCTTTCTTACACACACACACACACACACACACACATGCTGAATTTAGCACTGACTTAACAGCTAAGCCACCATCTGGGTGGGTCACTTTATGTTTTAGTGCAGAAAGTCTTCATCCCTCCCCCCCCCCACAAGCACAAAGTGAAGTAGATAGTTGGGTATGGAATCATATGTAGGCAAAACCAAGTAAAGATGTCAAATTTCATTCCCTAAAAAGGGATGACTGAACAGGATGGGATTTTTAACAACAGTGGTCACTGTTAGGCTGGCTTTTAGTTCCAGATTTTCATTGATTCAAATTTCGCCATCTGCCTCAGTGTGATTTGACCCCATGTCCTAACACATTAGCCTGGGCCACTGGAGAGTTAAGTTAGTGCCAATGCTGCTCCATCACCATCTCCCCACCCTGTGCCAATGTGTGCACATCTTTGATTTGATTTGTTTGATTTGATTTATTATTGTCACAGTACCTAAGTAGAGTGGAAAGTTTTGTTTTGCATGCAGTACAGGCAGATCATACCATACAAAGACCATTGGGTAATCGAACAGAGCGAGGAATACAATGTTACAGCTGCAAAAAAGGTGCACAAAAAACAAGGTTAACATTTAGATTTGAAATTTGAAGGTGAGCTGGCGGAAACGTGCAAGTTGTAGATGTTGCAGAACTTCAAACTCAAGTGTTGATGGATTGAACTGGTGCCTAATTTGGATTGAAAGCCAACATAATGATATGGTGAGGCTGGGGATTTGCAGATGCACCTTGTGTGGACCAAGTGTTGAGGAGCATAGTCGCCATGGAGCTTGCAGGGATGTTGTTCGAAGGACACTGTTGGATGATGCTGAAACAAGCACTGAGTGAGTTATAGCCACCAAGTACTTGTTTACATGTTGGGGATTTGTACATGAGGGAAAGAGAACAGAATTGAAGGTGGCATTTTGATGAGAGGCAAATACATGGAAATAAGGTCACCGCAGCTAAGTGATGACATTTTGAAGTTGACTGAGGAACAAGAAAATCACAAAAAACTTTCTCAATGTTGAGATTCTGATTTTTCTTCATTCTGTCTGTATTTTCCCATTTTCTGGCCATTTCTCACACCACACCAGGAAGGGGAACATAAGAACAAACGTAATAGGAGCGGGAATTGGCCATCTGGCCCCTCGAGCCTGCTCCGCCATTCAATAAGATCATGGCTGATCTTTTCATGGCCTCAGCTCTACTTACCCACCCACTCACCATACCCTTAATTCCTTTACTGTTCAAAAATTTATCTATCTTTGCCCTAAAAATGTTCAAATGAGATAGCCTTATCTGCTTCACTGGGCAGGGAATTCCACAGATTCACAATCATTTGGGTGAAGAAGTTCCTCCTTAACTAAGTCCTAAATCTGCTTCCCCTTATTTTAAGGCTATGCCCTCCACTTCTTCTCTCAGAGTCTTAATCTGGAGCAGCACAATTGCAGTTGCTTCACTAGTTGCTGTGCTGAATCAAATTGAGGTGTTCAGTTGAACAATGTTTAGATTGTGATACTGCAGTTCAGACTTAGAGTCAAAGAATTACAGAGCTCTACAGCTTGGAAAAAGCTCTTCAACTCATTAAGTCTGCACTGGTGACAAATCATCACCAAACCAATCTAATCCCATTTCAACACTTGGCCCATAGCCTTGTATGCCTTGGCATCACAAGTGCACATCGAAATGCTTCTTCGATGTTATGAGGGATTTTGCCTCTGCCAGTTTTACGGGCAATGAGCTCCAGATTCTCCCTATCCTTTGTCCTCTCTCACATCCACTTTAAATCTCTATCCTTTTCTTCCATCTCTGCCCTGTGCTTATTGTTCCCTCCACCAAGGGGAAAAGTTGAATTGTTCTATCTTACTTTGTTTCAAGTTGGAATTGCTTTGCTATAATTTTAAACCATTTCGTCTGTGCTTATTGAGCTGACAATTGCCTACATCTTGACTATAATAAAGTTCCTCACTAAACCTCCTTGCTTAGTGCTTCCACCAATCACATTGATCAATTGAGCCAAGAATGAAATGGCTTCCAAGAGTTTGTTGCTTTATATTAGGTGATGACTTGTAATCCATTATTGTACATCTCCACCATACCCAGACACAGATAGACCCCTGGGTTTCTATCTAACCCCAAGCAGAACTTCTCACTGCAAATATCTCCAGCTCTCAGTGAGTATGACTCAAGACACCATGAAAGGTAAGTCCAACTGAAAGCAACAATATATTAACTCAAAATCAACTAAAATGATACCTATTTTATACTTAGATTTAGTTCTAATAGTTGGCCAGAGAAAAAAAAAAATCAGTATTCTGTCTACACCTCAGACATCATGTTAGAACAATATGTACTCATATTAAGCTGTACCACAGATCTGAAAGTGGCAAAATAATATTGAAAAACAAACAGTATCATCATAGCTTGCAGATGGTGTACTTAAAAAGCAATACCATTCAGCAGAATCAAGACTTTGATCTGTTCATAAATTTCATGATTGTCATTCCCTTCTGAATTATTTGCCAGTATGGTTTCAGTGCACTATGCGACAAATGTCCAAATTACCATATACTTTAACTGAATAGTTATAAAGAATGAGATGATAAGATCTTCCCACTTGTCAGTTTAATTGTACCACATCTGTTCAAAACCCATTGAAAAATGTCACATCTCCCCATAGTTTCGCAATAAACAGATGGGGAGGATTCAGAAACTGGTTTGGGTTCTGGCACTTGCTCAGCAGGAGCTCATTGGCTGTGATACAGTATGGCTTATTGGGGCATACATTTAATTGGTTTATTGCGTTACAGGTCAACAGTGGCCATGATGTCATTGAAAGGCAGAACAGATTCAATGGACCGAATAGTCGACTTCTGCACCTACATCTTGTGGTCTGATGGAATCCTGTTTAGTTTAATTCATAGTAGCACATTAGCACTAGGTTATTTGGTATAATCCAGTATTTATTTAACGATTCACTGGCGATTTGGTCATTTGGGTAGATTTCAGTGTTGATTCATTGAGTACAGTTCAGTATTGACTTATTGGCTACAATCTAATACAGACCAGGAGCTGTGCAAAGCTCATTGGGAGCAATGGGAAGCATACTGGCAGTGACACTAGTTTGATAATTAGGTGTAGAGATGTGAGTTAGCTTCCCTCTTTTCAGCACCTCATATGTCTACAACAAACTCTTTAAACTCTTTTTAGGAGCAGTTTATACCTCTCGACAATTCAAACATAGTCAATTAATTTCTGTTGGAGCAGTGCAAAGCCAAGTTTTCTTGAGTGAAAGAATGACTAATTTTAATATTCCTTAATCCATGATAAATTCATAAAACCATGACATTAAGCATGTACACCAGTAAAAAGTTAAAATGAGAAAGTGACCAGTGCAAAAAGAAGATGAAAGGAATATTGGTTTAAAGTGCTTAAGTTGTCCTTGATGCATAAGGTTTGAACTCGAGTTGTTTAGTTGGAGTCTTTAAACATCAGCAATTACAATTAATTTAATCTATCCTATGAGCTTTCATGTTTCTTTTTAATATGTCCTGTTCCTGGATTTTTATTTGATAGGCTGGGAGAGTACATTCTCAAACTGGTGCTAGTTCTGCAGTCAAAAATCCATCTCCTTTCTTCTGTCACTAGCATCTTGCTTTGTGTATTTCATTTCCAAAAGACCATTTTTAGATTTACTAATTTTAGGGAAGGTTCTAGCTCCAAGGTGTGAAAATTCTCATAAAGCTACACATTAAATAGGAGATGCTCAGACCCGCAATAGGGACACTGGTGTGGTTCTGTTCGCCGAGCTGGGAATTTGTGTTGCAAACGTTTCGTCCCCTGTCTAGGTGACATCCTCAGTGCTTGGGAGCCTCCTGTGAAGCGCTTCTGTGATGTTTCCTCTGGCATTTATAGTCACTATAAAGCCACTATAAATGCTGGAGGAAACATCACAGAAGCGCTTCACAGGAGGCTCCCAAGCACTGAGGATGTCACCTAGACAGGGGACGAAAAGTTTGCAACACAAATTCCCAGCTCGGCGAACAGAACCACAACAACGAGCACCCCAGGTACAAATCTTCTCCCAAACTCTGAATAGGGACACTGGTTTCAATATCTTTTGATAAAATATAATTTCAGTTCAGAATAGTTTTTGTTTATTTGACATTGATTTCATAAAGTTTGGTAACCTGGGTGGTTGGGTGTAGTCAAGTTAAATTAGTGTTTCTGTCCCTTCATAAAACCATTTCAGTCTATGGTAGTGCCTGGTATTGAATGCATACAAATGGATATTGAAAATCGCAGTTCTATATGTTATCACCATTGTGATAGAATCAGATCAGGATTAATGTGAAACAAGTGGGGAGAGTATATAGCCAATCAGCATCACTTTAAAGGAGAGCAGGGAGAGTGTGTAGCCAATCAGCATCACTGTGAAGCAGACAGCAAATAATGTTGAGCAGGTCAGGATCACTGTGAATCAGACTAGAATCACTGAAGTGGGAAAGAGAGATTAAAAAAATCGAATTGTGAATTGCTGGAAAGCTGTGAGTTAATTAGATTAGATTCCCTACAGTGTGGAAACAGGCCCTTCGACCCAACCAGTCCACACCGATCCTCCGAAGAGTAACCCACCCAGACCCATTTCCCTCCGAATGATGCACCTAACACTATGGGCAATTTAGCATGGCCAATTCACCTGACCTGCACATCTTTGGATGTTGCTGCTTAAGGTCAGGCCTGAGTTTGAACAGACAAATCCATGTTCAAACACAAAGAGTGCAAGGATAAGGTTACACTGGTGGAGGAGGTCAGATCATGTACATTAGTTGCATGTGTATACGTTAGTTCATTTGAACTGTAAAACACAATCTGAAAACTGTGCCCCCAGCCAGCGTGCAGGGCATTGTGCCAGTTTTGCCAAGGTGAAGTCATGCTCACATTTCCATGAAAACTATTAACCAGACATTCAGCATAGAAACTTCAATGAGCTGGAATAATACAGCATTAAAATTGATTGGGATCTATTTGTGATTGAAAAAGGACATTCTCTCATGCTACAAAGAGGAAGAGGCAATAGCCTAGTGGTATCATCACTGGACTGTTAATCCAGAGACCCAGTAATGATCTGGGTTTGAATCCTGCCATAGCTGACGGTGGAATTTGAATTCAATAAAAATCTGGGATTAATTGATGACCATGACTTGATTGTCGAAAACACCTGTCTGGTTCACTAATATCCTTTGTGGAAGGAAACTACCATCCTGACCCAGGCCCACAGAAATGTGATCGATTTTTAATTGGCCAGTGGCCAATTAGGAATGGGCAAAAACTGCTGGTCTAGCTAGCAGCGCCCACGTGCCATGAATGAACGAAAAAAGAAACGAATTGGAGATCATGGAAATTAGTCATTCTTTGATTGAACTGATTTAATATTTCTGTTCCTTGTAGGTATAATGTGATAAAGACCGATGGACAGGCCCAATGTGGAAACCCACTGTGCTGAGCTGAGGTCAAGCTCGATCTTGAATATGGAAAGAGCTTTGACTTAGTGGACTTCTGAACCAGTTGCATTGATCACAGACACTCGGTGTAAGTGACGGGGCTTCTTATTTTGATTAAAATTCCACTGCCTTTAGTGCTGCTTAATTCAATCCCAATTCATTTTGTGCGGTTATAGGGACAGAAACCAGGCAGAAGCTATAGACCTGACTCTTATGTAGCCAAAAGCATTGCCCTGGTTGCTTGACCTTTATGATGCAATAATAACAATAAACGTGCTGTAGAAACTCTTGAAACTTTCAGGAGATCTATCATTCTATTTGCATTGGAGTTTAAATGAGCAAGGCACATGATGAAAGGGCAGACTTTAAATTCAGACTAATGATTGGAACGCATGAACTAATGATTAAATAGTGATTAAAAGTTGTTCAATTGAGGAAGTGCTGCTCTGATAAATGAAGCAATAAGAATCAATTTCCATTTGCTACACTTTCTAATCATCTCAATGTGATGACTTGATCAGTACAGGAGACACTTAACCATCGTGGACTGGTTGGTATTTGCACAGACTCCTGGGCACCATCACACGTGGGTTTCTATCAAAATTCCATCTGGCCTTTGCTATCACCCAGAGTGAACTGGAAGTATAACTGATGTCGTTGTATGAATTGATATGTTGTTGTAGTTTTGTACATTAAGAATGTGTTTCTGATTCTCAGAATGGTGGTTTCAATTATATAATTTCCAGCAGCAAATGTTATGTAAGTTTTAAAATAATATTTGTTATCTCGCCCTTGCTAAATAATTCTGAGTGCGCAATGAACTACACTGACAGCGAATTTCTGATTGTCAGTTGATCTCACAGTGTGGAGCCTTTGCGTGGACTAGGAACTCCAAGGCCATCATATACCATGCAGACAGGAAGAACATGTATGCACACGGTATGTCTGTTTCATCTCAAAAAAATAGTCACTCTATCATTCTTAGCACAAACCTTGACTAGCATAGCCAACCTGTTTGGTTTAAAATTTAAACAAGATTCAACAGTTAATTGTCGAGTGTGTGGTGCTGGAAAAGTACAGCAGGTCGGGCAGCATCCGAGGAGCAGGAAAATAGACATTTGGGCAAAAGTCCATCATCAGGTATCATCTCCTCATTCCTGATGAAGGGCTTTTGCCCGAAACATCAATTTCCTTGGATACTGCCTGACCTGCTGCGCTTTTCCAGCACCACACTCTCGACTCTAATCTCCAGCATCTGCAGTCCTCACTTTCAACAGTTAACTGCCAGTCATCATCTAACTGGTGCATTCTCCATAGCAACACCTCTACCACTCAGAGTCCACTTGCCAACCAATCAGCAATCCCTCCTTATTTGGTATGTTGTTTTCCTTTTGCTTAGTCGTTCTTGCATGGTGCTCTGATGATTGCAAGACCGAAAGCTTCAACAAAATATTTTTTTTCCGCAAAACCCAATTTTTCCATTACCAAACAACTAGTGTTTCATTGCTTTTTACTTTGGCTGTTTATTTGACTTGCAGCTGCTTTGGTGGTTGGTTTTGATGGATGTATCTCTGCAAGCACCTTCTTCCTTGGTTTAAAAAACAAATATAAAATATCGTTGTTTCATCATGTGAGCTCCACCAACTTTAAAGTCCTTTTGCATATGAGGCGGATGGTTAGGTTGATTATACATCCTGTGTTTTGACCTTCACATTTTGAGAGTTTGAGGTAGCCAGCGTCTTTGTCTCTGAATGCTCATTTGATTTAAAATTGCTCTTTTGAATGCCTGTGCTGGAGTCAGTGAATTGAATTTGGTCTGACTTTGGTTGAATTTATTATTTTACTAACCTGTTATATATAGCTTTGAGTCACAACATTATACAGAAAAACAGATGTTACTTGCCTAAATGATGCTTCTGTTAAATCAGTGGCATTTATTTGATATTTCTCTTTGCCATCATTGCAGCTTAAATATCACAGCAGTAGTTTTTATTCAAACATGATGGAGTGATTTGTTTTTCATTTTGATGCAAACACAAATTGCTGTATTCTTGAATGAAATGATAGTTCAAGTTTCTGCTCAATCTCATTTGCATAATTACAAATTAAAGAGTATAATCAGAAAATTTGTTTTAAACGTAATCGTGCTTCCTTTTCTGCATTAAAAATGTACATTGATATATTTAAGAGTGGTGCAGTGATTTTAATGCAGCTGAAAATGGGTTTATCACAAAGTGAGTAATTTTAATAAGGGCCCAATCGTCCACCTGCGCGTAATATGACTTTAAATCACTGAAAATCGCTTTCCAGAACGATACTGAGCCATTTACTAATTGTACTGGCGAGCATTCTGACTGAATGATTTCGATAAATGCAACAAACGTGAAGAGCTGCTTCTTTAATGCTTGCACATCTAAAGAAATCACCTCGATTTGAGGAGCACTGAGTGACCACAAATCAACAACATTCTGTCGTACTCAGTGTTTCTATCAGAATTATGGCCAGTTTTGTGGGCTGTGCTGATTTTCCTTTGTAATATTTTATAAACTCATTGTTAAAAATCACCAACAACACTGATTTTTAAACTTCCACAACCTTTTGCAGTTGCTTGACTGATTTCAGTCAGTTTGCACTGATAAAAGCTGAAAATGTGTTCTTGGAAAAGCGCAGCAGGTCAGGCAGCATCCAAGGAGCAGGAGAATCGATGTTTCAGGCATGAGCCCTTCTTCCTGAAGAAGGGCTCATGCCTGAAACGTCGATTCCCCTGCTCCTTAGATGCTGCCTGACCTGCTGCGCTTTTCCAGCAACACATTTTCAGCTCTGATCTCCAGCATCTGCAGTCCTCACTTTCTCCTTGCACTGATAAAACCAATGGTAACCAGCTGGAGGCATAATTAACCTCAAATCATTGAATCGCTGCTAATTTTCATTTGATTACACTCACCTGAAGTGTTCTTGAACATGTTACTGTGTTTAAGACATTCTATCAGCATCTGTTCTTTCACATTCCTTCTTTGATTTATAAAATATATTGCAAGTCCTCTCAGTCAACTTTGATAAAGTTGAAAAGGTGAAGATTGCAGTCCATGTTTAGTGATACAGAGAAACATCGAACAGATGATAGGAGTTCTGAAGGACAGGTTTCACTGGCTTAACCACTCTGGAGTGAGTTCTCCTGTTCTTGCCAGAATGGCTGGCCCAATTTGTGATGCTCTTCTGCCCTCTGCACAGCCTGGAGATCAGCCTAGTGCACCATGGATTCAGCAACAACCTCTAGAGGAGGAGGAGAAAGGATGCACTCCGAGAGTCCAGGACCAGCATGTATCTATGAGGATTCAAGATAGCACTGACATAGTGTGACCCTCAACAGGAGGTCTTAATTTCACATTTCTTACAGTTTTCTGCACTTTTAAACCTCAGTTCTAAGTCTATAAATGTTAACAATGTTCTCTTAAATCTATTTGCAGGCCTGAAGATTCTATGAACTTCCAGACTTGAGTATTACCAACACTGGATTCACAAGCCTAGAGGAACATATGTACCAACAGGAGATGGTGTTGGGTGTCTTGAAAAACATTAAGGTGGATAAGTCCCCAGGACCTGATGGGATCTGTCCCAAGATACTGAGGGAAGCAAGACCAATTCTGTGTTCCAGACGGGCCAGCTGTACTTCAATTCTGTTTCAGTGAAAACCACCTGAGATGGTATTATGGAGCAGACGAGATCCTGTCAAAATATTTTAAGAAGGTAGCCTAGACCCTAAGTTTTTCTTATTTGAAAGGTAGATGTGAAGTGCCATGTTCCAAATGCGATGCGACTGGTCAAACTACTCGATGTTAAACAAAACATAAGTTATTTAAGCACAATTGTTAAAATACAAAGAAAAGAAAGAGGAGTTTACAATAACTTATCTACTGCAAAGCTTAACTGAATAATAGAGTTAGTACCTATTTATAAGTAACTGTTCCACTTTATTAACATCCCATAACTTCACCTCTTGGCAAAAAGACAAATTCAGACACAGTTTTTACATGCAATTCTCCAATCCAGGAGGAAACAACATCAAGAGAGATTTCAAAGAAAGTAGCAGTAAGGAATCAGTTACTAAGACTTCCTACTCTTCTGGGAGCCAAACAGCTTCTGACTGATAGAACTAGAAAAACTAGAATGCCTGAACTGTAAGAAATGGCCACTCCCCTTCCATTGTTACAATAGTTTTCATTAAAAACCTAAAGGCCTCCTAAACTATTGACTTTGGCCGTTTCCAATAGCCACTTCAGCACCTCTGACTTCACAATCTTTCTTCACAAAACTCAGGATATATAACCTTTTTAAAATGACAGCATCATTACAATGCCTATCATCGAACCATCCCACGTTCCTATCTTTCCAGGGATATGCTAGCAATGTCATTGCACTATAAATGCAAAGGTACCTGCTCATGCTCTGGGGACATGGATTTAAATCTGAAACCTACCATGGCAGGACTTTGAATTCAGTTTATTCCATGAGGGTTATTTGCTCCCACTTCCCTCTTAAAAGCTGCAAGGAGGCTCTTCCAGTCCACTGTGTACTTCCTGCACTAACAACTCCAATCTTGAGGACTGTTCTCTCACCTATTGCACCAGTTCTATATAATCTTTCAGGTCTTCGACTCTTCCTGAATTGGATTTAGTTACGGCTGCAGGCTCTAAGAGTTAGGCTTAGAGTTAGCTTTAAGTAGAATAAAGGTAAAACACTGTGGATGCTGGAAATCTGACACAAACAGAGAATGTTGGAGATATGCAGCAGGACTGACAGCACCTGTGGAAGAGAGGGAAACTGAGTTAATGTTTTGAATCCAATATGACTCTTTTGCAGAATTGATTTTATGTAGCGCAAACCTCACCCAAACTCCAAGCCCCCTGCCGAGACTTGTTGCCATTGAGCAACATAATCAGTATTGGACTGAAGATTATAAATAGCATGCAGCACCAAGTTTGTATGTTGTCATCAACACTTTAACAGGGGACACTGGATATTTGTGCATTGTGTTCCCAGTGCCTGAGTTTGAAGACTATCCAACATAACACATGGTTCCTCACACAGAGTGGGAACTGTTATCTAATTCTCCAATGGATATTAATTAGAAGGAGCTGCTTTGATTTCCCCTTCTAATTATCACTGTTTTGAAGTTGGACATTCCCTGTGTGGGAGGAGAAGCATTTGGACCTTGTTATTAACTCAGGGATCAACATTTGGAATAGCATCAGGAGAAATGACTCTAGCCACTCTCACAAATTTATTACTTTATGGTGTTTGTATTTTGAAGGTATGGGACGAAAGTGGTCGGCAGAAAACATTCAGTTCCTCAGTGTCAGCACCGGGTGTCATTTTTCCCAGTTTGTGCAATTGAGATGCTGAATAAAAATTCATCTGTCTTTTGGTATGGCATGTCAGAAATTGGGAATCCCGATTCAAGCAGTTTTTATCTGTTAGCTGTGACTTAGTGAGCAGCACTCCCATCTATGAGTCTATAGTTTTACACTCAACTGCCACTCAGAAGAGTTGAAATCAAAACCTAGTCTGATGCAGTGATGAAGGATGGCTGCACTGTACAATATGCTGCCTTCTGATCCCAGCACGGCATAAGAGACCCCCTTGGCACTATTCAAAGCAGAGCAGACTGCTTCTGTACATGTAACATTACAATAGAGTCTATACTTCAGAAATGGATTGTCAGTGAAACACTTTGGCATGTCCTAGAGATCAGTAATTGTACCAATTAAGCAACCAGTTAGGTCAGAAAAAGAGCTTTCTGCACATTACCATTTGCAGGCAATAAGGGTCAGAATGTCATTGTGTTGGTAATGTCTGTTATAGAGTCATAGAGATGTGTAGCACTGAACCAGACCCTTCATCCAACTTGTCCATGCCAACCAGATATCCTAAACTAACCATAGAATCCCTACAGCGTGGAAACAGGCCATTTGGCCCAATAAGTCCACACTGATCCTATGGGAGTAACCCACCCTGTTACTCTACATTTACCCCTGACTAACACACCTAACCTACACATCCCTGAACTCTATGGGCAATTTAGCATGGCCAATTCACCTAAACTGCACATCTTTTGACAATGGAAGGAAACCGGAGCACCCGGAGAAATCTCACGCAGACACGGTATTGTGCAAACACCACACAGACAGATGCCTGAGCCTGAATCAAACGCATGTCCCTGGCACTGTGAGGCAGCAGTGCTAACCACTGAGCCACCATGCCACTCCATGGGACTAATCCAGCAATTGGCCAATACCCCTCCACACCCTTCCTATTCATTTAGACATTAAAGCTGGAAACTATTCCCATCAATTTCACCACAAGTCAGTCACTTTATTGCATCCTGTTTACTTTAGCATCTCTGTGCTCACTGCACTGTACCTTCAGCTGCCTCAATGTTAACCTCTGAAGTTTCTTCTCAAATGTCTCTACCTCTCGCCCCCTCTGTCCTTGTGACGCTAGGAGAAAGTGAGGACTGCAGATGTGGGAGATCAGAGTTGAGAATGTGGTGCTGAAAAAGTACAGGTCAGGCAGCATCTGAGGAGCAGGAGAATCGACATTTCAGGTATAAGTCCTTCATCAGGCTTTGCTGATAAAGGGCTTATGCCCAAAATGTTGATTCTCCTGCTCCTCAGATGCTGCCTGATCTGCTGTCCTTGTGATGCTGCCTAAAACCTGTTTTTCAACAAGGTTTTGGTCATGGCATTAATATCATATTGACTTAGTGTCAAATTATAGTTGATAACAAACTATTAAGATCATTATGAAGCTTTTTTCTTCTCTTAAAGGTATTATGTAGCAACGTTGTTAATGCTGATTTAGGAGCTTTGTTCTGTAGAGCTCAAGCGGAAATGGAAAAATGCCTGACTCAGTTCAAAATTGATCACCTTGACAATACACATTAGGTGTGTGTGTGTGTGTGTGTGTATGCATTCATATGAATGTGGGTGTGGCCATCAGTGAGTGTGTGTTCATTTGTGTTTGGGACATGGCACAGGGATGTGGAGATGGTAAGGATGTAGTGTGTGCATGGGGCACAGATGGGGGATGGTAAGGGCGTAGTGTGTGCATGAGGCACTGATGGGGGATGGTAAGGGTGTAGTGTGTGCATGGGGCACAGATGGGGGATGGTAAGGGTGTAGTGTGTGCATGGGGCAGAGATAATGAGATGGTAAGGGTGGAGTGTGCACATGGGGCACTGATAGGGGATGATAAGGGTGCAGTGTGTGCATGAGGCAGGCTTGGGGAGATGGTAAGGGTGTACTGTGTTAATGGGACACTGATGGGGGATGGTAAGGATGTAGTGTGTGCATGGGGCACTGATGACGGCATGGTAAAGGTGTAGTGTGTGCATGGGGCAGGGATGGGGGGATGGTAAGAATGTAGTGTGTGCATGGGGCAGAGATAGGGAGATGGTAAGGGTGTAGTGTGCGCATGGAGAAGGGATGGGGAGATGATAAGGGTGTAGTGCATGAATGGGGCAGAGATGGGGAGATGGTAAGGGTGTGGTGTGTGCATAGGGCAGAGATGGTGAGATGGTAAATGTGTAGTGTGTACATGGGGCAGGGATGGGGAGAAGGTAAGGGTGTGGTGTGTGGATGGGGCAAGGATGGGGAGAAGGTAAGGGTGTGGTGTGTGGATGGGGCAAGGATGGGGAGATGGTAAGGACGTGGTGTGTGGATGGGGCAGAGATGGGGAGATGGTAAGGGTGTAGTGTGTGCATGGGGCAGGGATGAGAGGATGGTAAGAAGGTAACTCACATCAGCCGACTCTGTATTGCCTTTTACTGAATGTGTTTTGTGGAGCGTATTTTTGCTTATGGTAATTAGGTGATTAATTGGCAATGAGATGAATGAGTTACCGACAATGTGGAAATTGTTTGAAAGCTGAAACACTGAGAAACGGATCCTTTATTTTAATAATCTTGGATCTATCACCATGACAACTCAACTGGATTACTTTTTAGACTAAACATAGATTAGGGATATCAGAGATATCCTTTGAGAAGGATGCGAAGGCATTATAGAGGGTGCAGAAAAGATTCATGAAAATTACGACGGTCGGACAGTGTCTAGTTTGAAGAAATGAGGGGTGCCTTTTTGGAGAAGACGAGAAGGAGACTTAATTAAACATTTTCAAAAACCACGAGGTGTGGACAGTTGGGGAAAATCTTTCCAATCTGAGAAATAGTGGGCAAAGATCGAAGGCTGTTGGTAAAAATAAAACAATGATGACATGAAGAGAAATTCTTTCACACAGCAAGTGGTTAGGATTTGGAAGGCACAGCCTGACAGTGGATCAGGAGTGGAGTCAGTGAAGATTTTCAAAAATGAATCAGCTAATTTTCTGAAAAGGAAACATTTTCAAGGCTTTGTGAAAAATGGTGCTAAGTGAAAGGCCTCCTTCAGAGGGGCATCATGAGCACTTCTGGCTGAATAGCCTCTTTCATTACTCCAATGTTTTGTGATTCCATCCCTCTCTTATCGAGTGGTTTTGATGCCACACTATGGGTTCACAATAGATTGGAAAAAGTGATGACGAGGTCAAAACTGCCTTCAGGCTTTGACTTCAATTTTTTTGCGAAACACAGCTACACATGGTAACCTTAGATATACCAGATCTGATCTTACAGTTACGTTAGGTAATGACTAATCTCACTTCTTTGTTTGATCATTTTCATGTGCCCTTATGAGTCTTCCAGAATGTTCTAACGCCACCCATTGTACTATTTATGCTCAGTGATGTGCAACTCCCTAACATCATTGTATGGTTTATCTTTACACCCATCCCTTCCAGGTTTCTTCACCAATCATGAACACCGATTCACACTATGGACATTCACAACTGAGTCACCTAGATTATTTCTTTTTATATTTTTCTCATTGTCCTTACTTTCTCCACAAGCCTTTGACTTAATTTGTCTATGTTGATCAGTATAATAGGACAGTCTATGACCAAGTATGGAGACTCTTGAGGCAAAGGTGGTGATTTTACTTATTGATTCCATTAGATCAGAGATTCAATCGATCTGGCTGAGGAACTCATGGTAATATAACTGCAGGAGGCGATGAGAATTATGAGGTGCTTACACGTCCTGTCTTCCATTAGTTCCCTCAGGAAGGAGACACATCCATTCATCATCATTGTTCACAGGAAAGAAGCCAGACCCCTTGAAATATTGACCTATTCTTCAAAGTTCTGTGCCAAGCTATGAATGTATACGGTTGATTGGGAACAATTTGATATTTTCTTTGGTATAGCTAATTATGCTTTAAGCAGTCAACATAGTCTGGCATAAGGAGACAATGGCCTACTGGTATTATCATTAGACTATTAATCCAGAGATCCAGATAATGTTCTGGGGACCTGGGTACAAATCCTGCAATGGCAATTGGTGGAATTTGAATTCAATAAAAAAATCTAGAATTAGGTGTGTGGGGGTAAACTCCAAAGAGTATGCATGGATGGGGTAAAACCGGGAGAGTGTGGGGTGGAAGTGGTGGTAACCCACAGAGAACGTGTGGGGTTAATCCCGAGAGAGCGTGGGAGTGTGAGTACAAACCCCGAAGAGAGTGGGTGTGGGTGGGGTAAACCCTGGAGAATATGGAGGTGGGGGGGAGCCCCAGAGTGTGTGTGTGTGTGTGTGTGTGTGTGGGGGGCGGGGGGGGGGGGGGGGGGGAGACGTGTAAATCTGAGAGAGTGTGGGGATGGGATGGGATGGGCTTAACCTCAAAGACTGTGGGGGTGGAGGGTTAACCTCAGAGGGTGTGGAGGGGGGTTAATCCCAGCAAGTGTGAGGAGGTAAACTGTGGGAGTGGAGGTTAAATCCTGGATAGTGTGGGGGTAAATCCTAGAGAGTGTGGGGGGGGGGGGGAGGAGGATAAATCCAGGGGAAATAAAGAGGAAAAAGAGAATTTTGGAAAAAATGGGGATATTAAAACAAGGGTTTGTTCTCTCATTTACATTTTATTTCCAACGCTAGTAAATTATAAGATTAGGTAAAACTGGCAGTTTAACAGACAATCACCGACTATCCAGTTGGGAGTTGAGGTTCTGTTTGCTTTTTAATTGGTACGTTGTTTGTTCTTTACTAATTGGAAGGATGTGGGTGCCATGGGCTGGACCAGCATTGACTGGCCTTCCTTGAGAAGGTTGTGGTGAGCTGCCTCTTGAACCATGCAGTCCATGTTCTGAAGGGGCATCCACAATGTTGCTAGGGAGGGAATTCCAGGACTTTGACCCAGGAACAATGAAGGAATAGCAATATATTTCAAAGTCAGGATGGTGAGTGTCTTGGAGGGGAACTTGTAGGTGTTCCCACATATCTGCTGCTCTTGTCCTTCTAAATGGAAGTGGTTGTATGTTTGGAAGATGCTGTCTGAGGATCTTTGGTGAATTTCTGAATAAGTGCAAGTAATTAAGCACGAGGACAGTCATTTCAGGCAGCCAATGGTGCCATAATGGAGTTGTGGCAGTTGAAGATGTCCAGGAATATATGTTACACGACTAAACAATCAGGATAAGGTTGGACAGGATAAGGTACAACAGCCTGATTTGTCTCTGAACTGTGACTCTCGAAGACTCTGGGCATAACTCTGATAATGAAATATGCCATTAACTGAGTGCGTCAAATATATATTTACTGCACAATATGTTACAAAAGAATCTGTGAAACTGTATCTATTAACAGGACTAATTGCTAGTCACAGTACCTAACAATTCTTAGCAACGTACCAAGTTTAAATCAGTCAGATAAAAATCTATGAGATTTAAGGTATTTTGATATGTTGGAAAGAAATGTCACTTATTTTTAGATGACATATTGCAAACTGCGTTCACTTCCATAGCTTTTAAAACCTACTGTTACCATGGTGATATATTTTCAGCAAAGAAGGCAAACAGACTGAGTAACAATTTCCTTGGTTTCTATCCCCTTATCATTTTATTTTCTCTTTCTTTCTTTGGCTTTTTCCTAATCCTTACAGGACTGCCAAATGATTCTTCATGAAGTTACTGTTCCATCCAATCTGGCTTCTTTCACATTTAGGAGCAAGCAATGAATGTTGGCGTGCAATCTCCTGTATGTCTATGCCAGCTCACTGCACTGTCTGAACTACTGCTCACGATGGAAATTGCTGCCAACACCCTCTTTAAATGTAGGAAACTACAGTGCAGTAGAGGGAAAAATGATTTCCAGTCTGAATAGAACAGGCTCTTGCAGTTACCAAGATATCGTTTATTGCATATTAGCAATCAGTTACAGGTGATATGATAAACGTCAGGCTGATTTCTCCCAGTCCCTGAAAGTCATGGCAATGGTGAGTCAGTTGGGAAACTTCATGAGAATGAGATTCTTGATATTGAGGGGAAATAAAAATCAGATTTTACACAATGATAATCCCATTTTTAAAAAGTCCTTAATTTCAGACTGTGAGTTTAAATAAATAAGATGTGTTTTAAATCAAGGAGATTGCATAACGGGGTGACAGCAGTTTTAAAAATCACATTTACTGGAGTTGTGCACAATATTCCCCTGAAAAACGAGATTAAAAGTAGACAACTGAAAACTGATTGCTCTGACCTAAAGGACCAGTTTGGCACCAATGTTTTGATTGGCCCCTGGCCAGGCGACTATAGTTCCAAATTGTATTTACACATGTGAGTTTTTATTTTCAATGAAGTGCTGCCCATGGCGCCTATGTGCCCTCAGGCACTTCTCTTCCTTCTTTCCCTCAGAAGGATTAGTCACAGTTCGCACCGAGTGGCACGTGCATAGTTGGGTCTCATATGTGGCAACATGAATCCTGGAAGCTCCTGGCACTGGTGTGTTGTTTCACTGCTGACGAGTGCACTTAGTGTTAGTGCCTTAGCATAGCTGCCCAGTGCATCCCATAATGAGGTGAACATTTGGGAGGTGTACTCTCAAATTGGATGAAATGGCTCGGAGAGAAACCTTCCATGAAACACCCTAAAATTGACACTTGTCCAGTTTCTGACAAAACTCAAACCATTGTTCCAGACTCTTTGAGGAGACCCAAATGTTGTCTCCATTTCTTTGAGATTCGAAGCTGTTCTGCCCATCGATCCATAAGCTATCATCATAGCAGGTAGTGCTTACTGTAGTCCTCAGATGCAACACTGTTCACCTTTGCTAGCTTCCTCGATGTTGTCCAGAGCTGCACAGTTCCCACAAATAGTGACTCATCAGTATTAGAGAACAGGAACAAAAACAGGAAAAGCTCAGCAGGTCTGACAGCAAAGGTGGAGAGAAAGCAGAGTTAATGTTTCGAGTCTGGTGACTCTTCATCAGAATTGGTAGTTGCTAGGAAAACCGTTTTACGTTGTAGACGGGGACGAGGGGAAGGGGAGAGGTGAGCAAACAGGTGGATACAGAGCTCAGAGAAGAGAGCTATGGAAGTGGTAGGTCGCTCTTAGCTCTTATTATCACGTATTCAGATTTTCTTCTGAAATAAAAGCAGAAATTATTGGAAAGGCTCAGCAGGTCTAGCAGCATTTGTGGATAGACATCAGAGTTAACGTTTTGGGTTCAGTGACTCTTCCTTAGAACTAATGGTAGCTAGGAAAATGTTGGTTTTTATGCAGAAGATAGGGTGGCGGGAGGGGGTAAGGAGTAAGCGGTAGGTGGCAGTAGAGTCCAAAGAGAGAGAGAACAATAAAGGAGTGCATAACGGTCAGCCTTAGAGAATGAGTAGCTATGAATGGACAATGAGTGGCTAATGATGGGCTATGTGTAATAGCAGACCATGTGGTAACAAGGCCTGGAGTGTTGGGGTAGGGGTAAGGACATTGGAGAAGGTGCCTTAAGCCCTAAAATTGTTGAACTTGATATGGAGTCAGAAGGCTGTAGAGTTCCCAAGTGAAAAATGGGGTGCTTATCTTCCAGCTTGTACTGAGCTGCACTGGACAACTGCAGCAAGCCTGAGACAAAGATGTTGACCAGGGAACATGGTGGTGTGTTGAAGTGGCAGGCAACTGGAAGCTCAGTCTTTTTTGCAAGCAGAACGTAGGTGTTGTGTGAAGCTGTCCAGGCCTGCTATCCATAATCTCCTTGTACATCTACCCCTTTCACCCCTTTCTCTTTGGGCTCCATCTCTACCTATCCACTTACCTCTCCCCTTCACTCATCCCCACTTTGCCCTCAGCATAAATATCATTTGTTCCTGGCTGCTATCAGCTCTGATGAAGAATCACAGATTTGAAACATTAACTCTGCTTTCTTCCCACTGATGCTGTCAGAACTGCTGAGTTTCTCCAGCAATTTCTGTTGCTGTTTCACATCCCCAACGTCTGCAGGTCTTTATTTTATTATTATAAGAGATGATGTCTCTTTATAATACACCGTCAGAATGGCATGGCAAGAAACTAACTCAAATCTGCAGTCAGGACAGGCAGCATACTTTTCAACTGGGCTATTGTAGACTGGAAAAATCCAAAAGAAACATGTATATTAATTAAAAATACAATCAGGGCAGGCAGGTGGGAAAACTTAGAAGGTGTTTTTGCTTTAGTTGTTCATGTTATTTCAACATTGCTGACTAGGCCAACATTTAATGTCCACTCCCAATTGCACTTGAGAAAGTGACAGCGCAATAGACAGTATGAGGGGTTTCAAGAAAATTGTATGACCTGGATTTTCACCATGGATAGAATCATACAGTCCCTACAGTGGGGAAGCAGGCCATATGGCTGAACACTTCAACTCCCCCTCCCACTTCACCAAGGTCCCGGGCCTCCTCCACTGGCAAACCCAGCCCACCCGACACCTGAACGAAGAATGCCTCATCTTCCACCTTGGGACCCTGCAACCACATGGGATCAATGTGGATTTCACCAGTTTCCTCATTTCCCCTACACCCCCCCCCCACCACCTTATCCCAGTCCCAAGCCTCCAACTCTTTACCTGTCCATCGTCTTCCCGCTCCACCTTCTTCTCCGACCTATCACCTTCTTCCCCACCTTCATCTACCTATCGCATTCTCAGCTATTTTCCTGCCAATCCCACACCCCCCTCCCATTTATCCCTCAGCCTCCCAGCCCACAAGCCTCATTCCTGATGAAGGGCTTTTGCCCGAAACGTTGATTCTCCTGTTCCTTGGATGCTGCCTGACCTGCTGTGCTTTTCCAGCACCACACCCTTGACTCTGATCTCTCATTGAGTCAATATTCTCTCTCCAAAGATGATCCCACCCAGACCCATCCCCTACCCTGTCCTACCCTATCCATGTAACCCTGCATTTCCTGTCAAGGCACAAAAGACATTCCTGATGAAGGGTTTATGCCTGAAACATCGACTCTCCTGCTCCTCGGATGCAGCCTGACCTGCTGTGCTTTTCCAGCACCACACTTTTCGACTCTGCATTTCCCATGGCTAATGCTCCTAGCTTACACATGATTGGAGGCTCCTCACTCTCTCTGTTATGGCAACAATTGTTAATGAGCCAGATATCACAAATATGTACCAGGTCAGGAATGGGTTGAGTTTGGGATTTTTGTAGCCTTCAGTGTGATCACCCAGTCTACAGATTAGATTTGTTAAGAGCAGCTCTGAACTTTGTGCATTCCTTTGGATGGCCAGGGTACTGCTTTTGAAGAGGTAAAGTTCTGCTTTGGATCTAGTCTTTAGTCAATCAGGTGCCCCTTGAGGGTGATCAGGTCCCTTTGTAAATGTTAAATGTAGCTATAGATTGGTGCAAAAATGCAGTACCTGTTGGTCATTCAAACTGCCAACAGATGTATCCAAATCAACAATCAAATCTGTCAGAGTACCTGCTAAAGGGATCTATTAAAGAGACCTGTCAAGGGTCTGGAAAGGGGCTGCTGAAAATGTCATGGGGCCCTGTTAAATCATTGCCAAAGGCACATGTCAAATTGTCAAGGCATTAAAGGCATTCTGTCCTTTAAATGTTTTAAAAAGAGTGTTAAAAGAAAAGATGCATGGAATTTCACTCTGTCTGCTGACATAAGCCTTAAACCTGAAGCTGAGACTTGGTGGGATAATAGGCCAGGAGCAGGCAGGTGGGATTAGTTTAATTTGGGATTATGTTCTGCATGGACTGGTTAGTCCGAAGAGTCTGTTTCTATGCTGCATGACTCAGGGTGTCTTTTGATCTGTTTGTTTTTCAGGAATGAAGGAGCTAAGCAGTACAAGTTAAAGTGAACAGATGAAGTTTCAACTATCGTGAGACTTGTTTCTGGGCCTAAATCTGCAAAGTACTGGAACACATTTTTCATTTAAGAGCAAAAATGAAGCCAAGTTAATGTTTTGAGTGGAGATACTTCTACTTGACTTATTGGGCCTAATAAGTTTCTCCTGCTGTAAATAACATTCACATTCAAACTTTTAATGTGATGAAGAAGGAAAAACTTGTTCCCCTCTCCTATCTACATCACCGATTCTGACTTGTCAATTTGCTAAACACCCCCATAACCTATTCTCTGTGTCAAAATATCATTTGTTTGGAGAATGTAGGCCATATTATGAGGTTACTTATTTTTCCACTGGTGTATTTATTTGTATCTTCCAACATTGTTTTCAGATAAAACACAGGCATTCATAGCCAGAGGGAAAACCTGTCCCATTGAAGCACCATAGGTATAAAGTTAGGATGCTATCACATAGCAAGGGAATTTATCAGTCAATCATCTGCGAGTACACAGATGATACAGGATCACAGCATAGGTCTGTTGAACTAGGTTGAGTACATTTCATGTTTGAGACTGGCTCAATTAACACGCTGTGAAGAGGGACACACACTAATAGAATTGTCACCTCTTAACTACCTGAACTTATCACAGTCTCCTACATCAGGCAAATGGCTCTCACCATTTAGTATTAGCATAGCTGAAATTACAAAGATACAATTCATCATAAGCATGTAAACATTCTGTGCAGTTTGGTGACATATTGATTTACATGCTCCATTGATTTCAGATAAAGTTAGATGCTCTCACAGTTTCAATCAACCATATGCATTAATAAGCACGGGAGTTATTCATCACGCAATCTATTTATCAATATTCACATATCAAACCAACTCATATTAGCGCAAACACTCTGGCTATCTAGTGTGGGGTCTGTATGACAAACAGCCTTTCACACAACCAACAATTACAATGTCTGATACAGTGACAGTGAATTTCCTGAGGAGTCTCCAGTTTTCCTTCTGAAATTTACTAAGTTTTGTAGTCACACAGGAAGACCCCAGGATTTTTACCTGTCAGCACTATTGCTTATTTAGTGTTATCACCTTGAGGGCGTGTCCTATTCATAACTTCAAACGTGGACTTGGTTAATATGGAAGCCTCCTTTTAGATTTGAAAATAGATGACAACAAGACTGTGAAGATGGATGCCAAGGATGGACATTCAGTACAGTATGGACACCTCAACATACTGGAAAGCCTGGGTTCAACTCCCCATCTCCCCCCTGAAATGGATATATTCAGGTGGAACCTCTATTTGGAATTCACACAGCCACACTGTGGTTTAATTCAAAGTCAAAATCGATGGACTTCTCTACTTTGCGTATCCAATTTACCGAAAGAGAACTGTGACTGTGACTGTGTCTCCTGGGACTGTGCTTCCATTCTCTAGATTCACCAGCCAGAAGAAACTACTTCTTGGTGCCGCCCCTGTCAAGCTCCTTCAGAATCTTCTGTGTTTTAATGGGATCACTTCTGGGGTATTTGGGCCTTCCACCTCAGGTGTAGGGACACTATGACCGCACCACAAAAGCCCTCTGTTGCAAAAATTTCTTCCTCGAACATGTAGAACAAAAGTGCACACAGTCTTCCAAGTGTGATCAGAGTATAGGGTGGCATGGTGGCTCAGTGGTTAGCACTGTTGCCTCACAGCGCCAGGGTCCCAGGTTCGATTCCAGCCTTGGGCGACTGTCTGTGTGGAGTTTGCACATTCTCCCCATGTCTGTGTGGGTTTCCTCCAGGTGCTCCGGTTTCCTCCCACAGTCCAAAGACCTGCAGGTCAGGTGAATTAGCCATGCTAAATTGCCTGTAGTATTAGGCAAGGGGTAAATGTAGGGGTATGGGTGGGTTGTGCTTCGGTGGGGCGGTGTGGACTTGTTGGGCCGAAGGGCCTGTTTCCACACTGTAAGTAATCTAATCTATATAAGTTCAAATGATCCCATGTTATGCTTCATTGGACAATTTATTGCATGCTGTTGTCCCTTATACCTTTTAACATTGATTCACCTGTCAATCTTTTGAAGATTCCAGTGATGTGTGTATGTTTCCAGAGATCTCTTTCTACCGACCTTTGCTCACTGAACATACCCTTTACAACCTGCATTCATGCCACATGACATGATATCCTGATTGATACAGATAATGGCCATATCTTCTTAGGCTAACATCCTTCTTTACTCTTCCCCTGCTAACTGACATATGAGGCATTAAAAGTACATCTAATCCCATGGCTTGTTCTGTCTGGAACACATCATCACACCAAAGGTCCTTAAGGGGCACTGAGCATGCCTGACCTCTCTTACCATTCCCATTACATGTTGGAAAATTTATTATGTGGTCAAGTGATCATGGGTCTGTATGGTCACATCAAAACCCTGTGCAGTTGTAGCAAAATTTCTTTATTCCTGTACTTTGACTCTTTGCAATAAAGGCCAACATACCATTTGCCTTTCTGTGTTCTTTATATGAGGACACTCAAGTGCTTCTGAACATGCTTCATGCACTTTTGAAAATATCCTATGTTTCTATTCTTATTATTCACCAAGAGAAAGTGAGGAAAGTGAGGTGGATAATTCAATGGTGTGAATGCCACACTATTAACATCCTTGGGGTTACCATTAATCAGAAACACAATTAGACTCACTACAGTGGCTAAAAGAGCAGGTGAAGGCAGTGTGAACCTGTTTATCTCAGTTGCTCAACCTAATATTATAACATCTTTCGATTAGATTTAGATTACTTACAGTGTGGAAACAAGTCCACACCGACCCTCTGAAGAGCAACCCACCCTGACCCATTCCCCTACATTTACCCCTTCACCTAACACTATGGGCAATTTAGCGTGGCCAATTCACCTAATCTGCACATTTTTTGAACTGTGAGAGGAAACCGGAGTACCCGGAGGAAACCCACACAGACACGGGAGAATGTGCAAACTCCACACAGTCAGTTGCCTGAGGCGGGAATTGAACCTGGGTCTCTGGTGCTGTGAGGCAGCAGTGCTAACCACTGTGCTTATATATGTATATAAGTAGCATAAGCTAACAATTATTCATCCATATATATATTTAGTATTTTAACCCTTGGAATACTGTAATGAGTAAGTTACTTCCTGACTCCCAAAAGCCTTTCCACCATCAACAAGACACAACTCAGGAGTGTGATGAATACTTCCCACTTGCCTAGATGGATGCAAATCTAACAACACTCAAGAAGCTTGACACCATCCAGAACAAAGCAGCCCAGTTGTATGGCACTACATCCAAAAACATCCACTCCCTCTTTCATCAACGCTCAGTAGCAGCAATGTATACTATCTACAAGATGATTTACAAAAATTCAACAAAGATCCTCAGGCAACACCTTCCAAATCCACAACAATTTCCATCTAGAAGGACAAGGGCAGCAGATAATTGGGAACACTACCACCTTCAAGTTTCCCTCCAAGACGCTCATTATCCTGACTTGGAAATATATTGCCATTCCTTCACCTTGATGGGTAAAAATCCTGGAATTTCCCCTTAATGGCAACGTGGGTCGATCTACAGCAGATGGACTGCAGTGATTCATGAACACAGTTCACCACCACTTTCTCAAGGGTAACTAGGGATCGGCAATAAATGTTGGCCAGCCAATGAAGTCCACATCCCACAAATGCATTAAAAAATTTGAAGTAAAGTAGAAAATTACATGAAAAACAGGCCTAAAGCAAAAACTGCCTGTTTTGACACAGGGGAATCTGTCTGATCTTGAAGTGCAATGGGATCTGTCTACCTGTGCAATATAGCCGAAAGTGAGGATTGCAGATGCTGAAGATCAGAGTCAAGATTAGAGTGGTGCTGGAAAAGCACAGCAGGTCAGGCAGCATCCGAAGAGCAGGAAAATCGACGTTTCGGGCAAAAGACCTTCATCAGGAATTGCCTGGGGCCACCTAGACTTGTTTTCTACCTATTTTTGAGGAGCTTGAAAAAGACTGAAGTTGTGACAAAATGGGGATTCAACACACAACATTAGATTCCAAATAATATTAATATCAAGGACTTTGCCCCTCTTGTTGGACTTCACATTATGGAGCTGCGGTTTGTGTGAGTGGTGCTGTGAAATCTGAGACAGAACTCCAAGTGCCACTATCATTACCAAAGTCCCCAGTGAATAGAAAGGCAGTGTGACACTCAGTTGTTTATCTCAGTTGTTTAACTTAATAATAGAACTTATATATACATATAATATATGTGTATATTTAGTATACATTAATAATTAGTAATCCAGATAATGTTAAGTATTTTAACCCAATAAATTAGCTACATTTTGAAGTGCACATGTCTTCTTGTAATCATTTTGATCCACCTTAAAGAACAATGCAAGAAGCCAGATACTCAGGCTTGTGAACCCACTTTCTCCAGTCACTTCAGAGGATCAACAGGTTGCCTGTGGTCAAGCGACCTCTGGCAGAAAAATGGGACATTCTAAATTGACCCACAGCTGGAGAGATTTGGCCTGAGAGAAAATTGGCTAAACTGAGTTAAATAGCAATCTGCAGCTAATGTCTACACAGAACAATGGAAACCCAAAGAGTTTACAGTCAGCCAGAGGGCTGTGTGTTGGAGAGGTATTGCTCAGACATTCTGCCACCTGCATTGCCTGCGCATGTGCGTTTTACAACTCCCGGCATAGCAATAGTGAAGGCTGTTAGTGTGATCCCTTCGGATGTCTTGAAACTAACTCATGGCCTCTATTGGCCCAAGGCCACAGAACATTCTGGAAGGTCAAGAGCAAGGTGGAAAATGAATGCACACCTGGATGCCACCCAGTGAAGATTTGGTGAAGGTTCAGTGAAGACTCCGCAAAGACATTCAGGGACAAAAGCACTTGGTTAAAGTGTTTTTAATACACAAACTGCTCGAAGTATCCAAAGCAAGGGCAACAACAGGTCCACATCAAGCCTGTTTGATCTCATTATGAATGCACTTCTTTGGACAGAGTGGAACTCAAACCTGGCTCAGATACCACCGTGTTGCTCCATGTTGCAATATTGCCCATGTACTTATCCCATTGATATCTCTTGTGTTCTCCTCGCAACTTTCATTCCCATCCATCTTCATCTCACTTGTGGATTTGTCCTAGTTAGATTTTGACAGACCAAATCAAAGGAAACTGTTACTAGTGGCTGGAGAGTTGGTCACCAGAAGGACAACATTTTGCAGATAATTGGTATATTAACCAGGGACATAAAGAGAAAGATTTTGACCTGGACTTTCACCTTCTCTGCTATGCTTTCCTGGTCACTAATATTACCAAATGAAGTTCATGAACTGGGCTTTGTAAATTTCACAGTGCAACTCTAATTCTAATGTTATTCTATCACTCTCTAATTGCCCAGCCAGTTTCATTGTGCTGCAGTATGCAGACGATGCTTGCATCATTGCAATCTATGGGGCTTTACTCCAGACCATTGTCAGCATCTTTATGGAGGTATAAGAGAGCATGGGTCTCACCCTGAACACCTGCAAGACAAAGGTCCTCCATCAGTGTGACCCAGCATTGTGCAATGGCCTCTGATCGTCAAGGTCCATGGGGAGGCCTTAAAGAATGTTGACCACTTCCAACACCTCAGGAGTGTCCTGTCAGTCAAAGCAGCTATTGACGAAGGATCCAGCACAGCCGCTGATGAATGAGCCCAGCCTTTGGCCATCTGAGGAAAAGGGTGTTCAAGGATGACAACATCAGATTCGACATGGTTTACAGAGCTGTGGGGGTTCTTGCCCTCCTGTATGGCCCTGAGACAAAGACTTTCTACAGCGGATTCCTCAAGGCACTAGAGCAGTTTAATGAATGCTGCCTGCACAAGATTCTGCGAGTCCCCTGGGAAGAAAGACACACCAATGCCAGTGTCTTCAACCAGGCCCAACATCGAGGCACTGACCATCCCTGATCGGGTATGAAAGGCTGGGCAAGTTGTCTGCATGACCGACACAAGGCTCCCCAACCAAGTGCTTTACTTGCAGCTTTGAAATGGCAGACAAGCCCCAGGTGGACAGAGGAAGAGCTTCAGGTATACCCTCAAGGTCTCACTGGCGAAACCTAGGAATCATTGGCCCAAGACTGTCCAAAGTGGAGGAGTATCCGGGAAGGCATCGAGCACCATGAGACTTGCCGTCAGGAAAAAGCAGAAGCTGGAGAAAACAGCGAAAGGAGCACACTAACACCACACCAACCCTTTCCCATTACCACCTGCTGCCCGTGTAACAGAGCCTGTGTTAGCTGCATTGGTCTGTACAGCCACCTACAGACTCACCCTGAGAGTGGAAGAGAGTGAGGGACCACCAATAATTGCTCAACCTCCAAAGCAGCAAATCACAGTCCAGAAGTGGCACCACAGACAGCAGCTCCTTAGGCCTGGAATCCTCATTCATGATTCCGAGCAGGGATATGATCTGAATGCAAACTGAATGGCAACCATGAAAGTTGAAGTTGATAGGTGCTTGAAAATGCAAATGCTTTGTGGAGAGTTGGTCGAGTTGAAAAACCCATTCAAAAAATCTGAATAAGGATGATAGACTGAATGAAAATGTGTTGCTGGAAAAGCGCAGCAGATCAGGCAGCATCCAAGGAGCAGGCGAATCGACGTTTCGGCCCGAAATGTCGATTCTCCTGCTCCTTAGATGCTGCCTGATCTGCTGCGCTTTTCCAGCAACACATTTTCAGCTCTGATCTCCAGCATCTGCAGTCCTCACTTTCTCCTGATAGGCTGACTGGCCTTCTTTTTGCATCAACAACACCCAGTGTTTTGTATTTCTATCAGTATTAGCATAATAATAACTAGGCAGCAACATAGAGCAATCCAAGGCAATCCATGGAAGGCATATAAATCCATGGAAGTGAGTTTGTATTTTCTCAGCTGAATTTTACAGCACATACCAATTTAATAATCGTGCTGTTTCACATCATCCTGCATTCAGTTTTTGACATACTGACAGTGGAACGTAGTTCCCTAAGCGTAACTATTCTGTTCAATTGAACAGCTGTGTTCCTGCAGATCGCACACTGTACAATGATACAGAATGTTCACCAATTCTTTGCTAGTGGAACCTTTTGACTTAACTTCCACTCACCCTCAAGGTCTGTTTGACCCCTGGTCTTTGGCAAAAGATGTCCTGAAATTGTTAACGCTGGCCTGTGAAGGGAATGAAAAAAAGAACCAGCATCAACTCAAACACAACACACATTTCATTAGAAAAACAAAATTTTGTGGAAACTGGGAATCAGAAATAATCAAAAATAGAAAATGCTGCAATCATTCAACAAATCAGATAGCAGCTGTGGAGAAACATTTCAAGTCAGAGATTCATAGAGATGTACAGCACAGAAACAGACCCTTCGGTCCAACTCATCCATGCTGACCAGATAATCCTAAATTAATCTAGTCTCATCTGCCAGCACCCAGCCCATATCCCTCCAAACCCTTCCTATTCATATACCCATCCAGATGCCTTTTAAATGTTGTAATTATACCAGCTTCCACCACTTCCTCTGGCAGCTCGTACAATACACGCACCACCCTCTGCATGGGAAAGTTGCCTCTTGGGTCCCTTTTAAATCTTTCCTATCTCATCTTAAACCTATACCCTCTGATTTTGGACTTCCCTACCCTGGGGAATAAAACTTGGCTATTCACTCTATCCACGCCCCTCATAATTTTATAAACTTCCACAATGACACTCTTTTGCTCAAGGGAAAATAGCCCCAGCCTACTCAACCTCTCCCTACAGGTCAAATCCTCGAAACGTGGCAACTTCCTTGTAGATCTTTTCGGAACCCTTCCAAGTTTCCCAACATCTTCCCTATAACAGGGAAATTAGAATTGATCTGAAAATGTATTGCTGGAAAAACGCAGCAGGTCAGGCAGAATCCAAGGAGCAGGAGAATCGACGTTTTGGGCATCAGCCCTTCTTCAGAAATGTGGAAAGTGTGCCAAGCAGCCTAAGATAAAAGGTAGGGAGGAGGGACTTGGGGGAGGGGCGTTGGAAATGCGATAGGTGGAAGGACGTTAAGGTGAGGGTGATAGGCCAGGGTGGGGGTGGGGGCGGAGAGGTCAGGAAGAAGATTGAAGGTTAGGAAGGTGGTGCTGAGTTCGAGGGTTGGGACTGAGACAAGGTGGGGGGAGGGGAAATGAGGAAACTGGAGAAATCTGAGTTCATCCCTTGTGGTTGGAGGGTTCCTAGGTGGAAGATGAGGTGCTCTTCCTCCAACCGTCGTGTTGCTATGGTTTGGCGATGGAGGAGTCCAAGGACCTGCATGTCCTTGGTGGAGTGGGACGAGGAGTTGAAGTGTTGAGCCACGGGGGTGGTTGGGTTGGTTGGTCCTGGTGTCCCAGAGGTGTTCTCTGAAACATTCCGCAAGTAGGCGGCCTGTCTCCCCAATATAGAGGAGGCCACATCGGGTGCAGCGGATGCAGTAAATGATGTGTGTGGAGGTGCAGGTGAATTTGTGATGGATAGGGAAGGATCCCTTGGGACCTTGGAGGGCAGTAAGGGGGGAGGTGTGGGTGCAAGTTTTGCTTTTCTTACGGTTGCAGGGGAAGGTGCCGGGAGTGGAGGTTGGGTTGGTGGGGGGTGTGGACCTGACGAGGGAGTCACAGAGGGAGTGATCTTTTCGGAATGCTGATAGGGGAGGGGAGGGAAATATATCCCTGGTGGTGGGGTCCGTTTGGAGGTGGCGGAAATGACGACAGATGATACGATGTATATGGAGGTTGGTGGGGTGGTAGGTGAGGACCAGTGTGGTTCTGTCCTGGTGGGGGGGCGGGGCTCAAGGGCGGTGGAGCGGGAAGTGGAGGAGATGCGGTGGAGAGCATCGTCAATCGCATCTTTGAAGAAGGAGGCCATCTGGGTTGTTCGGTATTGGAACTGGTCCTTCTGGGCGCAGATGCGGTGGAGACAAAGGAATTGGGAATATGGGATGGTGTTTTTACAGGGGGCAGGGTGGGAGGAGGTATAGTCTAGATAGCTGTGGGAGTTGGTCAGTTTTTAGTAAATGTCCGTGTTGATTTGGTTGCCGAGATAGAAATGGAGAGGTCTAGGAAAGGGAGGGAGGAGTCTGAGACGGTCCAGGTAAATTTGAGGTCAGGGTGGAAGGTGTTGGTAAAGTGGATGAACTGTTCAACCTCCTCGTGGGAGCACTAGGCAGCGCTGATACAGTCATCGATGTAGCGGAGGAAAAGGTGGGGGGTGGTGCTAGTGTAGCTGCAGAAGATGGACTGTTCCACATATCCTGTTCCAGCATCCCATATTCCCAATTCCTTTGTCTCAGCCACATCTGCTCCCAGGAGGACCAGTTCTAATACCGAACAACCCAGATGGCCTCCTTCTTCAAAGACCGCAATTTCCTCCCAGACGTGATCGACGATGCCCTCTACTGCATCTCCTCCATCTCCCGCTCCTCTGCCCTTGAGCCCCGCCCCTCCAATCGCCACCAGGACAGAACCCCACTGGTCCTCACCTACCACCCCACCAACCTTCATATACATTGTATCATCCGTCGTCATTTCCGCCACCTCCAAACGGACCCCACCACAAGGGATATATTTCCCACCCCTCCCCTATCAGCATTCCGAAAAGACCACTCCCTCTGTGACTCCCTCGTCAGGTCCAAACCCCCCACCAACCCAACCTCCACTCCCAGAACCTTCCCCTGCAACCGTAAGAAAAGCAAAACTTGTGCCCACACCTCCCCCCTTACTGCCCTCCAAGGTCCCAAGGGATCCTTCCCTATCCATCACAAATTCACCTGCACCTCCACACACATCATTTACTGCATCCGCTGCACCCGATGTGGCCTCCTCTATATTGGGGAGACAGGCCGCCTACTTGCGGAATGTTTCAGAGAACACCTCTGGGACACCCGGACCAACCAACCCAACCACCCCGTGGCTCAACACTTCAACTCCTCCTCCCACTCCACCAAGGACATGCAGGTCCTTGGACTCCTCCATCACCAGACCATAGCAACACGACAGCTGGAGGAAGAGTGCCTCATCTTCCACCTAGGAACCCTCCAACCACAAGGGATGAACTCAGATTTCTCCAGTTTCCTCATTTCTCCTCCCCCCACCTTGTCTCAGTCCCAACCCTCAAACTCAGTACCACCTTCCTAACCTTCAATCTTCTTCCTGACCTCTCCGCCCCCACCCCCACTCTGGCCTATCACCCTCACCTTAACCTCCATCCACCTATCGCATTTCCAACACCCCTCCCTCAAGTCCCACCTCCCTACCTTTTATCTTAGCCTGCTTGGCACACTTTCCTCATTTCTGAAGAAGGGCTCATGCCCGAAACGTCGATTCTCCTGCTCCTTGGATGCTGCCTGACCTGCTGCGCTTTTTCAGCAACACATTTTCAGCTCTGATCTCCAGCATCTGCAGTCCTCACTTTCTCGCAAACTAGAATTGATCACGATATTCCAAAAGTGACCTAACCAATGTCGATGACCTTATAGCATGACAACTCTAACAAAAAGTTTTTGAAGTTTAGCAAAACTTGAATTCTGTTTCTCTCAACCATCGTTGTTAAATATTCCCAGCATTGTCTGTTTTTAGTTCACAGTTAAGAAAATTACCATCAAGAAGAGTTGCTTTGCATTTGCTGTGGGTGTTCAAAATTCTGAAGATTGATCAAAATTGGGTAAATGGTAGCAAACTCATCAAGACTGGTCCTAGACTTAAAAGGGTTTCAGGTTTCAGCTATCCTGCAACATCTCTGGCAGATGGAATATAAAAACCATTTCATCAGAGCCATAGTGTAACTCCCAGGTGAATCATTACCTTCTGCTAATCGGCTTCAGGTGAGGTTAAGCTTGCAGAAAATTCACTGCCTTGTAATTAATGGGCAACTCGTCCTGTCAGAAATAACACGAATAACATGCACAGAAAGGACTATTTTTAGAATCCAGTTCTGCATACAGTAAACCCAGAGATGACACGGTGCTGAAGGAGATTCTCACACTGCAATGGAAAAGGTAATGTTAATTTAGAAACATAACATGCATAGTAACAATTTCTGGGGAGCATGGCAAGGCTAACATCTGTCATTTGTGATTGGTTTTAGTTATAATTACTGACTCATTATGTTTAACCCCTCTGTCTTTGCAAAGCATGTCACTGTATTTCTCTCCAGACAAGTGACAAAAGTCTGTATTCCCTCAAAAATGCCTTCAGTCACATCCCAGCTGGTTAAATCCTTTTTGAATATTAAAGGCACTATATAAAGGCACAAGCTGTCCTCGTTGTTCTTTCTCTGGTCTCCAAAAAACACAGAATTTTAGGAATGAAATAAGTATGAGAGAAATAGTGACCTCATCCAAGGAAACACTACATCCGGTCCATTTCTAGTGCCTGCAGTGGTAGTGAGCAACTAGATATCACCCAAGTCAGCCATGCACTTCCCACTCCTCTTCAGCTCAAACTCCATCGTCTCAGAAACAAAAGGGGTTAGTTGTCAGTATTCTTTTTAATTCTCTGTGGGTCTGCTGGGGTGTCTTGTGTATGGCTGACAGACAATCAATTCACACAGCATGGACTCAGATCCTTCGGTCCAACTCATCCATGTTGAAAAGGTTTCCCAGACTAAACTAGTCCCACTTGCCTGCCCTTGGTCATATCCCTCGAGACATCTCCTATTCATGTACTGATTCAAATGTCTTTTAATATTGTAACTGTACCTGCATCTACCATTTCCTCTCGCAGTTCATGCCACATACGAATCACTCTCTGCGTGAAAAGGTTGCCCCTCAGATCGCTTTTTGATCTTTCTCCCCTCACTTTAAAATTATGCTCTCTAGTTTTGAACTCCCTTACTCCAGGGCAAAGACAATGCTATTCATAGAATCATATCATAGAATCCCCACAGTGTGGATGCAGGCCATTCAGTCCACTGAGTGTCACACCCCAACCCAGCCCCTCTTATCCTATCCCTGTAACTCCATATTAAGCACAGCTGGTGCACCTAACCTACACACCCCTGGACACTATGGGCAATTTAACATGTCCAATCAACCTAACTTTTACATCTTTGGACTGAGAGGAAACCGGAGCACATCCACAAAGACTAAGGGAGAGCATGCAAACTCCACACAGGCAGTCAACCAAGGGTGGCATCAATCTCAGGTCTCTGGTGCTTTGAGAAGCAGTGCTAACCACTGAGCCACCATGCTACCTTCTCCAGACACCTCATAATTTTATAAACCTCTATAACATCACCACTCAACCTTCTATGCTCCAAGGAAAAAAGTTCCAGTCTATCAGCCTCTCCTTATAACTCAAATCCTCCAATCCCAGCAAAATCTTTGTAATTCTTTTCTGCATCCTCCTTCTTATAGCAGGACAATCAGAACTGTCCTCCAAAGGTGGCCTCACCAATGTCCTGTACAACCTTAACAGGATGTCCCAACTCCTATATTCAATGTAGGAGCAAAGTAAACTGCAGATGCTGGAATCTGAACTGAAAACAAAAGCTGCTGGAGATCACAGTGGGTCAGGCAGTATCCATGGAGAGAAAGCAAGCATTTTGTTTTCAATCTTACGTTCAATGGTTTGAGCAATGAAGCAAGCGTCCGAAATACCTTCTTCACCAATCTGTGACACAGCTTTTAAGAAACTGCACCTGAACCCCTAAGTCTCTCTGTTTGACAATGCTACACAGGTCCCTACCATTTCCTGAAGAAGGGCTTATGCCCGATTCTCCTGCTCCTTGGATGCTGCCTGACCTACTGCGCTTTTCCAGCAACACATTTTTCAGCTCCCTACAATTAACTGTGTAAGTCATGCCCTTGGCTGTTCGGCCACCCAACTATCATCATTATGACAGCTCACCACCCAGAATCCTGATTTACACAGCTGCTGTCCATGGTGCTGCTCCTCGGTTCTGATTTGCCTCATTGAAGGTTGAGCAATGGGAGACTGGCAATATCCCAGTGGAATTGGAGCTGCACTGTGAAACCTCCAAGTCTAAGTCCATGACCTCGCATATGTTTTTCCTCAGTGACTAGCAAAGCACAGGGGACCAGCCACAAGGTTAGGCATTTGCAGTATAGGCACAGACCGATGTTCTCTGGTCTTGGGGGAGGGTGTGAAATCGGTGGGTATTAGCCAAAAATTCAGATTCTCATCATTAGGGCAAATTTTAACTACTAATTCCTAGTCACAGGTATCCAGCAGTTTATCTATATGCATTAGTCTCTCACTAAAACACAAGCTTCCTGGAACTAAGAGGAGTTCCGAGAGATTTGATGCTTCAGATAAAAGACTGCATATGTACATCAAGTGAGCTCCATATCTTCCTGCACTTCAGGGTCAGTATTTGCTGCTTCATCATTATGGCAATATATCTTTAATTGTGTTAGTATTGAGTTCCTTTGTAGGATCTCTAAATATGTTCCAAGTGTTTAACAGGAGGAAGACTCCATGGAACAGGCCATGCCATGGTTGATGGCCATTTTAAAATGTAGACAGTAAAGGGGACGTTTGGTCAGTGGCACAAGGATGGACCATTGTCTGTCTAGGAGTGGAAGAGTGGACTTCAAAGAAGCTTTCATTCTGGGTTGTTTTGGACTAGAACCGCAAGGGGAATATCGCAGGAAGATGGGTATGGTCCTTGCTGGGTTGGAGCGGTGGGGGTGTTGGGGAGGCTTGGTCACCTTGTCAAGTTACCCAAATCACAGTCTGCACAAGCCTCTTGGAATGACAGCACAATGGCATGGATCATCTTATAGCTGAGGAAGAACTGGCAGCTGGTTATCTAAGAGTACAACAAGATCTGAATTAACTCGGCCAGATAAATTTAGATAAATGTGAGGTGTTGCATTTTGGTAAGACAAACCAGGTCAGGACTTATTTAGTTAGTCGAAGAGCTCTGAGAGTGTTGTCGAACAGAGAGACTTAGGGGTTCAGGTGCATAGTTCTTTGAAAGTTGCATCAGTTGTAGACAGGGTAGTTAAAAAGGCATTTAGCACCCGTGCCTGTGCACTGAGTATCGGAATTGCGTTGTCATGTTGCAGCTGTACAGGACATTGGTGTGGTTACCATTGGAGTATTATGTACATTTCTTGTTATTAAATTGGAAAGGGTGCAGAAAAGATTTCGAAGGATGTTATCGGGACTTTAGAGTTTGGGTTATAAGTAGAGGCTGGATAGCATAGGACTTTTTTTCCCTGGCGTGGAGGAGGTTGAGGAATGGCCTTATAGACATTTCTAAAATCATGAGGGGCCTACATATTGTGAATAGCAAAATGTCTTTTCCCTAAGGTAGGGGAGTTCAAAACTAGAGGGGATAGGTTTAAAAGGGACCTGAGGGACAACTTTTGCACACAAAAGATGGTTTGTTTATGCAATGAACTGCCCGAGGAAGTGGTAGATACAAATACTGTTGCAACATATAAAAGATATTTGGACAGATACATGAACATAAAAGTGACATGGGCCAAACACAGGCAAATGAGGCTAGTTTAATTTGGGAAACCCGGTCAGCATGGATGACTTGGACTGAAGGGACTGTTTCCATGCTGTAAGACTCTCTGATTGAACAGCAGTCTTCCTCCTTGCCATGCAGAATTCTGACACTGGCATCTGAAAGCCCTATCAGTGTCGAGCAATGTGTGTCAACAGGAAACAGTTTCAGCCTCTGTGACCATGTTACTTAAATACTCCAGCTCTCTGCATGATATCTGGGGGGGAAGGTGAAGTTTTTTGTTTCAACATGTTCATGGGATGTGGGCATCACTGGCTGGGCATTTCTTAGCACTTCTTGTCTGGCCCAGCACAGTTAGGCTTCTAAAGGGCATGGCTCATTGTCAGTCCATTGGCTCCATCCAGAGAAAGCAAGGGCTTGTGGGTGGGGGTACAAGAAGCCACTGCAATGAAAAGGAGAGTTGGCAAACACTTCAAGGGGAAGGAAGGATGACAATTGTGTCCTGTATTTGTAAGGAGGTATACAGTAAAACCTGGATGGGAGGGTAATGCCAGAGTGAGGTGTCAATCCATGGTCAGGAGAAGTCTGGACTTAAGGGGAGGACAGTGTATGGTCATATCTGACATGGTCACCTGAAAGGTAAGCTGGTGCAGACTCATGTAGATGGGTTTGGTGGGGACCAGGAGCAGTGCATAGCCTTCTGCAGGAAAGGCTATTAGAAAAAGATCTGAATGTACTGGGCCCATCATATACAGAAGTGGAAGGCAGAGGCTGAAGAGCGTTCCCCATTGCCTTCCATCGTGCTGGAAATCGTAAGTATGGAATGAGGAATGAAAATGGTAATGACCACACTGGGAGTGGGCGGAAAAAATGACTCAATCTATATGGGATATTTGTGTAAGACCCACCAACATGCGGATCTTCAGAGGGAAGCAACAGCACTGTATGGGGCACAGGGGTCCCTACACCCTCACCACCCAAATGCATTGGATCCCTAGGTACTGCACACCTCCCTTCCCCAGATAACATTGACTGCTGCATTCACACTAGCTATTCTGGACACTTTGGGAAAGAATTGGGAGTTTGACCAGGAGGGGCTAATGGTGTCTGGAGAACCCTTTAACTACTTGTCCACCTTACTCCCAGATGCTGGAAGAGGCTGTCAATTCAGATGTCGTTCTATGGCACATTGTGAATAAACCTGAAATTGGGAATCATTCTGACACAATTACATTTCAGGCTACACAGAAACTCAGACACACAGATGGAATGCAAAATTGATCAAATGGATAACAATATGGTGCATTTTATACAAGACACGGTCATCCATGCTACCAAAGTTCCCTCAAACGGTTTCCTTCTTTCTCTCCTTCCTGTTACATTTTAGTTTTGCCCAGAGATCCCCACGTGGGTGGAGACAGCCACTTGGCAATGGGCCCCATTGATTCTAGAGGTATATGGGACAACCCCCAGGGGCATTTGTGCCAAGATGGCACAGCCATGCTGAGGGTCTTCTTGGTAGAGATGGACCATCTTCAGCTTGATCTTCCAAGAGTCAGAGGGGAGTAAGAAGGCTGGAAGAGGCCCAGGCACCTTTGGAGTCTCCTGAGAGGGAACCTCTGAGGGATGTATGTGTGGTTCGTCATCCGGCTGAGTGCCTCCTGGCACGGCCCTGTCTCCTTGTGATACAAGGGGGCAACTAGCATGTCTGCAGGCTCTTAGCCCCCACTACATGCCTTTGTTCCAGAGCACCAATGGTTGGGGCAATGGAGTCCAGGGTTGTTCATCCGGAAACTAAGATTTAGTGCAATGCCTTTGTGCTAACTGCAGCTGCACCCAGTAAATGTGAAGAGTAACAGGACAATGGGGCTTAAGTCAAGCAAAGAAGAGGCTGGATAGGGAACCAACACCCTAGAGAAAGCTTCCCAGGTCTTTCATATCCTGCCTGATGTCTCTCGTTACATTATTCCTTAACTATCCCTCTAATCCTGAAAAACATTAAGTTTCTTGACAGCATTATAGTTGCTAAGTTTCCTCAGTGACTGTGCATCATTATGATGGATTTCACAAAGCTGAACCCTTCTCTTCTTAGCTCCCATGTAAATAATTAAGTCATAGAGTCATAGATCCTTTGGTCCAAATCGTCCATACCTACCAGATATCCTAAACTGATCTGGTCCCATTGGCCCATATCCCTCCAAACTCTTTGGATTCATATAACCATCCAGATGTCTTTTCAATGTTGCAATTGTGCCAGCCCCCACCCCTTCCTCTGGCAGCTCATTCCATATACGTTCCACCCTTCACATGAAAAATCTACCTCTTTGGTCCCTTTTAAATCTTTCCCCTATAACCTTAAACCATGCCCTCTAGTTTTGGACTTCACAAGTCCTTCCTATCTCAATTGTACTGAAGATATTTAGTCTGATAATGATTTGATTTGTTTTATTACTGTCACGTGTACCTAAGTACAGTGAAAGGTTTTGTTTTGCTTGCAGTGCAGACAGATTATAACACACAAAGATCACAGGGATGATTGAACAGAACGAGGAATTCAAAGTTACAGTTGCCAAAGGTCTTTCCTTCCTGAACCCTGGAACTGTCCTCCTGACTGAGGTCTGAATCATTCAAGTTTTTTTGAGTCTGAGTTGGACGTATTTTTAATGGACAAGGGAGTTAAGGACATGGTACCATGGTAGGATTGTATATTTGGGGTAAAAGGGGTTTAGTTTAGGTTTAATAGTAGTAGTTTAGTAATGAATAATCCATCTTGTTATAAGTGGTCATAATAAATAGAATTACTATCCTGTCCATGAAAAACCTGGTGTGCATTACTTTTGGTTCTGAATCAAGGTCAGTCAGTTCCACGGATCTTTGTTGTTTAATGAGGTTCATACACACTTGACAATGGCTTAGGGAAGAGTGGGACTCAATTATCAGTGCATCCTTTCCAACTGGGTTGTGTGACAGTGAGTACAAAATAAGATTCTCCTCCGACCTTTCATTGCCGTCAGGCAACATATCTGTTTGGATGTGTTTTCTGACAATGTATCTGGTTTATGTAAAAGAATTTACAAGTCAAGTGTTGAGACCATGATTATAACTCTTTACGAAACAACCCTATCGTTATTCAAACCACACAACTGGTTAAGAATGCAAAGGTTATGCATTACATTAGCATCCAGTAATACTCATCACCAGCAAACACTGCTTTGGACTGTCTGATTTTCATTACACACTTACAGCATTGACAGACATAAATTGTATTTAGAAACTCTTAGCCCCATCTTTAAAAAGCACTTTTATGGACTGCAGCCATTCAATAAGGCAGCTTACCATCACCTTCTCAAGAGCAACTAGGGAAAGGCAATTAATGCTGGCCCAGCCAGTGACTCTCACATCTCACATGTGAACTAAAATTCCTCTTTTGTATAATGTTTCCACTAATTGGACCGAGTTTGTCGTGACTGGTTCAATTCGCATTCCTTCCCTCTGCAGTCACCATTTCAGCAAGCTGCTACCTTACATTAAGAACTTGCTCAAGCACAGCTTACATCGTGGGCACACTGCAGAGCATGGAACCTTCGAAATAAAATCTAAAAAAAGGCTGGAAATGTCAGCTGGTCTGGCAACAGCTTCTGCACAATATTTGATTCGAGACTCTGTTTCTCCCTCTACAGATGCTCCCGAACCTGCTGAAACTTCTCCCTTTTATTCCAGAACTTTCTTTTTTTAAGTTTCGGATTTACAGCATCTGCAATATTTTTTTTTAACAGAAGCTCAAAACAACTCATTGGATTCTCTTACAACATTATGTTCGATTGACATACTATTATCAAGCATTAACGGGCATCTTAACCATACTTTTTGACATTTAACTTTGCACACCAGTTGTAAACTGTTGTAAAAATGACTGAGAGTTAGTCCGTCATCAAACAATGCCTGATCAAATTTTCCCATTTATTGAGCAGGCTGCTTCTTAATGATTATCTTCATCATCACTCACCATTCCTTCAAAAAAATGTCACATTAACTGCAAACACAATTTACATTGTGTTTCAAGGGCAACCATTGGTCACTAATTAATCTTGTCACCTAATTTCCTTAGACTAGCAACTAAATCACGACAGTTGATAACTTAATGACTTATATTTGCTAACAAGGAGATAGCAAATGTTATGTGTCAGTTTAATGCTATACCTGGAAGTCATTTTAATTACTGTAAATCTGTAATGCCCTGTAGCTGTGGCAGTGCATTTTTTGTAGTGATTGTAACGAGGTCAGTTGGGTGGATGGCATAGAATATGATTGGGACTGTTAGTCTGATCCAGTCAGGGAGACCTGGCTGACAGATATAAACAGCAGGGTCAGAGGTTCTGAAAACAAAAAATGCTGGAAAACACAGGGGGCCAGGCATCTGCAGAAGGAGAGCAAGCTAATATCTTGAGTCGAGCTAACTCTTCACCAGAGGGTTAGAGGTTCCATTCACACTGAGAGCTGGCTCTGAGGAAGCCAGACCAGTGTCACTTACTAAGCACATGTAAATAAAGGGTGATTTGGTGACAGGATACTGGCCTCTGTGGAGAAATTTCATTTTATTTTGAGATTTCCTCACCTGAGTGTATCAACCCTGAGGATGTTTCCACTCATGATGGCATCTCGAAACAGGGGATATCATTACAGAATAAGGAGATACTCATTTAAAATGGAGATGCCAAGAAATTTCTTCTCCAAGAAGTAATGGAATTCTCAACCCCAAAGAGTTCGGGAGGCCAGATCATTGGAAGTATTTAATGAGGACGTAGATGGATTTTTGAAATATCAGAGTGTTGGCTAGGAGGAGCTGACATAAATGAAGAATTAAGGCCTAGGGCAGACCAGCCAGGATCTTATAGAATAGCGAAGCAGATTTGAAGGGCTGAATGGCCATTCCCACTTCCACTCTATTTTGTTTTGTTATGTTCTTGCCAGGATTATTTCTGGGGTGTAGAATGCTGGAAGTGGGGCCAGAGGTTGTTTGAAAGTGCAGGTTCCAGTTCAGATGTTTGGGCACATTATTTACATTGAGTTGAGGGAGCACTGCATTGTCAGGGTGCCAACCTTTGGATAAAAAACAACAACAGCTTATATGCGTGTCGTGCCTTTAGTGCCATAGCAAAATGTCCCAAGGTTCTTCACAGGATTGTGATGAAACAAAATATGGCACTGAGTCACATAAGGAGACACTCAATGAAGTGACCAAAAGCTTGGTTAAAGAAATAGGTTTTGGGAAATGTCTCAAAGGAGGGAAGTGAGGTAGTTAGTTAGAGGGAGGCAATTCCTGAGCCTCGTTCCAAGTAACTAAAGAACAGGCACCAATGGTTGAGCAATTATTAGGTACATGTATGAAGGCAAAATTCGAGATTTTGAAAAAGACCTTGTTTGTCTGCACAGGTGGACACATAACATCCCATAATATCAACGTGATGCAGGACATGGAGTTCTCCTCAGTGCCTTAGTTGTGGGCGGGACTGTTGCCTCACAGCGCCAGAGACCCGGGTTCAATTCCCGCCTCAGGCGACTGACTGTGTGGAGTTTGCACGTTCTCCCCGTGTCTGCGTGGGTTTCCCCCGGGTGCTCCGGTTTCCTCCCACAGTCCAAAGATGTGCAGGTCAGGTGAATTGGCCATGCTAAATTGCCCGTAGTGTTAGGTAAGGGGTAGATGTAGGGGTTTGGGTGGGTTGCGCTTCGGCGGGGCGGTGTGGACTTGTTGGGCCAAAGGGCCTGTTTCCACACTGTAAGTAATCTAATCAATTGATAGCTGTCCTTTATGGGTGATACAGTGGTTCAGGCAACTGTCATTTTGGGTTTCTGCTGAGTCCTCTGGTTTCCTCTCACAATCCAAACATGTGCAGGTTAGGTGGATTAGCCATGCTAATTTGCCCATACTGTCCAAGAATGTGCAGGCTAGGTGGATCAGCCATAGGAAACGCAGGGTTATGGGGATGTTTTGGGTCTGGATGGGATGCTTTTTGGAGGGGCAATGTGGACTTGATGGACTGAATGGCCTGCTTCCAGACTGTATTCTATCAATCATATTCTATAATTCATTAACCAACATCATTAAATATAAATGATTGAGTCGTAACCATATTGGGGCCTTGCTGTGTACAACTCAGTTGCTCTGGCTACAACAGGGAGTACGCTGCAAAACAATTTATTGTCTGGAAGTGTAGGAATTTTGTTTATTTTCCTCTCTTTAATTCACAGGCATCAGGATGAATGGTAATATCTTCATCTCCTCAGTCCAAAGTACATGTTATAAAATGCAGTTACCCACTGCAGCCTATAGAAAGAGTAAACCTGATTTTAAGTTTGAGCTTGTGCTACTCATTAACTTCATGAAGCTATACTAATGGCCAATAACATATTTCGCTAAGCTTCTCAAGAGTTTCCTAAAGATAGATCAAATGCCTCATAACCTCAGCTGAACAGGAGTTTAGATGCCCTAGGATTCAAACACATGCGCACAGAGTCAGGATAATGACCTTTAGAGTCAGGAATGAACAAATAATTGAGCTTAAGAAAATTTCAAAGATCATCAACCTATTCCGCACTGAGTGCACAGGTAAATGGCATGACATAAAAAAGCCTGGAATTAATTTATTCCAGTTTCTATTGTAACTAGATCCCACTTTTTGACAGACTAATTGATTCAATTAATTTTCAAATATGTTTTGTTCAATAATTTGTGATTGATGAATGTATACAATACTTGAGGTAGTACAGTGTTCAGAGAGGTGTGTGTGTGTTTAAATCTGTGTTTGTGTGTTAGTGTTGCATTAGGATTAGTACCGGAAATAATGTAGTGAAAAAAAATGCACCAATCAGATTAATTGCAGAATGCAGCTGAAAGTGACTTCGACAAAAGAGCCAAAGTGAGCATAAGTTGGTGACAGAGTTATGATAGTGTCATCCAACTGGTCTTGCTGTCAATGCATGCAAGAACATCTTAATTTTAGAATTCTCATCCCTTTTTATAGAATTTTCCTGACCTCCATACCCCAGCTCCCGTGATCTTGTCTGTCCTTACAACCAAACAAAATCACTGTTTCTGGCCTTTTCTGCTCCTGGATTTCCATCTCTCAGCATTGACAACTGCCCGGCTTGCTGTCTAGGGCCCTATGCTCTGGAATTCCTTCTCCAAACCTCTCAGGCAATACTCTCTTTCTTTCCTGCTTTGAATCATTAAATCCTGCCTCTTGATTGTCTGTCCTAATATCTCCTTATGATGTTAAAAGTAAATTTTATCTGATAATCTTCCTATTAAAGCCCATGTGACTGTTTACTACAGTAAAGGTGCTATTTAAATGAAAAATGTTCTTTCTGACAACAGTGGGACCAGCCCTGTGATTTCTATACTCACTCACATAGTTAAAGGTGTGACAGAAAGAGTAATTAAAGAGTTGCAGTTGTTTTTTTTCAAATGTGGAACCCAATCTCCTCTACAATTGTAAAATATTTTAACTCCGTCTTTCAGCCAACCTGCACAGATCCATATTTGGTCTTGATTAATAAGTGCTTTCACTTAAAACTTCTCCACATAGCCTGTTCAACCCTATATGATTTGAATGTTCATGTCAATAAACACTTCCACCCTTAAACTCATTTTCATGGCTCCAGTTTGGTCTCCTGCACTGGCCCACTCCTACATAACTCAACCCTCCATTCCTGGCAACTTTTCTGATAAATTTCTTATGAACCCTCTGCAGCTTCCCCTTCAGCCAATAATGTCTATACCTTCAACTGCTTAAGATACTTTCACTGCAACTCCCTCACAAAACCCTCTTTATCCCAACCTAACTCACCACCGTCAGGTAAAACCTTGAATCTGTGACCTCACCTCCTTGATCATGACTGTGCTTGGTTTCTGAAGTCTCTCCACCTTTGAATCAGCAACTGTTTCCACCCAACATATGTCTAAAACATTTGCGATGTTGTTGTTGGTGTTAGCAGGATTTTGGATTTTGTGTAAAAATGGAATCAATAAATGTAATCCCTAGCATCGCAACAAAGTCCTCTCATTTCTACAAAGGCCACTGGTAGTGTAAAAATATTGAAAAAAAAGAAATATTCCCTTAAAATTTTCCATCTTGGATGGTATGAGGACAAAACCACAAGAATATCAAATCCTGAAGAAAAGAACACCTTAATTTGATGCTCCCTTTGACATTTTGTAAGTATTTTCTATTCAATCTGTTCAGAAATATTGTCACATGCACTTGAACCTAGACCTCCTGGCTTAGAACTAGTGACACTGCCGTGAACCACAAAAGTCCTTGCATTTTTAAAAATGTCACTTTTTTTTGCACTATGTAATTTCAATGGTTTAAAACAAAGCTTTTCCATCGATATTTAAAAAGTCAATTCGCAAAATGTGTATTCAAATAATCTTAAGTCTAAAGCAATGGTCCCAACTTCTGAGAGCAGGAATTTAAAATCAACACAATTGCAGTTGCAACCTCTAAGGCATTGTCTAAAATTCTAGTAAGGATCTAGATATTTAAAAGATTCAGTGTCTGCAGACAGTTATTATTATTAATCACAAAATGGCCTGTAAGCTCAACTGCCTCCAGTGTTTCTAAAAATAACAGGATTCATTCCTGTGAAGACTGGTCACACCATTACTGACAGGGGGAATATTCAATGTTGAGTGATTTGATCTCAGAGAACAGCAAGGGAGTTTAAGTCCCAGAGCGAAGCTCAAATTAGTAGCAGTGTGGAACTTTCTCATTATTGAGATGGTTCAGGGCCCGGAGGGAATTCAGCACCAGAGGAATTGACATTAGTTCAGTAAACTAGTTGGAGACATTGATTTTAAAGCAATTAAGGAAATGCCATTGCAATCATCACAGCGGATCCGTCTATTTGTTAGATAGATGGTGAGAAGAAAAATGAGGTTGGCTGAAGAAATTAAAGGGCTGTCTGATTTTGTCTGGTACTGGAGGCAGTGAGGAGTCAGACATTTGTGGAGGACCTTTGTCGGGTCCTTTTACATAAACTTATGAAGCACTGGAGCGTAACTAGAGCTGCTTTCTATCCAACTGCGGCATTGGGCACTTTGAAGAGCACCAGTCCAGTATCACTGCAAGAATTCTCACCAGTCCTACACTTAATTGCAAATTGGGTGTTAAAGGCTGAACGGACTCTTTTAGCAGTAAACTAACTTGAAGTTGGGACCTGTCACTAGATGCAAGAATGCGATTGCTGTGATGGTGTGAAATGAGATAATTTCATGCTCTTGGTCCTTCTTCGCATGCTTTCAGGCAGACAAAACATGTATTTTCATCTCCAGATTTTTCAGAATCGGGTTATTAGCCTAACACAAGTAGCTATAATTTCAAGAATGCCACTTTGAATCAAGTGTGGCTGACCAGGAAACTCTCCCACTTTTACCAACTGCCATAAGAGTATGGAAAGGATTTATAGGCTGAGAGTCAATTTCGAGCTTTGAGGCACAGTCACCGCACTGTGCTACAAGACTGATGTGGTGTAAATGTAACCTTTTCATACTGGCTATTTGTGGGTGATACTATCAGACGATTAGAACGACCAGCTTTATCTGTTTGTACATCACATTCAGCTTCAGCCTGCCTTTTCAATCCAAGCCAGTGACAGCATTTCTCTCCATCTGCTCTGCCAGCTGCTCTCTGCCAATTAACAACTTCCACCCTGTTTCTACATCATGTTATCTACAATTACACAGCCCCTTACACAATTGCTGTGATGTGTCTTTGATTGGCATCTGACCACATAATATAAGGCCTCTTTCTCCCTTGTGTTAATATGTATAGAACATATTTCTGCATGCAAATGAGATTATGTGTATAATATATGTGTATGTGTGCTTGTAAAAGGGGGAGTGAAAGACTTATGTTTATATAGCATATTTCAGACTTATAGATATATCTCAAAGGACTCTTCAGCCGATGAAGTGCAGTCACTATCATAATGTAGGAAATATCTTTATTTCTTCATTTTTCTAACTTTTTTTCCTTAAGAGCCTGAACTGACGAATCTGTACCTAGGTATCTCATACCTAAACTTTGCACTGTACTCATTTGAGTACATGTCACAATAAAGCTAATTCAATTCAGTTCAAATTTGGCAGCCAATTTGTGCACAGCAAGCTCCCATAAAAAGACATGTGTTAGAAAGTAGGTAGCGAATTTCTCATGATGCTGACTGAGGGCTAGATCACCAGGGAAAACTCACTTACTCTGCTTTAGATAATGCCATGGGATTTCTGACACTCACTGATAGGGTAAAGTGGTCATCTTAGATTGGGATTCAACACAGAACTATAGAAGCAAATATATTAGCAACTGAGTCATTTTGCGTGCCATGAAAACAATGTGTGGTTTGATAATATAAATGGCAGATCACAATAAAACTGTAATTAAAAAGACATAATTTGTATCATCAAATGCACTGGAAAAAGTCACAGAAAAGCCATATATACATTATCACTCAGGGTCAATTAAAATGGCTGTTTATGAATTCTAGAGAAGGGTGTTTTCAATGTTATGTAGAAACATAGAAAATAGGGTCAGGAGTAGGCCATTCAGCCCTTCAGACTGGCAACACCACTCAATATGATCATGGCTGATCATGCAATTTCACCCTCCCATTCTTGCCCTGCTCGCCAAGCCCCTTGATCGCTTTCACCACAAAAGCCACATCCAGTTCCCTCTTGAATATATCTAATAAACTGGCCCCTTCAGCTTCCTGTGGGTCAGAATTCCATAGTTTCACAACTCTCTGAGTGAAGAAATTCTTCCTCATTTCAGTCCTGAATGGTTTACTCCTTATTCTTAGATTGTGACCCTTTGTTCTGGACATCGGGAACATTCTTCCTGCATCTAGCCTGTCCAGGCCCACCAGGACTTTAAATGTTTCTATGAGATCACCCCTTATTCTTCTAAATTCCAATGAATACAAGCCTAATCGATCCAGTCTTTTCTCATAGGTAAAAACAAGGACTGCAGATGCTGAAAACCAGAGTCGAGATTAGAGTGGTGCTGGAAAAGCACAGCAGGTCAGGCAGCATCCGAGAAGCAGGAAAATCGACATTTTGGGCAAAAGCCCTAGTCTTTTCTCATATCAGTCCAGCCATCTCAGGAATCAGTGTGGTGAACCTTCGCTGAAATCCCTCAATAGCAAGACTAAGAGGCCAAGACTGCACACAATACTCGAGGTGTGGCCTCAGCAAAGCCTTGTATGGGCAAAGGCATCCTTACTCCAATACACCAATCCTCTCACTATGAAGGCCAGCATGCAATTAGCTTTCTTCACTGCCTGCTGCATCTGCATGCCAATCTTCAGTGACTGTTCTGCTGTGACACCCAGGTCTCATTGCACCTCACCTTTTCCAAACTGCCACCATTCAGATAATAAACTACCTTCCTGTTTTTGTGACCAAAGTGGATAAGCTCACATTTATCCACATGATATTTGCACATGCCAAGTATTTGCCCACTTGGCCATTCTGTTCAAGTCACCCTGCAGTCTCTTTGCATCTTCCCCACAGCACACACTGCCGACCAGTTTAGTGTCATCTGCAAATTTGGAGACATTGCATTTAATTCCTTCATCCAAATTGTTAACGTATGTTGTGAACAGCTGGAGCCCCAGCACTGAACCCTATGGCAATGCACTCATCACTGCCTGCCACTCTGAAAAAGACCCATTTATTACAACTCTCTGCTTCCGATCCGCCAACCAGTTCTCTAACTGCGTCAATATATTACTCTGATACCATGAGGTTTAATTTTCCTTACTAAGCTCTTGTGTGGAACCACGTCAAAAGCCTTTTGAAAGCCCAGAAGCACAACATTTACTGATTCACCCTTGTCCGCACTACTGGTCACATCCTCAAAAAATACCAGAAGATTTGTCAAGCATGATTTTCCTATAATGAGCTGAAAATGTGTTGCTGGAAAAGCGCAGCTGATGCCCAAAACGTCGATTCTCCTGTTCCTTGAATGCTGCCTGACCTGCTGCGCTTTTCCAGCAACACATTTTCAGCTCTGATCTCCAGCATCTGCAGTCCTCATCTTTTTCCCTATAATGAGTCAATGCTGACTAGGACCAATTCTGTCACCACTTTCCAAAGGCTCAGTTATTACATCCTTAATGATTGACTACAGCATATTCCCCACCACCGATATCAGGCTAACTGGCCCATAATTCTCATTTTCTCTCTTCCCTCCCCTTTGAACTTCAATCTTAGTCACATTACCGAATGCTGCAATAATATAAAGGCAACATTTTATAATCTTTTTACAAAGTTTGAGAATGCTACAATCAGTGGGAATCGTGTTTGGGGCTGTTGTACTGTGCCTTGTGAGATAACGTTTATTTGACTGTCTCCTGCAGTGATAGCTGACTGTCCTGTAGAATGAGATTATTCTTGAGTAGAAGATTTGTATCTGATAATTGAGACATCCACAATGAAACAATTACTTTATTTTTGCATGTTTTGCACACTTCATATCCATAAAGCTTTTCATTGCATTACAGAATTCTATTCATTAAAGAAATCTTCAAGGACTGGAGTAGAGTGCGATGATAAAATTCAACGCAGCTTAAAATGGTGTTTAAAATGATTGTGTGCATTATGACAGAGAGGAGATGAAGGAATATCCAGGGGGATGTTAAAATACAGTTTATAATATTCATTTAGAATCCCTATAAAGCAAACAGAAGCCATTCAGCCCATCAGGTCTGCGCTGACCCACCAAAGAGCATGCCACCCAAATCCAACCCTCTTCCCATCCTCAGAACCCTGTATTTCCTTTGGCCAATCCACCTAACCCAAGCATATCTGTACTGTGGGAGGAAACCAGAGCACCTAGAGGAAGCCTACGCAGACACAGGGAGAATGTGAAAACTCCACATAGTCACCCAAGGGTGGAATTGAACCCAGATACCTGGTGCTGTGAGGCAGCAGTGCTGACCATTGAGACACTGTGCCACACTAATTTACTAATCAATCAATGCCCTGGTTCTGATTGCATGTTATCTACTCTCTGACTATAATTTGGATTTGTGAGCACTTCATTTCCAACCTTAGACTAAATGGTGAACCTGTTCCATCCTGATTCCCTTGGTGTTATTGAGCATTTTAGGCCTTGACCTAGAGACCACAGCCACAGAATCCATGCCTTGGGTCAGAGGTGGGGGTAATTGTCAGATGTAGCTTTCTAGCCTTTCAATTGTAAGCCTGTGAGCTCAATTCCCTCTGCAGACTGTTGAATGTCTAATCTGGCACCCTCCTACATTGTTAAGGGAGTGCTGCTGTACCTCTGAGATAAGATATTAAGCTGAGGTTCTGTCTTCCCTGGATGTAAAAGGTACAGTTCAGAGAAATGCGGAGGGTGGGGGAGGGCTTTCTCCAGTAACGTGGCCAGGAGTCATTCCATAGCCATTGCCCCTAAAGCTGATAATGTGGCCATGTCTTTCATTGTTATCTTTATACAATTTGGTGCCACATTTCTCTACATCAAAACAATGGGGCCACTTCATAAGGAATTCACTGATTAGGAATTGCTTTTGGAGATCCTGAAGTTAAGGGAAACACAACAGTTGGATTTTTGGTGACAAATTCTTAAAACTGTAATAGATTCTCAAATGCACTACAGTGTTAAAACAGCTAAGTACTTAGAGTCATAGAGTCATAGAGATGTACAGCATGGAAACAGACTCTTCGGTCCAACCAGTCTATGCCGACCAGATATCTCAACTCAATCTAGTCCCACCTGCCAGCACCCGGCCCATATCCCTCCAAACCCTTCTTATTCATATACCCATCCAAATGCCTTTTAAATGTTGCAATTGTACTAGCCTCCACCACTTCCCTTGGCAGCTCATTCCATAAACGTACCACCCTCTGAGTGAAAAAGTTGGCCCTTAGGTCTCTTTTATATCTTTCCCCTCTCACCCTAAACCTATGCCCACTAGCTCTGGACTCCCCCACCCCAAGGAAAGGACTTTGTCTATTTATCCTATCCATGCCCCTCATAATTTTGTAAACCTCTATAAGGTCACCCCTCAGCCTCCGACGCTCCAGGGAAAAAAGCCCCAGCCTGTCAGCCTCTCCTTATAGATTAAATCCTCCAACCCTGGCAACATCCTTGTAAGTCCTTTCTGAACCCTTTCATGTTTCACAACATCTTTCTGATAGGAAGGAGACCAAAATTCCACGCAATATTCCAACAGTGGCCTAACCAATGTCCTGTACAGCCGCAACATGACCTCCCAACTCCTGTACTCAATACTCTGACCAGTAAAGGAAAGCATACCAAACACATTCTTCACTATCCTATCTACCTGCGACTCCACTTTCAAGGAGCTATGAACCTGCACTCCAAGGTCTCATTGTTCAGTAACACTCCCTAGGACCTTACCATTAAATGTATAAGTCCTGCTAAGATTTGCTTTCCCAAAATGCAGCACCTTGCATTTATAGAACATAGAACATTACAGCGCAGTACAGGCCCTTCAGCCCTCGATGTCGCGCCAACCTATCATACCAGTCTGAAGCCCATCTAACCTACACTATTCCGTGTACGTCCATATGCTTGCCCAATGACGACTTAAATGTACTTAAAGTTGGCGAATCTACTGCCGTTGCAGGCAAAGCATTCCATACCCTTACTCCTCTCTGAATAAAGAAACTACCTCTGACATCTGTTCTATATCTATCACCCCTCAATTTAAAACTATGTCCCTCGTGCTCGCTGTCACCATACTTGGGAAAAGGCTCTCACTGTCTACTCCATCTAACCCTCTGATTATCTTATATGTCTCTATTAACTCACCTCTCAATCTTCTTCTCTCCAATGAAAACAGCCTCAGGTCCCTCAGCCTTTCCTCGTAAGACCTTCCCTCCATACCAGGCAACATTCTAGTAAATCTCCTCTGCATCCTTTCCAAAGCTTCCACATCCTTCTTATAATGCGGTGACCAGAACTGTACACAATACTCGTTGGATGCTGCCCGAACTGCTGTGCTCTTCCAGCACCACTAATCCAGTGTTTGGTTTTCAGCATCGGCAGTCATTGTTTTTACCTACAATACTCCAAGTGCAGCCGCGCCTGAGTTTTGTACAGCTGTAGCATAACCTCATGGTTCCAGAACTTGATCCTTTTATTAATAAAAGCTAAAACACTGTATGCCTTCTTAACAAACCTGTAAACCTGGGTGGCAACTTTCAAGGGTATGTGTGCCTGGATACCGAGATCTCTCTGCTCATCTACACTACCAAGAATCTTACCATTAGCCCAGTACTTTGCATTCTGGTTACTCCAACCAAAATGAATCACCTCACACTTGTCCGCATTAAACTCCATTTGCCACCTCTCAGCCCAACTCTGCATCTTATCTATGTCTCTCTATAACCTACAACATCCTTCGTCACTATCTACAACTCCACCAACCTTAGTAACGTCTGCAAATTTACTAACCACCCTTTACGCCCTCATTTATAAAAATGACCAACAGCAGTGGACCCAACACAGACCCTTGCGGTACACCACTAGTAACTGGACTCCAGGATGAACGTTTCCCATCAACCACCACCCTCTGTCTTCTTTCAGCAAGCTAATTACTGATCCAAACTGCTATATCTCCCATAATCCCATTCCTCCGCATTTTGCACAATAGCCTGCTGCAGGGAACCTTATCGAATGCCTTACTGAAATCCATATACACCGCATCAACCAGTTTACTTCATCTACCTGTTTGTTCACCTTCTCAAAGAACTCAATGAGGTTTGTGAGGCACAACCTACCCTTCACAAAACCGTGCTGACTATCCCTAATCAAATTACTCTTTTCTAGATGATTATAAATCCTATCTCTTATAACCTTTTCCAACACTTTACCAACAACTGAAGTGAGGCTCACTGGTCTATAATTACCTGGGTTGTCTCTACTCCCCTTCTTGAACAGGGGAACCACATTTGCTATCCTCCAGTGTTCTGGCATTATTCCTGTAGACAATGACGATTTAAAGATCAATGCCAAAGGCTTGGCAATCTCCTCCCTGGCTTCCCAGAGGATCCTAGGATAAATCCCATCTGGCCCAGGGGGCTTATCTATTTTCACACTCTGCAGGATTTCTAATACGCCTTCCTTGTGAACCTCAATCCCACCTAGTCTTGTAGCCTGTATCTCAGTATTCTCCTCAACAACATTGTCATTTTCTAGAGTGAATACTGTCGAAAAATATTAATTTAGTGCTTCCCCTATCTCCTCTGACACCACACACAACTTCCCACTCCTATCCTTGATTGGCCCTAATCTTACTCTCGTCATTCTTTTATTCCTTAAATACCTATAGAAAGCCCTAGGGTTTGCCCTGATCCTATCCGCCAACAACTTCTCATGTCTCCTCCTAGCTCTTCTGAGCTCTCTCTTTAGATCTTTCCTGCCTACCTTGTAACCCTCAAGCGCCCTAACTGAGCCTTCACATCTCATCCTAACATAAGCCTTCTTCTTCCTCTTGACCAGAGATTCCACTTCCTTCGTAAACCACGGCTCCCACTCTCTACAGCTTCCTCCCTGCCTGACAGGTATGTACTTATCTAGGACACTCAGAAGCTTTTCCTTGAATAAGCTCCACATTTCTAATGTGTCCATCCCCTGCAGTTTCCTTCCCCATCCTATGATTCCTAAATCTTGCCTTTATCTGAATTAAATGCCATCTGCCACTTCTCAGCCCATTGGCCCATCTGATCATTATCCTGTTGTAATCTGAGGTAACCCTCTTCGCTGTCCACTACACCTCCAATTTTGGTGTCATCTGCAAACTTACTAACTACACCCTTATGCTCGCATCCAAATCATTTATATAAATGACACAAAGTAGAGGGCCCAGCACCGATCCTTGTGGCACTCCACTGGTCACAGGCCTCCAGTCTGAAAAATAACCCTACACCACCACCCACTGTCTTCTACCTTTGAGCCATTTCTGTATTCAAATGGCTAGTTCTTCCTGTATTCCATGAGATCTAACCTTGCTAATCAGTCTCCCATGAGGAATCTTGTTGAATGCCTTATTGAAGTCCATATAGATCACATCTACCACTCTGCCCTCATCAATCCTCTTTGTTACTACTTCAAAAAACTCAATCAAGTTTGTGAGACATGATTTCCCACACACAAAGCCATGTTGACTATCCCTAATTAATCCTTGCCTTTCCAAACACATGTACATCCTGTCCCTTAGAATTCCCTCCAACAATACTCCCACCACCAACGTCAGGCTCACCGGTCTTAGTTTCTTGGCTTGTCCTTATCACCCTTCTTAAACAGTGGCACCTCGTTTGCCAACCTCCAGTCTTCCGGTACCTCATCTGTGACTATTGATGATACAAATATCTCAGCAAGAGGCCCAGCAATCACTTCTCTAGCTTCGCACAGAGTTCTAGGGTACACCTGAACAGGTCCTGGGATTTGTACACCTTTACGTATTTCAAAACATCCAGCACTTCCTCCTCTGTAATGTGAACATTTTTCAAGGTGTCACCATCTATTTCACTACATTCTATATCTTCCATATCCTTTTCTACAGTAAATACTGATGCAAAACACTCGTTTAGCATCTCCCCCATTTTCTACGGCTCTACACAAAGGCTGCCTTGCTGATCTTTGAGGGGCCCTATTCTCTCCCTAATTGCCCTTTTGTCCTTAATGTATTTGTAAAAACCCTTTGGATTCTCCTTAATTCTATTTGTCAAAGCTATCTCATTCCCCTTTTTGCCCTCCTGATTTCCCTCTTAAGTATACTCCTACTGCCTTTATACTCTTCTGAAGATTCACTTGATCTATCCTGTCTATACCTGACATATGCTTCCTTCTTTTTCTTAACCAAACACTCAATTTCTTTAGTCATCCAGCATTCCCTATACCTACCAGCCTTTCCTTTCACCCTGACAGGAATATACTTTCTCTGGATTCTTGTTATCTCATTTCTGAAGGCTTCCCATTTTCCAGCCATCCCTTTACCTGCGAACATCTGCCTCAAATCAGCTTTTGAAAGTTTTTGCCTAATACCATCAAAATTGGCCTTTCTCCAACTTAGAACTTCAACTTTTAGATCTGGTCTATCCTTTTCCATCACTATTTTAAAATGAATAGAATTATGGTCACTGGCCCCAAAGTGCTCCCCCACTGACACCTCAGTCACCTGCCCTGCCTTATTTCCCAAGAGTAGGTCTAGTTTTGCACCTTCTCTCGTAGGTACATCCACATACTGAATCAGAAAATTTTCTTTTGCACATTTAACAAATTCCTTTCCATCTAAACACTATGGCAGTCCTGGTCTATGTTTGGGAAGTTAAAATCCCCTACCATAACCACACTATTATTCTTACAGATAGCTGAGATCTCCTTACAAGTTTGTTTCTCAATGTACCTCTGACTATTAGGGGGTCTATAATACAATCCCAATAAGGTGATCATCATGTTATTATTTCTCAGTTCCACCCAAATAACTTCCCTAGATGTAGGGTTGGTGTAAGGGTATGATTCCTGCTTTGGGCCTTCAGCTGGGTGAGTATGTGAGAGGTCCTGGGCAAGCCCTCATTTTTAGCATAGCAGAGTGATGCAGTGGGAGTGTGCTGGGCCCACAACCTAGAGGTCAATGAATCAAAACCATCCTCTCCTATCCATGCATTCTTTATTATCTGAGGAAATAAGAAAGGGATGATCAAACTGAGAAATTTGGGTGGAATTGAGAAAAAAATAAGTACTTGAAACTCAGGCAAGCATTGATAATGGCAGTAGCTAACCAAATAACAAATGACTATCTGGAAAGGGGAAGAAAGATCAGACAGTTATTTTAATTTCAAAGAAGAGTGCCCGTCAATTAACAGGACAGAGCAGATGGCTAGATTTTTCAAAGTGCAGAAAACTAGGCATTTGGTTAGAATTAGTTCGATCCATTTACATGACAGAAAACACAATGACAAGACAACCAACAGGTCATCTTGGTGTATTTTTCCCTGCATTATGATGCAATCTCCATTGATAAGGCTTTTTAATGTGTGTGGTCAAATATGCAAAGTTTGTAATGGCTAATGGCTTTTTAAAGAACAAATTCATGCAATAAATCATTGCATTAAAAACGCATCAACATAACTGGCTGTCTTTTCTCCTGCTCTGTTTCAGAGGATGGGCCATAGCCTCCCTTTGCCATTGGTCCACAGTTAGTACTGCACAGTAATTCTGACCAGAACATACTCACACTCTTGCCATCTGCCATCAAGGCATATTTTTGTCACCTATTTATATTGGGGAACATAACCTTGACAGGAGCACATATGCATTTTATGCACTCGGCATTCTTGACTGACAAAAAGAGGCCCAGGAGAAATGACAGAGAGTTGAAGGTTTGGAGGAAAATCAGATTTTCTCCAAAATGAGTGTGACCATTTGAGTACCAAAACGCACAGGAGAATTCAGCTCCCACTTGTTTGCCACATTTCCCTTTGTGCAAGCAATCCTTTGTTTCTTCATGCAGTGACACTCATGTTATGTGAGAGTCTTTCTGCTTGCTAATTAAATGTAATATTTCTAAAACTCATCTCTGCACTGAAACATTCCAGAAGAAACAAACAATAGGGGACTAATGAACTACAACATGACTGCCTATTTTTGAATGTCTGCAATTTATCCACAATTTAGTCCGTGAATATCAGGTAAAGAACAAACCTAGTTATCTTTATGAACAGAACATGGAATCATTTCTATATCTTCAGATGAACTGTCTTATTATCTTGTTGATATGATTTCTTCAGACTTCTATGTTCTACCAGATGTCAATCTGTAACACTTCTTAGACAGATTTTGCACTTTAAATCTCCTAGTTTGTTTTCAATGTTCACTGATTTCATACGCAACACATTTTAAGATAAATATCACCTTCCCACTTACTCATTATATAGGTTGATAGATACATGAATTTTCATCAATATGTTTTGAGATCGTGAAGTAAAATCTAGGGTGATACTCCAGTGCAGTACTGAAGGAATACTGTGTTGTTCAAGGTGCTGTCTTTAGTTTGAGGTGTGAAGCTCAGGCCATGTCTGACTGCTCAAATGAGCATTGAAGATCCCACAAAAGAACATGAAGTAGTGAAAGGGGCTTTCCCTGGCACATAGTTAACTCACAACCAACAGGGAAGCTGAGAGTGACTGCCTTTGACATCAAGACCACACTAGACTGAATGTGGCATCAAGGAACTCTGACAAAATTTGAGTCAATGCGAATGTCACTGGTTGGAGTCATACCTGGCATATAGGAAGATGGTTGTGATTGTTGAAGATCAGTCATTTCACCTCCACCACATTTCTGCAGGAGTTCCTCAGGGTGATGTCCTCAGTCCACCCACCTTTCATAATTGACCTTCCTTTCATCATGAGGTTATAAAGTCATAGACTCGTGGGATAGAAAAGGACATAGTCAGAGCCATAGACAGAATAATCATAGACAGAAGAAAGGGAAGGTTCCTCGATAAGTGCACAATGTTCAAAACCATTTGTAACCCCTCAGATACTGCGGTAAGACCTTTGCAATACCAAAATATTAATTAGTGACAAATAACATCTGTGCCTCACAACTGCTGGGCAATATCCATCCCGAACAAGAGAGAATCTAACCATCACCCCTTGATATTCTATGGCGTTACCATCACTGAATCCCCACTATCAAAATTCCTGAGAGTTACCATTAACCAGAAACACAACTGGAGTTAGTTAAGGGTTACTAGTGTGTTAATTGGCTGTGTAAATATAGAGAGCTAGTAAACAGTGGGGACTGAATTTTATGGAGTACAGTTAACTGGAATAAAGCTTTTGCTAAAAGTGTAGACTTGGACTCTGTTTAAATACAGTTAGTTTTTAGTGTATAACATTCAATAAGCAGTGCTCGGTCACAACAATGTGTACCATCTATAGGATGCACAGCAAAAATTTACCAAGGATCCTTCAACAGCACCTTCCAAACCCATGACCACAACCATCTAGAAGGACAAGGACATCTGAAGCTTGGTAACACCATCACCTGAAGTTCCCCTCAAACACACTCATCTAGATTTGGAAGTACGTTGCTATTCCTTCAGTGTTGCTGGGTTAAAATCCTGGAACTCCCTCCCTCATAGCATTGTGGATGTATCTAAATCAAATCTACTGCAGCAATTCAAGAAGGCAGCTCACCACCACTGGAGATGGACAATAAATATTGGAGCAGGCAGTGATGCCCATGTCCCAGGAATGAATAAAAAAGGCTATGAGCAGTTCATCAGGCCATTACCACATTGCTGTTTGTAGAAACTTGCTGCGTACAAATTGGTTGCCTCAATTAGGTCAATGATTACAATTCAAAAATACTCAAATGGCTATGAGGGGCTTTGGGACCTCCTGAAGTTGTAATAATCACTCTATAAATTCACATCTTTCTTCTCAGATGTGAAGAGAAGCATTTGGGACATTTTAGCTCAATGTATTGTTTGTTTTCATTCTCTGTCTATTTGCATCCCCATTAGCCTTGGCTCAATGATTGCACTTTCAGTTCTGGTCAGAGGGCCAGAGCCCCAACATCAGTGACTCAGCAATATATTATAGGCAGCCAGTATAGCTCTGAGGCAGTGCTGTCTACTTGGAGATGTCATCCTTTGTATCAGATGTTAAAGCAAGGTCCCAGCTGCCTCTCATGTAGACCTAAAAGATCTCATTGCACAATTCAGACCAGTTGCCTTTCTGTCCTGACCAGCACTTACACTGCTTTATCTGGCATTTTAAGTTAAAATTTCTACTGCATACTGAAGGATCAGTTTGGCCTTTAAGTGGCTGCACATGCAATATCTCTGAAGCTGTTCACTGATTATTGTTAAATAAAACTATTTTAGTCTGTAACACTCCATTATAGGTTATCAAATACAGGTCTTCATTGTAGTGTGTAAGACCTCTTGCTTCACACACTCACTATCTTATCACTCTGCTAATCTCAGACTTATGTGATCAGGTACATCATGATTCACAAGAATCTCATTTAAATGCAGAAATCTCTACCAACACCACAACAATACTAATTACTTTTATTGTAATTTATGGAATCTTGCTGAGTGCAATTGGCCTGTTTCCTCCCTGTACCCTGCAATAATGACTGGGATGGAAGAGTCTATCTTTGACTGGGAAGTATTCCACAATTACTGGATGGTATGAAAAGCAATGTCAAAATGCAACTTCTTTCACAATAAGGGATGTGGTTCAGCCAGACTCAGAAGCACAAGTGTCAGGTCAGTTAACGTCCTGTCATCTTGAGGATGCACTGATGGATCAAGAGGAATGTGTTTCTGTTTCCTCTCGATTAGTTCATTGTGTCTTGCATAATCAGAATGATTTTCCAAAAGAACAAGTCAATTATTTCACTAGAAAGGGGGTTATTATGGTATTGGGCAATTGAATTTTAACATCAATCATGCAATTATAATACTTGAGACATTTCATGTATAAATAATCTGCTAAAATAAGAAATGTTGCTGGAACGGTCATCTGATTGAAGCAATCTGTGAGAGTTCCATGTGGAATAGATGGTGCTGTTTGGCCTAACATTATTATTTTTATCTGAAGACATTGAAACCTGAAACTAAGTCAGTGGTAAGAAATTCACATCTGCTGTTCAATTCATCTCTTGTTTAATTATATAAGTATGATAATTTTATAGAGTCATACAGCACAGAAACAGACCCTTTCATCCAACAGTTTATGCAATACATAGTCCCAAACTAAACAAGTCCCACTTGCCTGTGCCTGGTCTATATCCCTCCAAACCTTTCCTATTCAAGTGCAGAGGAACCTCGATTATCTGAACATGATGGGCGGGCACTATTTTGTTCGGATAATTGATTATTCGGATAATCGATTTTACCTGAAACAAGTGAAGCCATACTGATCTCATACCGTGCTAAATCGGAGAATTCGTTTAAATCTATAACTTTAATGAGTTTGCTATTTAAGCAAACTAATCTTTGCATTCTGCAAATTACAGGTTAAACTGAGATGGACTTAGCGTCACATAAATGCTGTACATTAAATCCCAGCATTATGCAAGGTCCCAAACAGCTTCTACGATCACAAGAGCATTTGTCAGTTTCTGGGAACTCAGTGTCACGATAGAAAGACAGAAGCACCACCTCACACACGCGTTTACTTTCTCGGCCATTTTTCTCATGAACGGCCCAGTGAAGTGACAGGAATACCCTGGAAAGCACTTATCTTTGCAAAGAGCTGTGTAACTAACCATTACCTAAAAAACATCCAATCGTTGATGCTTGAAGTGCTTGTGTTTCTTTGTTTTTGCCAGCATTTTCAAATCTCCTTCAGTCCAGGTAAATCGAATACGCTTACCTCTTTGATGTAGCCTTTTTGCAGAACCTTGAGGTCTTCTTCGGATAATCTGAAATTCGGATAATTGATATTCAGTAAATCAAGGTTCCTATGTACTTATCCAAATGTCTTTTAAACATTGTAATTGTGCCCACATCCACCCATGTATTTGGAAATGAATGCCTCTCCTGCCAGTAAACCAGCTTGGAAAGACAATGGAGAATGTTAACTGAACTATATTTCAATCGTTGCTCAGCTACTTTGGACAGCAGAGTGGGGAGAGATCTGGAACAGTCTCTCTCTTTCTCTCTCTCCCCTTTTCTTTTGTCTCTCATGATCTCAGAAATAGCTCGTCATTAAAAAAACAAATTAGGAAAACAACCATTCATGAAAAACTGATTACTGTTTCGAACTGAATAACTTTTGTTGTCTCTATTTCTACCAGAAATTATGCCTTTTAAAATTATTACTTGTGTTTGGGTGGTTTATGATGCATTTTAAAACATTTTTTCACAGACTTAGAGTCAAATAAAATTCCTCGAAGTTCACTCAAAGAAATCTTGATGGTGGGCTGCTTCATTTCCTAGTGAGCTACATTTAATTGAAATGTGGTAACTGCACAGAAAATCAAAACAATTTAAAAGCAAAATACTGCAGATGTTGGAAATCTGAAACAAACGAGGAGAATCCAGGAGAAACTCAGCAGATCTGACAACATTTAGATTAGATTCCCTACAGTGTGGAAACAGGCCCTTCGGCCCAACAAGTCCACACTGACCCTCCGAAGAGTAACCCACCCAGAAGATAAGTAGAGTTGGCATTTTGAGTCTTGGATGACTCTTCTTCAGAACAGAGGAAATAAAATTAGTTGATGTTACTGACCAGAAGAGAGTGAAAAAGAGATGAGCTGATTCTCTCTCCTTGGCTGGTTGTAGTCTGATATACAAGACAAAAGCGTTGCTGTGTTTTTGATGCTGTTAACACACAGCAATTCAGGGGAAATTACTCACATTCACCTTTTAAATTATCCTTACACACAAATAGAATACATCCCAGAAACACACCTACATTTCGCATTTTATCCAGAGCATCAGCAACTATGGCATCTCTACCAACCTTCACACCATTACCTCTGGGATCACCCAAAGATCCTATTTGACTTCCTCTCAATGTTTCCCATTGAATGCGGAGTTCAATGGGGTTGATATCTGCTCTGCTTTGCACTTGCTTCTTAGAGTCATGGCCACCATTTTGATAATAACCACTTCACTGATAATTTTTTATTTTGATAAAGATTAAGAACCTAAAGGATTGGTCAATTATTATGGGGAAGAAATTCTTGAAAAGTGGAGGAACATATTTCCATCTTGACTTTTTCAACATGTACTGTTCCAGCTGAACATGGGATACCACTTTGATCCATAGGTCTTGCAAATGAACATTGGTTCTTATGAGATGCCATGGGTCTAAACAGAGTTAAGTCAAAACAGCAATCTGCTCAAATACATGAACTTTTTTTGTCAAGGGATAATTTGTGATCACAGAAATTAGTTGATTGCAAGTCGATAGCCTGTTTTAATCTCCCTTCATATTGATTTCTATTGAAGTCAGATGGAAGAGATAGTGAACATTGTGGCGAGACATGGAATCACTTATTTTCAGTAATTGTACAAAGTCAAATCACTCCCTTGATTTTTTTAAAAAAGTGATAGGATAGTGATAGGAGACATTTAACTCTTCCTGCGAGGGTTGTATTCACCTGCAGCTGGAGTCAGTGCCATCATGTTAATGGACAAGTCTTTCCAATGGTAATGATGCCTGGTTCTGTTCCCTCAAGTGAATAGTGATTAAAACACTAATTGCTGAACAAAACATTACTTCCAAAATGCTGAATTAAACCTGGTATCTACATGAGCACACTGAATCAAGTAGATTTGGAGTCATTTTTAATTTCAAACAGTGCTAACCTTACCAATTGTCTCTGTGTAAGGATGAGATTAATATTTTGTGATTTTCCAAATGAGTGATGCATTTTTTTTTGTAGAATGGCAGCTGCTGTACCTCACTGGGATGTATCTGACATCTTGGAACTTGATTTCCCAAGGCTATCCTCTGAATGGTATGAGAGAATCAGAGCATTATAGAACCCCTGCAGTGTGGATGCGGGCCATTCAGCCCATCAAGTCCATACTGACCCTCTGAAGAGCATCCCACATAGACCCACCACCCCTGTAACCTTGCATTTTCCAATTCACCTAACCTGCACATCTTTGGACTGTGGGAGGAAACCAGAGCACCCAGAGGAAACCCACACAGTCACAGGGAGAATGTGCAAACTCCACACAGATAGTCACCCGAGGGTGGAATTGCACCCAGGTCCCTGGCACTGTGAGGCGGCAGTACAAACCACTGAGCCACCATGCTGACATTTGATATTGCAACAAGCAGCTACGTTTATGCACCAAAATTTATTGCACCTTCTGCGGTTGAGGAAGTACAATGGATCTATGAGGCAGGAGATTAACCAGCTATAACAACCTAGTGATGATAGGAAATACCTCCTCATAGCTGCACCATATTAAACATTGGAGAATTTGTGCAGTTGCAGTGTCCCTGCCCCTGAGCCACGAGCTTTGGGTTAAAATTTCACCTGTTCTAGAAGTGGAATATAAAATCTCTGAACAGGTTATCGAGAAAATAGTTCAATTCCATTGGACTTCAGCTCCAGACACTCAAGGATAGAACTTTGGAGGAAAGTTGCCCGCTCCCAATATCAATTGAACATTCTCTCCTGCGCCAATATAATAGTTTTCCAATCTCCTGAAAATCAGCCATTGAGTGAGATTGCCAATTGCGATCACTTTACAGCAGGATGCCTCACCAGCTTTATTGAATTCTTTGAGGGTGTGACAAAACACGTTGATGAAAGTAGAGCAGGGAATGTGGTGTACATGGGTTTTAGCAAGACGTTTGATCAAGTTCCCCATGGTAGGCTCATTCAGAAAGTAAGGAGGCATGGGATACAGGGAAACCTGGCTGTCTAGATACAGAATTGGTTGGCCCATAGACAACAGAGGGTGGTGGTAGAAGGAAAGTATTAAGCCTGGAGCTTGGTAACCAGTCGTGTTCCGCAGGGATCTCTTCTGGGGCCTCTGCTCTTTGTGATTTTTATGAATGACTTGGATGAGGAAGTGGAAGCGTGATTTGCCAATAGTATGAAGGGCAGTGGAGTTATGGATAGTGTGGAAGGTTGTTGTAGGTTGCAACAGAACATTTACAGGAAGCAAAACTGGGCTGATAAGTGGCAGATGGAGTTCAACCTGGAAAAGTGTGAAGTGATTCATTTTAGAAGGTCAAATTTGAATGCAGAATACAGGGTCAAAGGCAGGATTCCTGGCAGTATGGAAGAATTTTGGGGTCCATGTCCATAGATCCCTCAGAGTTGCCACCCAAGTTGATAGGGTTATTAAGAAGGCACATGGTGTGTTGGCTTTCATTAGCAGGGGATTGAGTTTAAGAAGTGCGAGGTTATGCTGCAGCTCGATAGAGCCCTCGTTAGACCACACTTTGAATATTGTGTTCAGTTCTGATTGCCTCAGTATAGGAAGTACATGGATGCTTTAGAGAGGGTGCAGAGGAGATTTACCAGGATTCTGCCTGGACTGGAGGGCATGTCTTATGAAGAAAGGTTAAAGGAGCTAGGGCTTTTCTCATTGGAGTGAAGAAGGATGAGAGGTGACTTGATAGAAGTGTACAAGATGTTGAGAGGCATAGATAGAGTGGATGGCCAGAGATTTTTTCCTGTGGCGGAAATGTCTATCACCTGTGTTCATAATTTTAAGATAATTGGAGGAAGGCTTAGGGGAGATGATAGGGGTATTTCCTTTACACAGAGGGTGGTGGGTGAATGGAATGCACTGCCGGCAGTGGTAGTAGAGTCAGATGCATTAGGGACATTTAAGCAAATCTTGGATAGGCACACTGAAGATAGTACAATGAAACGTATGTAGGTCAGTCTGATCTTAGAGTAGGATAAAAGGTCGGCACAACATCGAGTGCTGAAGGGCCTGTACTAAGCTGTACTGTTCTATGCTTATGTTCTATGATGCAATTGAATCAGAGAATCAATATTGTAAATTGTGTGGGTCGTATCTCTTCCTGTCTCTTCTCAATTATAAGATCAGAAAGCAGGCACTGATAGTAGCATAACTCCTCAAAACAAACTGCACCTCTTAAACCCACTGCTGAATGAATTGAAGGTTCCACTTCCTGCCCAGGCAATACTCCAAGAAGTGTCCACTCATTGTGTCAATGAATCTTTCCCGAAATCTGAACTAGCAAAAATTGAAATGTTCTCAGATGATCATTCATTCATTGACGATCCCTCACAGACAAGGATGTCTCTCTTCCATTCTCATGGTATGTTCATAGGTGGCTGTGCAGACCAATGTGGTGTCTGCAGGCTCTGTTACACATGGTGCAGAAGGTGGTCATGGGAAGGAGTAGGTGGGGCATCAATGTGGTAGCACGTTCCTTTCGCTGTTCTCTTCTGGCTTCCACTTTTTCCTGACAAAATTCTTGATGGTTTTCCTGGATGCTCCTCCTCCACTTTGGATGGTCTTGGGCCAATGATTCCCAGGTGTCTATGGGAGCAGAGCACTTGCTTGGGGAGTCTCGTGTCGGTCATGGGGACGACATGCTTAGACCATTGCAGGGGATGTCGGGGGGGGGGTCAATGCCTCAATGCTGGGGATGTTGGCCCAGTCAAGGAGGCTGGTGATAGTACATCTTTCTTCCCAGTGGATTCACAGGATCTTGCAGAGGCAGCATTGGTGGTAATATTTCAGGTAATATTTGTCCTTTGATATTGTCTTTGTGTTTTGATGTTGCCTTTGCCCTTTTAGATGGAAGTGGTTAGGGGTTTGGAAGGAATCTTGTCGAATTTCTGTCATGTTATAGTGCATAAGAAATAGGAGCAGGAGTAAGGCATCTGGCCCTTCGAGCCTACTCGGACATTCAATACGATCACAGCTGATCCTTTTGTGAACTCAGCTTCACATAGCCGCCCACTCACCATAACCCTTAATACCTTTACTATTCAAAATCTATCTATCTTTACCTTAAAAACGTTCAGAGAGGTAGCCTCAACTGCTTCACTGGGCAGGGAATTCCATAGGTTCATAATCCTTCAGGTAAAGGACTCAACTCAGTCCTGAGTCTGCTCCCCCTTATTTTGAGATTATGCACCCTATGCCAGTGGAAACAACTTCCATGCATCTATCTTATCTATTCCCTTTATAATTTTATATGTTTCTATAAGATCCCCCCTCATTCTTTGAAATTTCAATGAGGATAGTCCCAGTTTACCCAGTCTATCTTCATTATCCAACCCCCTACGGAATCAACCTAGTGAACCCCCTCTGCACCCTCTCCAGTGCCAGTACATCCTTTCTCAAGTAAGGAGACCAAAACTGCACACAGTACTCCAGGTGAAGCCTCACCAGCACTCTACACAGCTGGAATATAACTTCCTTACTTTTAAAATTCATCCCTCTAGCAACAAAGGACAATTTTTCTTTTGCCTTCTTAACTACCTGCTGCACCTGCATTTTATGATTCATTCACAAGGGCACCCAGGTGCCTCTGCATTGCAGCATTGGTGGTGGGGAGAACAGATATTTGTGGATGTAGTGCCAATCAAAGGGCTCTTTTCTCATGGATGGTGTCAATCTTCTTGAGTGCTTTCTGGGGATTATTCTACCACACTCTTGACTAGCAGGACTACATAGTTTATATCTGATCCACAGCTTGTGGAATAACTTAGCTCTGGCTATCACTTACTGCTTATACTGATAGCTTCACTAAGTTGACAGCTCATTTTTGGTTATACCTGATGTTGCTTCTGGCATGACCTCCAGCACTTTTCATTATCAGGCATGGCAATGTCATCATGTTAAATGAACCAGACCTGAAACAGATCTAGCAATTCTAAACCTGGACATTGTTAAATGCCATGGACAATCAGAAGCAGTAGAACTGTATTCCAACATAATCTGTGACGGTGTAGTCCAGCATATACCCCACTCAACCATTACCATCAAGGCAGAGTATCAACATTGGTTCAATGGAGAGTGTGGGAGGGCAAGCCAGGAGCAGCACCAGGTATACTTAAAAATGAGTAGTCAACCTGATGAAGCCACTAAACAAGACTAAAGGTAAAGTCACCACAGCCCCTCATGGCTTTACCTCAGGGTCACCATACCTCAGGCAAGGGAAGAGGTTGAGAAGGATAATTTTAGCTGTTGCAGGAATTGAACCCGCACTTTGAGATCAGAAACCAGCTGTCCAGCCATCTTAGCTAACCTTAGACCCCAAAAAGAAAACAAGAGTACTGTATGCCAAACAGCAAAAGCAGCAAGTGATGAACTGATCTAAGCCACATTAATATTGATGGATATTAGGACAAATAAAAGGACATAAAGTCTCAACAAATATCCCAATCCTGCAGGACAGGGGAGCCCAGCACATTAGAGCAAAAGACAAGATTGATTTGCTACACCTTCAGCCAAAAGTGGCAAGTAAATGATCAATCTCAGTATCCACACCCAGCATCACAGATACCAGTCTTTATTTGATCAGCCAATTTCATTCACTCCATGTGATATCAAGAAACAGTTAAAGAGGCGCTGCATCCCACAAAGGCTACGGGCCCTGATAACATTCCGGCAATAGCAATAACAACTTGTGCTCCAGAATTGCCACTCCCCTAGCCAAGCTCTTTCAGTACAGTTACAGCACTGACATCCACCCAAAAATGTAAAAGGTTGTTGAGGGATGTCCTGAGGCATAACCTGCTCACTGATACTTGGTTTAGGTTCTTCCAGGCACAGAACATCAATACAGCCTTGGTTCAAACATCAACAAAACAGCTGAATACCTGAGGTTTCAGTGAGAGTGACTGCCTTTAACATTAAGGCCATATTTAATCAATCATAGAATAATGGAACCCTTGTAAAGTTAGAGTCAAAGGGAACTGGAGGAAAAATTATCTACACTTTGGGATCATACCTAGCACAAAGGAAGATAGTTGCAGTAGTTGGATGTCTGTCATCTCAGCTCCTGAACATCTCTGCAGGAAGGTAGTCTCCTAGGCCCAACCATCTTCAGCTACTTTATCAAAGACCTTTCCTCCAACATAAGGTCAGAATTGTGGATGTTCACTAATAACTGCACAATGTTCAGCACCATTCTTGATTCCTCAGATACTGAAGCAATCTATGTCCAAATGCAGCCAGACCTGCATAATATCCAGGCAGATAGATGACAAATTACATTCATACAAGTGCCAAACAGTAACTATCTCCAACAAAAGTGAATCTAACCATCACCTCTTGAGATTCAATGGCATTATAGTCACTGAATCATACATTATCAACATCCTGGAGAGTTACTATTGACAGGAAACTGAAGTGGACTTACCATAGAAACACATTGGCTACAAGAGCTCGGAATATTGCAGTGAATAACACTTCTCCTAAGCAATCAAAAACTGTCAGCTACAAAAGAGGCACAAGTCAAGAGTGTGATGAAATTGTCCTCACTCTCCTGCAGCTCCAGCCACACTAAAGACATTTGACACCATCAAATCAGCCTGTTTGATTAATATCACATCCACAAATATCCACCCCCTCCAGCATTTACAAGATGCACTACAGTAACTCAGTAAGGCTCCTTTGACAGCACTTTCTGAATCTATAACCACGTTCATGGAGAAAGGTAAATGCATGGAAACATCACCATCTGCAAGTTCCCCTCCAAGTCACTCACCATTCTGACGGGAAAATATGTCACTGTTCCTTAATTGTCAGTGGGTCGAAATTCTGGAATCCCCTTTGTAACAGCACTGGGGTGCCCATCCACTCCAAGAACTGCATCATTATCAGAAAGCCACTCACTACCACCATCTGCAGGGGAATGAGGGAAAGTGCAATAAAGGCTGGCCCAGCCAATGACATTCACATTCTGTGTTCAAATGAAAATGATGAATTATGACCATCATTATCGTTCTGGATAAAAGAGACATGCTGCCAAAGTTTTCTCCTGCTGTCATCAGGACAGTTGCGAGAATACGAAATTTCAAAGGAGACAACAATTTATGCTTTATGAGAAACATGGTTCTGATTGGTTGTAAACTAGAATTTTGATTAATAGCAGTGCTGAGGTGGAGAATGCACCAGAGAATGGTCTCATCCACACATTTGGTTAAATTCGAAAAAGACAAGTTAGTTCTGATTGGTTAAGATGTTTCCATGGGGAATATACCAATGAACCAATGCCTCAAGCTTTAGTTTATTTAAAAAGGCACAATGGCTGGACATGTTCATTTCCCCGAAACATCGATTTTCCTGCTCCTCGGATGCTGCCTGACCTACTGACTTTTCCTGCACCACACTCTCAACTCTGATCTCCAGCATCTGCAGTAGTCACTTTCGCCTATGTTCATTTCACCTGCAGAGGACCCACCCATCTGAGAATAGATGTACCTTCCAGTAAATGTAAGTGAGTGACACAACACACCCGACTGCTTATCTTAAATTGCTTGTTCAAATAAATTGTTGGCAAAATCAAGATTACTCAGTAAGTGATGTCCAACCATATTGGATACTGCATTCTGACCATTGAAAGCATGGACTGGTTGACAGCATCTAACACCTTGCAAACAGTCACCAGGATATCTTATTTGTTTGACCTAATCCATCAGACTATGGGGAATACAGTCTACAAACCTGGTAACTTACAGGCACTGAAATTACTGGCATATCACGTTACTCAGTTCTGTGACAGATAGGACATGTTTTTGGCTGGAGGTAAGCATCCTGTTACTGAGGAATTCCAATGTGGAGGAGAAAGTGAGGACTGCAGATGCTGGAGATCAGAGCTGAAAATGTGTTGCTGGAAAAGCGCAGCAGGTCAGGCAGCATCCAAGGAATAGGAGAATCGACGTTTCGGCCATAAGCCTTTCTTCAGGAATTCCAGTGTGGACCCTAGCTGATGGAATATGGCTCAGTAGGAACCCCAATGATGATACAAGTTGGGACCATGGTCACTTACATGCTGCCTTCAAGCAATGTTAGAAGATTGGCTGAAACTGAGAAATAAAGAGATTAGATTTAAAATTCACAGGTTTCTGAGCAGTATAAATATGAGCAAGAATTTCCAGTCAGAGTGATCCAGGTTTATGGATTTGTGGAAGAAAGGAGGAGAGGATGCTCCTCTCCACATCAACGGAGCTGAAGTGGAGAGCATTGAGAACATCAAGGTTCTAAGAGTGATGATGACCAACAATCTGATCTGGACTTCCCATGTCGATGTGATGGTGAAGAAGGCAAAACAACACCTCTTCTTCCTCAGGAGGCTAAGGAAATTCAGTATGTCCTTATAGACTTTCATCAACTTTTAATGATGCACCAAAGACAGCATTCTATCTGGATGCATCACAGCTTGGTACGACAACTGCTCTGCCCAAGACTGTAAGAAACTACAGAGAGTTGTGAACACAGCCCAGACCATTACCCAAGCCCACCTTCCATCCATTGACTCCATCTACACTTCTCATTGCCTCGGAAAGGAAGCCAATATCATCAAAGACCCCTCCCACCGTGGCTATAATCTGGTCCAACCTCTTCCGTTGAGCAAAAGATACGAACGTTTAAACACACACACCATCAGGTTCAAGAACTTCTTCGCTGTTAATAGATTGCTGAATGTAACCTCTCAAATTTCAAACCTAATGTTGATCTTGCCTTTGTAAACCTTCTGTGCAGCCGTAACTTTGTGTGCCTTGCTTTGCTCAATCACCCTATGATCGTTATGTCCTTGTATGTTATGATCTGCTGCAAACCAAAACTTTTCACTGGACTTAGGTACATGTGACAATAATAAATCAAATCAAGTTAAATGAAATTTCATTTCAGAGGTACACTGTGATTCTGATTGTCATATTTTTACTGCATTTCAGTTTTAAAGATGGAACAATCTGTGATGTAAAAAACATTAAAAAGCAATGAAGCAAATCATGTTTATTGTAAATGAACATGGATATTGCAGCCAAAACTAATGAAAGTACCCAAAAACGTAAATGTTAATGGAGCTGCTTGACACAAAAGGAGAAACTGAAAATATTGTTGAGTTTTGCTGTTCACATCAAGGATTGCGTTTTTGTCGCATTTAATAAACATCTTCGTGCCTTCAGCTCCAAGTTCCCCCTCTTTGCCATAATTAACTTGACATAGGCTAAGTTTTCATCTTTTGTGGCTGGTGTTTGTGACCCGTCCTTCATTGCCCTTGAACTGAATGATTTGTTTATTTCAGAGGGCAGTTGAGAGCCAATCACATTGCTGTTGGATCTGGAGTTATTTATAGGTCAAACCAAACGGATGGCAGACTGCCTCCCTTGCAATGGGGAGTGGTGAAAAGAGATGGATAAACTTACAGAATGCACATATGATCAGAAATGTATTCTATCATATATTTGTAAGAAAGGTTACATATTACTTAGAAAGTAAGAAACTACATGTAAGCTATAAATTGACATTTGGCAGTACACAACTTGAGATTTTGTTGAAAAAAAATCACTTTTGTTGAATCTACTTGCCTGATACTCATAGAATCCGTACAGTGTAGAAGCAGATCGAGTCCACACTAACCCTCGAAAGAGCATCCCATCCAGACCTAACCCCATAATCCCACATTCCCATTGGCTAATCCACCTAGTCTACATACCCCTGGACACTAGGTCAATTTAGCATGGCCAATCCACCTAACCTGCATATCTTTGGACTATGGGAGGAAACTGGAGCACCTAGAGGAAACCTGCACAGAGAGAATGTGCAAACTCGACAAAGGCAGTCACCCAAGGTTGCAGTCAAACTTAGGTCTCTGGCACTCTCAGGCACCAGTGCTAACCACTGAGCCACCATGCCACCCATCAGGTGGAAATTTCAGGGGAAAACCAGCATTTATACTCTGAGAGGAGAGTTGAGATTGGTTGGTAATGGAATCAGCTTGGTAGAAGGATAGCCCATGGAGAATGCACCAGCTGATGGTGATTGACAGTTAACATTCACTCTCTTTGTAATTTATAGACCAGACAGGTTGAATCTGCTTAGGCAAGTCTTTGCCCTGAGAAATGAACCAGTGAATGTCTAACACATTTTTGTAGAGTTGAAATAGGCATAGAGCTTGTGAAGGTTTATTTTGTTTGTAATGTATAGAGCGGTCAGTATTACTATATGTAGTTTGCAGTACAGAGAGGTGCACCATACTCTGACCCAAACTGTCAAAACAAAATTGGCTTTTAGCAATAATTCTTCACACACTCAGAATTATCCAACAAAGCTAGTCTGTTTGTGAAACATATCTCATGCTGTTGTGAGCTTTCAAGCACAGGGGCTGCTTGGTTACATTCAGTACCTTCCTCAATGCAAATAGCCTGAAGGAATATGCTGTTTGATATGATCTGCCAGTCTACATACCTGACAGCATTCTTGTCTTGTGTAGGATAAATGTTGCTTTTCCCCTTAAATTGGTGTTCTTGCAAACTGCCTTGATGAATTCAAGATGTAAATCTTTGACAAAATGCATCTTTTTCAGCAATATTCAAATTTAGTTCCTTTATTTATTCGCTTAGACGTGAATATCAATAGTGAACCCATCATTTATCAGCCACCCTTAACTGACATTTGAGTCAATTGACAGTTGAATTGAGAACATATTGTTATTCTAACTGCCTAAATACATCTGAAATAATTGCTAGGTGCTTTCAAAGATCTGGAGTCAAGCACATTGACTGTGAATCTGGAGTGTCATGTATCATCCAGACCAGGTAATGATGGCAGATTCCTTTTCCTGAAGTGAACCCGAACACATTTTTCCAACAATCTGGAAGTTTCATGATAAGATCTTCTCATATAAGCTTTCTATTCCAAATCTATTTTAATTATTTTAATTCCATAGCTGCCTTGGAGGGACTCAAACATATCCCTGGATTACTAATTCAGGCTTTGTATCATTAGTTGAGTAAGCTTCTAAGTGTGTTTTAGGTGTGTTTAATAATATGCAAGTAAAAACATTAATCATATGAGCTAAGATGTAGAGATAGCTATTAAAGCTGTTGTAATGGGAATTAAATAAGATTATACAAAAAGGGGTTACAAGAGAAAGGCAACACCTCACAAGCTAGTACAAGGCCCATTTTAGCAGCATGAACCTTGAACACCCCAAATGTCCACAAAAATGACTGGAGTGTATTATTGTGCACCCTAGAGCTTGTATCAGTCTTGGGAGCAGACTGGAATAAAATCAGATTCCTGGGATGGAAGATCTATGAATGATTTCTGTTTATTGTATAAGCATGAAATGTAAACAATGCACGTGTATGTGATCACAGCATTGGGGGAGGGATTAAAGGTCAATGGATTTTTGTATGTATCAGACAGAGGTGCGACACCATTTAGTTAGCCTAAGACTGACACTCTCTTTGAGATTGCTTGAATCAATATTTGATTTGATTTATTTATTGTCATATGTATCGAAGTACAGTGAAAAGCTTTGTTTATGAACAGTACAGGCAGATCATAGTAAGCAAGGATTATAAAACAAAAGATTTAGACAGAGGCATACAGGTAGCATTTTACAGCGGGCACAAGAGAGAAATCAACGTTTGCCAGAATTCCCTTATGGTCTGTGTAGGAAATTAAACACAGCAATGGCCTTGCAAATAGTGTAGTTGTACCAGATTCTTGGGCTATCCCAGCAAAGGGGTAAGTTTGATTTATTTACACCGAGAGTTACTGCAGTATGCCTACATGAGAACAGTCTGATTGAGAATCAACGGAAGGAGGGGAGATCCAGGACAGGAGTTGTTGAGTGGAGGAGGCTAGGCTATGCTAGAGGTTTATAAATAATGAAAGATATAGATAAAGTGAATGGCAGGTGTCCTTTCCCTAGGGTGGGGGATTTCAAGACTAGGAGTAATACTTTTAAAGCAAGAGGAGAAAGATGCTAAAATGACATGATGGGTAACTTTCTAACACAGAGAGTGATTCATGTGTGGAATGAACTTCCAGAGAAAGTGATGTATACAAGTACAGTTACAATGTTTAAAAGACATTTAGATAACTATGTGAATAAGAAATGTTTGGAAGGATATGGGCTATCTATAGGCAGGTGAGATTAGTTAAATTTGGGATTATGGTCAGCACAGACTGGTTGGACCGAAGGGTCTGTTTCCATGCGGTATGACTATGACTCCATAGGTAGCAGGAACTGTACTGGAAATTGTAGAATTGTGACAGTCATAATAAGATAGGCTTTCAAAAGAGGTTCTGAAAGAAACAATTGAGTTAAAAACAGTTTGGAATAAGTTAGCATATGGTGCACATTTGTGTGCTTTACATCTAGATAAAGAAACAAAGAGCTGAAGAATTTGGTTAAAAATGTTACAGGGTAGAAATGATAATCAGCAAGAAAGCAATGTCCCATAAGGCAATGTGTAACACAAGGAATAGGTCACTGGGAGGCCTGTTTTGGTTGCACTGACTATTGGTTTATAGACAGATCCTGAAACAGACTTCTCCCCAATTTAGTTAAAATTGAATCATGTCAAGCAAAAATCTGTAAACAGTCAACAGCTGCAGCTGCTATCTCACAATTAAAGGCAGGGAAAACTTCCCCCATGTCTCCAACTAATGAGATAAAGCCAACATGCAATGTGGCCCAGAGCAGGGCAACGAAGGAGGTGGGTAAAGGTCCATCCAGTACCAATAGAGAAGGGTCACAACCCCAAAAGGGTATCTTTCCCCACTGAAGTTATAAAGGCCTCCTTGAAAATTTGACTGTGCAGTTCTCTTTGCTGTTACAATGGGAATATTCCTGACATTTGAGTGAAGATAGCATTAAAGCAAAGGGTAGTCTGTACACATCATCGATTCAAAACTGATTTGACTGGAAGAATTTAAATAGTAAACTTCTCTCCAAATAGTATGGATCTATGTTTAAAAAATAAATTTTTACATCCTATAAAGATAGAGAATTTCTTGTTCTGGAAAGTTCAACAATCTTTCTAAATATAGATAAGTGGAAGTTTGGCAGACCTCCAATTTAAGCTCAGAATTTGGACATTATTAACCCGTTAAGCCTCTAATCATAACTACAATGGATTCAAGAATCTAACTACATTCTTCAAGGATGTCATAATTTCAATTAAAGGTTTTCTGAGTTTAGAGTTTGACAAATCAGACCATTTGCTATCTTCTGAAAAATGATCAAAGCTGGATACAATAAAATGATTGTTTCAATTTGTTTCAGTATAATGGAGCGATTGCTTGGGAAGAATTAACTGACCACTAACAAAACCTGTTGGCCCAACAATGATGAAGTTACAGTTAAAAAAAACCCTCAAGAGTGTTATTGCCAAATTTGAATTTGGGATAATTTTAAAACAAAGAAATGCCAAACATAATCGAACAAGTCACTTTTAAGAAAAATAGCACATTTAATTTGTAAGAAAGGACAAATAAGCAGAATTTGATAATACCTGGAACCACACAGTGATGTTTAATTTCTGTTTTAGAGATATTATGATTTAATATTCTTTAAGCTACACAATAGTGTTTTTGCAGAGCTCCTGAATCAGCTAGAATAACAAATATTGGGACCGTTCCCTCCGTGACTACCTGGTCAGGTTCACGCCCCCCTACAACCCACCCTCCAATCCTGGCATTCTCCTCTGCCACCTCAGGAACTGTAAAACCTGCGCCCACACCTCCTCCCTCACCTCTATTCAAGGCCCTAAAGGAGTCTTCCACATTCATCAAAGTTTTACTTGCACATCCACTAATATCATTTATTGTATCCATTGCTCCCGATGCGGTCTCCTCTACATTGGGGAGATTGGGCGCCTCCTAGCAGAGCACTTTAAGGAACATCTCTGGGACACCCGCACCAATCAACCACACCGCCCCGTGGCCCAACATTTCAACTCCCCCTCCCACTCTGCCGAGGACATGGAGGTCCTGGGCCTCCTTCACCTACGCTCCCTCACCACCGGACGCCTGGAGGAAGAACGCCTCATCTTCCGCCTCAGAACACTTCTACCCCAGGGCATCAATGTGGACTTCAACAGTTTCCTCATTTCCCCTTCCCCCACCTCACCCTAGTTCTAAACTTCCAGCTCAGTAACTGTCCCCATGACTTGTCCGGACTTGTCGAACCTGCCTATCTCCTTTTCCACCTATCCACTCCACCCTCTCCTCCCTGACCTATCACCTTCATCCCCTCCCCTACTCACCCATTGTACTCTATGCTACTTTCTCCCCACCCACACCCTCCTCTAGCTTATCTCTCCATGCTTCAGGCTCACTGCTTTTATTCTTGATGAAGGGCTTTTGCCCGAAACGTCAATTTTGAACATAGAACATAGAACATAGAACATAGAACAATACAGCACAGAACAGGCCCTTCGGCCTACGATGTTGTGCCGAACTTCTAACCTAGATTAAGCACCCATCCATGTACCTATCCAAATGCCGCATAAAGGTCGCCAATGATTCTGACTCTACCACTCCCACGGGCAGCGCATTCCATGCCCCCACCACTCTCTGGGTAAAGAACCCACCCCTGACATCTCCCCTATACCTTCCACCCTTCACCTTAAATTTATGTCCCCTTGTAACACTCTGTTGTAACCGGGGAAAAAGTTTCTGACTGTCTACTCTATCTATTCCTCTGATCATCTTATAAACCTCTATCAAGTCACCCCTCATCCTTCGCCGTTCCAACGAGAAAAGGCCGAGAACTCTCAACCTATCCTCGTACGACCTACTCTCCATTCCAGGCAACATCCTGGTAAATCTTCTCTGCACCGTCTCCAAAGCTTCCACATCTTTCCTAAAGTGAGGCGACCAGAACTGCACACAGTACTCCAACTGTGGCCTAACCAAAGTCCTATACAGCTGCAACATCACTTCACGACTCTTGAATTCAATCCCTCTGCTAATGAACGATAATACTCCATAGGCCTTCTTACAAACTCTATCCACCTGAGTGGCAACCTTCAAAGATCTATGTACATAGACCCCAAGATCCCTCTGTTCCTCCACCTGACTAAGAACCCTACCATTAACCCTGCATTCCGCATTCTTATTTGTTCTTCCAAAATGGACAACCTCACACTCGGCAGGGTTGAACTCCATATGCCACTCCTCAGCCCAGCTCTGCATCATATCTAAGTCCCTCTGCAGCCGACAACAGCCCTCCTCACTGTCCACAACTCCACCTATCTTCGTATCATCTGCAAATTTACTGACCCACCCTTCAACTCCCTCATCCAAGTCATTAATAAAAATTACAAACAGCAGAGGACCCAGAACTGATCCCTGCGGAACTCCACTTGTAACTGGGCTCCATGCTGAATATTTACCATCTACCACCACTCTCTGCCTTCGACCGGTTAGCCAGTTTTCTATCCAATTGGCCAAATTTCCCTCTATTCCATGCCTCCTGACTTTCCGCATAAGCCTACCATGGGGAACCTTATCAAATGCCTTACTAAAATCCATGTACACTACATCCACTGCTCTACCCTCATCCACATGCTTGGTCACCTCCTCGAAGAATTCAATAAGACTTGTAAGGCAAGACCTACCCTTCACAAATCCGTGCTGGCTGTCCCTAATCAAGCAGTGTCTTTCCAGATACTCGTAAATCCTATCCCTCAGTACCCTTTCCATTACTTTGCCTACTACAGAAGTAAGACTAACTGGCCTGTAATTCCCGGGGTTATCTCTATTCCCTTTTTTGAACAGGGGCACAACATTCGCTACTCTCCAGTCCCCTGGTACCACCCCCGTTGCCAGTGAAGACGAGAAGATCATTGCCAACGGTACTGCAATTTCCTCTCTTGCTTCCCACATAATCCTAGGGCTTCCCACATAATCCTAGGAAGCTCCTTGGATGCTGCTGGAACTGCTGTGCTCTTCCAGCGCCACTAATCCAGAATCTGGTTTCCAGCATCTGCAGTCATTGTTTTTACCTCAAATATTGGGTTGGCCCACTCAGAAACATACTTTGAATGGTTAGGCACTGACACATAATCAATGGGGAAATGGAGTTTTATACAATCAAAGTGCTACTGGTGAAAGTGCTAAAAAATTATGAAGTAAAATTAATTTGTGGTTGGGATAATTGAAGGCTGAGGAGCTATGAGTATTTAACAAGAAATATCCACAAGATGGGTCCAGGTGAAGAAAGAGCTGGAGAATATTTTAAGCCTATTGGTAATCTATTACTGTAAAATTAACATACTGTAACTAGCTGAGGATGAGCCAACAAGGTAACATACAAGTGCAGCAGGTGGTAAAGAAGGTCTTCATTGTGAGAGGTTTCGAGTACAAGAGCAGGGTTGTGTTGTTACAGTTATATAGGGCATTGGTGAGGCCACACCTCGACATGTGTGTGCAATTTTGGTCTCCTTTTCTGAGGAAGGATGCTCTTGCTCTCAAGGGATTGCAGCGAAGGTTTACCCAGGCTGATTCCAGGGATGGCTGGACTGATGTATGAAGTGAGATTGATGAGGTTAGGATTGTTTTCACTGGAGTTTCAACAAGTGAAGGGGATGTCACAGAGAGTTATAAAATTCTAACAGGACTAGAAAGGGTATTTGTAGGGAAGATGTTCTCGATGGTGGGTGCGTTCAGAACCGGGGTCACAATCTGAGGATTCAGGGTGGACCATTTAGGACAGAGATGAGGAGACATTTCTTCACCCAGAAAGTGGTGAGCCTGTGGAATTCATTGCCACGGGGAGTAACTGATGTCAAACATTGAATATATTAAAGAGGTGGCTAGACATAGCATTTGGGGCAAATGGGATCAAAGATTATGGGGAGAAAACAGGATTAGGCTAATGAGTTGGATGATCAGCCATGATCATGATGAATGGCAGAGCAGGCTCAAAAGGGATGAATGGCCTCCTCCTGCTCCTCCCTTCTATGTTTCTATGTTTCTACGTAACATCCTCAATGCAAGATGAAGAAGAAGAGAAGGAGAAGTCCAACAATTTGATGTAAGGAAAGAGAAAAGCAAAAAAAATGAGACCTAGGGGAGGTATTTGTCCTATTTGCAAGTCAACTGTCTGCTTTCAACCAACTGATACTGCTATGATGTGAAATTACCTCTTGCTCCATACATCCAAACATAACATCACAGCATGAAGAATAACTTTCTCCAGGCAGAATTTGGCATCTCAATTTGGCTAGCCAGATCAATCCTAGATAGGAGTATACCCCAGAAAACATCTGATGAAAACGGCCCAATAGAACAAAGAAATAAAGAAGTTCAATAGTGAGGTGAGTATGTTTGGTTTGTAATATCACTCAGACTAAGGATATTGGCTTTATGTTTAGTAGCAGCTCAAAGCTTGATATGAACAGTTCTGAAAGCTTTAGTATTGCATTAACCACTATGCCTCTGTGTTCTAGATTCCTCAGACAGGGGAAACAACCTTGCACGTTCTATCTTGTCAAGTCCCATCAGGATCTTCAAATAAAAACAAAACTGTAGAAGTCGGACTGGAAATCTGAAATGTAAAACAGAATTGTTGGAGAAACTCAGAAGGTCTGGCAGCTTCCAGGGGGAATGAGACAAAGTAAATGTTTTGGGTCTAAAGGGTCTTCTGTGGAACTGATGCATCCAATTGAAGAATGACATGTAACTCACTGAGAAACTTGCAGGTGTGAGTGTCCCCGGACACCTCTTGCCCTTGTCCTTCCAGATGGTTGAGGTTGTGGATTTGAAAATGCTGTCAAAAAGGACATAGTGAGTTGATGGAAAGAATCCAATAACTTGTACTCGCAGCAACCACCAGACTCCAGTCGTGGGTGGGTGGATATTTAAACTGGTTAAAGCTGTATCAGCCAATTGTTCCACCCCATTCCCAAACAATCATTAGATGAAAGCTCTTCACTTTCTGAGGTATGAGTACTGCAGTAGTTCCATCATTCATAACAGCCATATATACAAGAGAAAACAATGACAGGAAGTTGATTAATTTCTGTGTTCACACTAGTGGGAGATATCGATAGCATGAATTTAAAAATGCATGCAATTTAAAATAAAGAGACGCATTGATTTAGGTTAATTGACAAATAAATATTTGATGTCCATACTAACAGTGGCATCAAATAACACAAGACAGCATCAAGTACTGGACAGGAACAAAGTGCGAATTTTTCCCATGACTCCGCGAGGGAGGTCCCATAGTACCAAAACACATAAACATGACAAAAACAGTGATAAAAATGACTTGTATTTATAAAATGTCTCCAAGCATTTTACAACTAAAGAAGCATTTTGAAGTGTAGTTTCATATGTAATGTAGGAAATCAACATTGATTATGTCATGCTGTTATTACAGACGTGGCTACTCTATAATTAATGCATTGATTACAGATTTTAATGCAGGCAATTAACAGGAAACTAGATTAGTACTTTCTGGAGAATGGTGAGATTAAATTAAGTCAGAGGATATTCATGTGGAGTATTTATAAGGTTATGTTTCTGGTCAATGGTAACCCACCACCACAATATTGATATAGGATCTTGGGAAACAGAGATAGTGGGTGGCACAGTGGCACAGTGGTTAGAACTGTTGCCCCACAGCGCCAGAGACCCGGGTTCAATTCCCGCCTCAGGTGACTGACTGTGTGGAGTTTGCACATTCTCCCTGTGCCTGCGTGAGTTTCCTCCGGGTGCTCCGGTTTCCTCCCACAGTCCAAAAATGTGCAGGTTAGGTGCCTTGGCCATGCTAAATTGCCCGTAGTGTTAGGTGAAGGGGTAAGTGTAGGGGGATGGGTCTGGGTGGGTTGTTCTGCAGTGAGTCAGTGTGGACTTGTTGGGCCGAAGGGCCTGTTTCTTCACTGTAATTAATCTAATACCATTAAATGTAAAGGGGACTGGCACTTGTGAGGTGGAAATGCTACTTATCTGCCCTAACATGAATATTCTCCAGTTCTTGCTATACATAGTCATTACTTCAATATCTGAGGAGTTGCAAATGAAGCTGTGTTATGCAATCATTAGCAAAGCCTTCTGACTATTTGATGGATGACTGACCTCCAACAACCACAACCATTTTCCTTACTGCTGCTGGGGAGTTTTCACCTTGATTCTCATTTACTTCAATTTTACTAATGTACCTTGATGTCTCAATTATATGTTGCCTTGATGTTAAGGATAGTCCTCTCACATTACTTTTAGCGATCAATTTTTTTGTTTATGTTTAAAAAAAACCTGTAATGAATTAGGGAGCTGAGTGGTTCAGGTGGAATTTAAACTGACTACTGATCAGCAGATCATTCCTGTCACTGTGCTACTTGATAACATTGCAAAAGACACTTTCCATCACTTTACTGATGATCGAGAGTAGACTGATAGGTCAGAAAATGGCCAGGTTGGATATTTCCTGCTTTTTACAGACAGGACATACCTGGCAATTTTCCACATTGTCAGGTAAATGCCAGTGTTCTAACAGGGGAGCAGCAAGTTCTGGAGCACAGGTCTTCAGGAGTGCGGCACGGTGTCATAGTGGTTAACGCTGCTGCCTCACAGCGCCGGAGACCTGGGTTCCATTCCTGCCTTGGGCAACTGTCTGTGTGGAGTTTGCACATTCTCCCATGTGTTTCCTCCAGATGCTCCGGTTTCCTCCCACAGTCCAAAGATGTGCAGGTTAGGTGAATTGGCCATGCTAAATTGCCTGTAGTGTTAGGTGAAGGGGTAAATGTAGGGTAATGGGTCTGGGTGGGTTGCTCTTCGGAGGGTCGGTGTGGACTTGTTGGGCTGAAGGGCCTGTTTCCACACTGTAAGTAATCTAATCTATTGTCAGAATGCTCGCAGAGCTAATCATTGCAGTTTTCAATGTCTCTAACCATTTATTGATATCACAAGGAGTGAATAGGATTGGCTGAGGTCTGGCCTCTGTGACACTGCATCTATTTGTGGCTGAAAATGTTTAAAAATGCTTCAGATTTTTTGTTGTACTAACATACTGGGTGCTCCCATCATTGAATCACAGTGTGGAGGCAGACCATTCAGCCCATCGAGACCACACTAACCCTCCAAAAGGTGCCCCACTCAGACTCACCACACCACCCTATCCCTGTAACCCTGCATTTCTTGTGGCTAATCCAACCAGCCTGCACATCATGGGCAATTTAGCATGGCCAATGCATGTGTTTGTGTGGGTTTCCTCCAGGTGCTCCGGTTTCCTCCGACAGTCCAAAGATGTGCAGATCAGGTGAATAAGCCATGCTAAATTGCCCATAGTGTTAGGTGCATTAGTCAGGGGTAATTATGGGGTAGGGGAATGCATCTGGGTGGGTTACTCTTCGGAGGGTCGATGTGGACTGGTTGGACCGAAGGACTTGTTTGCACACTGTAGGGAATCTAATCTAATCTTTGGACTGTTGGAAGAAACCAGAGCACCTGGAGGAAGCTCATGCAGACTCGGGGAGAATGTGCAAATTCCACACAGTTGCCCAAGACTGGAATCGAAACCGGGTCCCTGGCGCTGTGAGGCAGCAGTGTGAAACATGCCATGAGGATGGGGATATTTGTGAAGCTTCATCCTCCAATGAGTTGTTTAATTGTCCATCATTATTCACAACAGGTTGTGGCATAACTGCAACTGATCAATAGATCAGATGAAGAATCTCAATTTTCTCTCATTAGTGGCTTCTTCTGTTTTCACAAACTACACCAATTTCTCTGAAAGGCACCCATAAAATAATTTGCTGTTGGATTAGCTCTTCCTGCAAAAATAAATTCACAATTGCCTGTGAGTCACTATGACTCATTCACAAACAGGTCTAGACTTTCTTCTGGGACCTGCATGTGTCTGCCTTTAACACTAACAGTCAATCACAATACTCAGAGTAAATATCAAAGTGCTCATCAAAAGCCTTTAGTACTTGATGATATGCTGCTGAATCTTCAGTGATGACTTGTCTTGTCAATATAGTGTCACCACAATTTCCACTGAATATATAAACAGATTGACCTGTTATCTCTCTGGCTTTTGTGATGACGTTTTTATATAATATTATTGCTTGAGAGCATAGGCTCTAAAGTGAAAAGCAGTGTATAGGTTTAAGTACAAATTAAAATTTTATTTCATGTGTTAAGAAAGGAAACACATGATTTTTAGTTTCATTTTTTGCCCATGGGTTCTACTGAGTTGTCTGCAGTTTTTTTTTACATAAAATTTATATCAAGTTGTTAAATCCTTGAGGTGAATAATTCAGTACATTGGTAAATAAAGGTATCAGAGAGAAAAAAAAAACTGCTGACAGTAATACAGAAATCCAGAATAATCCAGAGGTCAGGTAGTGTGCTGGTTCATGCAGACCGAAGAGGTCCTTCGCAGCAGAGGTTCTGAGTGGCTTAGAAGTCAGTGAGGAAAAAGATTCAGAAACAAAAGAATGCTGTTGTATGAGAGAAGACATCCTGCAAGAATTTTGAAGACATGAATAAGGAATGCATGTTAAGTAGTAAGTAATCTGAATTAGCAGCTTGTTTAAGCATCTTAGGAAGAGACATCAACTGAAGAAAATAACATTGAATGAATGCTAACTTGTGCTGAAAATAATTACAGCTATTCCAATCGAATAAGAAGTCTTAGTACAGGGACAGAATTGACCCTTTGCTGGGGTTTGAATGTCTGTAAGGTTATTGTTGTGTTAAAAGAGGTGAATCTTTATTTCTGACATCTGTAATAAGACTGTTTCAAATAATCTTGTTTAGTGTAAGACAGTTTGTGTTTTTACTTTATTATGTAATTAAGCTGAATGTTCTTTCATCAAAAGTGTGTCGTCAGCTTCTTGTGAAAGTAACTAACAACCAACAAAAAAAAATTACAGGCTATCAAAGTAGATCATACTCTGTATCTGACTTAAGTCATAAAGACATAAAACATGGAAACAGACCCTTTGGTCCAACTCATCCATGCTGACCAGACATCCTAAATTAGTCTAGTTCCATTTGTCAGCCTTTGGGCCATATCCCTTCAAACACTTCCCATTCACATATCCATCCAGATGCCTTTTAAACATTGTAATTGTGCCGGCCTCCACCACTTCCTCTAGCAGTTTATCCAGTATTACCATCAGATGGGATCATAACACTTGTGAGAGAGACTTGAGGCAACACAGAAGTACTCAGTGCTACTTGTGGTTCAGTGTAGCCTGGTCAGGCCTCTCCATGTGGTGGGATGTCTTGGGGAGTAAAAGTATCTCCTCCATTTTGAAGTTCATTGTGGCAGGGGTCAGAGTAAACGTCCCTTCTACTCATTATGTACTGTTTGTTGTGATTTCTGCCAATTTCACTTGCTGCAGGTGTCTCCTTCTATCAATGTTTGTTCTCTGCTGTGAGTTCTTTTGGTTTTGCTTACCACTCGAATCGGGCTGGTTTGCACTTCACTTTATGCTGGGGTCTGTATGCGCCAAGTCAGCCAGTGCTGCACATCCCAGAAGTCTTTGCGGCCTTAACTCTGCCAGTCTCATGGGCTGCTCCATATTATTTAGCTTTTTTTTCTGTGTTTTGCCTATCTGGCCCATTGCCTGAGATGGTCTCCTGTGATCTCTGCAGTGATCCTTTTCCCTTTAGGAGGCTGCTTTTTTGTTCCTGATCCACTTTGAAATCAGAACATGTCTGCTGCTATTGCTCACCATTGCTTGAATGCCTGCACTAGTGTGAGATGTTACTGGGCACCACTTCCATTATGCATGGAAAAAGTTTTCTGATTTACAGCTGTCACCATATTGTAAATGTGCTCAAACATGGTCATTGAGCAGGTCTTGGTAGTCAGAACCTTCTCCTGAATGACACGTGGCATAGAGCAGTTCCTGAAAGGCTATCTTGGAATAAGACCTGCTCACACATGACCTGATGTAAAAAACTGAAAGAACTGCAGATGTTGTAAATCAGAAAGAAAAACAGAAGTTGCTGGAAAAGCTCAACAGGTCTGGCAGCAGCTGTGAAGAGAAATCAGAGTTAACGTTTTGGATCCAGTGACCCTTTCTCTGAGGAAGGGTCACCGGACCAGAAATGTTAACTCTGATTTCTCTTTACAGATGCTGCCATGACCGAATGCCACTGCTAGTAATGTCATTAACTATTCTGTTGATAACTATCTCTCTTACACCATATAGTGGAGTGATATTGGAATCAGTGCTGAGGTTTCAACCGTTTACAAGCTTCATTAGTTGAAGAAACCAGGAGTAAAGTCTCGAAGTTTGCTGATTTTATAGAGTTAGGTGGGAAGGTAAGCTGTCAAGAGTTCATAAAAATGCTGCAAAGAAATATGGAAATTAATTTGGTTGTTCGGAACTTGATATTGCTGAAATAAGACATACATTGTCAAAGCCTTTTGAAATAATTGCATGGAGGACAGAATCCCATCACCAAGTCACCCTTTATTTACACATGCACAGTACATGGACTCTGACCAGCCAGTCCCTAAAGTGAGGAGAATCCTGATGAATAGCTTATGACAGAAACGTCGATTCTCCCACACCTGGGATGCTGCCTGACCTGTTGTGCTTTTCCAGCGCCATACTTTAAAACAGAATCCCTAAGAGTCCTGCTCATATGTGTCAGCCAGAGCTCCCTGATTGGGCCAGGTTAACAGCCCCATGAGGGGACTTATATTCAAGAGACTCACTAGCTTACCTCATTCCAATCACCTACACCTTTCCTCTCCAATTCACTTTGCAAAGTATTCTGTAGAGACACAACATATCTCTATACAACATGTAGAGAAGCTATTTAGTGGACATTAAGGTGAAAACTGTGTACACTCTGAAGAAGTCTGAAATTATTCAGATTTGTTCTAAGAATAGAACAAAGGTTTTTCTTAAAAGACTTTGAAAAGATGAAACTTGCAAATGTTAATGGTCTTAGTGAGTTGATGGTACTTGTAGAAGGAACAAAAATAATTAGCTTGCAGTAATAGCAAGCAAGAGGAAAGCGAACGACATGTTGGCCTTTAATGCAAGAGGTCGGAGTCCACATAAAAGGAAGCCTTGCTATAGCTGTACAAAGGTTTGGCAGGTTAAAAACAAGGACTGCAGATGCTGGAAACCAGAGTCTAGATTAGAGTGATGCTGGAACTGCACAGCAGGTCAGGCAGCATCCAAGGAGCAGGAAAATCGACGTTTCAGGCAAAAGCCCTTCATCAGGAATTGAGGCAGGGTGCCTGCAGAGTGAAGAGATAAATGAGATGGGGGTGGGGGTGGGGGTGGGGAGAAAGTAGCATAGAGTACAGTAGGTGAATGGGGATGGGGATGGAGGTGTTAGGTCAGAGAGGAGGGTGGAGTGGATAGGTGGAAAAGAAGATAGGCCGGTAGGACAGGTCATGAGGGCGGTACTGAGCTGGAAGGTTAGAGCTGGGGTGAGGTGGGGGAAGGGGAAATGAGGAAACTGGTAAAGTCCACATTGATGCCCTGGGGTTGAAGTGTTCCGAGGCGGAAGATGAGGCATACTTCCTCCAGGCTTAGGGTGGTGAGGGAGCGGCGGTGGAGGAGGCCCAGGACCTGCATTCCAGGAGGGGGAATTGAAATGTTGGGCCACAGGGAGTGGGATTGATTGGTGCAGGTGTCCCGGAGATGTTTCCTAAAGTGCTCTGCTAGGAGGCGTCCAGTCTCCCAAATGTAGAAGAGATTGCATCGGGAGCAACGGATACAATAAATGATATCGGTGGATGTGCAGGTAAAACTTTGATGGATGTGGAAGGCTCCTTTGGGGCCTTAGATGGAGGTGAGGGAGGAGGTGACTCCACCACCAGGATATATTTCCCTCCCCACCCATTTCTGCTTTCCACAAAGAGCGTTCCCTCAATGACTACCTGGTCAGGTCCACGCCCCCCAACAACCCACCCTTCGCAGGAATTGCAAAACCTGTGCCTACACCTCCTCCCTCCCAATGAGGTCTCCTCTACATTGGGGAGACTGGGCATCTCCTAGCAGAGCGCTTTAGGAAACATCTCCAGGACACCTGCACCAATCAATGCCACCGCCCTGTGGCCCAACATTTCAACTCCCCCTCCCACTCTGCCAAGGACATGCAGGTCCTGGGCCTCGACCACCCGATGCCTGGAGGAAAAACGCCTCATCTTCCGCCTCAGAACACTTCAACCCCATCAATGTGGATTCCACCAGTTTCCTTATTTCCCCTTCCCCCACCTCACCCCAGCTCTAA